>NC_044989.1:11240677-11913688 GCF_008728515.1 Papio anubis | reverse complement strand
TCCTCCCCACCCCCTTTCTGTGGGGCTAGCAATGTCCACAGGTGCTTCCAACACTCTGTAAAACTCTACTAATTCCCTTTGTGCAAACCCTAGAGGCTTTCAGAGTTGCTACAACTCACCTGTACATTTGGCTCTGAGCTTCCTGATGATCTATCCAAAAACCAAGATATAGTCGGTCTTGTTACCACAAAGTAAAACGTGTCCCAGCTCCTCAGAGGAAGCGAAGTCTTTCCTGGCCCTTGCTCCAAGCTTCATCTAGAAGGAACCTGGAGCAATGACCTAATGCACACTACCTCAAAGGCATCCCACACAGTAATAGTTTTCATAAAGCCATTATGTATAATATCCCTGGATGTAAGCCAAGGAAATAACATTAAAATGCATGAAAATTCTGCTGGGGACTAAGAACATATGGTCCAAGTGCACAGCTTGATGCAGGAATAAAAATTAGCACAACTAGAGGAAGGGATAAACAGCATGCCCTTCAAACAAGTCCTCATAAATATCACTTCCATTATCCAGGCTTTTGATAAACCAGTCAAGGATTAAGGTTTAATTCACTGCCTCAAATGCCATTGCTTTATGTCATGGATTGAAGGAAAAGCCCAAACAAGAAAATAGTAGGGTTTCCATTCATTTGTGAAAAGTCATAACTCTATCCAAGACATTTAGGAGAATAAAGGATCATCTGTTTTGTGCAAAATGGGGTCAAATGTCTATCCAAAAGGAAAATCCAAGAGTTTTCTCAAAAGAGTTTGTCTCTATTACAACACATAATATACAAACAATTGATCAAGTCTTGAAATTCTTTTTTTTTTTTTTTTTTTAAGACAGTCTCACTCAACCAGGCTGGAGTGCAGTGGTGACATCTTGGTTCACTGCAACCTCTGCCTCCCAGGTTTGAGCGGTTCTCTCACCTCAGCCTCCCAAGTAGCTGGGATTACAGGCATACACCACCACACCCAGCCAAGTCTTGAAATTCCATACACCATGCATGGTATATAGAATGTACCTAGACGTCTCCATGGTCCCTGTTTCTAAATGTCATGAGAGTCCTGGGGCAACACTTGGTCAGAGGGCTGGGCACAAGGGAAATTCCTTATGAAATGAGAACATCAAATAAATCTTGAGAGATGAAGCAGCTGTCAATAAGTCAAAATGTGCAGGGACAATCTGAACTGGAGAGTAGCCTGAGCTTTAGAGGTGGGCATTGCTGAATTGTTGGAAGGAGAGGGAGAAATGGACAGGCAGCCTGCCTGGGTGAGGGGAATGACTTGTATGGGGGAGTTGTGGAACATGCAGGTCAATTCTCTTTACTCCAATAACACTCATCCCTCATTCAAGAGCTCAACTTATAGAAGGGCCCATCATTCAGTGGTTCAAGCTATAAAACAGCATCATCTTCAACTCCTTCTCTTCATCATTCACATCTATTGGCACCATGTCAGTTCTACCAATGGAATATCTTTCAAATCTATTTCTTCCAGCCACCTCTACTTCTCTTAGCTCAGATCTTGTCATCTAGGCTGCATGCCATAAATCATGACCACCAAAATCTGCCTTTAGAAAGTGTGATGGTTAATACTGGGTGTCAACTTGATTGGATTGACAGATACAAAGTATTGATCCCGGGTGTGTCTCTGAGGATGTTGCCAAAAGAGATTAACATTTGAGTCAGTGGGCTGGGGAAGGCAGATCCACCCTTAATCTGGTGGGCACCATCTAATCAGCTGCCAGAGAATATAAGACAGGCAGAAAAATGTGAAAAGGAGAGACTGGCCTAGCCTCCCAGCCTATGTCTTTCTCCCGTTCTGGATGCTTCCTGCCCTCAAGTTCTTCAGTTTTGGGACTCAGACTGGCTCTCCTTGTTCCTCAGCTTGCAGACAGCCTATTGCGGGACCTTGTGATCATGTAAGTTAATACTTCATAAACTCCCATATATACATATATATGGGAATATATATATATGGAAATATATATATGTCCTATTAGCTCTGTCTCTCTAAAGAACCCTGCCTAACATAGCAAGGTATATAAGCAACTCATACATTCCAGAAATACTTACTGAGCAACTACCAGGCGTCAAGTATTGTACTAGGAATTGAGAATACATTGTTTAAAAAACACCAGTGTACAATGTGATAAGTGCTGTCAAGGACAAGAAATGGACACTGCAAAATAGACTGGTAGGACAGAAGGGTGGTGTCAGGCGGTCCTTTCTGAGCAGTAACGTAAGTTCTGAGGCCTGAGATCCACACAAGAGCATGAGAAGACCATGCATGACAGAGAAAATAACATGTGTGACTATCCTAAGGTGGGGAAGGACTGTCAGAGTGAAGAGTGAGGGAGGACAAGGGGCATTTGGTGGTGGGAGGAGGCTGGGGTGATGGAATGACCCAAAGCAGTCAGTAAGGCAAGACCTTGCAGACTACAGGAAGGGGTTTGAAAGTTATTTACCTAGAAGCCACTAAGTTACTTTAATAAAAGTGGCATGGTGACCTGATCAGAATTGCAATTTCGAAGATACCACTGTCTGCTATGCAAGCAGACAAAACCAGGAGAGCTGTAAATGGAAGCAAGAAAATTCACTGGGGGATGATTGCAGCTAAGCAAGAGATGATGATGTTTCAACTATGAAGGAGGAGCAGCGCCTGGGAGAGGTGGATAAATAGGGGTAGACTTGGGAGGGAGATGGACAGGACCTAGGGATGAGTTGGATGAAACAAGATGAGAAAACATGAATCAAAATGATCCCCAGCTTTCTGGGGAGCAATTGAATGATAAGGCCCATGGAGGAAGGTTGTGGGCAGAGGAGACAAGCCAACATGGCGACGCCAATAAGACACAGGGGAAGCATCCTCTGCTGAAGCAGTGTTGGTGTTGCCTCTTAATTAGTTCATGACAATGTCCAGTGTCTAAGTTCCTGCACCATCTCATCCCAGCCTCGCCTCTTAGCACCACCCACTCCTGCCTCAAACCTACTGTTTACACTCCAGGGATACGCTGGACCACATAGCCCTCCTGTGCCCTTGGACAAACCTTTCCTATTCTCGAACTACCCTCTCTCTTCTTGGGCATCTGGTAAAATGTACTCATCCTTCAGCACCCAAGTCAAGTGTCACCCACTGTGATGTCTTCCAGGCTGTCCCCAGCTGGAATAGTGCCCCTCCTCTGCCTCTACAGCACCGCACAGCGAGTTCCATTATAAGATGGCCACTTTGTGCTAGGATTACTTGATTATCTATGAACTCCTCAAAGCTGCAACCATCTGTGATTACATATGATCCATTTCATGCCCTGCACAGTGCCTGATGGTTTTGGGTATCAAAAAATATGTTGTTGAAGTAAATTGAATATGAAAAGAGCATAGAAACATTACAATGCAGTCTCCTCCCATCCACTTTTTCTTCCTAAACTCTGGGCCTTTGCTGAACCTGGGCCTGCCCCTGACTCGTTCTTCTCTGCCCTTCATGTCGATCTGATGAAGATCCAACTCCTCCTTCTGAACTAACAAGACCAGTTCCTTCTCTCTGTCATATATGCAGCATGACTGGCAATTCAGAACGCATTTAGGTGCTTCCAAAGTAACTGCGACTTCACTCATGTCACATGTAACAGTCTGTGGTTAGCTCTTCCAGCGGGAAGGTCTAGATTTAATGTGTTGTGTGTTTCTGAAAGTCAGTGCCCTTTATAACTGGTAATGAGGTGCGCGACCTCCATTTCCCCATGTGTAAATCGGGGTCATGCTTGGTGATCCCTACGGGCTTCCCAACTCTAGCTTTTATGACTCCTTGATGACTAATGAAATTGAAGAAGATGAGGTGACATCTCTGCATGCTCACTAGAGTGAAAACTGGGCACTGCTCATGGCCTTAGGGCATTAGACATATCATAAGCAGTATTTATGCATATTTTTAAATCCCTGGATAATACATGCTGGGAGGAAAAATATATATTTATCGAATGCCAGAAGCTATTCTAAGCATTTGAAAGAGAAGCTTGGGGGAAAACTTTCCCCAAAATGCAGCATGCTTTGTATGCCTTGGGTCTGGATCTGGAGAGTGCACCACGAGAACTACCATCTGCATCTTGTGGGGATGTCCGATCCCAGGGGGAGGCCGGGGGAGCCTGACTCCTGCATTTCATGTTTATTTGTGCTGCTTTGGTGATTTCACTGCACAAATGACTCAGACTCAAATAGCACTAGGAGTTGGGAAATTTTTTTGTAATTAGAGGAAGAGGATTCCAAAATAGAATCATAGCTGAAGATGGAAGAGGTAATTATCCTTTTTGAAATCATCTGTGAATCCAGGCAAGAAGAACACTTTTTTGACTTTTTGAAAGTCTCTTTATTGGAAAAATAACAAGCATCCCCAAATAGAAAGATTGATCTAGGCTGTAAGAGGCCAGATGAAGGCACCAGGTCCCTAATTGGGAAAAAATAGTGGTTCTGAAGTGGCAGCAGCAAGACCTGGCGAGCAATTAGATGTGGGTAGTGTGGGAAATGGAAGACTTAGAATGACTCCTATGTTTCTGTCTCATTTCCTGAGATAGGGAATGAGGAGAAAGAATTTAAAAAGAAGATGATGAGTCCCTTTCCGGCATTTAAGGGCTCTGTGGAAAATGACAGGGAAGGTGCCCTGTAGGCAGTTGGCTATGTGAACAAAGACAATGCTGGATCTCTGAACGCAGCAGGCCTGGGTGTGGGGTAGAAGTTGAAGCCCTGGGGGTGGACAGAAGTGAGCTGGGCTCATTCACATCCTAGATCACTGGCAGCATCCACACTGCAAGAGCACAGTGCACCACGCTCCTCCGGACAGGTAATGGTCAGGCGCTCCATCGGAGGAGGACACTTCATGGAATGCAAGAAAACTGACCAAAACTAGGAAAACGTCTAACATTCCTCTTCCCAATTCCATTGAGATGTCATTGAAGAAGCATATCTCCTCTCAGAAGCTCAGTTTCCCCATCTGTGAGAGGAGACAAAGAGCCCTTCGAGCCAGAACATTCAAGGACTGAAGGGCTCATAGCGTGTGTGATTGGGAGTATGGGAAAACGTATTAGGAAAAACATGGTTCACCCTCAGAGATGACAGCTATGTTGTTCGCATTCATTCCTTTAACGTGCATTTATTAAGCGCCTACTCTGGGATAGGCCACAGGGCAGATGAGACTGGGAATACTGAATCAAGGGGCAAGAGACCAGGGCACCCACTCAGCATCAACCACATGCTCTGAGGTGTAAGCCAGTTACCAAGAGAGTGTCTCAGAGAGAAGCTGACGCTGGCCTGAGATTTCGTTTATCTTTAAAAAAAAAAAAAAAAAAATCACAGAATGACAGTTTATAATTGCATCCATGTATGGGGTACACAGCACTGTCAGGATTCATGAAATAAATATGGAATAATTAAATCAAGCTAGTTAACATATCCATTACCCCCAAATACTTAACATTTTTTGTGGTGAAAACATTTGAAATTTACTCTCTTAGCAATCTGGGCTTCTAGGATTGTGGATATCAGCTTCAAAAAGTGAATAAGTGCTCACTGTGTGAAGCTGTGTAGACAGAGGTCTTAGGTTGGGAGCATAGAGTTGATATGACACAAATGTGGATCATGTTTGGAGTGCATTGAATACTCCTATGTAATTGCATCGTAAGATGTAGCGGTGACTGGTAGTAAGTGAGCCTGAAAATGCAGGTGACAATCAGGCTGTGGAAGGCTTCGGATGCCATACCAACCCCGGTCAGACATTACTTAATTTCCTAATTCCAGCCACTGGCTGGGAGGATACTATTGTCTTCTTATAAACAACATCTCCTCTAGGGCACCGCTTTACCCTATATCTAGTTGATTCTTATTTGTTTTAGGCCATAGTTCCCAATGATAGATGCACATAATAAACTCCTAGGAACTCAAGGAAAAACAATAGTAGTAATGATAGCTTGGTTCCATCCCAGAACAATTATATTCAAATATTTTTTCTAGATCCTAGGCATCAGTGTTCTTTTTAAAACCTCTCCAGGTAAATATGAGGTGCAGCCAGGGATGAGAAGTAATGCTTTATATTCACTTTCACCTGTCCATGGTGGAAATGCCCACCAACTAGTCCCCAGCTGTGAGGTTATCTCTGTAAGATTCTTAATGGCCACAGAGCCAAAGCAATTGTACTATTCAAGAAGCACATCTGAAAAACATTAGGAGAAACCTAAAACATTTGGCCAGGCATGGTGGCTCACATGTGTAATCCCAGCACTTTGGGAAGCCAAGACCAGTGGACCATTTGATCGAGACCAGCCTGGCCAACATGGTGAAACCTTCTCTCTGCTAAAAAAAATATATATATATACAAAAATTAGCCAGGCATGATGGCACACGTGCCTATAGTCCCAGCTACTGGAGAGGCTGAAGCAGGAGAATTGCATGAACCCAGGAGGCAGAGGTTGCAGTGAGCCGAGATGGCACCACTCCACTCCAGCCTAGGTGACAGAGTGAGATTCCACCTCAAAAAAAAAAGAAACCTAAAACATATGACTTTAGTAGATTCCTCCTCAGCAATCCTAGCGTTTGATTTAAGTTCACACTCCCCTTAGCTTTTGTTCACACAAAGCAAATCCAAGCAGCAATCTACAAAGCTGAGCCCTTCCTGCCCTTCTGTCTGGATAGATGCCCTGGATCACTCACCTGTATCCTGTGCCCATCCCAAAAGCTCACATGAACAATCCCCTACTGAGGAAAGGCCAGCTGGGACCTTGGCCTCTACCTACCATTCAATGATCTACCACTGAAATGTTTTAGAGTATAGAATTTTTCTGACACTTTTCCTTTTGACATTTATTAAGACTGCAATGAGATGATCACATACCTTGTGAAAAGCTTCAATATGTATTGGAGCTTTTGCTTTTCCTGCCTCAGATATGACCTACAGCACATTTGAGATAGAATCTTTAAATGCTATAAATATCTCATTGCTATTGATATAGGATAGCCATATCCATGGAAGACACCACTTACATATCTAATAAACATGACCTTCCTTGTTTGGTCAAGGCCTTCAATGACCCAGAACCTAGAAGAAAAGCATGTAACCAAAAGCACCCCAGCAGAACAGAAGCACGTATCTTTGATGGGAGCACTGAGGAAGGAGTCATACGATTCTAGCCCCTGCCATATATTGACGTACCTGTGACCTTGCACAAGCCATTCCCTTTCCTGGACCTCAGTTTCCCTATTGAGTTAAATTTGATAGTCTCAAAAACCTTTTTCCAATTCTAAATTATATTTTTATCAATGAACAACTTTTGACTATGGGGAGGAGGAAAAGTACTTTACTTGGTTGCAATCACAGCTGTCACTAGCTGGTGATGTTGAGTAAGTCTCAGCCTCTTTTTTTTTTTTTTTTTTTTTTTTTTGGAAAATGGGGAGGTAACCATTTACTGAGCAGAGCTCAGATATAAAGCAGAGTGTTTGAAACTTCTAGGGGCTCAATAAAGCAAAAAGTAAAACCAGCCCTCATTCATTGAGTGCCACTAGGTACGAGATGCTTTATATGCATTATTTGGTTAATCAACAACTTAAATTTCTCTGGAACTAAAGAAATGAATTGACATACTTTTTAAATTCTCATAATATAGCAATTTTACAAATGAGGAAAGGTGATTGGGAGGATTTGAATTCTTAGCAACACACAAATAAGCAAAAGTGGGCTAAGGTCTTGAACTAGAGACACCCCAATTCCCAAGCACTGTCTGATGGCAGAGACCTTGCTAAGACTGAGTGCCAGCTCCCTGCAACATGTAACAGAGTCCCTTCGTCCCCACGTGCCTCCCCTGGCCCCACCCTCTTCCTTCTGTGTTTCTCAGCAAGTTACCCTGAAAAGTAAATTAATTGAGAATTAGGAAAGCACCTTGTAAACTGTGAAGCACACACACAAAAGTGAACAGCTATTAATATTGAAATGACTTCTCACGTGCTGAAAAAGAACTTACATTATCACGAAGAATCCTCGTTAAACCTTCAATACGTAAGAATCCCTTTCTTAACTCAGAGTTTCAATGAAACTCTTTTAGACCTGCGTGGTGAAGTGAGGGGGAGGGGGTGGAGGAGGGAGACAGCACAGCACCTGTGCCCCTCCGTGACCACCTCCAAGACTGGGCGCTTTGCATAGCACCTCCTGGAGGCCTCACCACCACCTGATGCGGAAGCTGGCGGTGAGGCCACCTTGCAGTTCACAAAGCATAGGCATTGTCACGAACTGCACAACTACTAAGTGGCAAAGTTGGCTCCTAAACCAACTTGTGGTTGAAGTTTGCCATCATGTAATGGGGTCTCTAAAGCCCTCCTGAAACATCCACTGGATTCATTCAACACAAGACTCTAAAGCACTGGCTTCCTTGGTGTTGTTTTGAGAGAGCAAAATCTCAGTATATTCATATGTGCAGCTATTGCATCCATTAAAATGTGATTTCAGGCTGGGCACAGTGGCTCACACCTGTAATCCCAGCACTTTGGGAGGCCCAGGCGGGCAGATCACGAGGTCAGGAGATCAAAACCATCCTGGTTAACACAGTGAAACCCCGTCTCTACTAAAAATACAAAATATTAGCCAGGTGTGGTGGCGGGCACCTGTAGTCCCAGCTGCTCAGGAGGCTGAGGCAGGAGAATGGTGTCAACCCGGAAGGTGGAGCTTGCAGTGAGCCAAGATGGTGCCACTGCACTCCAGCCTGGGGGAAACAGCGAGACTCCATCTCAAAAAAAAAAAAAGTGATTTCAGCATTTACTTCCAGCAAAAGAACCCCAGAAATCTGTTGCTCCATTCAGTCCAGGGAAGGGTCTTCCCTGAAATCCAGGCACCTCTGAACTCCTAAGGATTTCCATCCTGGGAACCCTTTACCCAAGGAGCTTGTAAGTGACACAGCCATTTTGGGAATGGCTTAGGCACTTGGGTTCATGGCACCACAACCGCAGTAAATGGCAGTGGTTACTCTCCCCATTAGAGGAAAGGTCCAGCAATACTAAACAACCCCAAGTCCATTAAGAGGAAATGTAGGTCATCTCTGATTTCAACAGTGTGATCCTCAGTGGTAAAATAGTGAAATGAACCACTTCAAAGAAATGCATTTCCCATCCACAACCCTACCCATAACTAAAAGACAAGATGAGACCTGTCTTTGCAAAAAAATGTAAACATTTTTTGACGCTCATTGTGTTCATTGCTATTCCAGGTACTGGGAGAGTAGCGAAGAGGCATGAACTTGCTCCCTGCCCTGAAGGAGCTCCTTCTTAGTGGACTGGGTGGAGGTAGAGCACAGGCAGCACTTCCTTATGGGCAGAGCATAAAGGGTGGGTGGGAGCAGACGGAAAGTGCAAAAAAGGGTAGAGAAGTATAAGCTAATCATGGGAAACCTTCTGATTGATAGCAAAGTCCTGGGCTTGATCCCCAAGGCATATTCAGAAGCTAAGGTAGGGCTTTCTGCCAAGACCTCCCTGAGCATGTCTTTATTCTGCATTCACTGTACTCTCATACATATATGAATGATATATATGAGCCACGTGGCTTCTAGCTGGGTTCACGTTTCATCAGATCCTTAAAGGATTCCCCATATTAATGGGTGTATCTCACCCATGCATGAAGATCTTCATGGGGCAAAGGTGTCCAGCAAGCCCCAAGGTGCCCCAGGGCTGTAAGTACCTGCCCATCTTTCATTTAAGGGTCACCCAACCTCATCTTCTGAATGTCAGGGAGCCTTCTTCTTGCCTATACAAAGGCTTGGTCTTGGCTTAGCTGGGTTTGCAGGTGAAACTTCTCCAGTACAGCAGCTAGTCAGAGTAGAAGTCATCGAATCTGAGAATCACAGGACTGCAAGGCCAGTGGCACTGGGCTTCCCTTCATGTGCTGCTGATGGGTTCCTCCTAGAGGCTCCTCCTCGAGGTCCAGCTGTACCAGGAGCTGACATTTGCTTTGTGCTTCCCATCTTGGGAGAAGGGAGCTTGTATGGAAGCAGGAACAGTCTCTCAACTCTTGACCAGCTCAAATGTTGGACAATTGTTGTTAATACTGAGTAGAAATCCATCTGCCGGCAATCTGCGTTTGTTGGTCTGAGTTTTAAGGGTCATACAGAACGTGCTGACTTCCTCTTCAACGTGACATGTTTATTTATCTGAGTATCCCTAGAACTGTGAGGTCCTCAAGGGTGGAGATGTCTGATTCATGTTGGAACCTCCAGAATCAGCACAATGCCTAATCTATAACAAGGACTCAATAAATGTTGGCTAATTGATGATATGTAAATAATATATGAGATTAATAAAAGTATTCCTGATAAATTATGCTATGTGAATGTAAAAACATTTGTAAGAAGCATTTATGTCTGATCATAACATCTTATCATCCTCACCTTTCATGACTGTTTATTGGCTATACATCAAAAATTCTCAATGATAAAATTTTTTCATCTTTCAGCTAAGAACTTCCGCTATAAGTAGCCCCAATTCGGACTGAAATTTTCCATTTGAGAGGGAGAAGACAAGATATCCTCAGAGCCTGTTTTCCTTCACAACATGGGCCAGCGTCTCAAATTAGCACTTTCTCACCTGGGAAGAAAATTAGACTCTGAGGAAATGGAATAGAGGGCAAAGCCATTTGTCCAGATAAATGGAGGTGAGAGATGCCCAAAGGAGATGACCTTCCTTCATTACCTCTTTGTCACGCCTTTCCTGTGTTCCCCAGAGAACAGGTTTCTCCTTTCTCTGTGCCAACACATTATCTTTCAGCTACTCCCCTCCGCACGGCCACCTTTCCTGCCACACACTAATAATCTGCCATAAGTCAGTCTCCTACAGCAGGGGAGTGAGCTCCTTAAGTGCAGGGAACTCTGCGTGTCTGGTTTATCTTTGTGTCCTTAGCCCAGCTCAGGGCCTGGCATACTAAATAGCAAACTAGATTCTCCCTGTGCATGCATTTAGAATTAATTTATGCCCTACCAAAAGCAGCCAACCATGGCTGTGTGTCTGCCCTTCAGAAGTGAGAATGCTTTGCCAGGTGCTCCTGAGGGAAGGTTCCTATTTCTTTGTAATATTTCTACAAATGAAGAAATTTTCATTCCCAATAAGTACATCCCCATTGACTGCCAAGGCTTGCAGTTTTGTTCTCTCCTTCTGGAAACTGCATACCCACTACTTCATTCAGAGGGCCTGGAAGACATCAGCTCGACCATTTGCACATATTAAGCAAAGCCATGCAAATCACATCATGCCACTTTGCTTCTTTGACCCTCCCACTTGGAATAACATCCAAACTCCTGACTGAGGTCTACAAGGCCCAGCACGATCTGTCCCAGTGTCCTTTCCAGCTTCATCTCCTGCCACCCTGGCCTTCTGCTCATGAAGCCCCAGGCACATTTAGCCTCTGCTGGTTCCTAGAACATGCCAAGCTTCCTCCTGCCTCAAAGGCTTGTTGCTTTGCTGGTCCCTCAGCTGGGAATCTCTCTCCCTGGCATTTCCAGTGGCCAACTCTTCTCACCTGTCAAATGGGAGATTAAATATCACCTTTCCAGAAAGGCCTTGCCCCATGCCACCCCATTCTTTCTAAAGTAGAATCTGCCTTGTTGTTCTCTAGAGCAAGGTCTAAAGCATTGTCATTTCTTTTGCAGTGCCAATTTCAATAGGAATTGCTGTGTATAGTCATTCACTCATTACTTGTTGTCCTTTGATGATGTGAACCATGTCTGCCTGACGTTCTATCACCTCCAACACCATATATCATAACAGAATAATGCAAAAAAGTAATTTCTGAGTGCTTGCCATGGGCCCGGCACTTTCCTGTGCACTTTACAGGCATTGCCTCTTGGGGGATATTTACCATCCCCACTTTACAAATGAGAAAACAGGGCATCAGTGACTTGCCTAAAGTCACACAGTAAGGGTCATACTCAGGATTTGAATCCCTATTGTCTGACTTCAGCATCAATGATAATATGATTATAACCCAATACCATACAGTATTCAATACATATATTTCAATAAACCAATATTAAAAGCAATAATGGCAGCCCTTATAATTTCCATGATTGTACATTGCTAGAAGACTGGAATCATGTCAGGTATTCCTTTGGTATTTTCCAGCACCCATCACAATGCTGCAATGGAATAACTGAATTGAAGTTTGCAGAAAGCAGGACTGCAGTAACAATTCGACCCATGGCAGTTGTCCTGAGTATAATGATTTAAGCTTTAAACATGGATCAAATCGCATAGTGTGCAGCATATGGAGTATTTCAAGATTATTAGGCCAACTCCTCTTTTTATGGACTCTTGTTTGCTCTCAAGACCATGACCTTGCTTAGCCTGGCACACTCGGGCCTCCACGACCTGCCCTTGACTCATCTCCAACTTTTTCCCCACTTCAGCTCCCCTAGCAGCCCTGGTGTCAACAGCCTATTGACTTTGTCTTGTCAAGAAGCTTGGGCTTTAACTTTTCAGGTGGAGAAGCTACTGAGGAGTTGTATTTGGCGGTGTGGCATGATTAGATCAGGTAAATTTAGGTGGAATACTGCAGACTAGATTGGAACTCATAGCCTGGACCACCATCAGGGGCGCACAGCACTTATAGGTATAAAATAAATCATTGTGAAAGGAAGAAAACAGAGGAGGAATTGCCCTTGGAAGAAGCCAGCTGAGTGATGATGAGTAATTAGCTGAAGAACATGGTCTTTGGTTTCTGGTTACAAATATAAGAGCATCTTAAAGGCGGTAGATTAAAAATTAATAATTTGGAGAATGTTCTTCAGGTTGTACAATTTCTCTGTTACCTACTCAGCACGTCACCAGGCAAAACCAGAGGAAAACAAGACAGAGCTCCCAATGTCAAGGAATTCACAGGACAGAGCTGACCTAAGAAAACCCGTGGCCCAGTTAGGAGGAAAAGGAGAAGGTAAGGGAAACACAGCCCTGCCCTGGTGACCAAGAGCCCTGAGTTCCAGTCGTGCCTGGGACTCCTTCATAAGCTGCCTGGGGTTTACCAGTGGAAAGCCACAAAGCCAACTGAACCTGAACCTCAGACTCCAAACCTGTGCTCTTCACGACAGGAACAAATCAGCTTCCCTGAGCCTCCCCCATCACCCGCCTCACAGGACTGTGCGAGAGCCAGAAAAATCTCTAAAGAGCTATGCATCTGAAGCAGTTATCATGCACATAAGTATTTCTGTGCAAACCTCGAGGCTTAGAAATGAACTACCTGCAGCTCCCGGAGCAGAACCCTTTGGCAACTTCACATTTTACTTCTCATGTGTTCTCATTATTTAAATCAACCCTTTGAGAGACTCATGCCGCAGATGGGCTGTATTTAGTGTGCCCAGAGACTCTAGTGTCATCCCCCACCCTCCTTTTCCCTTGTCCTCTCTGTTGCTCTCCCTGTTTGTGCAAACCACCTAAAATGATTTCTATGCTTTACCAGAAATAGAATGTTAAACACTATTTTATTCATTACCAGTAATAGCCTGTTTTTTGGTTTTGTTGTGTGTGTGTGTGCGTGTGTGTTTTGTGTTGTTTTGTTTTGTTTTTCTGTCTCACTATGAAACCAACACGCATTCAAAAACAGTGTCATGGGCGTTTGTTTTCTCTCACATAAAATAATTCCTAAGGCTTCCTCTGGCTCTGACACTGTGTGCTTTTTCCTTTTCTAAACATGCCTATGGAGTTCATTACCCCTACCATGGTTTGCCCTGTTTTAAGAGTCCTGCTCTGAACAGAGAGCAGCATTCTCAATGACTGTGTTCAATTCTTTCACTGTTTTTCGGTTTGCACGTACACTAAGGGAAGTGAGGAAGCGGGTTATAGTATGGTTCCTGCCCTTGAGATACAGGGATAATGAGATCTCTCACAGACCCGCAGATGTTTGTAGCATTTCACATCCCAGAACAGGCATCCTCCCTTCACTCCACGTCACAGGGATATACATATGTTCCCAGGTACCACAGCACTGTTAAGAGGTCGCTCTGATTATAGATCTTACAGAACTCATATTTCATCCACAGAATGTAGAGCTTTTATAGTTTCTAATGTCCAGGCAGAAAAAAGGATATTTAAGGACTCTGAAATAACATGGCAGGAAATTGAGATTCACTTACTGCATATAAAGTGATCGAAAAATCCCCTCTTTCACTATCTCTTTTCCTCTTGGGTCTGTGGTTCACAAACTGCAGAGCATAAATCGTGAAGCAAACCATGCTGGAATATCAATAAACCCACATCGACCCGAGGCAGGAACTCAGCTTGCAGTGTGGGGACTTTTTTTTTTTTTCAGACGTTGGTTGGCAGCCAGGTTGATGAAAGGAGAAACCAAAGAGAATAACAGCTTTGCAGCAGCAAAAAAGAGAGTTAGAATTCAGGAAATATAAGCCATGTGCCTCTCTGTAAATTCATGAGGAATGAAATCTCACTGGTGGGGTGGGGAACAGTGTAAATAATAAAAACACCAACACTATGCCAGAGAAAGGCTACAAACCCCAAGTCTGCGTAGTCTCCAAATGTCATGGGTTGAATTGTGTCCGTCCCCACCCACCCCTACCCCTAGCAACATCCATATGTTGAGGTCCTAAAGCTCGGCATGTCAGAATGTGACCACATTTGGAAATAGAGTCTTTACAGAGGTAAACAAGCAAAAGCAAGGTCATTAGGGTGGGTCCTCATCCCATCTATGGGACTGGTGTCCTTATACAAAGGTGAAATTTGGACACAGACATGCAAAGCCTGAAGCTGATGCACGCACACAAGCCCACACTGGTGTGAGCACGGCTGGGGCCCCACGGGGGGATAGACGTGGACCAGGGGCAAGAGTGATAAACTAGAAACAGCTTGAGTTGCTGGAAAACCAAGTGTGTTGTAGACAAGAGCTCAGCATGAAACCAGACCTGCCAGCAGGCCCCAGATTGTGGAGAGCTTTCAGGTCCAGCTTAAGTGATTTATTTAAGACCACTGGCTGGTGAGTAGCAGAGATAAGAGTTAGGTCTTCTCTCTCCCAATCCAGTGCTGACTCTACTAAGTCATAATAATGGCTAACATGTATTAGTAGTGATAATAAGACATTGAGCACATTAAACCATTCCATCTTTACAAGCACCCAATAAAATAGATATTATCATTCCTAATTCCACGTTTCCAATAAAAACTCTGAGACTTAAATGGGAAGTTTAAGCATTGCTCAAAGACACACAGCTGGTAAGTAAGTATCAGTTTTCTTTCTTTTTTTTTTTAGACAGAAGTTTCACTTTTTTTGCCCAGGCTGGAGTGCAATGGTGTGATCTCGGCTCACTGCAACCTCCGCCTCCTGGGTTCAAGCGATTCTCCTGCCTCAGCCTCCTGAGTAGCTGGGACTTACAGGCATGTGTCACCATGTCCAGCTAATTTTTTTGTATTATTAGTAGACACAGGGTTTCACCATGTTGACCAGGCTAGTCTTGAACTCCTGACCTCAGGTGCCACCGGCCTTGGCATCCCAAGGTGCTGGGATTACAGATGTGAGCCACTGCGCCTGGCCGAATATCAGTTTTCTTAACCAGTGTCACTGTCTTGTGGTTCTTCTGTGTTGTCTTCTGTGGCATGAGTATGTACAGGAGAAAAAGCTCGGCTTATATAACGCATTTGAGATGGGAAAATTCAAGTACGTGTGATTGTCCAAGTTATAAGGTTATATTTATTGAAAAGAGTACCATTTTATCCATTTATTTCTCAATATGGTAAAATTTGACATGAATTTCAGGGATACTTAATGTTTGTCTTCAATGGAAACAGCAAAACAGAGCCCAGAGTGACTTTTCTCTTGCTTTGCCTGTCTCCATCTCATAGTGGCGTCCTGGGGAGCATTTTGGTCAAATACAATTAATGTGCTGATGCATTTATCCTTGAGAATCTCAAATATATCTATCGTGAGACCATCTAGAAGAAGAGTGGCTTATGAAGAAAATGTGATTTAAGAAAAGGAAAATGAACCCTCAACCCTTATCTGGACTAATAAGCAATTATTTGTCAGAAAAGTTAGGGTTGGGCAGGAGAATTACCCCTGAATGCTACCATGAGCTCTAACTCCCTGCAGTTAGTTCGACATCAGTGTTTTGATGGAATGAGTGAAAATACTATGTTGGAATAATGACTTCCAAAGAATTGAGGAAAATTAAAGTCCACCAATCTCTGTTTTTAGCACAGTGCTGAGTGTGTGTGTGTGTGTGAGTGTGTGTGTTCCACACTTGATGCTGTGTTAGGGAGAGAACACAAGACAGGAGGCTGCTTTCTTGATGCAGAGCCAGGCTGAGAAAAGTAAATACCAGAATGTGTACGATGTCAGATGGACAGAGGCCCAGCAGAGAATGGAGCAAAGGAGACTACAAGGACAGCAACCTCAAGGCTAGGGAGTTCAGCGTGCAAAGAAGATCGACCTGGCATTGGTGCTTAACGTACGTTCACTAGTGCTGAGCTTGAAGTCAGGGGGATCAGAGGCTATGGTGGTCCCCTAAGAGTATGTGGATTACGTGTCGGCCAGGGCCAGTGCTGGATCTCCACAAAAAGCAAGGCTGGAGAAAGTGGCAGAAGACTTCAGAGGGAGCAGTGTCCTCATGGTTAAAGTCTCCCACATTCAAATCCACACTTGAGCTTGGGCAATTACACCACCTTATAGGCCTCAGCTTCCTCGTCTGTAAGTTTATGATAAATCATAGTCTTGATTTGATGCGGATTTGTGAACAGCAAGTAAAATAATTTCTATACAACACTTAGCACAGCCCCTGCCCTAGAGTTAATGCACGACAGATATTAGCAATGATGATTATTATTTGAAGAGCTGACATCTGAGCTGGGCCGTGAAAGACGAGTATTTTGCTAGGTGGAAAAGGGTGGGGGAGGACATTCCAAGGAGCGAGATTAACATTGGAATCGATTTTCCAGGCCAAGAAGAAAAAATACCTCTTTTGTGAAAAGTTCCTTTTTAGCCTGACTGTTGGAAAAAGCAAGCCAAGAATTTCATATGGGAAATGGGATCTGAAACTCCACCTTTCATTCTGAAATCCAGGAGATATAAGTTTGCATTTTATTATTCCCAGTGGGTTGGTCTTTTTTTCTTAACCTCCATTTCCACTTCCCCTCAAAGTACTTTGCTAAAGCATTTTGCTCTCACACCAAGAAACAAATAAGTTGTTTTGGAGCATATAGGGATGTTGGTAAATGAAAACACGAAAGCTTTTTAAGTTGATCAGCGCCATCGGTCATTGGTTGGTCAAACATGTATTGGGTTTTTTCTCCATGCCAGACACTATTCTCAGTTAGAGGATATAAAAGTACTTACATCATTATCCCTGCCTTTGGGGGGCTCTGACTAATGAGGAAGAAGAGGAGGTAACCAAACAATTATGATTTCAAAGGACAGAGGAAACAGCGAGGTGCCCAGCAAAGACCAGCACAGCGTGGAGGGCCAAGGGGAATGTCACATGATAGCTAAAATCAAAATTAACCTCTTAAAATTCCTCTCTGGAAAGAACGTTGGAGTTCAGCTGACTACATAAGATGGAGGCTGTTCTCCAAGCCCCACCTGGTGAATATGATGAAGTGTGCATGACTCGGCCCCATATATAAGCTCTAGAAACTTCTATCCCATTGATAACCACATTTGTTAGAGGAACCTTTTCCTCCCACTGGTGTTTCACACTTTCAATTTCCTCCTTCTGAAAGAAAAAGTTTAATCAGGGTTGAATTAAATTAGAAATGTTAATGCTGGGATAATTACCTCTGCTTTCAGAAGAATTATCTTTAATAACGCATTTCATTCATCAGCCCTGAACGCGGTTTTGAACCTACCCCCTCCTGATGTGGCGGAAGCAGGCTGGAGCTGGGTTTCCAGGGTAGACTGTGGCTTTCAGGCTTTATCAGGCGTCAAGGGCTCCTGTCCCACATGGAAGGCAGCGTCCGGTCACTGCTCATTTAGTGTCAGCATGCAATGTACAGTCACACAGCTGTGTGGGGATTCTTGGAACTCAATGAAGATGACTCACAGGGCTGGGGGTAGGAAGGACAGCCCCTTGGGGTGCTGGGGAAGCCTGAGGGAAGCAAGTTTAGTCAGGCCTCCTGGGCTGCCTCCCTGAGAACAAGTCACTGGAGACAACATTTTTCTTTTCTTTCTTTTTTACGTTTTGGGACGGAGTTTTGCTCGTCGCCCAGGCTGGAGTGCAATGGCGCAGTCTTGGCTCATTGCAACCTCGGCCTCCTGGGATCAAGCCATTCTCCTGCCTCAGCCTCCCAAGTAGCTGGGATTACAGATATGCACCAACATGCCTGGCTGATTTTTGTATTTTTAGTAGAGATGGGGTTTTGCCATGTTGGTCAGGCTAGTCTCGAACTCCTGACCTCAGGTGATCCACTCACCTCGGCCTCCCGAAGTGCTGAGGTTACAGTATGAGCCACTGCACCGGGCCGGAGACAACATGTTTCTATGCCAGTCTTGCTGGCTCTTCCAGGGAGGAAGCCGGGATGTAGCCGGTACTAGCCCTCGAGGCAGAACAAGACAGACTTCTGCCCTCCACCCCACCAGCTCTGACATTTTCTATGCGTACCTTGCCTAAAGTCTCTAAAGCCATAGGTTTCCCACTGTAAAATGGGTTAGGAAAACCTGCCCTATAGAGTTGTAATGATAATAAATATAGAAACACTTCCTTAACTGCCAGAAAAACTATAAGTAAAATCATAAATGCCTAGCCTAAGTCACTATGAGTTCCTTCTGTCTCACTGATAGATTGTGAGCAGGACACACGCTCACATTTTTGGGGTGCTCTGTGTCCTAACACAGCAGGGGTGTTAGGTGAACGAGTGACAAATAGTTGTGTTGCAGGAATATCTACGTAGGAGGCTCCAGTGTCTCATCTATGGCCTGTGGTATATCATTTTTATTTTCACTCCCAGCACCAGAGAACCGGCACCTGAGAAAGGCAGAGAATAGAACTCAGCATTACCGACTTGGAGTCGGGAGCTCCAGATCTGCAACTCATTTCAACTCCTTGGACCTCAACTCCTGCTTTCTACAGGGGGAAAATTGGGCTTGTGAAGATATTAGATACCTTCCAGCTCTACTCGCTCTAAGGAAGAAAGCCAGTATTTATTGAATGCCTACTATGTGCCCAAACCTGGGCAGTGCTATGGGGCATTAGATGACAATTCAGTGGACACGAAGCCTCTCGCCCATCCCTGATTCAGGTGCCCAGTGCAGAATCACCCTTGGGGACTCACCTGTACACTGTGGAATGGGATGTTGGGCTGGTGGGAAGGCAAGAGGCGTGGCTGGTGGCTGGAGATATGCATGGCAGTGCCGTAAGTTGCGGGGTGGTGCCTCCAGGAGCCTGTAGTATCTTCTCTAACACCATAAGTATCCAGGAGTCAGAGGGAGTGTGATGTTAAATAGCAAATAATAAACACCATGACGGACCGAGAGAGACAGTGGGAAAAACAAAAAGCTTTACATTCTAGTGCCTTTACTAACACTGTTTTCCCTCGTTTTTGAACAAGGATCCCCACATTTTCATTTTGCAACAAGCCCTGCAAACTAGGTAGTCATTTGGGCCTGCCAAAGACTGCGTAACATGAATCCAATCATGAGAAAAGATCAGACAAACCCAGCTGAAGGACCTTCAATCAAACCTCTCTCCTGCGAACTTCCAACTGTGAAAGTGTGGGAGGTGAAGGAAAGACTTAAGAACTGTTCCCAATTGAAGAAGGTAGAGCTAAACACAACAGGTATTTCTGAACTGAATCCATTTGCAATAAATGATATATTGGGAAAAATTGGTAAAACCTGAATGGTGTCTGAAGTTTAGACGATACCAATACATCAATGCTAATTTTTTTGATGGCTAGATTGTATTTCTATAAGAGAATGCCTTGGCTTATAGAAAACACAGTGAAATATTCCAAGAGCATTGGGCATCATTATTTGGCTCTTTCAAATATTGGCAAATTACTTTATGATGTTTTAGAGAAAAAATTGTTTTGTATTATATCTGACACTTTTCTGTAACATTGAAATTGTCTCAAAAAAATTTTAAGAAAAAAGATCAAGCCATTTTTTTTGGAAAAAAAAAAGAATGGCAAGCAAATTGAAACAAATGTGCAGAGCAGAGAGGTTACCTGGTGTGCCTAAAATTACTGTTGTCAGGGTCAGGAACTGGGGTATCCACACGAGCCTCCTCTGTTCGAAGCCCTGGATTCTCTATCCCCTCCTGCTCCCTTGTTCAGAACACAAGGACTATGCTTCAAACTCCTTGCCTTGGCAGGCTGGCTAGAAATGGTTTGTTTCTGTGCTTACTGACCTTGTCTGACTTTCCGGACAACGCTCTGGATAATTTTTCTCTTGACTTTACAGGCTTAAATTTATCAGGTGCTTGAGAATCAAGTTTTGGCCACTGAACACCATGACCCGGTAGAGTTCTTATCAGTCTGTTTTTAGAAAGTGATGGAGAAGCTGTAACAGAGTCCAATATGCTTGGCCAAGGGTGCTAAGCAAGAAAATAAAACGACACAAATAAAATTTAAAGGGCTCTGGACTCAAGACATATGGAATGAGATGGATAGAGAATTATAATTCTTTAAAGTAAATAGTGGAGCAGGATAGGCCCTGATGCGGAAGCATAAAGAAATTCATAATCATGCATCACAAGCCTTTTCAGACCAGATGGCCTTTGCGATTTTTGAAAACTGAATAGGTAACTTCACACCAATTAAAATATAATCATCTATAAAAGTTCTTAGTTGTACCAAAAGCAGATTTTTCTGTGTGCTAGAAAAGTTTATAGTGTGCAGTTCATATATACATACATACATTTGGCAGATCATTAGCAGCATCACTGAGACATATGACACCTTACAATGTGGCCCCTGCCTTCTATAAGCTCCTATTCTAAGGAGGGATACAGAGAATTAAGTCAACTGAACAAGAGAACAGAGTGATGTACCTAGGAAAGACGCATGGACAGAATGCAGATACAGAAAAGGAAACGGAGCCCGACCAGGGAGGTCAAGATACAATTTCCTTCTAAACACATGGGAACATGGACAATCTGCTAACTTAGTATTTTACTGAATTACAATACACTGTCGGATAGTATAATAGAAGTTGTACTCACACAGACCTGGGTTTCCATCACAGCTCCTGGATGGTTCTAACCAAAATAGTTAACCTATTTTAGCCTCAGTTGCCTCATCTATAAACTAAGAAAAACTAGACGTGTCTCCTAAGAGAGTAAATCTTAAATGTTCTTACGCGTGCGCACACACACACACACAGAGTGATAAGTATGTGAGATGATGGATATGTTAATCAGCTTGGTTTAATCAGTTCGCAGGGTATCCATGTATTAAAACATCACACTGAACAATATATACCATTCTGATTGGTCAATTATACCTTAATAAAGCTGGGGAAAAAATAAACTTACTTTATGAAATTAATTGAGATCGTAGATGTGAGGTGCAATTAATTAGAAAATACTCAGTCAATTTTAGCATTACTTTTATTACCATTATTTATAATTTGTCTACCCATGAATTTTATTCAACATAAGAAGAAATGCTAACTCACGGGTCACCACACAGTGTGCGGTGTCATCACGGCCACAAGAAAGGAAGGGTCATGTAGGGCCTGCAGGATCCTGAGGGACATCTCGGTAGCACCCTTTCTCTGGAGCAAGATTACAGATATGATCCAAGTAATTTTGACAAGGGGTTGGACACAGCATCCAAGAAGCACCCAAAGGAATCCTTGTCTGAGCAAAGTGAATCTTTGCTGTCATGCCACCTGACACAGAAAGCCTTCAATAAATTCTTAGCAAGTGGATGAATGAATGGATACATGAACAAGTGAGTGCATGCATGAAGAAGGATACGAACAACTCTTTTCCTTTCACATGCGTTTCCCAGACTGAACAAACCAGACACTGGGAAATCTTTATGATTCTTCAGATTCAGACTCACCAGCACATACAAAGTCCTGCTGTGCCCAGCCCCGGGCTCCCATGTGCTTCATCCTTGTTTACTTTCTCAACAACCCTTTGGATTAGGATGGTGTCGTGACCATTTTATGAGTTTGGAAATGGAAATCCAGGAAGGTTCCTGTCTTATCCAAGGATTATCCTGCTGGTTTGCCAGAGTCTGAATCCAGCGATCACATTCCTTATTTAATGATCCAGCTCTTATGACAGCTGGGAATATAAAGTCTTTCCACCAAAACGTGCCTCTCTTTCACTTTCGGTTTTCTCACTTAAAGCTCAACTCTCTACCGGTCACTCATTCTAGAAACCTAGGCACCAACTCAGGCTCCATGTTTTCCCCCATTGCCTGTATTCCCAACAAATTACCAAGATGCCCGGTTCCCCTTCCTAAAAATCCCACAGATTTCCCACCATCCTCAGTCCTTCATACTAGTCCCCAGGTACAGCCCACTGGCTTCTATGATCTTGTCTAACTCAACAGCCTTCTGTGGGGTAGAGCCCTCCAGCCTCTGTCATCTCAAACCCATCCTCATAAACAGGCACAAGGCACAAGGGTCATTAGAGAACACGTGGGTGACACCTCACCCTCCTGCTTTCCACTCTTCAGCCACTCCTCTTTTCTCATGAGAAAACCATGCCTGGCATAGGAAGCCCATCAGTGTTTGAGTCCTTGCAGTTTGTCCATCTTCATCCCCTATCATTGCTCTGCCCCCACCATCACAGCTTAATCTCAACACTTTGGGAGGCCGAGGCAGGAGGGTCACTTGAAGCCAGGAGTTCAAGACCTGCCTGAGCCTCACAGTGAGGCCCCATGTCTACAAAAAACTAATAATAAAAATTTAGCCCAGTGTAGTGGTGGAAACCTGTAGTCCCAGCTACTTCGGAGGCCAAAATGGGAGGATCATTTGGGCCCCAGAGTTTGAGGCAGCAACATGTTATGATCATCCCACTGCATACCAGCCTGGGTGACAGAGTGAGACACTGTCTCTGAAAAAAAAGAAAAAGAAAAAGAATTTTTCTAACTGCCTTACATCTATTAACTCCTTCAATCTCATAACACAGCTATGGGGGTTACTATATTAGATGTGAAATCTGTGAGAGAAGAACCAATGTGACCACATCTTAAATAACTATTTATTCCCAATGCCCAGCATAGAGCCTGGATCATCAAAGGTACATACTCAGTGAACCATTTGTTGGATGAATGGGGATGTACAGATGGATGGATGGATAGTTACAATACAGGATAAAGACATCTAATGCTAATAATAAAAATAATGTAAAGTTAGCTGTTCCAGCAACACTGGGCCCAACCAATAAGAACTCCATACGCTTCCTCTCTCCCAATTTAAAATCTCTAAAATCAATCAATCATATTTTCAACATGCTGGTTGCGGGTACAAACATACTCCAGAAGAGAAAAATGACAAACTGATGGTGAGTGAACGTGAGATACCATTTGTTCTCTCCTTTCCCCAAATCCTTGTGAAGTCCTGCCAAGCAATCCAATGAGAGGACCAAGGTCATAAAGACTCTCTCTGCGTCCAGCCATTTGCATTCAACTGAGACCAAGGGAAGCTGACTTGCCATATAGAATTGCTGTTTCTGGAATCCTTCAGCTATTGAGCTGATTTGCATTTTCCCTTCAACATGAACTGATTTTAAGTGGGAGAAAAATCAACTTCTGTTTTGCACTCTAATGGGAGGATAAAAGTTATACAACCATGAATTCCACTGATTAGAGATTCCTGCTCATTTTCTGCTGCCTGCTAGCCATTTGGTAGCATTTTAATTTAACTTTCCACTTGCATATTCTCCATTAATATTTATGAAATGATTACTAGCTTCGGCTCACTCTGTAAAAACTGGATTTGAAGCATTCGGCAAAATACATTTGCTAGTAGTTGTAAACAAATAATGCCATAACAAGCTGTTAGGAGGCTTTTATTTCTTAATGTAGCTTTTTTTTCCCCCTGAAGCTAAGATAATTAAAAAGCAGTGTGGGCCTAATCAGCAGGTAGAGATTCCAATAATTACACTAAGCACTGTATATTACAGGAATCCTGAGAACAAGTCCAAATTCTGGCTTTGAGTAGAACCTGTGGAGTCTTTAATCCCATTAGATAAAGTTTGGTTCCCACGACTTAGGTTAACATCATAATAATAACCAGGATGTGTGATGATCATCATAGCTGGAAAAGTTCTTTTCCTCATATGTTTCTATTCCATCCTCACAGCAACTCCATGAGAGGGGTATGACGATCATTTCTACTTTGCAAATTTGAGGTTTTAGAGAAAGAAAGCCTAGGTAAGATCGTTCATTTAATAGACACAGTCTGAATGACTATCCTGCTCCAGATCCTGTGCCCAGTTCTTGCATCTGGGGGCACACATTAAAGTCCTTGCCACCTGGGAGCTCATAATCTGTGCAGAGAGGCACTCAAGTAAATAGATCATTGCAGCATAGCGAGGGACAGAAATGACCACCGTGGAGGTCTGTGCAAGGCACAGCATAAAACCAAAATGAGCTCATCAAAACAGCAAAAGAAAGCCAGAAGGAGGGTATTAGAAAGTTTAGAAAGTTCCCACTCTCCCAAAGGAAAATAGAGAAGCTGAAAGCTAAGCACAACTAGCAAATATAGTGTAGGGGCGTAGAGCATCGTGACCTACTCAGGGCCTGCTATGCTGCAGCAGTGAGGTGGGAGGGCTGCTTGGAGACAGAGGCCTGGACCGGATCACAGAGGGCTGTGTGCTGGATTCACATTTTATTTTCCAGGTGAAAAGCACTGCCAAAAAGATTTTAAGTAGGGCACTAAAGTGACAAGACAAGTGGGCCAGATAAGCTGTTGAGCAACAAGGAATGACTCAATTAGAGAGTGGGCACCCAGAGGCAAGCAGACCAGGTAGAAGTTCAGGAAAGCAGTGACAAAGGTTTGACCTTGGCCATGGGGCAGTAACAGTGGGGATGAAAATCAGGCTGCAGGAAGTGGCAGAACCCATTATTGAACCAAATGCCACGCTCTGCATACCATACCACACTATCTTTAAAGACAGCCTTTAGAAACTATCTCTACAAACACAAAGAAACCAAGAGGGTAGCGCCCAAGAATGATGAGCCCCCTCCATTGGAAATGGAAGTTGAATGTATTGCTTACTATATGTGTATATACATATATATACATACATGCACACATATATACATATACACATGTATAGGTACACACAATAATATATACACATTAATATATAATATATATAGTAACAAGGCAGAGTTACATACTAACATATATACACACTAACATAACACATATATACATATATACACATATGTACACACAATATATATACACTAATGTATATATGCACACTAATGTATAACACACATACATATAGTAATAAGGCACAATAATACACACACTAATATACACACATACTTATATACATGTATACATACACACAATTATATATACACACTAATAGACACACACTATATATAATCTATACTATATATAACTATATACTTTATACAAACTATATACTACATATGTAGTATATATACTATATATAGTGTGTGTATATTAGTATGTTTATATACTAGTGTGTGTATGTATATAGTATATATAGTAATAAGGCTGAGTTACACACTAATATGTATATATACACAAATATACACACACATATACACATATGTACACACAATAAGATATATACACTGATATATATACACACTAATAAATATATACACACACTAATATATAGTAATAAAGCAGTTACACACTAATATATATATTAACATACACACACAATATCCACACACTCTACTATCTGTCTATATATTTATTTAGATGGTAGTAAGGCAGTATTACATTGATCAGGCTCAGTATCAACAGTACTCTGAGCCAGGCTGGCTCATGGCAAAATCAGAGAAAGTGAGCAGTCTGGCCTTCTTGCTTGCTTCCTTCCTGTCCAAATGATAGCATTTTCAGGGTTAGTGGCTTAAAATGTCATTTCACTCCAAGGTGTACTGTCATGAAGAATGTTTGAATACTCTGGTCCAAGAGAATGAATCTTCACAATGGAAATCCTGGAGTTTGAAGAGATATCGGGGAGATCTGGGGCCACACCGGGGAGCTTTGGCCATGCACTCTCTTTCTGGCTTGCATTCATTTCCACTTCCATGGTGGAATTTGAGGGCTTCCGGGACAGGCTCTGTTTATTTTCATGAGCACAGTGTTTCCTTCTCCTACCTTAGAGGTTCCTATCTTTGTATTAGGGCCTCTAGAGGTTTGCAAGTAAAATATAATTCTCCTTGAGAGACAAATTCATGCAGTCATTATCCACTATTATGAAAGAGTAATGATTAAACTGCTTTGTAAGGAGATAGTTGGTTAAAAGGAAATATAACATTGAACTAACCTGCAGGCTTCATAGGTGACAAAGGAGCAAGAACTTATGCAAAGAAAGGGGTTACTAGTTAAGTTTTCAAGCACTGTTGCAGTGGTGCTGTTTGAAAAAAGATATGCTGTCTCATATATGCAGAAGCATATATACACGCACATTCCCGCTCACGCACAAACATGCACACACGAAGCACTGCTGGGAGGAAGGTGCTGGATGACTAACCCGTCTGTCGATGACTTTCTAACAGAGAAAGCTGTCCTGTGGTGAACACATTTGTCAAACCCAAATCAAAACTCATGTTCTAAAATAAATGGCTTTTTCCTTTTAGTTTTCTTCAGCAAAATGAATATGCTAATAACATCAGAGGCTCATCATCTTCTTGTAGCCGATGCCCAGAGGAACAGTGATTTCTGCCTCCCCACTCTCCCTCCTCTCACTCTCAACATCACTCGCCTCCTATTTAGCAGAAATGATTGTGGCTCTTTGGTATAAATGCCTGTTCTCCCCTCCTCTTCAAAATATGTCCCTACCCGACTCCGTCTTCTTTTAAACACGATGAAATGGGATAACAAAAACTGCCTAAGCTCTAGAGTCTGACACATTGGAGACTGAATTCCAGCCCTGGCAATTACAAAATCTGTGACCCAGGGCAAGTTCTTTCTCATTTTTGAGCCTTGGCTCTCTCATCTGTAAAATGTCAGTAACAGCACCTCCCATGAAGCTTCAGGTACATAGTAAATGCTCAATAAATATTCGCTTCCATTCTCTCTCTTTCTCTTTTATTTTCAAAACCTTGAAAGCCTTAATACTTTTGTCTCTAATTCCAATGTTCTTTCTAAAATGGCTGTAGCTCTTTTGTGCTGCTTTTTTCATCAATGACACTGAGCACACTTCGAGATCCAGTTTCAACCTGACTACAGTTGGGCAGATGCATGCATTTCTCTTTCTAATACAAGCAAATACAACGTTGTCATTACATATGCAATTTCAGATTAAAATACAGCATTTCACAAGAGGCAAAAATTTATTGTATTTAGTTGTGTGTATGTTTTTAAAGCTTGATGTTTCTACATTTCTGTAGTTTCTCTGAAATCAATAAGGCAAAACCCATTATTTTCAATGCTCATTTTGGAGCTTATGAAAGAGAAATGAGTATATTAATGTTGTGACTTAAAATATTCACAGTAAGGAAGGAAGCGCAGATCATTTTTCATTTATGCATTTTGGAACAGTGTGCCTGAAGTGGTAATATATTTATGAGCTGCTTTGAGAATGAACGCAAATTATTAACTGGGCAGCACGCAAGAGAGTTGATTAATGGAAGAACTGTTTTCTACATCTCCGATGCCACCCATCACCTTGCAAACATTGAACTAAATACTTTTGCCTTAGAGGCAATTTAACTAACAATGAGACTAAACTAGCAGAAAATACTTTGCATGTTACTAATTAGAAAATGCACCCATTCCTCTCCTCACCCCTCCTTCTTTCCCAAGCTAACATTTCTTTATTATTCAGATATCTAGTTCTCATCTCCTCCAAGAATCTTGACTGATCTTTACAGCTGGGTTAAATGCTGCTGCTGTCTCAGCTATGAGGCTCTGTGCTGGCTGTCCCCACCCTGCTTGCTGCATTGCATCCCAGCTCTCCATTTCTTCATTTGCCGTCCTGGTTGGTAATTGTGAGCTCAATGAGTGTGGGAACTATTAATTTTATCCCAGAATCCACAGCACCTAGCTCACTGTCTGGTCAACGTAGACATTCACCAAAATTTTGTTAAGCAAATGAATAAATGGACGAGTCAATGAATGAATCAAACAATGAGTGGAAGAGCCCCTTTAACCAAGCATTGCAGTGACAGGTACACAGGAGTCATTTATAGAACTGGTGACATTGTTCTCTCTGTTCTCTAACAGAGAGCTAGCTAGGAAGCGATGTTCAACTACAGAGAGCTTAGAAATTCTATTGAGATTATGTTGAGTATTATATGCCTGTCATGTCCCTATTAGCAGCTACTAGAATGTACTCCTTGCCTTAAATTTTCCTTTTTTTTTTTTTTTTCTTTTTTGTGAGATGGAGTCTCACTCTGTCGCCAGGCTGGAATGCCATGGTGCAATCTCGGCTCACTGCAACCTCCACCTCCTGAGTTCAAGCAATTTTCCTGTCACAGCTTCCCACGTAGCTGGGACTATGCGCCACCACGCCCAGCTAATTTTTGTATTTTTAGTAGAGATGGGGTTTCACCATGTTGGCCAGGATGGTCTTGATCTCCTGACCTTGTGATCCACCCATCTCAGCCTCCCAAAGTGCGGGGATTACAGGCGTCAACCACTGCGCCAGGTCATTTATTTTGTATTTTAAAGTAAGATTGGAATAGGATTCAACCATTACAGTAATAATGGTAAAAATAATACCATATTGTAATCATCCTGTACATTTGTTCCAGTAAAGCTTTCTATTTACGCATTATTTTAAAATAGGTCATCTTGTGTAATTTCCCCCATTTTCCGAGAAGAAACAGAGCTCTGAGAGATTACAGAACTTTCCCTGGATAATAGGCCTGTGGCCTCCCAGGGTCTGTAAGACACCAGTGTCTATACTGGCCTAATACCCCTTGGAAGCTGTCTGTGCTGTTTGTGATTATTACCAGGCTGAGTTCTGTGGTAAGAGCGACATGTTTTTCTGAAAGCTGATGATAATTAAAGAGTAAATTTGTCAAAAATAAATTGACCAAAATGACAAGTGTTCTCAGTCAAAACTTTCTTCACATAATGTTAATTTTTGAACACAATGATCCAGTATTCAAGCTTTGTATGAATCTCTTTAAGCATTGGCATCTGTGCCTCAGCATTTATTTTACTTTCAAAACAATTATGTGTATCTTTTATGTTGCTATAGAATTTGTTTTTCATACTTTTTCTTTTCTAATTCTAATTTACCTTCAACTTCAATGATGCTAGCTTCCACTTTTCTAAAAATGTTATGACATATCTAATTTTCATGTAAAAGAAAAAAGTTTCAAAAATGAAAGCTGAGAATCACAACTTCCAATGATGATGATTTCTTGGCAACTCTACATTGATTTTTTTAATCTATGTTAAAGTAGTTTGTCCATTTTCTAAGTTCTTTTACTAAAATGTGTTTTAATTTTACATTTCTTTCAGATAGCTATTCCTATTTTACTTCTTTTGATTTTGTTTTCACCATGTTAGACTCTGAATTTATTTTATTTTAAATTACTCTTATGTTATGTAAGCATAATTTTTGCCAATATAATGACATTATATTGCCATCATTTGATAGAAATTCTGAAGTCCGAATTAAAGCTCTTGTAAAAGTTATGTTCCATGCAGATTTAAGACAAACCATAGGCTTAGAAAAATAAACCAAAATGAATGTTCCCAATGAAAGCATGTAAAGATTCACCAATAATTAAAAAGAACATGAGAAACATAATGAGAGCTCGAAGACAGGTAAAAGTATACACAATTACTCAATGGTGCGCCAGGTTACCAATGCATAAAAATTTTGGTTTTGTTCAATTTGTTCTTTAAAGTCATAGTGCAGGGTTTATTGGTTAAACATATGAATTCATATCCTAATGAATGAGCATTCATGATGCTGTGATTTTAGTCACAGATTATTAGGTAACTCCTTAATTACACTGATAGGCTTTGTTTATTTGTTCCTTTTTGACAAGGAGGAGTTTTCACCCTAAAAGACATGTCAATAACCCTGGTCAAGAAATGAGACTGGCCTTAGGATCGAAAGATGGAAGAACTTCCTCATTCACTGCCAAGACAAAAAAATGACGGGAAAGGGCTGTGTGCAAAAAGGCTGGAAACCCTCCTGACTCAGCCACACCTGCACTGTGTGTGGCCACCAATGCCATGTGATCATTTGTGAATATGTAAACCAGAATTGCTGTGGAGCTATAGAGGTGAGATGGAGATGTCAGATGGGAACAACCATCACTAAAGCAAGTCCCTAGGACCCAGAGATACTGCCTTCTCCCCCTGCACCTTCTGCTAAACCATTGAGGGTGGCAGTTGCCCTTGCCATTGAAGCACTGAGTATTGGGGCCACCAGATTTGTGTGGAGGTATGTCCAGGCAATCAAAGACATCAGTCAAGGCAGGCACTGGCTTCAGACAAGCCAATGGTGACAGCAACAACAGTTAAAGAGAATGGGCTCCTTCGAGGACCTTTTCCCTATATTCTCTCTCGGCACTCAGCCAGCCAAGACAAATTCCATGGATGTAGTAATAATGTCTGGGGTGCCTAAAATGGAACCGTCACAAAGAGAGATCGGGGTACTCTGGGACAAGAGAAAGATACCCATGGTTGTCAAGGTGGGGGTTTGGAGATTTGATTTTTATATTAAAATAAATGTGCCCTTCTTTTGCACCCCAAATTAGTGAAGCAAGTTTTTTTTTTTTTTTTTTACATTTATTCAATAAACCATCACGTGCTGATTTTTATTATGTTGTATTCAAAAGACATAAGAATTAAAAGTTGATGTCCATAATGGACTTGTCATTTAACAGGAGAAAATCTTTCTTAAACCTAGCTCTAACTACTTCCCTAATCTACTTACCCCTAATATAGGTATAGTAAAATTAATTGTAACTCAATGAGTAAAAGAAAATAATCAGAAAAACTTTGCAACCCTGTGGTAGTTTTGATAATGAATATTGCAGTAAATTCATTTTGGCAAATAGTTATTCATATAAAGAACTGTGAATGCCACCAGGGACAGGGCGATTTATAGAGATATGGATAAAATTTAGTTCACACCTTAAATAACAATAATAATGGTCATTATACAGACTAATATGTTGAATACACAGTAGTGTCTTTATTCCTTACATCAGTTCTATGAAGTAGATACTATTATTACCTCCACTCTCCAGATGATGATTTCAGTCTAATGGTTGACATGTATCCAATTAATGGGAATACAAGGCAGGAAAAAAATAAGGACTAAACATACATATAAATAATGTACTTAAGGAAAGGGAGAAACAATTCCGGGGGGAAGGGTAAACCCAGGATGTAATAGAATATTTATATTTCAGTTGAACTAGGAGAATGAGAATAAACTTCACCAGCCATAAATAGTTCAGTGTAAAGTCACCTTGCAACAACCACACCCATATAAGTCACCTCAGTATCAAATAATCAGTAAAGATTTGTCTACTTGCACAGAGCAAACTTCTCGTGCGGACTTGGTAAGCTCCAGCAGGAGCAGCATGTAATAAAACGATTTCTCATCGAGCCTGTGGTTTTTGTCCACTTTCTATTTACACATTGTGTTTACAGGTCCTACAAAGGACAGAAGACAATGTTTTCTTTGAGCTCCTGGACAAATCCACGGCTAGCCCTGGAGAGAAAGTCAGGAATGGGGTCTAGGAAGTTCAGCTAAACTGGGAAGGTGGTTTCCCAACGCATAAAAAAAAAAAATCACATGCGATAAGAATGGTTGCTACGGGGCCGGGTGTGGTGGCTCACACCTGTAATCCCAGCACTTTGGGAGGCTGAGACGGGCGGATCACGAGGTCAGGAGATCGAGACCATCCTTGCTAACACGGTGAAACCCCGTCTCTACTAAAGATACAAAAAAAATTAGCTGGACGTAGTGGTGGGCACCTGTAGTCCCAGCTATTTGGGAGACTGAGGCAGGAGAATGGCGTGAACCCAGGAGGTGGAGTTGTAGTGAGCCCAGATCGCACCACTGCACTCCAGCCTGGGTGACAGAGCAAGACTCTGTCTCAAAAAAAAAAAAAAAAGAAAGAAAAAAATAATAATGGTTGATAGGGGAAAAAATTCTAGTCAGAGTCAGTGTCAAACATCAGGCTTGGGGGTAAACAAGACAACATGGGAAAATACAGAATGCAAATCTCAAGGTAGCGAAGATATGGAGAAAATGATATGGACAGAAAAACTATGAATGAGACAGAGATGGAGACTCTCACTTAGGTAGAACTGTTCTGAGTGTTGGGTCTTATCTCTACTTTGGCTACATTTAGGGACGAAAGGGAGCCAAGACCAGAGTGTAGTTTATTCCCAGCCGTGGAGCAAGGCACAGCTACCCAAGGACTTTCAGAATGAAAGGCCAGTCTCAACACAGAACAAATCGAGAACTGAGTGGTTTAGTTGGGAATCTACATCACCAAATTCAGATAAAATAAGTCCAAAAATAAAGTCAAGATCGGATAGATAAAAAGTAAAAACATAAGGGTGGCAAGGATAATAGAGCCCAGGTCTAGAGTATTGGTCAAGCTGACCAGTAACACACTGCACTGGGGGTAACCAGACCCTGCAGTTTAGGAGAAGAGGAGGTGCCATTCCAGATGTAATGGTATCAGGGAAATGGGCATCAGGCCCAGCGGCTTTCTCACAAGGCTAACAATTTAGTTGTATCACATGCAGCTAATCTCCTCTATGTATACAGTAATTTATAATTTTCCATGCATATTCTTTACTGGCATATCACTTATTTGAAACCAACTTGTGGGGAGAAGAGAATGGGTATGATTAGTTCCATATACCCGCTATGACTGTGGCAAGCTTTTGGAGATGTTCTAACCCGTAACATTCTTTAGATTGTTTTCTTTTCTTCGCAAATGTAAAGACCTTCCATAGCTAAGAAAAGTAAATATGTCAGTCTGCTCTGTGGTCACCACCCTCACTATGTAATACAAAATTTTCAAAGCAAAATTACCGATTCATTTCTGCTTCTTACTCACCAGAAGAATTCTTACGCTGGTGTCATATAGACGGCCAGCAGGGTGTCAGAATTCTCTCTCAGAATGTTAACATTCTTTTTCTGCCTACTTCCCCAATATTACTTTCCAGTTTTTGAAAGCTCCTGGCTTTGTGAACTCACAGTACCAAACCATGAATGATAGATGAAAAGAAAAATTCTATCCTTTCTAACTAATAAACTGGAGGATTTCAGACAATGCTCCCAATTTCTCAGACGAAAGGAGATTCCAATTATTTGCAGGAATACAATAACATAAAAAACAACAACAACACTTGTATGGAAAACAAAATTATTTTCATGGGGCAGAGGAAGGAAAAAATAAAAGAGAAGCATTAGAAAGAGAGGTAATTTATGTTGCAAAGGGTATAATTTTTTTTTTCCTTTCATGTTTTAATGTTTTTGTCTACAACAAGGCAATCTGAAAATAAAAATTGTTGACATACACGCCCCTCACCTGTCCTACTCAAATTTATCTTCTTTGCCTACTGCGTGATGTTTTAATAATTGGGCCTACTTTATTTTCCATTGTGTTCATTTTAATTCAGCCAGTGTCAGGATGGAATTGTGACTATTTCTTAATCAAAGCAAACAGCACACAACTCAATCCATCCAGACTTTCACCAACCATGCTGGCTCCATGAGACTGTTCAGCTCTGGCCACACTGAGCTGCCCACCTCCCTGTGGCTTTGATCCTGGGCTTGATGAGGCAGCCAGGGCAGGAGCCTGAAGGGACCAGACTGCTGGAAACCACTGCTGATTCCCTCCCTTCCCCACAGAGACACATTTCAGAGTTTTAATTCCTGTTTTGCCATTTAAGCAGCTTTATAATCATAGGCAAGTTACTTAAACTCCGTGAGTCTATTATTTTCTAATCAATAAGTTGAAAGCAGCAATGTCAGCTAAAGTCTCCTATTAAAGACTAGTTGTAACATATGCAAAGTGTATGGTGTCTGGAACATAATGCATTAAGTAACTGTTAACTATTAATTCTTGGTTTTTTAATATGAGAAATTAGAGATTCAGTCCTCCTTAATTAAGGACATTAGTTCTTGTTTCAGCTATTCTTATAAGTGCCTATTCTTGGTTATTACACTTAATTTTGTCTATAAAATAAGTGTTATAACTCCAGCATCTGAAAATGAAGTAGTAAGTTAGCCAATGGTAAAAAAAAAAAAAAAAAAAAGACAGCATAGTCTATTTCCTTTTTGATTAATATTGTCAATCAAAATTATATCATTAATGGAAAATGACATGCAGATCAGCTTGTATTGTCTTAGAAACAGCATTCAAGCTCAGAGGAGAGAGTCCTGGACTTGGAGCTAGGCAGATTTGACCTTGAATGACAAGACTATCCCTTAATTGTTGTTTTGCACTTGGGCAAGTCATTTAGGCTCCTTTTTTCAGCTTGATTCAGAAAAGTATCCATTGAGATCATAGGACTGTTTTAAAGGCTAGAGATTCTGTGATAACAGTATAACCTCTAAGAGTTACCGTTTCCTCACCTGGTAAATGAGTACAATAAAAGTCAGCATCAACTCTTCCCTGACAACCATAAAACTTTAACTGTTCTGTTCTCGCTCTTGTCCTGTTCCTCCCCCTGCCCCACTGCCCATCTTTTCTCCGCACAAAATGACACAATGGGCTAAAATATGTAAATTGCAAATCAGCACGCTTCCTTGCTCAGCCCTCACTAGTGGCCTCCTAACACAAGCAGAGCCAAATCTGTGAAGCTCCGGGCATGGCCCCAAGGCCCTGGGACCTGCCCTGCCCACGTTCCCACCACACATCCGCTCACTGTCCCCTCTGCTCAGTGGCTCCAGACACACTGGCCGTCCCTTCTTCAAATGTGCTGAGCTCTTTTCTACCCAGGACTTCTGCATGTGCTGCTTTCTGTGCCTTTTCCCTTGAACTATGGAGCGTTTGATCCCTCCCCTTAGTAAGGCCATCCCTCCATTGCCACCTCTCAGAGAGACTTTCTCTCACCTTTCCATCTAAAACAGTCACTCTCTCATTCTGTCCATCTTTGCTCTCACCTTATTTAACTTTCATTCCTAACAGTCACCATTGCCCATAACTATTTCACATATCTGTGTATTTATTTAGGGTGTTTTTCCCATCATAATGTAATCTTCCTAGGGGCAGGATCTTGATGCTGTGTTCACGACATTATTCTTAGTACATAGACCAGTGCCAGCACATAATGGGGGATCAACATACATTTGTTGCCTGTCTGAATAAACAAATGGCTCCAAGTCCATGTGATGATTAAATGAGATACGATAGGTAGTGAGAGCTGAGTGCCTGGCCTCAAGTGGATACTCAAAAAATGAACTAGAAGGACAAGATTCTTGTACTGATTCAAACATACCAAGATCCTACTCACAGGATTTATGGACACCCTGATGGTCTTGTTATCATAACAGGTCCTCACTGTGATTTTGCAAGCACAGTAAAGGAGAATGGGAGTCCTTTATGGCAGAGAAAATGAGAATGAAAGTGTTCATTCAAGAACAAAGCAAAAACTGCAAGGGCCCAGGATGGGGATGCACACATCTGAGGCTAGGGACAAGGAGGAAGTTGAAACCCAGGCCAAGAAATGACCATGATATCACAGCAGGCTTGCCTGGGAAGAGAGAGGTCTTAACTGGAAAGAAAGGGTTAGGGAGAAACTCCTTGGGGAAATGAACATCAAGGCTTTGGTGATCCTGGAGGCTCGGCCCTGTATGTGAAATGTCTCAAAGAGATAGGAAATTCTTTTTTCTTTTTGAAGACTCTCCATCTCCTCATTTTCTTACATCAGTGGTCTGTTGATCCTCCTACCTAAATGTGGGCCCCCTCCCTAGGGTCCTTGCCACAGCTCTGCCTCAGGTGTTTATTATCGCTCATTTGGACAATTGCAATTACAACTCATTATTGACCATCTCGGACTTGCTCTGCATGGCTGTAATTTACATTATATTTAAATTTATCTTCATGATTGATTTTATCTTTTTACGTTTTTAATTGTATTATTTTCTGAAGGAGAAAATACTAGGGTTTGAGTAGAATGACATTAAGTTTAAAAATCTGCAGCAAAAGTTCTCAAAAATTGTCATGAGGGGGGCATTGCAAAGGGAATTCACATACGCTACTGATGCTCATTTGCCTTCTCTAAAGTCTTACTAGAGGGCAATTGAGCAATATGTGTCAAAACCTAAAATAACCTAGCAATTCCATGTAGGAGAATTTTTGCCTAAGTCAGTGTAATGGTTAGCTTTAAGAGTCAACTTGACTGGGCTAAGGGATGACCAGATAGCTGGTAAAACATTATTTCTGGGTGTATCTGTGAGGGTGTTTCCAGAAGAGATTAGCATTTGAATCAATAAACACAGTAAACAAGATCCACCTTCACCCATGTGAGTGGACATCCTCTAATCTGTTGAGAACCTACATAGAATGAAAAGAAGGAGGAAAGGCAGATTTGCTTTGAGCCGGGACATCCACCTTCTCCTGCCTTCAGATATCAGCACTTCTCACCCTCTAGTATTTGGACTTGAACTGAGCTAACTACCAGCTTCCCTAGTTTTCTAGCTTGTGGATGGCAGATCATGGGACTTCTCAGCCTCCAAAGTTGCATGAGCCAATGTCTCACAATAAACCTCTTTCTATCTATCTATCCTATTGTTTCTGTTTCTCTGGCCAACCCTGACTAATGCAGAAAGTAACTGAATAATTATTCAAATGAATATATAAGGCACATTCATTGTATCATTATCTTCAATAGTGAAAAACTAGAAACATCCAAATTGGCTATCATGTGATATAAATAAGTTATAGTACATTTAAGGAATTTATTATATATACAGTAAAAAGATAAGATACATTGAAACATACACACATATGGATATAGAGTTATAGATACTGTTAAAGAAAAACTTCAGACAAATTAAATGTAACAGAATTTAACTGAGTGGAGTATGATTCATGAATCACGCAGCCCACTGAACCAGAATAGGTTCAGAGAGACTCAGGTGCTGCAGTGGGGTTGAAGAAAATTTATGGGCAGGAAAAGGCAAGAGACACACAGAAAACAGAAGTGAGGTATAGCCACAGCTGGATTGGTTACAGCTTGGTATCCGGCTTATCTGAGCACTGTGTAAAGTCTTGGCCACCTTTGAGCAGCCAAAACACAGTGATTGGTACAACAGTAGGTTACAGACTGTTTACATGCCTAGTTTGGTTACAGTGGAACGTACACAGGTTCCACTATGTATGGAGAAAACTTTAGCCAGAACTTAAAATGTGTAAGGAGGCAGCTTTAGGTTAAACTTAGTTTAACAACATAAATCTAGAACTATATATATATATATATAAAAGCCAGGCGTGGTGGCTCACAGCTATAATCCTAACACTTTGGGAGGATGAGGTGAGCCAATTGCCTGAGTTCAGGAGTTCGAGACCAACCTGGGCAACACAGTGAAACCCCATCTCTGCTAAATTACAAAGAATTAGGTGGGCGTGGCGATGTGTGCCTGTAGTCTCAGCTACTCAGGAGGCTGAGGCATGAGAATTGCTTGAACCCAGGAGGCAGAGGTTGCAGTGAGCTGAGATCACACTACTGAACTCCAGCCTGGGCAACAGAGCAAGACACCAACTCCAAAAAAAAAAAAAAAAAAAAAAAATGAAGTGTATATAAATATATAATACACAGAAAGATATATAAATAACGATGAGAAGATTTTTCTCACATATTCTTAAATGCAAAACTTAAGTCACAGACTAGTATATATAGTTCCACTTCTTTGAAAATATAGTATTCACATATATGTACTTATTAACCACATTAAAAAGTTTAAAAGCTAAAAGTATATTTGCCAAAGTTACCAATAGTTCTCTCAGAAAAGTGGATTAAGATAGAGTTTTTATTTTGTTTTCTATATACTTCTGTCTTGTTTGATGTGTTAAAGGTTAACTGATACACTTAAATAATAAGATGAATTGTAAAGAGATTTCTGTCTGGGAAAAAATAACTTTCATGTGTTACTCTTTATTCTTTATGGTATATACTTATTATAGTTCTGTCTCTATTTTGTAAAATGTACCCATGAAAATATGAGGATATTCTGTGTCCATCCTTGCAATCCATCCAGTTTTGGGGTTTTTTTCCGACAAAGTCTCACTCTGTGGCCCAGGCTATTGTGCAGTGGTGCTATCTTAGCTTACTGCAACCTCCACCTCCCAGGTTCAAACTGTCCTCCTGCCTCAGCTTCCCATGTAGCTGGGATTACAGGCACACGTCACCACGCCCAGCTAATTTTTGTATTTTTATTAGAGACCGGGTTTCACCATGTTGGCCAGACTGCTCTCAAACTCCTGACCTCAGATGATCCACCCGCCTTGGCCTCTCAAAGTGCTGAGATTACAGACATGAGCTACTGTGCCTGGCCCCACAATCTATCCAGTTGTTTAGGAACATGTGTATATCATGTATTGAGATTCACCCTCGTGTTTGCTTTGAAATAGATACGAGTATAGACCGTTAGAAAACATCAATGTATTTTTAATACATTCATCTTTAAATATTGTAGATTAAAACAAATGGATTCTAAAATCCAATATAAGAATATATGTAAAGATTAAGCCCTGGAATCAAAGAAGCTTGTGTATCTGGCAGCGGATAACACAGAGAAATGGCTAGGTTGGAAGAATTTGAGGGACTGTGTCCGAGTAACACCATGTCCAGATTAGACTATTGTATTTTTAGTTTGTTTCAGTTTATTGTTTTTTAAAATTTATCAAAACTTTTGTTCTTCCTTCTAATCTAATCTAATCAAAGGTAATGGGGCTTTATTTTGAGACAAACATGGTTTAAAAGAACACGATTTCTAAGGTCCCAAGAGCTGAGCTACATGTTACATATTAACTTTATGATCATGGCTCTGTCACTGATTCTGGAGACTAGGTCTCTCCATCTGTAAAACAATAGGAGGTGTTCCCTCACAGAATTCCCCCTAAGGGGAAAGCATTTTCAAAATTATTATCCCTTTTTTGTCAGCATTCCTGCAAAATTTCCAGAGGCCACCCTGGTTGCTAGGTCTCAGGAATTTTTTTTTTTTTTTTTTTTTAAATAAAAGATCTCCTCCAGGTGCAGTGGCTCACACCTATAATCCCAGCCTTCTGGGAGGCCGAGGCGGGTGGATCACCTGAGGTCAGGAGTTTGAGACCAGCCTGGCCAACTTGGCGAAACCCCATCTCTACTAAAAGTACAAAAATTAGCCGGGTGTGGTGGTGCATACCTGTAATCCCAGCTATTTGGGAGACTGAGACAGGAGAATCGCTTGAACCCGGGAGGTGGAGGTTGCAGTGAGCTGAGATCACGCCATTGCACTACAGCCTGGGCAACGAGAGTGAAACTCCGTCTCAAAAAATAATAATAATAAAATAAAATTTTAAAAAAGGTCTCATTACTTGAGTCCAAGTAGGAGGGATGAAAGGTTTGGAGAGCTTAAGAAAAATTTGGATTCAAGTCTTACCTGCACAACTTGCTTTCTCAATGTCCACAGACAAACCAACATGGTTTGCATCCTCGTCTGAAAAGTGAAATTTCTAATCCTTGCTTCACGGTGTGGTTGTGCAGCTCAAATTAGACAATGGATATAAAAATGCTTCCTAAACTATTATGTGTCCTATAGATTAAAGCTAGCATTAATAGCATGGACATTGACAATATATATTAATTGCTGATTGTTTTCATATTACATTAATAACATCAATGAGTACTATTTATAAGAATTATAGGGTGATCATGGAACTTAGAATCATGGTGTAATCAATAACCTACCAAGCTTTAGAGTCAAGGCTCTCAAAACACATACTTTGATATCTGAAGCCTACATATTATCTGAACCTTTATCAGGTGCCTTTGAGGGTCCAGGTTTTTCCTAGGAAATGCTGTGCCTTGGAAGGTCCTGTATACAGGACTGATAAATGCTCACCTGGCTGGAGTGGGTTTGTTACCGGAAAGGGGTCCTGATTCAGACTCCAAGAGATAGTCTTGGATCTCGCACAAGAAAGAATTTCGGGGCAGTCCACAAAGTAAAAGCAAGTTTATTAAGAAAGTAAAGAATAAAGAAGGGCTACTCCACAGGCAGAGCAGCAGCTTGGGCTGCTGGACTAAAAATACCTATAGTTATTTCTTGATTATATGCTGGACAGGGGATGGATTATTCATGAGTTTTCCAGGAAAGGAGTAGGTAATTCCCAGAACTGAGGGTTCCTCCCCGTTTTAGACCATATAGGGTAACTTCCTGATGTTGCCAAGGCATTTGTAAACTGTGATGGTGCTGGTGGGAGTGTCTCTTAGCATGCTAATGCATTATGATTAGCATGCAATGAACAGTGAGGACGACCAGAGGTCACTTTCCTCGCCATCTTGGTGTTGGTGGGATTTGGCCGGCTTCTATACCACATGCTATTTTGTCAGCAAGGTCTTTATGACCTGTCTCTTGTGCCAATCTCCTGTCTCATCCTGTGACTTAGAATGCCAAACCTCCTGGGAATGCAGCCCAGCAGGTCTCAGCCGTATTTTACCCAGCCCCTATTCAAGATGGAGTCACTCTGGTTCAAAGACCTCTGACATTTTGACTGGCACAGAAGAGCGTCTCTCTCACTCCCCCTGACATTTCTCTCTCACTGATGGAATCCTGCACTGTGAGGCGATTGGGCCCTGACACTGGGCAGAGCCAGGATGCTTGTCCCCAGTGCACACAATCGGTGTCCTTTCTTCTTGCCTTATTTCTACCTTTTAAAAGAACAAGGAATCTAATAAAATAAAATTATCTATGTGAAGCACTTTGTAATGCAAAAAGAGCTAGTACTGATGTTGGCTTTTCTTCAGGGTTTTTATTTTCATCATTTATGTTAAAAACTATATTGGGAGCCGGCTGGCCCGCCATCTGTGGATGCACCTTCTGTAGAGCACGCTGTGTGTGCGATCACTGTGCTCTGGGTCACTTCTCATGCCGTACTGGGAGCAGTTGTTAAATAGGACTTCCGAAGCTGAAAAGCAAGCATTGTGACCCCTTATCATCATTATGTGAACTTGGCATTATCCTCTTGCCAAAAACATCTGCCTGAAAGATTGCTGCAGGAAGCAACTGGTAAAAAGTAAGATTCTAGCTTAGCCTGTCATTCACTTTGCTCGAATTAAACCCATTTGCATTTCTAAAATGTATTAGTTCTATTCAACGCCTGCCATAGAAATGGAAATGGCCTTGGGGAACAGCCTGTTCCTAATCAGTGATCCTGGAAGATGAGGCAGTGGCTGACTTTGAAACCCAACCTAGCTTTCTCTGCAGGAAACCCCAGATGCAAGTTTCCAAAGGTAATCAGATGTAAATGCCACTTTCCTTCTGAGTGCCACTAATTACCCAGGGTCCTGGCACTCAGAGCTGTCAGAGCTGATTCAAGAGCCAGAGAAGAGAATTTCCTCTAGAGGATATGAGACAAAAGTTGCAAAACAATAACTGCAAACCAAAAAGCCATTCTTTTTATTTATTTACGTATTTATTCTTATTTATTTATTCTTTATTTCTTTATTTTTTTTTTTTTTGAGATAGAGTCGCGCTCTGTTGCCCAGGCTGGAGTGCAGTGGCATGATCTCGGCTCACTGCAACCTCCACCTCCTGGGTTTGAGCAATTCTGCCTCAGATTCTTGAGTAGCTGAGATTACAGATGTGCACCACCACACCCAGCTAATTTTTGTATTTTTAGTAGAGACGGGGTTTCACCTTGTTGGCCAAGCTGATCTCAAACTCCCAACCTCAGGTGATCCACCAGCCTCAGCCTCCCAAAGTGCTGGGATTAAAGGTGTGAGCCACCGCTCCTGGCCCAAAAAGCCATTCTTAAATCTTTAGTGAACTTCTTTTGGATAGGAAAGGCAGAAGTAAAGCCACTGGTTAAAAGTTGAAAGGGTTCTAAAATCCTGGTTCTATAAAGGAAGGAATTAATGAGCAGTTAAACTCAGAAAAACAATCAGTAGGAGAAAAACAAAAACTAAAAGTTATTTATTTATTTACTTATTTATTTATTTAGGTCAATTTCATGTGTGTCCATGTGAAGAGACCACCAAACAGGCTTTGTGTGAGCAACAAGGCTATTTATTTCACCTGGGTGCAGGCAGGCTGAGTCCGAAAAGAGAGTCAGCAAAGAGAGAAAGGGGTGGGGCCGTTTTATAGGATTTCGGTAAGTAAAGGAAAATTACAGTCAAAGGGGGTTGTTGTCTGTCGGGCAGGGGTGGGGGGTCACAAGGTGCTCAGTAGGGGAGCTTTTGAGCCGGGATGAGCCAGGAAGAGGAATTTCGCAAGGTAATGTCATCAGTTAAGGCAGGAACGGGCCATTTGCACTTCTTTTGTGGTGGAATGTCATTACTTAAGGCAGGAACCCACCATGTGGCTGTGTACGTGCAGGTCACAGGGGATATGATGGCTTAGAGGCCTGACAGTTAAGGTCTCATTCTGTCACCCAGGCTGGAGTGCAGTGGTGTCATCTCAGCTCACTGCAGCCTTGACCTCCCAGGCTCAGGTGATCCTCCCACCTGAGGATCATGCCAGGCCAATTTTATGTATATTTTCGTAGAGACGGGGTCTCACCACGTTGCCCCGGCTGGTCTCAAACTCCTGGGATCAAGTGATCTGCCTGCCTCAGCCTCCCAAAGTGCTAGGATTACAGGTGAGCCACCACAACCCACCTAGTTTTTTATTTTTTATTTATTTATTTATTTATTTTTTATTTTTATTTATTTTTTTTTTTTTTTTTTTGAGACGGAGTCACCAGCTCTGTCATGAGCTGGAGTGCAGAGTGGCGGATCTCAGCTCACTGCAAGCTCCGCCTCGAGTTCATGCCATTCTCCGCCTCCAGCCTCCTGAGAAGCTGGGACTACAGAAGCCATACTACACGCCCGGCTAGTTTTGTATTTTTTTAGTAGAGGCGGGGTTTCGTGTTAGCCAGCATGGTCTCGATCTCCTGACCTCGTGATCCGCCCATCTCGGCCTCCCAAAGTGCTGGGATTACAGGCTTGAGCCACCGCGCCCGGCCTAGTTTTTTATTTTTTAATGAGTTACTAAAAATTGTTACTGAGAACTGGTATGTTCGAAAACCAGCAATGATGATCCATGAGTGTGTCATCTGTCCCTTCACACGAGTCTACAAGCAGTGCCAGCCCAGCACTATTCCAGACATTAGTTGTCACTCTGAGGTCAGACAAATGCCCCACATGATTTATTGGTATTTGGGAGAGTTCCCAAACTTTCATCATGTTTCCCAGAGCCAGATTCTTCTGAGGTTAGAACTAGGCTCACAATTATAATTACAAACATGGATTCATCATGTAACACTCCAAAAAGTCCAAACACCCATAATGGATATTCATTTGCACCTTGCAAAACATCACCAGACGCTGCATCCACCAAGGTGCTTGAGTAGTGAGTGAGCCTAGCACATGTCCGCATGGCTCTGTGATTTGCCACCGTTACTGGGTACATGACAGATTTTGTGAAAGATAAAATGCTTCTGAGTGAAAAACAGCTCTCACATGAAAAAAAAATGCATGAATAAAATTTAAAATATTTTTCTTAGAAAGGTATGCGCGGGAAATACCTGCCTGTTGATTGAAATGTGATTTTGGGATGACATCTTCAATCTATTCTACCTTTTTTTTTTTTAACCGGTGAATTTTGAGATTCACAGAAGTTCTCAGGCCTGGCCCCCTGAAACTGCTGAGGACCTGCTGTATTTGCCTGCTTCAATTCCCACCTGCCCTTTTGGGAATTCCAGGCCCTCAAAGTTTCTTCTGTTTCAGGGAGCCTACAGGAGATACCACATATGTTTATTCAGTAACTAATTATTGTGCCCCGACTGCTGTACACTGTGTCCAAAAATGGGAATACAATGGTATTGTATTGAAACAGAAGTGGCCTCTGCTGGGATGGAGCACTCCTATAAAATCATCGTTGATTTCTCTCCTATTCCGATCCCCAGATGGACTAGGCATCAGATTCTCTGGAAATCTCAGACATTGCTGGGGATCATGAAAAATGAAATCATTATTGTATTTGGTTCCTATGGCTGCTGAAACATATTACTACAATCTCTGTGGCTTAAAACAACACAAATCTGTCAAATGACAGCTGTGTAGGTTGTGTGCAGATATTCGGAGTGAGTCTTGTGGAGCTAACACCAAGGTGTCAGCAGAACTGCTTTCCTTTTGGAGGCTCCAGCTGAAAACCCATTCCTTGCCTTTTCCCTCTTCTAGAAGCAAATCACTCAAAGCTTTGCCTTCATCAGCACACTCCTTCCCTGAATCTGGCCCTGTCACTTCTCTCTTATAGGACCCTTGGAATTACCTTGGGCCCACCAGATGATCCAGGGTAAACTATCCATCTCAAGATCATTAGTTTAATCACTGCTGTGAAGTCCCTTTCGCATGGAAGGTGACATCTGCACCAGTTCTGGGATCAGGTTATGGCCATCTTTGAGGAGCCTTTATTCTGTCTGCCACAATTTCTATCACTGCCAAAGCTGCTGACAAATGCTACGGTGAACCCCAGTGCACAAGATAACAGTACCATTTTATGTCACTGGGAAAAAAAAAAATGCTTTCACAGTTTCTTTATTCTTTTAAAAGTATGTTAAATCAAGTTTAGCCTAAAGCTGCTTCCTTACATATTTTCAGTTCGGCCTAAAAGTTTCTCTGTACATCGCGAACTGTAACCTAGATAGAGTTGTAAAGAGACTGTAGCCTACTCTTGTGCCAGTCACTGAGTTTTGGCCAAAGGTGGCAAGTTGTTCAAACTGTGTTCATATAAGACAGACGCCAAACAGTAACCAATTGGGCTGTGTCTATACCTCACTTCCAATTTCTCTACATCATTTTCCTTTCTCTGTCTACAAATCCTCTTCCACCACACGGCTGTGCTGGAGTCTCTGAGCCTACTCTGGCTCAGAGGCTGCCAGATTCACAATTCTTTGCACAATTAAACTTCTTAAAATTTAATTCGGCTTTTTTCTTTTAACAAGCATTTATTACACACCTATTGAGTGCCAGCATTATTCGCAGAGCTGGGCTTAGTGATCAACGGCAAGATAATGTTCCTGCCCTCCAAAACACCTGTATTTCTCATTTGGGGGAAACTGGCAGTAATTATTCAAAATGTAACCAATATCATTTAAATATTGACAAGTCCTCTGAAGAAATAGAAGAGAGTGATATGGCATGTGACTGGGGAGGTGCTGGCCACAGGAAACCTTTCTGAGGAGGTGAGTTGAAGCTGAGACCTAGACATGTGTGGAAGCAGCTAGGAAGAGAGCCCGAGGAGCCCTCCAGACAGAGGGAGCAGCTGACGCAAAGCCTGTGGGTAGGAATGAACCTTGCACACTGGGGAAGGCCAGTGTGACCAGGGGTAGGGAAGTCGGGAGAGTGGAGCTAGATGGAGAGTGGTGATACAGGCTGAGGCCAGATTGCAGAAAGCCTTTGTAGGCATGGTAGAAGACTTTGGCTTTGTCCTGGGAGCAGTGGAATGCCAAGAGAGGTGGTTTTTTGCTTTTTGTTTCGTTTTGTATTGTTTTTAAGTGACCTAATCTAAATTGCTAAATGAACTCTTTGTTTATCTTACGGAGAATGGACTTTCTGGGAAGCAGGGATATGGTTTGACGATAAATTCAGTAATCTAGGCAAGAGATAATGGTAGTTTATTGTATAATGGAAGTTATACAATAATATTTATATATATATATTGGACTCAGTATATATTTTTGAATATTTTTTATCCTTCTGGTGGATGAAGATGCAAAAAAAAAAAAAGACTCAAAGAAAACACTTGCTTTTTTCTCAAGAAGGTATGTAGATTTGCTTAGGAAGAATGGGAAAACAGGAACACAAATGGATTACAAAGGTTGGTGGGGGCAGCAGAAGTGAAGCTCCATTTGGAATAAGTCAAGTCTGATGGCTATTAAACTTGAAAGAGGAGATTCAGATCCACAGTTGGAGATCTGAGCCTGAAGCTTAGAGGAATGGCCAGGGAGAGAAATATAAATGAGGAGTCATCTGAGATACAGAGACACCCACACCATCTTCTGTGGGTGACCCTCTTTCTAGGCACTCTGCTGCTATCACCAGTGTGGTCAGTTCTCTGAAACCCAGATGCTGCAAAGACAGTTGGACTCTGGGAAAGAGGAGAAGCAGCCCCTGGGCACAGGGAGTTATCCATGTCCTGGAATCCACAAAGTCAATTTCAGCCTGAATGAGACTCCACTGATCTCTGGCCCATCCCAAGTCCCTGTGTGGGAATGGGGGCTCAACAAGGAAGGAGCCACCAGGAAAAGATGCCACAGTCTAAAGGAGAAACTATACTCTGGTGTCCTTGGGGGCAGGCATCAGCAGCAGCCTGAGTGTGTTTGTCCCAGACCACTTTAAAAATATTTAATTATTTGCCAGTAGATTAAACTTCAGAGGGTTTTTTCCCTCTTGAAAATTATGAAAAGGCATAATAATCCAAAGCCCACATTTCCTCTTGGCAACCATCAGTTGCAGCTGACACAGCTACTCTCTAGTCACCACCGTACTCACTCAGAAGGGCATTAAGCCCTGCACCTTAAATAAATGAAAAGGCAGATTATGCAGAAGAAGAAAAAAATCACTGTTCCTGCCATTGGGCCAATAGAATCCCCAGCCAAATGCTGCCACCCCAAAACATTGTTGTATTCCACTGGGCAAAGGAATAAGAGCCACTTGCTATAAAGGTCCAGTCCTCCATGAAGGATCCTGGTCACCCATCAAGATTTAGGGACATGGGCTTGCAAAGGTCATGAAAAAAGTCAGCTCTCACTTCTCCCACAATTTTCTAGTACAAAATTTTTCTTTGCAGAAACATAGCTTACATGATACCTAGATAGCAGCTTCTAATGTACCTTCTCTCAATTACCCAAAGCCACCCTACCCCACCAAAAAAAAAAAAAAAAAAGCCTGCAAATACAGAAAAAAAGGTGAAAACTCAAAGCACACCAAACAATAAACCTGACAGGCAGCTGAAAGTTATGATCTGGAATTTTCTCCTAGAAAGAACAGATTTTTAAGAAAAAAAAAAAAAAAGAGTAGCCAGGGTTCAGCAAGTAGTAGACTCCCATTTCTCTAAATGATAGTGCCCTTTCATAAATCCCCAATATCATCCACTGGCCCAGAGACCCCAGGCTTATCCTAACCATGTATAGCTATCTCTCATCTTAACCTATCAGGTGGTGATCTGAGTATTGATCTCTTTCTTCAAGCAAGGCTATGACCATCTTCAATCTCCACACCAAATTTAGAAAGTAAAAACAACTGGACATGAAAGTTATATAGAGTAGTGCTGGCGCATGTTATCTCAGAGGCCAGTCCCATCAAAGATAACCCAGTTGTTAGGCAGGAGTCTCTTGCTTTTTGAATATGTGGTTAAAATTGATTCAACCTCCCATTCTATTTCTGTGCATCGTAAGGGTACTCATATACTCAAGAGCATCCTTTTTGTCCTGGCTCAGCAGGTGATGTCTTAGCAGTGCTTCAACTCAGATCCAAAATGCCTCATCTTCCTTGATTCACCAACAAAAATTATTCCTTCAAAGGACTAGTGAATACAGAAGCATTTGCTTGAGATGACCTGGCTGGAGGCACAGAGAACAAAGGAGGGTTTACATAGCAGAACTACACTGAATCAACCAGGTAAGGCTAAGCTAACAAATGACCCCCAAATCTTACTGATTTCCAGTAATAAAGTTGTACTGTTCATTCCCCCTACACGCACATCACAGTCGGCTCTGGCTCTGTTCTCATTTTCTTCTTCATGGACCAAAGCCGGCAGAGCATTTGTTACCTGGAAGAGGGCCAGTCATCACAGAAGAGGGAATCATTCACTCACAAACTCTTAAAGCTTTTGCTTGGAAAACCATGCATGTCAATTTCACTCATGATTGATTGACCAAAGCAAGTCATATGGCCGAAACTGAGTACTAAGAGTGTGGAAATGTATAATCCTCCCACAGAGGGTCGTACCAAATATAGATGAACAGTAATACAATCTACCACATCAGCATTTTAAAATGCAGGAGTAGATATCATCATCTTAAAATACTTTGGCAAGACCCTAGGAGGCTCGGTAGTAGTCCTCACCTCTCTACTGCTTCTTTCCTGCCCTCCAGAGCAATACAATTCTTCCCCTTGACTCATGCAAAACTCCTTAAATTTTAGCTGTTGTCAATACACAAACCCTCTACCCTAACCCCTTATCTAAGAATTTTGTTCAAGCAAGGAATGTTGGTGTCAATTGCTAAAATAATGTTTCCTCTGCCTGATTACACAAGAAAATTCTAAGTAGGAGTGGTAAAAGTAGAACCCTGAATGCTGAAATGGCAATTTGCATCATAATTTGTGCTGATTCCAAATACCAGAAAAGCCACAGTAGGCTTAGGGAAAAGCTGCCATTTTGGAAGGGCAGAGGAGTGCCAAGAGAAAGCTTTCTAGAAGCTGGGCATTGGGTTCAGACCCACTCATGCCCATCTACCTTCAGTTCTAGCTCTAGCTCAAAAAAGATTCCAACAAAGCCCGTGAATAGAGAGCAGAGCCCAGGGCACTCTGCTGGCAAAGACCTATTCAAGATATATCTCATCTTTGTTTTGTTTGTGAGATTGGTAAAAGAAAAAAGCATCTTTTAGTGGGCTTATTGGCTCTTTGCATAACTTTCTTCTAAAGTGCATGTTCAAGTGATTTGTCCAATAAGAAAAAAGTCAAATAACTCTAATTTTTAAAAGGGGCAAGCAATTTGATCAGGAGCTTTGCAAAAGTGCATGCCCAGGTGTCTAATGGACAAATGAAAAGATACCAACACTTATCTTTTTAAAAATTAACTAAAATAAACAACAAAATTACTATAATATACAGTTTTAGTGAGGATGTACTGTAACTGAAAACCTTAAATATTGAGAATATAAATTATTATGAACACAGTTAATAACCAGTTGGTTGTATCTACTAAACCTAAATATAGACCTACTCTATGAACCACCCTGCCTACTCATAGTTTCATACCCAAGGGAAATGAGTACATTTTCCCACAAAAATAAATAAACAAGATTATTTACAGCAGGTTTATTCATAATTGCCAAAAGCTGAAAACAACCCCACTGACCATCAACAGAAGGAGGAATACATAAATCATGGTATAGTCAAATAACGGACTACTTCTACCAATTAAAAAAATAACCAAACATTGATACACACATAATTTGGATGAATCTTTAAAACATAGTATGTGCAAAATAAGCCAGACAGAAAAAGTGTGTACCACATCTATATGCAGTTCAAGAGTAAGAAAACCTAACTGACAGTGATTAAAGTCAAAATGTGATTCTTCTGAGGGAGAGTATTGATGATAAAGGCGCAGAAAAGAACCTTGACGGGTTCTGAAATTGTTCTCTATCTTAATCTGTATGGTGATTACACAGATGTATATAAAATTTTACCAAGCTCTGCATAAGGTGATTGTTCTTCACATGCTTGCAGTCTGTGTGATACACCTTTATGCTTCTTATTTCACCAAAAAAAAAAAAAGGGGGAACTTTGCCAACTCCCATGAGAAAACAAATTTTTCCATTTCAAAAATAATCTTGAAACTGTGAGGTTTAAAAAAAAAAATTCAGGGTGCATCTCGAAAGATCAGTAAAAATTGATCAGGTAAAAAAGGAAATCAAGTTTCAAAGACTGGGAAGTAAGACCAAATAAGAACCATTGAGAAGATTATAATCAGTGTGGAACCAACAGGAAATACATGTGAAATATTCTGGATTATTAACATCTTGAGAAACTTGCTCTTGGATTTCCAGAAAAATAGGAATCATTATGAAAATGCAAAGTCGTCTAAAGGGCCTATGTCAATGATTCATTTACATGAATTAGTTTTTCACTCTGGAAAATAAACAAAGAAACTGGTGCTCTCTTCTTTCTGAAGATGGAATCCAGTAGTTACCAAAGGTCTGGCTTGAATTTTAGTATCTACATCCTCATCCCAGATGCACGGGCAGAGGATTAATAAAAACACAAGTCAAATTGTTTTCTCTGCAACCATCAGCAGCATTCTTCATTTGTAAGAATAAAGTCTTGGGTCCCCTTATTATCATTCTTCTTGTCCTCCTCAATTATGCCTGGGCAGAATGCCTGCGGGATATAGACTAGTGACTAAAAGTGTCCTATTCATTACCATGAATGTCAGCCTTTCAACGCAGACCAAGAAGCCCTGAAATGTGCAGGGGACAGGCATTCCTCAGCTAATAGTAGGCTGTTGTTTCAATTAACTAAAGCAGCACCTTGGCCTCCTAAGCAGTGACTGACAGGGGCAGGCTTAGGAATGCTTATCTCACGGGAACAGACTTGATGCTATCAGGTCTGGCTTTAAAACATCTCTGTGTAAACATCTCTCATCTTTTGGTGGCCAGAGAAGTAGGTCAGAAGGGGAGGCCCGGGTAAGCCACAGAGGCAGAAGTGGGGCCGTGCCTCGCATGCACCATCACGTCATCTCCATGACACGGACATTTTCCCCTCTGGTCTGGTTCCTTCCCATCATGGCTACAACATGAGGGCCCACCTTGTGGTTTCAGCCTATTTAGAAAGGACAGATGCATCACTGCAACTGCCTGCTTGAGTCAAAGATACTGTGGGTCTTTATCTCCCAGCTGCAAAAGCTGATAAGAATGCAGAGGTGATGTGAGAATTTGTAGCTGATTATAGGAATTTTTGACCTATAAACGGAGAGAGAGAGAGGACAGAATGATTGCTGATTGCTGCTATTGTGTGTATCTTTTTATGCTTTTATGTTTTTGGATTTTTGCCAGGAAAAGCGAGAAAACCCCATCTTATCTCTTGAGTTTGACTTTGGAAGACACAGGGGTGAGGACTGACTCTAATATTTCCTGAATATGAAACGTCAGGTCAGTCTCTTAAACTCCACAGATCTAGGACATTTCATCTGTAAAAGAAGGTTCTCAACAAGAGGCTCCCATTGGTCCCTCTCATTTTTGACATTCTAGAATTCTATACGGTTTTTCTTTTTTATTTCCAGATTAAAATATACCAAGATCAAATCTAGTAACTTGAAACAGAGCAGCACTTTGCAGGCACGGCAGGTGCCAGCATTTTCGACCTCACACTGCCAGCTGAAGCCCACCTCTGCTTTCACTTACTGGATGTGTGACCTTGGGCACTGTCTGTAAGACCTTAAACCTGCTTCCTTCTCTGTAAAATGTGGGTAATAACGCTTACATCTCAGAGTTGTTGCATTTTCTATAAAGCCAGCTAAGATGGCTGACTTAGAACATTAACTATTATTATGACTATTCCTCAAGCTCCTGTGTACTTGGGCACTGACTCTGGAGCCAGACTTCTTAGGTTCAAATTCAAGCTCTGCCAGTTTCTGTTTGTATAATCTTGGATAAATTGCTTAACTTCTCTGCCTCTTTTTCATTATCTGTACAATGGGGATAATAATACCATTTACCTCATTGGGTTGTTGTGTGCATTAAATGGATGAATATGTATAATGTTCTTAAAGTAGTATTTGGCACACAGCAAATACTATGTAAGTGTTTCATAAGTTAAATAAGTGAAATACACATATATTCGGGTGTATATACATATATACATATATATACACACATATAAATGTGCTGGTGCAACACAGGTTCAATAAATGTTGGACATGATGATCATTGCCACAAAAATCCATTTTTTAGGACTAGAGATGAAGCTTTAGAAGCCAGTTCCTGTGTCTGGCATGTGTTGGCCGTGAAGATGGGAAAATAGGAACCTGTCAGAGAAAAAGCACCAAGGCCATTTCAGCAGACCCAATCACTGAGAATGCTTCTGCTTGGGGATGGAGGTAAGCAGAAGGCAGACACAGAAGAAGACTCTAGATTTCTCTCTGGGCAGCACTATAGAGGGTGGCAGCTTTATTTCAATGGAAACTCCAGGAAGCATCAGATTTGAGATGAAAGAAAATGGGTTCATGTTTGGTTATACTGAGTTTGAGGTACCTACAAGACACTTCAAGGCCAAAGAAACCCTCTTATCCAAGCAAGACCTGCACAGAATCCTGGCCAAGGTGCTGTCCAACAACCATGTGAACCATTTTGTTTGGTCTGCAACAACTCATACTCAGTTTTCAAAAACACTAAAGACAATCAATAGATGTACTTGTCCCCTGCAACCTGCCTGTGAGGCCTTTTGGAGGTCTGCGGGTCCAACATTCTCCTAAGATCAACAGCTCTTGATGGTGTTCAGCCATTTGTCCTTTACAAAGCATTTTCATGTCTCTGATCATATTTGAGCTTTTGAAAAGATTACCATCCCTATTTTATTTATAGGAACTGGAGTCGGGACTAGACCTGTGTCTTCTCTTTGTCCAGAACACTCTTTGCTATCACTCAATTAGCACCAACTGGTAGACGCTGTTACCTACTTAACCCACATTATATTATTTAATCCTCCAGTCAACCAAGGAGACAAATGCCATCAGCTCTGTTTCCAAATGATGTAGAGGAATTTGTATAAGATCATATGGGCGTTTGACAAATCTGGGATACCTCAATCCAAATCTGTGTTATATTTTTGTACTTTTTTTGGATTTTATTATAATAATGTTTAGATGATAATACAAGTTTCTTCAAGACAGACCAGTCTTCATGGGTTCAAATCCAGGCTCTGTCTCTTCATAGCTGTGGAGCTTTAGGCAAGTCATTTAACTGTGTCTCTATTTCCATACTTATAAATCGTGATAATAACGGCATATGACACCATGCATTATAATGAAAATTAATTAAAATGTGTAAAAAGCTTAGCAAAGACCTCAAAATTCCGTAGGCTCTTGGTTAATATTAGGTATTGCCATGGCTATAATTATTACCATAGAACTCATTTTCTTCAAAAGTTGAGATCAAACTTTGGACATCAGTCAGCTGTAAATCAAGCTCAGTAATTATTTCCCTTTACAACATTAGGGCCACAAATTCACCTTAGAATTTCTAGCGGTTGATGCAAAGAAGAAAATATGATCATAGAACACAAAAGATAAAAGAAATATTCAGTGGAGGTTCAACTAGTCTTTAAGATGAATTTGGAGAGGAATTTCTCTCATCGTTCATAATTCAATGAAAAATGAACAATATGTTCACAAATACTCCCATTGTCAAACCCAGCCTGGTCAACAAGTGGCAATCTTTTTAGAAGTCATTGGCCCAAAAGATTCAGCAGGAAAGCAGCCATGACGGATCACCAGCATTGTGGTGATGCTGTTTTTGTTTTTTCCACCAGAGTTCTGGGCCTCCCTAGCCCTCAAGAAGCCCTTTCCTTCACTTCTGCATTTTTTGTTTGTTTGTTTAGATGTTGGGCTGTAAATAATAATAATACTGATGCCAATAACTGGATCAGGTATTGGACACTAGTTGAGTATGGTTTGAAGTCCCCAGGGCTTCTCTGAGGTCATCAGCATATTGTCTTCATTAATCTTGAGAGATCTATGGAACATATGAAAGAAACTTTGCAATCAGGCAGACCCCATCCATCCAAGTCCCCACATGTCTCAGGACCCCAGAGGAACACTCGGTTCTCCACAGCCTCACTGTGATGTCTCAGGCCATTAACCCCCTTTCTATTCCAACTTTCAGAATCTCTAAAACTACTGGGCTCATTAGAGTGGCCTCAGATGGATAAGATGCACCTTCATTTATCTCAAAATTGTAATTATCTTAGTATTCAACTCTAGTTGGTTTTTCTTGAGAGAGGCAAAACTTCTTTCCCCAGCCATCTTCCCTCCTGGGTCTCTCCCCAGCTCCACCATTACCAACAGGCACAGCCTCATCTCCAGCCTTTCCCAAATAACCCACAGACTTTTTTCCCATGGCACCTTCCCTGTGGGTAACTGCAGTTTATATATAACTCTATCTAATCCCTGAAAGGATTTAAATAGTTGCGGCTGAAGACATTGCTTTTTAAAAAGTCATAAAACATTAAAATAAGCCTTTCGTATCTCCACTATAGACACAATCTCTCCCATCTTTGGGCTCCTCAAGCATCTTAATTCTTTTAAATTACTCGTCACATCTTGCATGGTTTCGTAGTTATTCAGATCCATAGTTGTGCTGTCCCTCTAATCTAAACCATGACTTCCTTGAGGCAAAACCCATATAAAATCCATACAAGTGATTCCTAAATATCCAGGAAATGAACAAAAAGTATTTAGAAGACATCTTGGGGGTGGGAATAGGGCAGCAAGAGAGGGGCATCTCTCTGAAGGAGTTCCTCATATAGTGGGTGAGATAGATACAGAGGCATGATTATAGTTCAGATTTATAAACACCATGATAGACTCAATAACTGTAGGAGCACGGAGAAGTGCTCAAAAGACTTGGGCAAATGAATTCTCTATAGCAAGCATAATAAAAAGGACATGAGCGAGCCATGAAAGGAGGCTAACATGAAGCACTGATAGTTAATACAATACTTGGTTAATACAGCCCCCAGGAGAAAACAGAAACAGAGTGCCTTGTAGAGCTCTGAGAGTCAAATCAAACACATCAGTTTACAGGGAATACAAACGTTAATCCTTGTCTGGTCCTGCTTTTGACAATACTTTACCTAAGAGACACTGAATTACACAGCGAAGAATGTAACAGAAATAATAGTTTTAAATTGTAGAAATGACAAAATTCAAAGGCATGTTTCTGATCCCTTTGGGGAAAGTAAATACCCATGAAAAACTGAAGAAATAAAAAGCTGGTGTGGATGTGGAGAAACTGGATTATTCATGCATTGCATGGATCATTCATGCATTGGGAATGTAAAACATTGCAACTAGGCTGGAAAACAGTTTGCTATTTCTTACAAAAACAAATTTGCGGCCGGGCGCGGTGGCTCAAGCCTGTAATCCCAGCACTTTGGGAGGCCGAGATGGGCGGATCACGAGGTCAGGAGATCGAGACCATCCTGGCTAACACGGTGAAACCCCCTCTCTACTAAAAAATACAAAAAACTAGCCGGGCGAGGTGGCGGGCGCCTGTAGTCCCAGCTACTCGGGAGGCTGAGGCAGGAGAATGGCGTAAACCCGGGAGGTGGAGCTTGCAGTGAGCTGAGATCCGGCCACTGCACTCCAGCCTGGGTGACAAAGAGAGACTCCGTCTCAAAAAAAAAAAAAACAAATTTGCATCTACCATGCAACCTATCAACTGCATCTCAAATATTTATCCCAGAAAATGAAAACATGTTTGCATAAAAGCCTGTGCACAAATGTTTATAGCAACTTTCTTTGTAATAACCCAAAGCTGGAACAAACCCAGATCTCCTTCACCTGGTGAATGGGCTAAACACACTGGGGCACATCCGCACCATGGAATACCACTCAGCAATACAAAAGAATAAACTGTTGATACACGCAACACCTTGAATGGACCTCTGGGGAATTCTGCTGAGTGAAAAAAGCCAGCCCCAAAAGGTTACATACCATATGATTCCATTTACGTCACAATCTCGATAGATACAATAGAAGTTACAGAAAATGATAGAAATGAATAACCGATTACTGGTTGTCAGAGAGGCTGGGGTGGGAAGGATGTAAAGAGCCAGATAAAGGATTCTTTGGTGTGGAAGTATTTGTATCTTGACTGTAACAACGTCAATCCTGATTGTGATATTGTTCTATAGTTTTGTGGGATGTTATCATGGATGGAAACTGAGTAAAGGGTACATCAGATCATAGTACTTCTATGTAGTATGCCTTACAACTGCACTGCAGGTTGTTCTACATGTTTCTCAAAATAAAATTTACTTTTTTATAAAAGCAAATCAGTAAAATGGTAGAGCCATTTTGCAAAACAGTTGATCTGTTTCTTATAAACTTCGGCATAGACTTACTGTAAGACCCAGCAATCACACTAGTAGGTATTTGTTGAAGAGAAACAAAAACATATATTCACACAAAAACGTGTTTGCAAATATTTATAGCAACTTTATTCATGGTCCCCAGAACTTGGAACAACTCAACTGCCCATCAACTGGTGAATGGATAAACAAACTAGTATGCATCCACAACAATGGAATAATAAAAAGAAACTACTGCTAAATATAATAACATGGATGAATCTCAAGTGCATTACACTACGGGAAAGAAGCCAGACTCAAGCCACTACTCATTGTGTAATTTCATTTGAATGACATTCCAGAAAAGGCAAAAACACATTGGTGGTTGCCAGGGACTGGGTGGGAGATAGGTATGAACCACAGTGTAGCAGGAAACATTAGGGATGATGGAAATGTTCTTTTTCCCCCCTTCCCTTCAGCCTTTATTTCTTCTTTTTTATTTTAGGTTCCTGGATACATGTGCAGGATGTACAGTTTTATTACACAGGGAGACGTGTGCCATGGTGGTGTGCTGCACCGACCAACCCATCACCTAGGTATCAAGCCCTGCATGCATTAGCTGATGGCAATGTTCTATATCTTGACTGTGATGGTAGTTACAAGTTCTATGCAGTTTTTTCAAAACTCACATAACTCTAAACCTAAAAAGGCAGAAATTTACTGTATATAAATTATGCTTCAAGAAAGCTAACTTTAAATTAAAAAGTGAATCATTAAACTTTCTGCTGTTATTAAGCTGAGGTTCAGAGAAGTTAGACAACTGTTATACACACGCCCTTTGCTCATGAAGTAGGGACAATACGTCATGCAGAACAAAGCATGTAACACACTGTCCCACTATCCATGTAATATACCCACCTACCTTGTGTTGGCAGTATGGTCACTGAAGCACACAGATTTTAAGAGATCCATACAAGTCCACAGTACTAATACTAAGTAACAAAACTGGAAATCAAACCCAGATTTCTCGTGGCTGGGAAATAGGGCGTTTTTTAGACCATGGCACTAAGGTGCTGCTGGTGAGGGACTGGAGTGCAGGAATTTTACATTGTGAATTCACAGAGTAACGTTGAGCTGGTAATGGTGTGTGCATTTAGTTCTGAAGAACCCAACTTGGGCTTGGAATCCTACTATGGTCCCCTACCCTCTGCTCCGAGATCACTGGGCCACAGGCCTATGAGCTGGCCCTGAATCTGGCTATGAAAGAAGCTTCAGATCCTTCACATCCTACATTCAAGGAAGACAACTTCCAGTTTTCTATCCAAACAGGCCCGGGGGGGCTCAGCCAGTCTGCTGAGTTGATTTGGCACTTGGGCAGCCAAGATTCCATATTGAAATAACAAGGACACAGACCAACGTCTGCTGCAGACAAGAGATGCTGGCAGGAGGGGAACAGAGAGCTGCCTTGTCCCAATCACCACCACTCAGCTCATGACCAGGACAAGAGGCCCCAGGAGGAGACACTGATGGAGACCCTCTGTCTATGCAACTGGGGAGCCATGAGCAATAAGACAGGCTCAAAACAGCCTGTCTGTCGGTGCTGTTTTGGCATCCTGCAGGAATGTCCGTTCCCAGCATCCGTTTACCAGCAAATCATTGATAGAGGGCCTGGAATACACAGTGGTGAAATTAGGCAGGTCCCTGGTCACATTTGGGGCCGTGTTCCCTCTTCCTAGAGTGGCGTTACCGTGACTCTCTATATAAGTCCTTCAAGTCTTCAAGGAAAGTGCCCTCTCTTCTGGAAACCCTTCATCTCACACTTCCTATCTCACCTCCCCACCCCAAACAGAATTCGTGGCTCCCTCCTTTACGTCTGTCCCTCAAGACTGTAATCTTCTCAGGTGGCCAAGACCCAGTCTTCCTTATCTCATTACCTTTATTCCTAACCCAGTGCCTGGAATATGGTCAAATTCTAGTGTACATTCTTTTTAAATAAATGGGGAAAGGAAGGGAGGCAAGAAAGAGGGATCCCTCTCAACTCCCGCGATAAGGGCCAGCGTAATCAAGGAAGATGAAGTCAACTGCTGAAAAAATTAGGTCCTGGAGGCCACGATACAATGACACTAACTATCTTAGGGAACCATAGATTCTTAGAGGTGCATTAAATATTGAGAAGTGGTCCACAGAAAGTCAGAAATAATAATTTCAATAGTTTTTATTCATTCATTTAATAATTTTTCACTGACAGTCCCTTCTGCACCAGGAAAACTTATGTACATTATTCATTAATCATTCCCAAAAACAAATTTGTAGGCATAATTATATTTATCCTAGTGAGGAGGAAACTGAAGCTCACAGAAGTTAAGTAAAAGCCACTATCACACAGCTGGTGAATACAGAACCAAGATTCCAATTCAGGACTCCATGACCCAGAAGTGTGCTGGTCAGCTGCACTGCTCCTCTTCTCCCAGCCCTTTCCTTCCTTACCTTCCCCTTTCCTTCCATTTTCTGCCTCTTTTAAAGGTAATCTTGGGGCATAATACATCTAAATACAGAATAGAACAGACTCCCCTTATTCTTGAAAGGCAAAAGTCTTCTTAACTGAAACAAGATAATCCAAACATTTGCTCCACTTCAAGTTTACAAATTCCATTTTGTTGACTTATATTTTTCACAAATGGCTGTCATGTCAAAGTTATTTGATTTCTACAGAGATTAAGAAAATATGAAGAGAAGAAGTTTTAGAACAAAGTAACTTACACCATATTTGATTTCTCTCTTCTTGGTGTTCTAAGGAAAGTTTAGAGGTTTCCAAGATGAAATTTTCAGGCCACATAACACCATGCCTCAAGGCACCCTGCCCATGGGCCAGACACTTGGATACCCTGGATCGCTGACAGCCATGACCCTACGACCCTGTTTCTGTCTCTTAAAATCACCTTCCTTACCTCCAGCCTTGAGCTAATTTTCTAGCATGCCCCCCACCCTTGCAAAATCAGAGATAGAAATAAAGGCAGAGGCCTTCCACATTCATCCAGTCACCACACCAGCAAAGATGCTCTTAACCCAAAATGACCAAGATCAGTTTTTTCTTCTCTTAAAGCAAGGAGTCTTAACATATATTAAATCCAGGACCTTGGGTCATCTTTCGTACAGAACAAGGGAGGCAATACCCACTCTTGCTGTGCATGTGCATGAGCATGGGACCCCAACGTGCTCTTCTGACCTAAAGCCCTACTGCTCTCTGATCTTTGAATGTTCTGAAGGGATATGATGTGGTGAGAAGTCAACGGCTCTGGAATCAAGAGCTGGCTTCTCATGCAGGCTTCACTACTCTCTTGCATTTAAGACATTTGAAGTTGAGTTCCTTCATCTGCAAAATGACTATAATTCCATCTACCTTTGAACCTCATTGGTTTGCTAAGCCTCACATGTGATTATGTGCACGACAGCCTTTGAAAGCTACGTTGGAGCACCATTACCACGTCCCTACCCACAGATTCGCTCATAGCACCACTCAGTCACAAGACATAGAATCCCCTCCACTCTCCTCCAACTAACTGCCTACCTACACATCTCCTCCCCACCTTCCCCAGGGAGGCTTCTACAACCACCCCAAGCTGCAACTACCACAGTCTCTCCGAAAGCACTAGGCTCAAATCTAGAAGGCTTTACTTACCATCTTCCTGTGCCAATACTATGAATACAGTGAGGGGATATAGTGTGGATTCCTCTGGGAAAAGCAGACCCTGAGGGCAGGATTCACGTGCAGGTAGTTAACTTTAAAGGAACACTGTCAAGGAGATGGAGAAATGATACGGGGTGGGAAGGCAGTCGACAAAGGGCCCGTCCGGGGCTAGCTTCACGGCATGCAACCTGCGCAGTCCCACAGCGCCTGTGTGCAGAAGGCCTCCTGCTTGATTCAATGCTGCGGGGGTCTTTGCTTGAAATTCTCAATGATTTCATCCTTGAACTTTAATATATGGGCTGTAGAATATAAGCTGTATAATTTTGGTAATTCTGCATGATAGTTAAATACTCTAATATTTGCATTTAAAACTGGCATCACACACTATAAAGATGGAAGATAAAACTCATTGCTAATAATTTAAAGTTTTCATTTTCCTTACTTAGAACATTAAATAACAATTTTTTAAAATACCATAAAAAATTGAGGGAGAGGCCATGGAAAAAAGGGAAAAATTTACATTTTAATATTCTTAATAGCACTTTTCCCTTGATTTTTTAACAAGTGGCCCTACATTGTCACAAATTATGTAGCCATCCCTGGATGTGTCACTAAGCCTAGTAACACAGTGAGTGAAAGATGCTTAGTAAAGCAGGGAAGCTTGGGAAAAGTGATATAGAACACAGACCTCTGAGCTATCCCACTTGAGGAATGAGGAGCTGGGGTATTTATACACCCACTCCCATAATGACTCAGCTAAGAAGTGCTGAGGGGAGATGGGGAGTTGTTAACTACACCTCGACTGGCTTGCCAATGACAGAAAGTCATCTGGACCAAGACCAAAGGATGTGGACAGGGTGTTGACAGCAATAGCGAGGAGGTGGTAACCTCAGGAACTCCCAGTGCAATGTAGGGAGAACAGCAAGTAAGTCAACAGGCCACATACCATGTGTTAGGTGTAGTTACAGAAATAAACACAAGGGCTTTGGGAGCACAGAGGATGGGTCCCCAGCCAAGCCTGGCCACTCCACAGAAGCCCTCAGAGGGCTGGCGCCTGGTCAGAGCGTGCAGAGAGTGGGCTTGCCTGATGAGGAGGAGAGAAAGGAAAACTCTAGGTAGGAGTCCTTATTTATTTTCTACCACTGCTGTAAAAAACGAGAGCCGATTTAGTGACTTAAAATAGCACAAATGTATGATCGTCTTACTCTTTTGTCAAAGGTCTGGGACAGGTCTCACTGCTAACAGCAAGGTGTCTGAGGACTGCATTCCATTCTATATGAACGTGTTTCCTCTCTCATTCAGGTTGTTGGTAAAATTCAGTTTATCTGGTTCTGGGCTAAGGTCCCCATTTGATTGACGGCTGTCAGCTGAGACCCTTTCCCAGTTTCTAGAGGCCACCTGCATTCCTTGACTTGGACCCTTTGTCTATTTTCAGAGTCAGCAGCAATGGGATGAGTCCCTCTCACACTTGGGGTGTGTCCTGGCTCTGCTTCTATTGCTGCGTCCCGCTAACTGACACCTCTCTGTGTCTCTGTGTCTCTTCCACTCTTTTTTTTTTCTATTGAGGTGAAATTCACATGACATAAAATTAACCACCGTAAAGTGAACAATTCAGGGACATTTACTACATCCGCAATGTTGTGCAAACCACATTTTCATCACTTCGAAGTAAAACCCCTCACCCCTTAAACAATAAAACCCCCATTCCCTCCTTTCCCAAGCCCCTAGCAGCCATCAATCTACTTTCTGATTCTATGAATTTATCTGTTCTACAGATTTCATATCAATGGAATTATACAATATGTGGTCTTCCGTGTCTGGTTTCTTTCACTTAGCATATTGTTTGAGAGGTTCATCCAGGCCATAGTGTGCATCAGTATTTCAGACCTTTCTGTGGCTGAATCATTTTCCATTGCCTGTGTAGACCACATTTCATTTATGAAATCATCTGTCAATGGACATTTGGGGTGTTCTCACCTTTTGGCTATTGTGATTAGTGCAGGTATGAATGTGTGTTGGAGTATCTGTTTCTAACTCTTTGGGGTATATACCCCTCATCTATTCTTAAGGGTTTATATAATTATGTTGAGCCCATCCAGATAATCCAGGATAATCTCCTTATTTCTACCTGCAAATATGTCGTGTGACATAGATTCCAGGTATTAGGTCATAGGCATCCTTGGGAGACCATTTTTCTGACTCCCTCAAGACCAGTGTGACCACAGTTTGGGAACAGCATGGTGGCTGCAACAGACTAAAAGTCCTTCTGTGCCAATACTACACCAGTGCTTCTTAAATTTGAAGACATAGGCAACCTGTTTAAAGAAAGGGAACATCGGCAGAGCTCAAGAATACGTCCACTAGCCCCCAACCTGATAGACAGTGCACTGTAGATTAACTGTCAAGTTAGCAATCATTGGCTCTGATAGGACCCAGAACACAGAGGTCAACCCAGACATCAAGGTCTTGCAGCAGGACTGTGTAACGATAACCATCCAATCAATTCAGACCATATTTTATGTAAATTTTTTAGATCACCATCAAAAAAAAAAAAAGAAAAATGTTTTAAAATTCACATCTAAGAATTCGGGGTCCCTGGGTATCCACAGATCCCCGGGTGAGAAATATTTGGCTACTGCTTGAATGTTTCATTCATTTCTACATCCCCAGTGCTTAGAACACTGCTTGGTGCATGGAAAGTACTCAGGAAAGACTGCTGAATAAATGGATGGGTTGTAAGAGGGGAAACTGGCAGAGGCAGGTGTATGGGATGATGCTGGCAGGGGCCTAATATGCCATGGATGGGTTTATTTAGAGTGTATTCTGTACCATCCCTAAGAGTCATCTGAGGGTCCTTATTGTCTCGGGACCTCACTTGGTGACTAGCATTTATTGCTTTACAATACTTTCCATCTTCATTAGCAGGGACGAGTGATGCGTTAAATCCCTTCGAAGGGACTCGGGCAATGTCAGGAAAACATGGGTGGTTTTGAAGTGATGCCAGTGAAAAATTGGCCTCAGGACCACCTCACTCTAGAAACCCTACCCTTCTCTTCTTTCACCCTTTCCTTCCAGAAAGGGCTGGGAGGTGCTGTGCATAAGATGTAAAAGACACCCAGTGAACCAGAATATTAAAAACAAAATCAAACTGGCCATGAGGATTGAATGTGCAGTGGGTAACTCAAAGCTCAGGACCTGTTTGGTTGTAGTATCTCATTGTTTAGGGGAGGAGGGAGGGATTTTGCTGGGTCTTTTATAGGAAACAAATCTCTTAAACCCTAATGAGGGAAGGAGTCACTGTGGTCTGCTCTCCCTGGAATTAACGCAGCAAAGGCAGGCGGTGGCCCCAGACAGTATTCCTAAGACTTCTAAGAAGGAGAGACATTTTGTTCCTGAAATGTAAATACAATACTTTTCACTTTATTCTTTTAAACACAACTTGGCCCTGAAAGTTGATCTATTAAAAGGAAAGCTCGCCTTAGCCAAAATGTCTAAATCCCACAACTGAAAATGCATTCAACAAATAGCCATTATTTCCTATTTATATAAACATTTCTTTTTCCACGCTCTAAAAACTTTGAAAACCTTCAGAAATTAGACTGTGTCAATGTATTTCAAGAGGACTGTCAAGGGGAATAAAGATGTAGTGCTTTCCAAATAACACAATTTCACGAAATCCCTTTTTTAAAAGCAACTTGTATCAATACTTGAGTTCAGATTGAAACATCTCAAGAATAAATTCCTTGTAACTTGGTAGTTACAGAAATTCTTTGTAACTTGGTAGTTACAGAGAAAAAGAATGGCACTGTGTTTCCAGACTCTAAATGTTTAGACAAAGCCTAAGAATTGTGCAATTCACATTGCACTTTAACTGGGCATCATGAATCCTCTACTCTAATCCAAGTTCGGCCACCTGGAGCAGGTCACAACTCTTCTCTGGGCTGAGCTTCCCTCACTGGAACAGGATGAGAGTAACCAAGAGGTCTCTCTACCAGGATTCTGTGAATTCTTTGCAACATGTCTAAAGGACCCAAATATATTCTATAACCCTAGAGATGTATTTAATCCCAGAAATAAACAACGTCTCTTCCCTTCCAAAATATACACTTTCGTTTGAAAAATAAATCTCTCCCAAGAACGTATGGAAGACATTCTTTTTTATAGACCCTTCTAACATTACGGCACTAAGTGTTTCCACCTGTACCCAGCATGGACGCGGCCACTTAATCAAGATGTGATTATCTAGCTCAGAGTTTAGCCAGAGTATGTGTTTTAAAGAAATGGAGAGCTGAGCTATGTGGTTAATGGCAAAGAATTCCTGGTCTCCAGAGGACTCTCTCTCCAACGTCTTCATTGGCAGTGAACGTTCAGAAAGTCATAAGCTTTCTTTCAAGGACAAATATTATAGCCATAATTAGAAAGGATTGGCAGCACAAACATCACCCCTCATGCTCCCCTGCTCAGCAAGTCCTCGTGGGTTCTACTTCTAAAATATGTCAAGCCTGTGCCCTGAAAATCCCTCAGCTGATGCTCTATCCAGAATCCCTTTCCTCTCTTTTTTAGTTAATGATCTTGCCTCCAGGGCTCCCCTTTCTAAATCATCCTCCACGGAGCCAGAGTAATATTTATAAAACGGAAATTTGACTATATCACTTCTCTGTTTAAAAACCTCCTAAGGCCACTCCACAAGATTGAAGTTGAAACCCTCTCACTTTTAAAGAACTTTTGGAGAACTATATAATGTGGTCTCACCTGCTTTATGTTCTAGTCTATGGTTGACAGATTTAGCAAATAAAAATACAGAATACCAAGTTCAAATCTACATTTGCATAAATTAAAAATAATGTCTTTAATGTAAGCATTTCTCATGCAATACTTGGGACATGCCAAACATATTCATCGTCTATCTGAGATCCGAATCTAACTGGGCCTCCTGCATGATATCAGGCAACAGCACTCTAGCTATGCTACTCTAATCATTATTTCCCAAGCCATGCACTTGCCTGCCCTTGTGCAATTATTCATGCCACTTTCACTACCTAAAGTGCTACTTTCTCCTTCCCCACCTGAACATTCCTATTCATCCTTTATATCCCGGTACATCTTCTGTAAAGCTTCCCTGACAGCCAATATTATAATTAACCACTCCTTTCTCTGCCCTTCTTTATGTATCTGCCCTTCTATACTCTCCACAGTGCTTTATAATTACTTATGAGTCACTCTCTTCCACTAGACTGAAAGATCCTTAAAGTGCAGGGACAGACTTTAGTCCATCTTTCACCCCCAACTCCCAGCTCAAGACCAGCATAGGATAGGGGCTCAATGAACTGTATTAAACGAATGAAGAGTAAACCACTAAATCATAAATAATGGGTGTGACTTCAAACACATTCTCCCACTCCCTATCAGAGTGGAATTCTGTAAAGAAAATGACACAATATTTTTAATGATTTAAATCCTCTTCACCAAAAAACAGGGCAGGGGTCCCTGGAACAGGTTTCCAAACCACAAAAGTAAACATCCCCCCTGAGAAGTGTTTCCACCCTTCACACTCAGCCCAGCAAGACTGCATTGCATTCAAGGCCCCTGTGAGTGGGTAGGATCTCCATATCCCCTGGTTCTCTGCAGGTTTTAATCTTGTCCATCCCTTTCCCAAATGTTGATATGGATTGCAACTGTCCTGAGTAACCAGTAATTTGTCTAGAATGCTCAGAACTGTCCTTGTCACCTGCCCCACTCACTCTCGCACAGCACTCTGCTAGCCCCTCCATGGCGGACTTACTCTCTTGCTTTCTGCTCTGGGCTGTTCGAGGTGGCAGGTCCACCTCTCATACCCCAAGGTCAGCACCCAAAGAAGACACACTGAATACACTTAGCACATGCACAGTCTCCCCTTGAACTTGGTGCCTCTTTATTCATGCCAGTGCCCCTCCCTGCCTGACCTCCTGGTCTCCATCCAGTCTCTCCTCTGTAGGGATTGATGTTCACCCCCAAAATGGAGCTCCTTAAAGTAGTATACAATCTTAAGCATCTGCAGAACTTCTGTGGTTCATTCATAGTATATTTTTATTATATGAAAGAATGATGCTTGTTCAAGAGCCATTCATTGAGAATCTAGTGGGAACCTGGCTATAGGCACATGGTAATGATTAAAATATAATTTCTAACTGCAAGGAGTTTGAAATCTAAGATAGCAACACCAACAGTTTCAATCTTTCCTGGACATATATTCAACTTCAAAGATAATTTGTTATCACACAGAAGACATCCAATTGGTGGAAGAAGGGAAGAGCATTCTTTAAAGAAGGATCTTCCTGACTGCTTATGCATTTACCCATAATACAAGCATTATGTTAGAGTCTGGAATTACTCAGACCTACTGTCCCTTCCCCACTTTGGTGAGTGTCCCTGTAACCCTTTGCAAGCAAGAGGAAGGGACAATGAAAGTCAAATGGTCCAATGAAGAGTGAGAAACACAGAGAATCCCCCAAAGCAGAGGATGTGCTCTACTCTGTTAGGAAGGCAAGGAATGTTAGCCATACAAAATAGGTCTACAGAAATGATGAAAAGCCTTTGTACAGATTATGTGGAGAGCTGAACGTGGACATTCACATATGTGGTATCATTCTTCTTTTTTTTTTGTTATAGTGGCTAAATCAACCAGTACCATATTTTACTTTCTTTTGTGCATTCATGTCTAGAAATTTTTAAATATTACTAAGCAAAGGTATTGTTCCATGTATAAAGAGAATATCTGTGAGATTTAGTTCAACTCTCTTGAATTTTGGAAGCTAAGTATGATGGTGAGGATGATGACAGGGCTTTGAATTGTGTGCACCTTCTGTGTAGCAAGTACTGAGCTGGCCTTTGACATGTATCATTTCATATATATCTCAGAACTGCCTTGAAAATAAGCATTATTAGCCTCCTTCTTCAGAGGAAACTGCAGCTCTGGGAATGTGTGCTGTATCTAACATCACATAGCTAATAAGGGTCTTAGTATAGCTCGAAACTGAATTGCGTCTCTAAAGCTCATATCTTTTCAATCCCTAAGCATCCATCTGACATGGATGAAGATTATGATCAGTCACTCAATCAACAAAGAGTTTTCAGAACATGTGATGAGCACAGGGAAAGAGCAATATATTGAGGCATTCCCAAGAAAGTGTACAAAGGTCCTGGAAAAGTATCCTAGGATCCTGGACTCAAGCATCTAGCAGAGTCAACCCTCCACCAACAAGCCCTGCGCCCTTGGACAAATCCCCTACCCTGGCTGGGTCTCACTTTCCTGGTATGTTGCATCTGGGATGACAATAGCCTCCTCACAATCGCACAGAGTTGGTGTGAACATTGGATGAACCAGTGAGTAAGAAAGTGTTTTTTTGTAAAGTGTCAAACGCTGTAGAAATTTGAAGTGCAAAATTGTTTTTTCCAACAAGTCTTAAGGTAAACAGGGACTGGAAAAATTACCGGAGTTTTTCTCAAGCAGGAAGTGGAGTGAGAAGAGGCAGAAGGAGCCCTGCGTTGTCAAGGGCCACCCTTCCTACAGCGAGGCGACCATGCACACAAAGGAAGCTGAGTCACCCCTGCTCGGCAGGACCCCTGCAGTTCTGAGGCCATCAATTGAGTCTTCCTGTGAGAAAGCGGAAACCCAAATCCTGCTGTCCCCACAGCCCCTCTTGCTGCTGGCCCCCTGTGGTTGGCCGAGTCACCCCCAGGGCCCTGTGGTTCCCTTCTGTGGCTCAGCTGACAGAAACAGCCGGCATGGTCCATGCCCCACCAGCCTGCATGCCTCTCAGGGTGGGCGGTAAGAAGTCAGAGGGGCCACTACAAACCCAGAGACTCCAGAGTGACTCCTCTATGGCTGTCCCCCTTGAATGAATTCCGTCTGCCAGGACAGGTGCCTGTCAAGCCACTATTTGGTTTATTTTGAGGTCACATGCAGTAGGAGACCTTCACGGCACCATTTATGACGAGGGTCTCATAGGAGGTAGAGGAGACTAACTCGAGGGGGTTCTGGAAGGTCCATCTTCCAATTACCTTGAAGCAAGATAAATCCCCCACAGCTTTGAAGGTCAGAGGCCCTCTGTGGAGGACAGGAGCATCTCAGAGCCCCGATACACTCAGCAGACAGCTCAGACCTGGAGACCTAGGCAGTATCGGCAGAGAGACCAGTGTTCCTTCAGCTGGCTGTCTCTGTCTGGTCACCCCTGTCTTTTGGCCTGAGAAGCCAGAAGACAAAGGTTAAAGGGAGGAGGGTAGTCAATTAAAAGGATGATTTATTCAGGTATCAACAGGAATATGAATCAAAACCTTCCTAGAGCTGTCCCCAGGCCAGGGCAGATGGAACACGAAGGCTATGGAGTCACCTATACCAGGGGTCAACCTTCTGCCTCACCACTTCTTAGCCAGTGCCCTTGTACAAGGCAATATAAACTCCCTGGACTTCCATTCTTTCTCCTATTCCAAGGAGATGGTATCTAGCCTACCTTAGTTCAGCCCCCATATGGGGCTGTTGCGAGGATCAAAAATGATATATCTAATGGAAATGTATCTATTAGGTTCTCAACCTAAGGAAACCTTATTATTATATGTACTGCTATAGGGAGCCCATTGCAACAATGTGAAATCAGGCTTGATCTGAACTGATCCAGCATTCTCAAGAGGTGAACTGGTGTGAATGCTTGAAGTCAGAGAGCAGCTGCGTCAGACTTTCAGGTACAGAATGGACCCTGGAAGGCAGGAACAGACTCCAGCCCTTTGAGTGGGTATCAGAGTTCTATTTAACAAACCGGAGCTGCAGGCAGGACTCCAGAATTAATTGCAAAGCAATACTCTGGCAGGATTTGAGGCAGAACCTCTGCATCGCATCCTCAGAAAGTAGGGCTCAGCCTCTAGTTAAAGTCTCTCTTCCCAGACCCTTCCCTGCTCAGGTGAGGACCCCAAGAAGCTCCCAACCTCATGCCCATTGCAGCCCCCTGCAATTCTAGCCTTCTTGCTAACCTCATAATCCATCCCTAGCCTGCTGCTGCGGGCTGAATGATGTCCCCCTAAAATAAGATACATTCAAGTCCGAACCTCCCAGTACCTTAGAAATTGACCTTATTTGGAAACAGGGTCTTTGCAGACTTAACCAAGATAAGGTCATTAGGGTGGGCCCTAATCCAAGTGACTGGCATCCTTATATAAAAAAGGGAAATATGGACACAGACACGGACATGCAGAGGGAAAGTGATGGGAAGAGACACAGGGAGAAGATGGCCACGTGAAGACAGAAGGCCATGTGCAGTGCATTGGCAAGCCAAGGCGCACCAAAGATTGCAGCAAACCACCAAAAGCTAAAAGGAGGCAAGGGAGGAGTCTCCCCAGGGTCTCAGTGGGAGCATGGCACTGCTGGCACCTTGATTTTGGATGTCCAGCCTCCAGAAATGAGAGATGGACTTAGATTGTTCTCAGCCACCCAGTTTGTGCCTAGGAAACTAGTACACCTAGGAGTGTGGATTACTTTGGTTTAGCAATTATTTATTAAGTTCAATGTCATGGGTAACACAGAGAGATAGACAATTACAATCCTTTATGAGAACTGTGATGGTAGATGTACATTCAGAAGGGAATACAACTAAACACAGGGGGTGAGGACTGGAGGAAGCCCTCTTAGAGGAGATAATGGCTGAGCAAAAGCTTTCTCATATGGGAAAATGCAAGTAATTTGAGTTCTATAAATTTATCCTCATTATTTTCAAGGCTAAAAGCATCCTTTCAACAATTATAAAGAAAGGATGTGTGGCTCAGCCAATGAAAAGTGTGAATAGAATTAAAGAAAAAGAAGCTAAAACCATAAAACAAATCAAGAAAAAAATTCAAAAACTCTGGTCCCTGTTGAATTCAGATGACTTATCTGCTTGTTAAAGCAAGAACAGTCACTACAGCTGTGGGTTCAAAATTACCAGGGCTATCCCTTTAAAATAGCCTGTAATTCCTTCTTTTTTCCTGACTCCAACTGGCATTTCACCAAGGCTGGGGTTTGGCTCGGTTGTTTGTGTTTAGGCTCTTGAGAAGCTTTTTCCCACCCTCTGCATTATCAACTCTCATTTGGACGACCCTCCCTTGTACTCCCTAAGCCCCATTCTTTTCCTCTACCTTAGGCCCACCCTAGTGCACTGTGTCAGTTACATGTCAAGCACACGCCATGGGAGCTCTTGCTGCAGGGATTGCTCTTTCCCATCACTGTATCCCTGAAGCCCAGCCCAGGACCTGGCATGGAGCAGTGTTCAATGCATGCCTGTAGAGGGGATTTTCAAAGGGCAACTCTCCCAGAATGGCCCAGGTCACTCTTTCTCGATGGAATCCATAACTCCTTGGGATTTTGAGGCCATGAATGCAGATTTGAGAAGCACACATCTAGCTAGTAATGGACAAGTGTTCGTGGTAGGATTGCAGGATTTTACGTATTTGTTTAGTTTAATTCAATTAGCAATGTTTGAGCATCTACTTTGCACCTGGAGTTGTGCTGGAAAAGAAAATATGGATGGAAAGAAATTTTTGTTGGCCTCAGTTATTAGTGTCTATACCTTATTAGTTCATAGGAGAGCTAGTGTTTTTTGAAAGCCTTACTGGTAAGCTAATTCCATGTCCTTTCGTGTTAAAGGAAGAGAAAATGAAGCCAAGAGAGGTGAACTAGAGGGAGTAGAGCGCTGTGCTTATGACCTCCATGTTGGGAACCAGACCAACATCCAGCTCTTAGTAGACAGATTTTGGGAAGTTCCTTACTCTCCCTGAGCCTCATTTACTTTATCTGCAGAAGGAAAATAACCACCAGCTTAGAGCGTTTATGACAACTGAATGAGACAATGCATGAAAGTCCTGAGTTCAGAACCTGGCACATAGTAAGAGTGCAACAAACCTTAGTTCTGAATATTATGATCCAAGCCACACAGCTATTTAGTGGCAGAACTGGGACAATGAGCAAAGTTTTTTGACTCAACATATATCATTTGACTTTTCATGCAAAGCTTTATAAAATAACAACAATAACAATAATAATTTATTATATTTTAAGGATGTACTGTGATACATATATGCATAAATATAAATAATATTACTTAATTATGAAAATTTCCTGATATCGTTTGGCTGTGTCCCCACCCAAATCTCAAACTGTAGCTCCCATAATTCCCATGTGTCATGGGAGGGACCCAGTGGGAAGTAACTGAATCATGAGGGCAGGTCTTTCCCATGCTGTTCTCGTAATAGTGAGTAAGTCTCATGAGATCTGACGGTTTTATAAAGGGGAGTTACCCTGCACATGTTCTCTTACCTGCCACCATGTAAGACGTGACTTTGCTCCTCCTTTGCCTTCTGCTATGATTGTGAACCTTCCCCAGTCACATGGAACTGTGAGTCAATTAAACCTCTTTCCTTTATCAATTACCCAGTCTTGGTTATGTCTTTATTAGCAGCATGAGAACAGACTACTACAATCCCATAAAGGAGATATTATATGTCCTTTTCAGATAAGAAAACTGAGGCTCAGAAACTTAAAAATTGGCTAAGAGCATATAAGTAGTGAGGGGTGGAACCAGGACTCACACCTGCGTTCTTAGTCTCCCCATCTCTCCACAGACAACCTGCAAGACATCCCTGCTCTTGTCTGTGACCTTATGGCAACCTGCATACAGGGAGCAGAGCGCTGTGCTTACAGGCATATTACTTTGGTGTAAAGTATTTGGTGTATAGCCCCAACATTTTATGTTCTGGACTTTTCTTTTTAATGTTACCATGCTAAATCCACAACTTTGTTCCAATAAAGGTTTTTTCTGCTTATAAGTCTCTTTCTCAATGATTCTTTATTCTTACTTTTTTTTTTTTTTTGAGATGGAGTCTTGCTCTGTCTCCCAGCCTGGAGTGCAGTGGCGCGATCTCGGCTCCCTGCAAGCTCTACCTCTTGAGCTCATGCCATTCTCCTGACTCAGCCTCCCGAGTAGCGGGGACAACAGGTGCCCACCACCATGCCTGGCTAATATTTTGTATGTCTCAGTGGAGATGGGGTTTCACTGTGTTAACCAGGATGGTCTCGATCTCCTGACCTCGTGATCTGCCCACCTTGGCCTCCCAAAGTGCTGGGATTACAGGTGTGAGCCACCACGCCCAGCCTAGTCTTCCATCTGATTGAGCAGATGGAAATTTAAAATATACTATAGCTCCACAGTTCCCCAAGAGGTTGCTTGAAAATCTTCCTTACCTAAGGAATACAAAAGAGTCAGTCAATCATTTATTCTACAAGAATTTTTGGAGCACCTTCTCTGTGCCAGGCACATTATAGGCACGGTGGACACAGGAGTGAACAAAATAGTCAAAAATTACTGGCCTCCTAGGGCTTATCACCTAGTAAGGGAGATGGACATCAAACTAACTAATCAGATAAATAAACAAAGACATGAACACATAAGTAGATGTAAAGTGCATTCTAGAGAAATAATGCAGGAGGATAGGGAATGTCAGAGTTGGGAAGGAGTACCTCATCAGTGCCTCATCAATGCTTGCATCAGCTGCCTTTTCTGTCTCAACATTGGTTGGTGTTGCAGGATACTTTCCCAATCACTATGCGGTTTACTCATTCAGCATATTCAACACGTACTTCCTCAACACATACCATGTGCCAGACACTGCTACCTTCCCTTGACAGCTGTCTTCTTCCACTAAGGGTCATTTCTCCTCTCCCTCCAAGTGTGTTATCAATTCATCACCCTCCTTTTTAGGCTGACAAAAGAGAAAGGTAAAAGAAATCCTTTTTTTTTTTTTTTCTTTTTTTGAGACGGAGTCTCCCTCTGTTGCCAGGCTGGAGTGCAGTGCCGCAATCCCAGCTCACTGCAGCCTCCACCTCCTGGGTTCAAGCAATTCTCCTGCCTCAGCCTCCCGAGTAGCTGAGATTACAGGCACGTGCCACCACACCCGGCTAATTTTTGTATTTTTAGTAGAGACAAGGTTTCCCCATGTTGGCCAGGATGGTCTCTATCTCTTGACCTTGTAATCTGCCTGCCTCAGCCTCCCAAAGTGCTGGGATTACAGGCGTGAGCCACCGTGCCCAGCTGGTAAAAGAAATCTTATTTCCATCACACATTGATTCAGGACATATTTAATGAGTCCCTAATAACCCTAAATAGCATGTGTACTGCATTTCTTATCAAACATATTCCCACAGCCATAATCTCCTATAGTGTCCAATAGTGTCATAATGAAGATACAGTAGGAACAATTTCATTTATTTTATTTATATTGCACCTCCTTTGGAATAGGATTTGAGGAAGTTTACAAAAAATAATAACCAGTAGGATTACTATAACCACTTTACAGATGAAGAAACATAGTTTGAGAAAGTCTGTAGGACTTACTTGACATCACACAGCAACCAATAAAACTGGAATCAAAACTCAGATCTTCTAACTCCAAATCCACACTTTCCTCTGCCCCACACAATTGCCATGTTTGGTCCCTCGCCAGGTCCCTTCTGCAATGATGAAGCAGAAGTAGATCTGCTCTCACGAAGCATAAATTCCAGTAAAGGCCATAAGCCAAGACTTAAAACAGCTGTAATAGGAGATGGCGATGTTTAGGGAGTGATGCATGGAAGTTTGGAGGGGCATGAGCTTATATGCAACATTGGCTCTCAGAGTCATAAAAGAAAGGCTTGGTAGAGGAGGTGGTAAGACATGGACTATTTAAAGGAAAGAAAAAGTATTTCAGGTTGAAGGAGTATTAATTGGCCAGCATGTTGGAAAACACTGGCCAAAAACATCACAGTATCCCCTCTTCTCTCTTTTTCGCATAAATTAGTTGGCTTTCCCAAACTACTATAAGCCAGAGGTTTCTCAGGGAATGTTATGGTTCTCTTTCACATCTGGATTACAAAAGCTTTCAGGTACACCAAAGGAAACAGGAAGAAATAACTGTTTATTGAGAAGTTACTATATACCAGAAATTGCTGCATCATTTAATCCTCACAGCAGCTCTGCCAGCTAAATATAATCCCCATATTATAAGTGAAGAAAGTGAAGCACAAAGATTTAGTTGATGTACCCAAAGTCAAACAACTAATAAGCAGAGAAATTGATTTGAACTCAGGACTGTTGGAAGTCAAAGCCAGGTCTCTCTGTGACACTAAACTTTGAACCATATTACACAGCCAAGGATCAGGAAATGCCTGTTCTGTGAATGTGAAGTTGTGAGCAAATAAATTCAGCACCTGGTGAAGAATCAGCAAGTCAAGTTGATCTAAATTAGATTTATGAAACTAAATCACAAAGAAAATGTTACAAATAAAGAGAAATATATAATTTAATGTATCCAAGTATAAAATCTTTTTTGAGACAGAGTCTTACTCTGTTGCCCAGGTTGGAGGGCAGTGGTGCAATCTCAGCTCACTGCAACCTCCACCTTCCCAGTTCAAGTGATTCTCCTGCCTCAGCCTCCTGAGTAGCTAGGGTTACAAGCATACTCCACCATGCCCTGCTAATTTTTGTATTTTAGTATGTATTGTAATTTTTGTATTTAGTAGAGATGCGGTTTTACCATGTTGGCCAGGCTGGTCTCGAACTCCTGACCTCAAGTGATCCGCCTACCTCGGCCTCCCAAAGTGCTGGGATTACAGGTACACACCACCATGCCTGGCTAATTTTTGTATTTTTAGTAGAGATGGGGTTTCACCATGTTGGTCAGGCTAGTCTCGAATCCCTGACCTCAAGTGATCTGCCCACCTCGGCCTCCCAAAGTGCTGGGATTACAGGCGTGAGCCACCAAGCTCAGCAAAGTATAAATTCTCTATGAAAGATTTTTCCATGTGGTAGAAATGTTTTTCTAATCACCATATTTTTTTCTACTTTCCATAAGAAAGCTTGCTAAGATATGGTGGGTTCTTGTTTAAGTTTGTGTCTATCACATCCCACAAAAGCAATTATGATCACCCATTGATTCATGAATGTGAATGTGGACATCATTAAATATTTACACAAACACATTGATTACTTACTTTTATAAGCCTATGGGAAGCACCAGGCTGTTCTTTAGCATGATGTTGGAAAAAATAAGGTACTTTGCAAATACAGTAATCAGCCCATATTCACTACTCATTAGACTAACTCTTGAAATAATCTTCAGTTTGTTTGCAAAGATGATTCACATCTGCACCAGCTCAGCTGTGGTGGAACCAGAGTGGGTGTGTGTAGAAGGAAGTGGGCTACGAATCCAGAGTAGCTTTCAGCATTTACAGGAACAGGAGCAACCCCACTGTAACAATAGTAATAGCAGCAGCAACTGCAGCAAAATTCCCTTCCAGGAGACCAACTCTGCCTCTGTCAATGCTGAGCTAAAGAGTAAATGGTGCTGTCACTGGAGGTTTTTGGTAGCAAAAGATACTAAGCAAGTTGTCTTCTCTCCTTTTATCCCCACCTTTATCTCTGGATTCTGATGGTAAAAGGGTTTTGAAACTATCAAATTCCCAGAGGATAATTAGTGTGACTGGATTCAATGCTGATAGATAAACAGAGCACTTAATTTGTATTTCAAAATATCAAAGTAGCATAAACTGTTGTCGTTTGTTTACTGATGTCAATCTGAAGGTTCTACAATTTGCAAAACATTCCTGTGAGTAAGCAGACAGAAAAAAAAAATAGAGAGATGAAATCTAGAATCAAGAGTGAAATACAATCAGTTGCAAATCTTTTTTTTTTAGAGGCAGAGTTTTGCTCTGTCACCCAGGCTGGAGCGCACTGGTGCAATCTCGGCTCACTGCAACTTCCGCCTCGTGGGTTCAAGCGATTCTCCTGCCTCAGCCTCCCTAGTAGCTGAGACTACAGGCATGCGCCACCATGCCCAGCTAATTTTTGTATTTTTCAGTAGAGACAGGGTTTCACTATATGTTGGCCAGGCTGGTCTCGAACTCCTGACTCTGGATGATCACCCACCTCAGCCTCCCAAAGTACTAGGATTATAGGTGTGAGTCTCCGTGCCCTGCCAAGATGTTTTATTAACCCGTGAACTTCCTGGATTTATTTTTTTTCCCAGCATTACAGAAAAGGTATTATGAACTTATGTGTAACCCTCATCCCTTCTCTTTCCACTCCTCTAAATCAGCTTAATGAGAGAAAAAAATTCTAAGGACAATCTTAAAGTCAAATGCAAACTTTATCTAGAAACAACTTTATTCAGAAACACAAATTGAAACAATTATACTCTTCATCTACAGTCGATGTTTGTTGGTTGATTGCTGTAGTCAATGTAAGGGAGGTGTGTGTGTGCATGGGTGTATAAAAGGAGAGTGCAGGGTGGAAGAAATAAGGGTTCGCTTCAAGCAGGAAAAGATAAATTTAAGTTAGGAAGTCAATTCCCTCTGAAACTGAATGACAGTGGCCATTGCTACCAAAAGGATACTACAAATAAAAGGCACGGCCTCTCACGCCTGTAACCCCAGCACTTTGGGAGGCTAAGGCAGGTGGATCACAAGGTCAGGAGACCGAGACCATCCTGGCCAACATGGTGAAACCCCATCTCTACTAAAAATACAAAAATTAGCCAGGTGTGGTGGCACGCGCCTATAGTCCCAGCTACTCAGGAGTCTGAGGCAGGAGAATCACTTGATCCTGAGAGGCGGATGTTGCGGTGAGCCAAGATTGCGCCACTGCACTCAGCCTGGAGACAGAGCGAGACTCCGTTTCAAAAAACAACAACAACAAAAAAGGTGAAAGCCATTAGAAACTATTTCCTGATACAGCCTCTAAGAGTAGATTAAGGCCATAATGGAAGAAAACTAAGATTCCTTGAGGACCTGCTGGTGCCAAGTAACATGCTAACAACCATCTGTCCTGGATCAAGATCCCTGGAATCAGACTCTGAGGCAGAGAGTCATACTACAGAGGAATGCTCCTTGAAGGTACACCTGGAAGGAAATGAAGAAGCAGGTCTGGGCAGAAGGGGAAACTGAGCAACAATGCAGCTGTCACTGAGTCCTCGCTGAGCCCTCACTGGGTCCTCTAGGGGGCTCTGGAGCCAGGATTGCCCTTCTCCAGATCCCAACTTGAGGCAGAGCCTACAGCTTTATATCCCTGCATCAGTTGGCCATGACAAGAGCAACCTTCTCAAGGGGATGAAACCTTGATTAAGGCCATTCCCTCCCTACAGCCAAGGGCAACTCCTAGTGAGGTGGGCTGTGAACCAGCGGCAGTGGTTGGTATTTTCAGCAGCTGGGCACTTGGCATGTTGGCCTTGGAGAAGGGATTCAGGCTGAAGAGCACAGCCTTTCTTAATCTACCCCTTGCGGCATTCAGGTCCACCTGCTTCCTCTGGTAAGTTTGTCCCTTCAGGGAACAGCTTCTCCAGGGTTCTGATTTGTCTTGTTCCCTGGAAAAACTTAAATGAGGGGATTTGTGGTACAAAATACAATCCCCACAGCTCCCATTGGCCTCCTGGCTGTAAATGATACTCACTACCCCTCTTCTCCAGGGTATCACTCAGGGCTTTCCAAAGAAACAAAACTGGAGGTAGGGGGGGAGAGAGAGAAAAGGGGAGAGAGAGTGAGAGAGAGAGAGAGAGGAGAGAGAGAGAGAGAATAGATAGAAACATGATAGATAAATGATGATAGCACATAGGTAAATAGATGGATAGATAGATGATAGATACACATATATACATAGATACGTAGATATGTGGATGGATGGATGGATGGATGGATGGATGGATGGATGGATGGATGGATGGAGATATATATACAGAGAGAGAGAGTTTTATTTTAAAGAATTGACTGGTATAATTATTGAGACCAGCAAGTCCAAAATCTGCAGGTGGCCAGCAGGCTGGAGACACAGGAAAGAGCTGATGATGAAGTCTGAGTCCAAAGCTATCTGCTGACAGCATTCTCTCTTTCTTGGGGGACATCAGTCTTTTTTCTCCTAAGGCCTTCAACTGATTGGATGAGGCCACCCCACATTAGGAAGGGTCATCTGCTTCACTGAAATCAGTCTATTGATTTAAATGTTGATCTCGACTAAAAAACACCTTCACAGCAACATCTAGACTATTTGACCAAATATCTGGGTACCACAGCCTACTAAGTTGACAGATAAAGTAAACTATCACATCCAGCATCTGTTTTAATTTCCCCTTATCTTGACCTGGCACCTCTGCTGGTGACCTATGGGTGACCCAGACCTTCATCCCTGAAGAGTCTGAGCCCTTGGCTACCAGTTACCTGTGGCTTTGCTCTGGTCTGTGACTACGAACTGCAGAACCAGCAGCAAAGCCTAAATGAGGGCAAGAGAGTTTGAGGATGGCTTCATGCAAATGTCACCCACTACTGGGAAGCTCCTTGAAGTAGTTTCTAAGTGATGGAAACTCAGTAGTATCCCTCCTGCCCATTAAAATGTACCAGCCTCACATTAGTAGGCATTTCCCAAGCACCTGTACTGCACCCGGGGATCCTGCACTGGGTGCTGAGACTTCACAGTTAAATAACACACCATTCTCACCTTGAATAAGCACATAGACCAGGAAGTAGAAAGAATGGCAAACAAATTAGTGAGTTACGTCCTGGTGTGGTGGCTCATGCCTGTAAACCCAGCACTTTGGGAGGCTGAGGCTGGCAGATCACAAGGTCAGGAGATCGAGACCATCCTGGCTAACACGGTTAAAACCCATCTGTACTAAAAATACAAAACATTTGCCAGGCATGGTGGCGGGTGCCTGTAGTTCCAGCTACTCGGGAGACAGGCAGGAGAATGGCGTGAACCCGGGAGGCGGAGCTTGCAGTGAGCCGAGATCGTACCACTGCACTCCAGCCTGGGCGACAGAGCGAGACTCCGTCTCAAAACAAAGCAAAAAAATAGTGACTTACAGTGTTCCAGAAACTCTGCCTAAGTCTCTGTGGGATGCAAAAAAACATGTAAAGGAGACAGCAACCCATGCTCCCTGAGGCAAGAAGAAAGGAATGCCAATTTCCCAAAAGAAAGAAGGTGGTTGTTACTGTAAGAGGAAAGGATGTTAAAAATCCAAAATCAACAGATGTCCACAGCACTAATAATAAAGCACCAACTTTTTAAATGTTACTTTTTTCATAAATTAGAGCACATTAAAGGTTATCCCCATCATAATGTCACTCTCACTCACATCGCAATATGTGCTCCAAAACGGGAAAGGAGGGAATGGAATTAGAGTGAACAGCTGGGGACAGGGCTGCGAAAAGCATCCAACAGATGTTCACTGAGTCCTAGGTCCTGGGCACTGCACTAGGCACCTCGGAGGAAACAGAGCAAGACCCCTGCCCTGTGTCACCTCAAAACCCAGAAGTGAAAACAACCAAACCAGAGCAGGTAGCCCCAGCCACCAAGACCTCAAACCATTCAGAAATGGGATCTGCAAAAATAGGACCTTCTAACTCCATTCTGGAAAAACTGCTATTTGATTTTGCTTTCATCTTTGCCAGCTTCCAGATCAGGAAAAGACATTTTGCTCAACAAAATTGCTATCTGAGTCTGTCAGTCTATTGCTTCCCCCAACTACAAGAAGGACCCATTTCAAACCCTCACCAGGGCTGTTGGGATTTTCAGATTCTGCTCGGGGACTGTGAGGATTTGTTTCACGATCTTGTTGAAAAAAAAAAAATTAAATAAATAAATTGGTGGCGTTGCAACTGCTGTTGTTTTGAAATGTTTCGCTTTTATTTTGAGGCTTGTATTTTATGAGTATCTGTTTCTACATTTGGAGCTCATGCAATATGCATGGTTTCTTTATGAGATGTGATATGCATTTGTGGAGACTGCACTGCCTGCCAGACTGTGTTGAGAAAATACATTTCAGTTACACCTGACCGGAAACCCATCTGCCCATGCCGCATGGACACATGGCCGATCCTGGGATAGCATGGGAAGCCCCGGAGGCTGCTCAAGGATCTCTCAGCTAGAAGACATCCCCGAAGAGAAGTGGTAGATTACGACTGTTGAGGAATACTCATTATTTTAAATAAATATAAATTTTTAGTCTACAGCCAGACCACCCTGAATATGCCCCATCTCGTCTGAAATAAATATAAATTTTTAATGACTTTTTCATGGAAAAGTGACAAGTAATTAAAGGTTTTTGAGGGATAGCAAATAGTAACCAATTCTTAACTAGAATTCTTCCTCTCAAAGCTGTGTGAGGGGTAAACACAGGAGCAAAAGCATGAGTACCCAGCTGAAAACAACTAAAAAGTGGTGAAAATTATCACTATTCTTGTTTCTAACCTCATGTTATTATTGCCTAGCACAGGGCCTGGCACATACTGGGTACCGAATAAATGGCAGCTACATTTTGCTATTTTTAATACTATATTTGAACCTTCAGCACTTGGCTCAGGACCTGGGACACAGTCAGCACTTAGCAAATGTCTATCAAGTACATGAATGAATAGCAGGCAGAGCTGGTATTTGGCCGCAAACTCCTTGGCAGATTATGATGCTAATATTTTTTCTCTTAACTCAGCTGCGAAGATCCAGATCATGGGCCACTAGGAGCCTCTCCCTGGAGAAGACAGTGCCACCAAACCTGAAGATTCCAAAGTCCTGGCTGAAATCATAGCTATAGACGCCATATGCAGAGCTAGCATTGAATTCACTCCCTGCCAAGTCCTGAGCAAGCTTAGCAGTAGGTTTAAGGCTGCTTCTCAAATTGTATGAGATGCTGATTGAAGATCTCAGTTGAAAACAGGCTTCGTACATGCAGAGCACACCCACAGTGGCTTTAATCATGGTCCAAAGGAAAGGGAACTTGTTTTGTTTTGTTGCACTGAGGGTATGCCCACATCCTCTGCAGGCCAGTGGCGGCAACGCCTAGCTGGGAGCAGCAGAAACCCTCTGGGGTGTTCATCCTTCCACGCATGCAAATGAGAAGTGAAAATAGATTCCTCTTGTCTCCTTGAAATACCACTTTTTTTCTCCCCTGTTTCCTCTTCCCCTCTCTCCCCCTTTTGGAGTCCTTAGCAGTTGTGATCTCCGAGATGCTAGAACTCATCATGACCCTCTATCATCTCCTAGATGTTCTTTGCTCTTCCTAAATAGAGGGTCATGATGGTTTTATTAAAAAAAAAAAAAAAAGGCAACTATCATTTCATGGGTACTAAGAAGGGCTAAGTGATTTCTTTATATTGATCCCAATTCATACAAGGTAGACTTTATGATTCTTACTGTAGATGAAGAAACTGAGTCTGGAGAGGCTACTAAATAGTGGAACTCAAATTTGAAACCAAATTCATCTGGCTCCCAAGACCAAGCTTCCCTAAGCATTACTTCCAATATGGGGAGATGGGAGCCCAGACAGCCTATATTTTACCATAAAAGACTAGACACATCTCCGGTTTTAGAGCACTTGGAGAAATTCTTAAGCAACGGCAGTGTTTGGTGTTCCCTCCTCTTTCATTTTTTCCATCCAAAAATCCATTTATCTAATCTTGTCAAATGAATATTTTGACCAGCTGCCCTTCTAGGTCCTCAGCTTTTTCACATGCTGTCTCCTGGAATTCCTTTTCCCATCTCTGGAACAGGGCAAATAACTCAAGCAGAAGAGCAAAGAACATTAGATCAAACCCACACTTCCACACCTATAAGCTTTATGAACTCGGAAAAATTATATCACTTCCATGATCCTCAGTCTCCCTTTCTGTTAACCAGGAACTAAGTGATTCTACCGCCTCCCAGAGTTTCCGTGTGAATTACATGACTCCCACCCTGTGAGCCTCAGGCTGTCCTGTAAGTTTAGTTCTGGCCGATTCCTTAGAAGATCCTAGAGGAGGCAATTTAATTTCACGAAGAGATGGAGTTTTAGCATTGATCTGTTCCTTCACCCCACAGACCACACCTGTTTCTCTAAATACTTTTCTGTGTGCCTTGTACTTTTGAGTGAAATTTACTCCAAAACCTGAAACTCATCCCTGGCAAGGTCTACGGAGCCTTGAACTTCTCAAAGGCACCAACCTCCTGGAACCCCAAGCTTTTTATGAACCTGTATTATAACATTCATTCTGCCTACAAGTATCTTCCCTCACACCCTAGGTCCATTAAGGGCTAATAGAGCCTGAATCAGGCTGAGCTCTACCACATCCCTCAGACACTGCAATTTGGACTATTGACCCCGCACCTTAGGGACAGGCTAAAGCCTGCTCTATTCTCCTAGCACCACTCCTGCCCTTAGAGCAGAATTTTGAGATCAGAAAAACCTGAGCTTAAATTCTGACCCTGTGTTCTCCTCTAGCTATGGAATGTTGGGTAAATTCTTCATTATTGCTAGTTTTATGGGTTTGGTGATTTGACTTTGTGCATATGCAAACCAACTGGCATATCATAAATACTCCTATATTTGTTTTCCATCCAGAGGCATCGTCTTTCCCATAAGAGCATTGTGCAAGATCCAGTATCATTTCTTTCTTTTCTTTTTTTAATTTGTATAGAGACAGCATCTCCCTCTCTGGCCCAGGGCTGGGTGCAGTGGCGCAATCATAACTCACTGTAGCCTTGAACTTCTAGCCTCAAGCAATCCTTCCACCAAGTGGCCTTGAGCTTCTAGCCTCAAGCAATCCTCCCACCAAGTGCTGGGACTGCAGTGGTGAGACACCACTCCTGGCCTGGTCCAGCATTCTTTATAGCTGAATTTATCCAAATTAAGACAGTTTAGATAAGAAACATTATTTTAAAATGTCTGACATATAAGAGCTCGATGAACAGTTGTTGCTGCTGTATTATTTTATCATCATTGTTATCATCGTCATCATCATTATCTACTACGTGTGGAGCCTCTTATATGTGCTAAAACCTGTACCGGGCACTTGTAAACACTGTTTCTAATCACCTGTAACCCTGCAAGGTAGAAATCATTACCCTTTTTCCTACAGACAAGGAAATTGAGACTCAAGAGAGAAACTAGCCACACAGCTAGTTAAGTGGCCACATCAGGATTGTCTAATTGGATCTAACCAATACGTAATCTCCCTTTAAGAATCGAGTGAAAGAGAAACATAAAATAATAATAATAACAATAATAATAATGGGATTCCTGCTCTCCCACGAGAGTGCTTGGAGGAAAAAGTTTAAGTACATCCAACTAGGACCCAACTAAGAACCGAGAACGGGGCTGTCTGGAAGAAAGAGGACGCATGCAGGAGAGCTGGGGAACACTTGTGGGCTTGAGCTGTACCTGAAGATGTGTGGGGAACAAAGGAGAACTTCCAGGAGCCTGGGCAAGAGGAGACGGGGATGGGGTGAGAAGCCACCGATACTCACTGAGCATCTACTGTGTTCCTGCCCAGGGCGGACAGCGTGCATGTGAGCTCACTCAATCCTGACAGAAATCCCAGGTGGTTCTCTTTTATCTCAACTTTACAGAGGAAGTAGCATAGTCATACAAATAATAAGTATGAAAGCAAAGGTGGAAATGGGGAGGGCATATCCAGGAAATGATTTTACTTCAGCACATCCCCAGGAAGTCCCTTTACTAAGGACTCATGAAGGAGAAATTACCACGTCACTTTTGCCCTAAGTGCAGCATACTGTTTCCGGATTTCATTTTGTTCTCAATATTTGTCTGCTCAGCCTGTGTGGTGAGCTTCACATGTAGAACAAAGGTGTCCATTCTTTTTCGATTCAATAGTGTAAATCTCATGATTTCATTCTTTCCCTCAACCAAGCAACCAATCTTCACGGACCTTCTCTCACTGTGTGGCTCCACTCATAGAGGCTGCGACATAAAGATCAGTCACTCCAGAGACCCTGCCTTCAAAGCTGCTCTGCCATGGCTCCTGCGCTCACGCGAAATGTTGTGCTGTCGCCAAATGAACATAATGACGAGTGCATTGAATGTTAATTATAGCATGGAGTAAACTCAGCTATACCATGTTTCATTGTCTACTTTTCTTGATTGTCCAATCTGTAACCCACTGACCAGCCATAAATACTTATAATTATTTTCTTTCATCATGCTCAAAACCACTAATTAGAGTAATTACTGCAAAGTATAGTTAACATGAATCAAGCTGGCATGAAGCAAATCATACCCTAGTCCCCATTTTGGTTTTCCTTGAGGTTCCTCAGTCTTGTCTCAGTTTCCCAGGCCAAGATCCACCCAATGTGCTGAAACGTTTCAATTACCTGGCTAGGCCACACTCTCCTATCCACCGTGACTTTAGGCAGGGTAAAGCTTGATAATAAATGAATATTTCCATAGATTCATATCTGGCTGGTCAGATCTCTGATAATTTCCAACTCCCTTGTAATCAGCTACGCTCTCTCATCTCATGTAGCTTAATTTTATGGCCTGAATTCCAGGCCTGAAGGCTTGAGTGTCTGTTGCTTTGTCATGATAGTCCCATTAGCATGAAGATTTATTTTTAAAGACATTGCCCCGGCACACAAAGAGAAATGGTGTACAGTAATCAAAAGAGCTCAGCCCATAAGACGCACATTCGGTGCAAGGCCCCTGGCACTCGTTCACTGTGTAGCATGGTGGAGTCACTTCAACCCGCTGAGCCTGGGATTCCCCGGCACTACAGGTCAATGCTAATACCTGTCTCAGAGGATGGGTGAGGTGTGGACGCGAGGGTGCCTTCTCAACTGCTAAGCGCTCTCCAGTTGGAATTATTTTTACTCTGTAAAGCTCTGGCCATGTTGTGAATAGGGAAAGAAATACTAGAGTCCATAAGGAAAGAAATGCATTTCATGGCAGATGCTCTGATTTTCAGTTCATAGGTGTTTCAGTGGTGGTGATGGTGGTGGTGGTGGTTCATTTTTGGTGGGTTTATTCTTTCAGAAAATCCACCTGCATCCTCAATCATCCTCAATCATCCTCACTCATGTCCTAAAATGAGTCTACACAGAGCAGGCTGGCCGGTCCCCTTCCTTGCCCTAAGGTGGTGGCACTTGCCTGATCTGCATGTGACATTCCAGACACCTCTGCTCCTGCTGCTCCCCCACACCCCACTAACACGGCCATAGCCAAGGGCTGCTGCCACTCAGAAGCCAATTTACAAGGAAGCCCATGACTCTTAGGCTCCAGGACCCTTCACTTAGGCAGACCCTTTCCAAAGCCCCAAACCCCATTTTGTATTCACAATTTTGTATTCTGTTATGGATGAACTGTGTACCCCCAAATACATATATTGAAGCCCTAACCCCAAGTATATCAAAATGTGACTGTATTTGGACATACAGTCTTTAAAGAGGTAACTAAGTTAAAATGAGGTTACTAGGGTGGGTCCTAATCCAATCTCACTGGTACCCTTGCAAGAAGAGATTAGTATATACATCTACTATGTACCCACAAAAATTAAAAATTATAATAGAATAAAATAAAGAGAGGTTAAGATGCAGACACACAAAGGGATGGCCACGTGAGGACATGGGGAGAAGACAGCCACCTGCAATCCCAGAAGAGAGGCTCAGAAGAAACCAACCCTGCTGACACCTGGAGCTCAGACTCCCAGGCTCCAGAATCTCTGCTGCTTCTACAGTGTCTGTGGTTTCAGCCACGCAGCCTATGGTACTCTGTTTCAGCAGCCAGGGTCATTTGTCTATTCCCTTTCTTTAAAGGTCGCCAAAAATGTAAAAACACCAAGCACCACGGAGCCTGATCCACCTCAACTTGCTGTGAACACATGATTGGCTCACACGCCAATGTCGGGCCAGAGCTGATCAGAAATGGAGGTGTGGGAAGACAGTGGGAGAGAGATGCATTTTACTGCAGAGGGAGAACAAGATCTTCATATGGGGAAGGGAGAACAGTTCCTGAAACAAAGGGCCGGTCCTCAGTTTGACGCAGTTTCCTTCAGGGTGGACCTGTTCTCGAGTCCTGTGCCATGCACCTCTCCCACTCAGTTTCTGGTTCATTCAGTCACATGTGCCAGACACCCCGTGTGCAGGTGCCCAGCACCCATCCCTACTCCACCAGTGTGAGTTCTCTTTCCCTAGGTCTCTGAAAAGAAGGGACAAAGCAGAGCTGGGAAAGGGCTCCCACCAAAGTGACAACTGCAGAAAATTAAAGCAATTTCTGGAAGCCTTTCTAAAATTCCCAGCTCATAGGGCAAAGGCCTATCAAGGTTCTGATTTAGGAAAATTACAGGCTGCTTAGCTTCTCAAGTTATCTTATAGTCACTGAGTGGAGAGAGAAGCAGATGTTGGCATCTACCTGAGAACTATAAAAGGGAAAACAGAGGGCAGATATTAGAAACATGTATTATTTCTCAGAAGGAAAAATAGGTCTTCAAGTATGACAGTTAGCATTTGGGTGGCACAGTGTGTAAAGCACTCTCACCTTCTCTGTCTCATGTAATGGTCACAATGACCAGACAAATCAATGACCTTATCATTATCCCCTTTTACTAGATAAGCAAACGGAGCCCCAAGTCTGCACAAACAGTAACATCACTGAAATCTGGTCCTTTGAATCCAAACTCCTTTGTCATCATAGCATGCATTTATATATATAGCCCCTCCTACGTGTGCCTGTGAAATACTTTGTGCTTACTATTTTTAATGAGAAAAACCATAAAATGACTTTTTTTAGTCAAAAACACATCAGGGATCTGTGTTTCCTAATATTCAGGATCTGGCTGACCCCTTAGGCCACTTGGCACTTGACTTCGGAGTCCTCCCAGGTGAATGGAGCCCTCCTCTTCCTCTCATCTGTGCTCCACACCCTACAGTACCTGGCACAACGAAGGTGTCCTCAAAGTTTGCTAGGCCCTGATCTCCCTGCCTGTGGTTTCTCAGATCCTGGCCCACCCTTGGCTTCAATTCCTGCCCTCAGCCCCTCACCCAACTACCCTGCTCCCAGAATTCCATCCTTCCACCTAGGACTTCCTGCCCCTCCATCCTCAACAAGCAGCTGGGGATGAGAGCACTGCTGCCTCTGATCTGACCACTGCAGGTGACACCCTCTTATGACTCCCCGCTGCAGCCTTCCACCCACCTGATCTGGACCCTTCTTCTCCTTTTACAGGCCCTGGTGGTTCCAGTATCTCTGTCATGATGAAGCAGACCACCCACCTGTGGTTCTGCCAGGCAGGCCCTAGCCCTCCCTAATAATGAGAATAAAAATAACTGCCATTTACGGAGTCCTTACTATGAAACAGATATGCAATGGACTCAGTGTTTATGTCCTGCCCAAATTAATATGCTGAAATCCTAACCCCAAGATGGTGGTATTAAGAAGCAGGATATCTGGGAAGCCATTAGGTTGTAAGAGTGGGATCCTCATGAATAGGACTGGTACCCTTATTAAAGGGACTCCGGAGGGCTCTCCTGCCCTCTCTCCACCATGTGAGGACACCATAAGAAGACAGGAGTCTGCAGGCTGGAAGAGGACACTCACCAGAACCTGACCCTGCTGGCACCCCGATCCTGGACTTCCAGCCTGCAGAACTCTGAGAAATAAATTTCTGCTGTTTATAAGCCACCCAGGCTATGGCACTTCATTATAGCAGCCCACACAGACTAAAACACAGATATTATAAAAAGTGCTTCCTATCCATCATCTCATTCAATCCCCAACAGATCTATGATCTTGTAAATGGTATGTGTGTGTGTGTATATATATATATCTTTTTTGATTAATACTTTTAATTACATGATTGTAATTATACAATTTCCACTATTTTATATTTTGTATAAAACCAGTTCCAACTCACATGATTTTCAAATGTGACAATATGTATCAAACTACATATATATGCAAAGTTTACAGGCCATTAGGAAGCTTTATCTTAAAAATATCTTCAGGAAAATAAACATGCATTCAACCAGTTCTCTTGGATTTAAAACATACGATTAGAAATATACACTATAAAAATCAGGACAATGATTGATCAGTACTATGAGTTACATTTTAAAATGGTATATATTTTAGCCCCTGGGTTAGGTACTATAAGCTGCATTTCACAAAGGAGGAATCTAAGGCATAGGGAAGGGAAAGGGTGTGGTTCAGGGACAGGCAGCCAGGAACAGAAACGGACCCCTGATGTGCCCTGCTATTTGCGGTGCCTCACATCTACAGATGCAGAAACAAAGTCAAGGCTTGTAATGGTGTGAGCAAAGCCACACACTTCACCCTGAGCAGACCCAGGGCTCTCATCTCAGGCTATCTGCCCCCAGGAATGGGGCTCTGCCCTCCATCTTCTGCTGTCTTCCTACGTGGAGAGGGTTTGGGGCAAGGTTATGGCTCTCAGAGTGTGACCAGGATAAACTGAGTCTGGGGCTGTGCTTAGATCATTCAGTTCAGCTGGTGTTTTAAGAGGCAGGGTAGAGTCAGGGAGCTGGGCCAGCCATTGGGGTTTGTCCAAGGAGAAGTCACATGACATGGTTCAAGAAGGAAGGAGGAAACTGATAGGGCCTGAGCTGGGGAAAAGGGAGAGGAGAACTGGGCAGCCCAGACATGAGCAGGGACCAGGTACAGGTGCCACTGATTAGTTTCTCCAATGCAAACATGTTGCTTTGGGTTCACTGGCTCAATTAGACATAGAGTGACCCTCCCTGAGCCTTATTGTAAAGGACCCACAGAGGGCCAAGATCCCCTTTGACCTAAGTACCTGGGGTAACCTTAGGATCCAAAAGATCTCACCCGTAAGTATTGAGACATCATCTAAACCCACTTAATAAACCGGAGACTGCCTGAATGGAGAATTTGGCTTTTATAGCCTCCCCTGCATCTCTGCCCAAAGCGAACCTGGAAGGGCCTGTAGAAGAGGAATGCTGGAGTCAATCAGCCCAGCTTGGCTCTGAAGGAAGGTCTGGCCTGCACTTGCACACCTGGACCACATAATTATGACTCATACCTTTATTCCCAAATAGAAGATCTGAAACCCCACCAAGGTCTGTTTTGGGGTTTGTTTTGATGGAGTAACATAGCCACACCCCAGGGGCTTGGCTCACTCATTCATGGAGACAAGTCTTGGAAAATGTTTTCTGTTTGCAAATCTTTGAGCTTGATGAGCTGTGACGATGTTTGCCCAACACAACCAGTCCTGTGTACTCGGGGTTTGGGCATTGCTCACACACCAGTGGCATTTCAGCACATGCTACACCCATAAATATAGATAGCATCTGCCCTGAAGGGTTCAAGGGCTTTGTTATGGTTGTTATCATGGCGGGTTGTGGTTTTCTTTTATTTTATAAAACCCACAAAATGATTGTTATGCTTTTCTAACAACAACAATACAATGTTGTTAAAAAAAATTTAAGCCGGGATTCAGATGGCCCGGGTACAAGGCCCAGCTCTGAATTTACTCTCTTTGTAACCAGGAAGAAGTCAACAAACTGCTGTGAGTCTCAGATTTCTCATCTGTAAAATGGGGATGTGACAATATTCATTTCATGGGTTGAGTGTTTGCCCTTCCTGTTTCCCATGGATAAGGCCCCAAAATCAAAGCATTCAGGAAAGTATAATGTGAATTGCAAATCGCTGTCTAAGTGGGATATACGCCATTTTTTCTCCATTTTGAATTCAATGAGATACGCTACACTAGGTCAGGTGACACACGCCTGAAAGTTACAGCCATATACATAATTGGATATGTCAGAGGAAAGTCTCTAATCTGGAAGTTTACCTATGAGGCTGTAAGAACCAGCTATTGACTCCTTTTTCTGCACCAGGTATGACTAGCCATTGGGAATGCAGCACTAAGTAGCACGGTTCTTCCCTAGAGTGAAATCCACAGTCCAAACTTTAAGTGAATAACTAGAACCTAAAAGTGTTCAGAGCTGTCATAATGGAATGGTACCAACACTATGAGGAATGAAAGAAAAGGCCCTCCTAGAGGAGGGGACAACTGTGCTGGATGCTAAAAAGGGAGGAGAAACTTGCTCATAAAGCCAATAAGTCAGTTAACACAAGACAAAGAAAGAAAATGGCCCAGGCATCGCAGAGGAGTATGCTGAGAAAGACGTGGGCTTCCTTCCATAGTGCTGGGTCGGTGGAGAAAGGGGAGCTGCGATGATGTACGAAGGGTAGCCCAGCTTTCCTGACCCACCCAGCCACCTCACTTGGTGGGAGAGAGAGAGGTAGGAAGGTGGGAGATTTCAAGGAGAGGTGACGAGGGGTGAGAAGGGGCAAAAGACTGGGTGTGACAAGGGGCTGCTGAAGAGAGACGTGGTCAGGAAAGGCTTCACCCACTCAGGAGTAAAGGGAAGAGGTGAAGCCACCTCCACCTTTGCCATGCCCCACTTTATCTTAAGGTCTTGATGCCTGGCAAGGCACCAAGCTGCTCATAAGCAAATGAAAAGAAAGAAGCAAACTGAGAACGGCCCAAACGTGAGCGTCAGCTTTGTAGGAGGTGGGCTCCAGGAAACGTGTGACTGACTCTGCAGCTAGTGTTCCCAAGGTGACATCATGTAAAGGAAAGTTCAAGTTTCAGTGTCGCAGAGTAATTTTATTGCCCCCTTTTTGCATCTTCGCTGGTGGCTTTCGAGCCATCTTCTCTCAGCTCTCATCTTCTCCAGCTGTGGAGTAAACCAAGGCATGAGAATGGGCAGCTTGGGCACATTCGCTGGGCCTCTTTCCCTCTGGTGGATGAAGTGCCTTCTCCTTAAACCAGAACCATCTGTGAAAAATGACTGGGAGGCACAAAAAGTGCTGGAACCACAAAATTCCAGCTTTGGTTTTGGCTTTCTGGCAACAAAAGAATAAAAACACAGTTCTGATGTCTCCAAATATTTCCTTCTCCACTGTCTGCTCCGGCCTGACTTCAGTCCCCGACCAGGCAGCGCTGATGCCTCTGTGGCCCACTCCCTCTGCTGTCTTTGGAGATATTGCTGGAATGCACGTTAAGGTCATGGTATTGGCTAGGAATAAAATGAGTTTTTCAAAAAGGACAAACTTCATAAATCCTGGCTCGTTCCCACACAGGTGTATAGAAGAAACAGAAGACATGCTTTTTTCTGTGTTTCTGTCTTGCCAAGACCCAAAAATGAAAAACAATTTTTTTCCATAGAAGGTGTCTGTTAAGGGACTTGAAGTGAGTCCAGAGAAAGGCAGGTTGTGAGCTATTAAAGCGTCTTGCCCAATATCTGCCAACAATGGCCGTCAAGTCTCCTCACACAGCATCTACCCACATTATTATAATCAGGGGCTGCCCAGTGCGTCACCTGATGAAGACCACAGCTCGGGCCAACTGGATGGGGTAGGACCAAGATATCTACAGAGATGAGAGAGGGCTGTTGGAAAATTCACTCTCCTCCACACCACAGGAAGGTTTAAAGATCCAAACCAAACCAGAGCTCGCTCAAGTGTTAGGAGATGTAAAATAATGTGGTTTGGGGTGCACAAACGTTTTTAGCTATAAATACCTTCTAGATTGTTCCAATGCATTGAGCCAAAACCTAAATGCTGTGAGGTTTCAACCAACCGAATGGTTCCTTAAATAAACACTATGCAAGGACAAAAATTACCAAAGTGAATTTGAAAGAACAGAGACTGACTCTGAACAGATGACCTGAGTGAGGAGGGTGTGTGCAGGCCTTCCAGAGCAAGTGTTAGCTGGGGGCCTTTGGCGGGCTACGCCCTGGTCAAACTCATTCAGCTCCACACCTGTGTTCACTCTTCCACCAGAATCCCATGAGAAGGACACTGGTGCTCTGCACTGCAAAAAGGAAGAACCCCAAACTCCAGAAAGTTTAAGAACATCAGCTCCCAACTGGAAGTTGCTTCAGTCTGACTCCAAAGCCTACCATCCTCCACATGGGACCCACTGCCTCCATTCTCTGCATCTGTCTCTCCATCCATGTCTTTGCCTCTTCAGGGCAAAGGCACTGTCCCCTTTACCTAACGCTTCTCGGTGCCAGGTGGCATCTGGGATATTGGACATTATCTGAGTTTCCTGGGGCCACCATAGCAAATCACCACAGACCTGATGGTGATACACAGCAGACATTTATTCTCTCTCAGTCCTGGAAATTGGAAGCCTAAAATCCAGGTGTCTTCAGCCTTGGTTACTGCTGTGGGCTTTGAGGGAGAATCCATGCCCTGCCTCTCTCCTGGCTTCTGGGGGGTTTCCCACAAATCCTTGATGCTCCTTAGCTCATGGACATATCACTCCCACCTCTCCCTCCATCTTCACCTGATGTCTGCTCTGAGTCTGGGTTTGTGTCTTTTCACCTCTTCTTAGAGGGGCAGCGGTCTAATATGGAATTAGGGCTCATTCTGATTTCATATGACATCATCTTAATTGATTATACCTGCAAAGACCCAATTTCTAAATCAGGTCACATTCACAGGCACCTGGGGCTAGGACTCCAACATACTTTTGGTGGGACAGAAGTCAACCCATAATAGAGATAATAAACTTATATTTCTTGAATGAACCAAAAACCAAAAAGATCCTCCAGTGGATGTAGTGTTCTGGGAGCCTCTCTGGGCACATCAGGTCCCAGAGCATTGCTGCTCTATCGTCTTCCCATGGCCTGAAGAAACCAGTCAAGCTGCCAAAGCTCGCACCATTCTGGGACCTCCTGTGTCTTGATGGAGTAAGAGAAACCTTTTCACCTATAAGGCATCATACCCCATTCCCTTTTCCCCTAAAAAAACCAGGACACTTTTACGACTGCACAGTGGAGGCAGAAGTTTCCAGAAAGAGTAAATACATGAATCTAAGAGCCGCTTTTTGACCTATGACTTAGAGTACAGGAAGAAGGCTTGTTATCCTGAAAAAAATTCACTCAGCAGGAGTAAACACTAAACCTCATCAAGTTTTTAAATGTAGCAATTACTTGTATAATACCTATCAACCAATGACATTATAAAGAAATACCAGCTTAGGCTTCCACTACTCTGGCTATAAAATCTTTTTTGTTTTGTTTTTTAATAATTGATTTTTCAAGAATGTTATACTTACAGACACATATACATTTTATGTCCTACCTCCAAGATAGCTCCAAATGAGAACGTTACTAGCTAAGAAGCTAACATCAACAAAAAACGTATAAAAAGTGGTTAATAAAGCCCACGTTAAGAGAACAGTAGAAAGTAGCTAAGAAAATGTAAATTCATTCAGGAAATAATCATTTGCATATACTGTTAAATATAATTTCCACCAGGTGCATGAAGCACATGAGTAATTATAGACCAGGAAAAAAAAGTGATAACCTTGTCTCAGCATGGACACCACCTCCTTTGATTATAAGGCAGTGCTTTGAAGAGTTAAATGCCCTCTGCAAATGCCAGGGGCTGGGGTTGCTGTTGCCTAAACTGTTCCTCCTCACAGCCTGGGCTGCACAGAAAGCAATTGCATAGGAGATATTTTACCCTCCCTTTTCTTTCATCTCCGTGGAAATACATGTTTCATTTAAGCCTGTGGTGCTTGGAACATGTTCCAAAGAACCCTGCGTTCTAACACCAAAATCAAAGAATGCTTGTCTTTTCCTAGCTTGCAGGGAGAACAATAAGTAAACGAGTAGAAATTTCTCACTGTTAAGTGTTATTCTATAATTTTTTCCTAAGCATTTGGAACTCACTGTCTCTAGCCTACTAGGAAGCCCTGGAGATGACCCAGCAAAGGAACATCATACCACCCCAGGGTCCCCACAGTGCCACGTGCAGGCCACCCCTCACTGCCTGCCAGGAGGGGTAATGCCAGCTTGCATTTGCTTATCAATCCCCCCACCCCACTCTGAGGGCGATGACAGCAGGGGCCCTCTGGGCACTAGTGCGTGTCCCAGGTCTTGGCACCTGTGAGCTGGCAGTGCATGTTTGCTGTAAGAATGAGCAGATAAAAATGCAAATAAAAGCCACAATGAGATACCACCTTGCACTCATGTGAATGGTCACTATCAGAAAATGCACACACACACACACACACACATAAAATAACCATTGGCAAGGCTGTGGAGAAGTGGGGACTCTTGTGCATTGCTGGTAGGAGAGTTAAATGGTGCAGCCATTTGTGGAAAACAGTATGGCGGTTTCTCAAAAGATTAAATATGGAATTTCCATATGATCTAGAAATTCCACTTCTGGGCATATTTCCAAAAGAATTGAAAGCAGAGTCTCACACAGATACTTGTGCATCCATATGCATGGTGGAATTATTCACAATAGCCAATAGGTGGAAGCAACTCAAATGTTCATCAGTGGATCAACAGAGAAACAAAACGCGCCACATACATACAATGGAATATTATTGAGTCTTCAAAGGGAAAGAAACTCTGACATACCACAACACAGATGAACCTTGAGGACATTATCCTAAGTGGAGTAAACCAGACCCAGAAGGACAAATATGGTATGACTGCACTGATATAAGTCACCTAGAGCAGCCAAACTCATAGACAAGAAGAGTAGAATGGTGGTTGCCTGGAGTTGGAGTGAGGAATGAGGAACTCTTATTCAATGGGAACAGGGTATCAGTCTGCGATGATGAAAAGACTTGTGGAGATGGATGATGATGAACAACAATGTAAATGTATGTAATGCCACTGAGTGGCACACTTAAAATTGGTTAAATTGTACATTTTATGTTAGGAATAGTTTACCAAAATAATTTTAAAAGAAGCAGATGATGAATGTCAACATTGAATGCATTCTGTCATAGGCACATGGCTTCTAGCAGCCCCATCACCTAACAAGCTTTAGAAATTTGACTGCAGTTGCTAAAGTGCAACTGGTAGTTATTTTAAGAATGTTAATTTAAAAAACAAACTATAACTTGTTTTTAATACAGAGCTCTAGAAAGCCAGAAAACATCGGCTCATAATCCCATTATTCAAATAATACCAATTGACCATACATATATATATATATATATTTGTTTTTTTTTTTTTGAGATGGAGTCTCGCTCTGTCGCCCAGGCTGGAGTGCAGTGGCGCAATCTCGGCTAACTGCAAGCTCTGCCTCCCAGGTTCACGCCATTCTCCTGTCTCAGCCTCCTGAGTAGCTGGGACTACAGGCACCCACCACCACACCCAGCTAATTTTTTTGTATTTTTAGTAGAGATGGGGTTTCACCATCTTAGCCAGGATGGTCTCGATCTCCTGACCTTGTGATCCACCCACCTTGGCCTCCCAAAGTGCTGGGATTACAGGTGTGAGCCACCACGCCCGGCTCCAATTGACCATATTTTTTAAAGTAAAAATACTACCCTGCACTGGATGAGGCTGCTCAGTGGTGTGCAATGTTATAAAATGAAAAGTACATGCATCTTTCCCTTCCTGGTCCCTCCCCCAAACGATAATCACTATTATCAGGTGCTTAATGCATCCTTTTAAGAATAGCAACAACATACACTATGCTTAGACTTAATGTTATGCTAACACATGTGAATGCACTTATAATTTTTAATTTTCACTTGGCATGTTTACCTTTACATTGTGTTTTTATACATTTTATTTTATATTTACATGTTTTAAATGTGTGTATGATGAGATTTCACTTCATGGTCTGTGTTTCTGAAACACATGGTTTTGTGGAAGCTCTGATATGTGTTGGGGGGAAATTATACAATTTGGTCCATATCGTGTGCATTTTACAGTATTGTGAATCTTGCCCTGAAAATATTTTTAGGGGTTTTTCCATATTAAGATATACGAAGCTACTTGATGGCTGTTTAGTATTCTTGATTAAACATTTAGGCTGCTTCCAAGCTTGTGTTTTTGTTTTGTTTTTTTTTTCTTCACTCTAGCAAGTATTCATAGCAATGAAATTTGTAGATCAAAATATGAGCAATTTGTGTTTTAGCAGACATTGGCAAATTACAATCCATAATAGTAGCAACAACCTGCACTCCTATAATTTGTGAGAGTATCTGTTCTCCACTCCGTCAGCCAGTCACTAGCAGCACTTCCCATGAGCTAGTGTTTTAATGTTTACCTTCCTAAGAAAAAAACACGGTAATTCATGATTTTTATTTGCATCTCCTTAACTAAGAGATGTATTGAACACCTTTTAAATGTACTTGTTCATATTCTTTATTGGCTTTTCTATTAATTTATAAATGTCTTATTGGTGGGCTCTTTAAAGATGAAGAAAATTAGCCTTTCATTTGTCATATTTGTTGCAGATCCGTTCCCCAGATTTGTTTGTTTTCCTTTGAGCTCTTCTGTGCCAAACAGAAATGCAAAATTTGTATATAGTTATATGTATATATCTTTTCTTTTATCGCTTCTGGGTTTTCTATGCTGCCTAGACTTTCCCTTCTCCAAGTTTAAAAATAAATACACTCAAACTTTTAGACAGGCTCTCTTTGATCGGTTTATACAAGGGTAAGCCAGTGGTACTACCTTGAATGGGATAAGATATAAGATCACGAATGGGAATATTAAGGCCAGCTATTAAAATGGAAGGGAATAGGCCGGGCGTGGTGGCTCACACCTGTAATCCCAGCACTTTGGGAGGCCAAGGTGGGTGGATCACGAGGTCAGGAGATCGAGACCATCCTGGCTAACATGGTGAAACCCTGTCTCTACCGAAAATACAAAAAATTAGCCGGGCGTGGTGGTGGGCGCCGGTAGTCCCAGCTACTCAGGAGACTGAGGCAAGAGAATGGTGTGAATCCAGGAGGTGGAGCTTGCAGTAAGCCGAGATCACCACTGCTCTCCAGCCTGGGCGACAGAGCTAGACTCCGTCTCAAAAAAATAAATTAAAAAAAAAAAAAGGGAGTGAATTATACTTATATCAATTGATTTTCAACAAGCATGACAAGATAATTCAATGGGGGCAAGAATTCTGTTTTCAACAAATGACGTTGGAACAACTGGATGTTTTACAAAACTATTGTTTTAAAACAATATGTGGCCAGGTGTGGTGGCTCACACCTGTAATCCCAGCACTTTGGGAGGCCGAGGCAGACGGATCACAAGGTCAGGAGATCGAGATCATCCTGGCTAACATGGTGAAACCCCGTCTCTACTAAAAATACAAAAACCTAGCCAGACGTGGCTAATTTGGTCCCAGTCTAAATTAGTCCCAGCTACTCAGGAGAATTGCTTGAAACTGGGAGGCAGAGGTTGCAGGGAGCTGAGATCGTGCCACTGCACTCCAGCCTGGGCGACAGAGGGAGACTCTGTTTCAAACAAACAAACAATATGTAAAACGTGAAGTTGGACCACTACTTCACAGGTATAAAAAATCAACTCAAAATGGATCATATACCTAAATATAAAAGCTAAGATTATTAAACTTATAGAAGAAAACATAAGAGTAACTCTTTGTGGCTTTGGGTTAGGCAATGGTTTCAATTCATATATGACACCAACAGCACAAGCGATAAAGGGAAAAAATAGATAAATTGGAATTCATAAAAATTAAAAACTTTTGAGTTTCAAAGAACATCATCATAAAGTGAACATATAACCCACAGAATGGGAAAAATTACTTGCAAATCACATTAATACGGCATTTCGTTCCAGAATATCCATATATATATGTGTATGTGTGTATGTGTGTGTATATTTTTACATATATATATATAAAATCTCATAGAATGCAACAAAAAGACAACCCATTTTTTTAAAGGGCAAAGGATTTAAATAGACATCTCTCTAAAGAAGATACATAAATGACCAATAAGCACATGAAAAGATGCTCACCATCCTTACCAATAGAAAAATTCAAATAAAAAATACAATGTTACACACTTTACATCCACTAAAATGATGAAAATAAAGAAGACAGACAAAATACAAGTCCGCAAAAGTATTGTAAAGCAAAATGAAAAATAACACGTTTTGACAAAGATGTAGAGAAATGGGAACACTCATTCATTGCCGGGTGGATTGTAAAATGGTAGAATTACTTTGAAAAATAAGTGTGGCAATTCCTCAAAACATCAGACGGAGTTACCATATGACCCAATAATTCCACTGCTAAGTATATATCCAGGACAAACGAAAACACATGCCCTCATAAAAATTTGTACATGAATGGTCATACCAACATTATTCATAATAGCCAAAAGATGGAAAAAACCCGAGTCCATCAACAGATGAATATGTAAATAAAACGTGGTATGTCCACACAGTGGACTATTAGGCAGTGATAAAAAGGAATGGAGTACCACTGAGTGCTGCAACATAGATGAACCCTGAAAGCATCATGCTACCTAAAAGAAACCGGTCACAAGAGACTACATCTTGTATAATTCCATTTATTTGAAATGTTCAGAATAGGGAATTTCATAGAGTCAGAAAGTAGATTTGTGGTTGCCTAGAGTTAGGTGGGGCCTGGGGTAATGGGGAGTGACTCAATGCATACAGGATTTCTTTCTGGGTGATGGAACTGTTTCACAGTGGTCATGATTGCACAAATCTCTAAATATACTAAAAACTTCTAAATCGTATACTTTACAGGGGTGAATTTTTTGGCACATAAATCATATCTCAATGAAGTTGTTATTTACTTCAGCTTTATTTTAAAAAACAAGCGGTGAGCCATAGTTTGGCAACTCCTGTACTAGTCTATAAACATCTACAAAATGTATTATGATAAAAACTGAAAACATTAGAGTTAATATGTGATAAGAAAGGAAAATGAGTGAGAAGAAGAAGGGAGGTGAAGGTCAGAAACTGATAGAGAGATAAAAGGTCTGAGAATGACTTAAGGAAAAAAAATCACCTTTCTCTCTTCCACATATACAGACCTGTAGACAAAACACTTCATCATCCAGGAAAAAACATCAGGTTTGAAAGGAAGAACCTGGTGAGGTTTGTCCCAGGCATCTGTGCAGTGGACCAGTGAATAAGTCACCACACAGGTGTCGAACTTGACTCTCACTGTTTCCTAAATGGTGAGGCCTCGACCAAGTCACTGGGTCACTCTGGACATCTGTTTCCTTCTCTCTAAAAGGGCAGTGATATCTGTCTTTCCAATATTGAGCTCACTTAGAAAACACTTGGAAAACCTTGATACATTATAAAATATAAACATTATTAATAGAAAACTGATATTTCTCTGTTGGTGTGCCATGACATATGGCTTATTTTAATTTTTTCTTAATATGAATTTAAATAAGCCAAGAGCAGAGTAAGAAATCAATGTTCATCTTCCAAATAAAATTTGATACAATTCAATCTTAATAGACAGAAGTTGCAGTTCAACCCATGTAATCCTCAACAGTTTATGCACATTACCTGGGCCAGAGTTTTACCACCTGTGAAGTGAAGTGGTACAATCAGGTAATCTCTTTGGTGCCTCCCAACTCCCCAGTTCAAAGATGTCAAAATGTTGCTTAGACGTCAGATTCAGGATATACTTTTAATGGCTGCTATAATGAGTAATGCACATGTAAAGCCCTTGTATTTTTAAAAGGGATTCCCAAAAGGATAAAAGTAAGTTTGATAGGATAAATGTGATCCCTGGAATAATTTAACTAACTCTTTCAGCTTTGCTTATCATGTTTATTATGACCCAATGTTACTGTATTAGTCCGTTCTCACGCTGCTAATAAAGGCATATCAAAGACTGGGTAATTATAAAGGAAAGAGTTTTAATTGATCACAGTACAGCAGGGTTGGGAGGCCTCAGAAAACTTACAATCATAGTGGAAGGGGCAGCAAACATGTTCTTCTTCACATGGTAGCAGCAAGGAGAAGAAGAATGAGCAAAGGGGGCAAAAAGCCCCTAATAAAACCATCAGATCTCATGAGAACTCACTCACTATCATGAGAACAGCAGCATGGAAGTAACTGCCTCAATTACCTCCCACTGGGTCCCTCCCATGACATGTGGGAATTATGGGAACTACAGTTCCTGATGAGATACGGGTGGGGGCATGGCAAAATCATATCAGTTACTTTTAGGAACTTTATACATGTATACATTCAGAAAAGTGAATGGGATTGTAAATAAATGAGAAAACTTACCTCAACACTGAATCAACTCCTGAGTTTGAGTATTGTGTTTTCAGAGCCCACTTTGCCCCAACCTCTCATTTTTCTCAAACTTTCTTTTTTTTTTGGCCCAGCAGCCTCAGATCTCAGATTGTCCCCTACATGCCACTTAGGTCTGACAGTGGTTTGCCCCAGCTTTCTTGTAGTTCTCCTCTTATTTGTCTTCACAGGGCCATACCTTCAGATTGAGACTTCCTACTTAGCGCGGAAAGCATGGACACATCCTCACTTGCTACGGCACCTTACTATGCTAGGCACTGGCTGCCGTACTTGATTGTATTGGCTCCTGTGTTCCTTTCCCTCTTAGCACAGAGTAACCTAGGTGTGTGCACCTATCAGGTAAGGAAAGTAGCAGGCAGAGTCATGGAAGCCAGGACATCAATTGCTGAATTGAGGCTGTACCATGGCCTATCTCTGAACATTGTGGCAAGAGACATACCCACCCAAAAAAGCACTGAAAAACCTTCATAAGGGAGATGAATAGGGTGAGACACAAGAAATGCATTCAAGTCTGGACTTGCCAGAGTCTCAAAGTCTTTTTTGAGGGAATTGGGAGAGGAGCTGGAAGGAATTGTTGAGAACACACACGTGTTCTGATCTTTGCTCATTTTAGGGTCACCCGCTAGTAAACTCTATGGATGTTCACAAAGAGGAGATGTATTTCTTCCATAAAAAAGTGAGAATGCTAAAATGTCACCAAGTCTTTCCCCTTCTGAATGCTGTCAGCTGCTAGATGTCCTGCTACCAGCAGAGAAAATACCTAGTGTGTCTACCTCACTGAAGTCCTGGACAGAGCAGGGTTTGCCACCAACTATGTCCCACCCGTGCTGGTCCTGTGGGCAGCAGGAATCAGGCTACCATGGAAACTCTGCTTGTGATCAGCCCTATCAAACTAGAAGGAAATGAGGGCACAGGGCCTTTGATTGTCAGCTGCCCCACAGCTGGGGATCAGTTACCTATGTAGCCCTGTACCAGGTCCTTCAGAAGATCACATTGTACCTATGGTTCATCTTCCCAGCAGCCCTCCATGTCAATTCCCAGAAGGGGCCTGAGCCTTTGTTGCCCATCACTTACCCCAACACTTCTCCAGCTGTGGGATAGAGCCAAGCCTTGACTTAGGGCAGGCTCCTCAGCCACCCCTGACCTCCCCTTCTAGAAAGCATTCAGCTCTGCTAAGAAATCAGGCAACAATCAAGTTTGGAGTTTTGCCAGGAGAAATTCAGAGAATTTCTCATACTAGTGAATTATAATGCTGGATAAGCCAGTCCTCCATCTGAAATGTCCAATCCTGAAGAGAGAATTAGCTGATGATCATGGTTACTTTCATTAAAAAATAAATCTTCTTTTCCTAGCTCAGCATTCTCCCTTTGTCTCTGGGGTGGTACTTCAAGTCCCACCATACCCTACCACAGGGTCAATCCATACCCCTTGCACCCTAGAGCCAACAGAAATATCAGTGGTGAATTCTTGACTTGGATCCATAGCTATAATTTAATAAGCAATATCACAGAAAATGAGTCAAAAATCTGATACAATTACTCCTTGGTATTCCCACTGCAGCTGGTGCCAACAAGGTGTCACATTACAATTCAACAATCCAGTCTTTCACAGCCCTCACTGTGTCCCAACACTGCCCTCAATGGTCTATGTGTGATACTTCATGTTGTTACTGAAACACCAGGGTTTCGGTCTAGGTTCTGCTGCTCACTGCACAGAAAGCCAATCACTGATAGAACAAGTATTGCCAGGGAAGAATGCTTTAATCAGGTGCTCCAGCTGAGGAGATGAGAGTTTAGTCTCAAATCCATCTCCCTGGCTGACTAAAATTAGGAGTTTATATAGCAGGAAAGAAATGTATCTGCATGCAGAAAAACAGGAATTAGGGAGGGCTAAGGAAGAGGAGCTGGTCAACAGGTAGCAGGTAGTCAGTTAGGCAGTCATGATAGGTGAGGGGTCTGACTTCTACATTGCCCAGATGCGGTGATCTGGTACATTTCAGTTACTTGATACTATCTGGGAGGCCTGATTGATGGTTTCCTAGGAAAGGAACTCAGATAAGACAAATGTCAGTTTCTCAAGTTTCAAGACTGGGTATGTCAATTCCTATGCTTATTCAAAATAAACCACAAACATCAGTTCTGTGGAACAATTGGGTCAGTTTCAAATTACACCACATGCAACTCTGTTGGGGGAATATGAGTATCCCCATATCATGAATGAGGAAACTGAGGCACAAAGGGATTAGATACTTGCTCAAAGTCACACTGCTATGAAGCAGTAAAGCTAGAACATGCCTGGCAATCCGGTTAAAGAGTCTGTGCCTTTAACCATCATACCACACTGCCCTGTATCCAAAAGACACACCTGACCCCAAGGAAGTAGGGAAGAAGCTTCAAAAAAAACACTTTAAATGTGAAATGGATTTCCTCAGAGGTACCAAGGGGGAAATTACATTTTCAGATACACAGCAAAAATTCTAAAATAAACTTTATTATCCCCAAATCTTACTTACTTTGACAGCTACTCTTCTCTAAAATCTCCCTTCTCTGATTCATTTCTAAATTCTCTCTAAAACCTGTAGACCACCTGGCTCTCCAGGTCCTTTCTTCTCCCATTTCTTTCTTGATATTTTATGGAAAATTTGGACCTATTTCCTACCATTCTCCTTTTCAGTCATCTTCCTGGTCAACAAAACAAAGCCGCCACAAGTATACAGGGTTCCGAGGGGAAAGGCTGTGAGGGCCTCTTTCATACCATTACATCGAAGTCACATTTATGTTAACTGGTTCAGTTTAAGTAAGTCAGAACCTAAATACTGCCCCGTGGCATTTTCCCACCTCTTTTGAACACACAGGTATGCCCTTGACCTTGGCTATCACCTCCATGCCAGGAGATGATGGTGCCAGTGGCCAGCTCTCCCCAGTTCCCACTCCCTCCCAAATCCTCCAAATCCCATCCACAGCCTAAGGCAAGACTGCACCATTGTCTCTCCCAAGGATACATGGAAAAACAAAACATCTTATTTAAGTTCTGCCATCGACTCTGCATTCTGACTTGTCTCTTATTGCACCTTCCTATGAAAATCATACTGGTAGATTATACCAGGAGAATTGACAGTACTAACAAAATCAGTGGAGCCATTGACTTGGATGGGCTGAGTTCTGACAACACCACGATTTTGTATTTAAAACCAAGACTATCAGATCAGCTCTGTGTGGCCCTGTTACCTAGCCAAGCCTAACTGCTCTCTGACCTCAGGCTGCACTGCCCTCCACCAGCCAGGCCCTTCTCAAATATGGGCGAGGGATGAGCTGGGGAGACCTGCAGCCAGGTGGGTATAACTTAGCTGAAATTCAGGGCCATGCACCTGTCCCCCTGATGTATCAACGCCATCGCATTCCAGTGAAGAAACCTGGACTTCAGAATTGAAGTACTTTCCAGAAGTGAATCTATTGAAGTTCTTCCTTTATGCCCTGACAACCCCAGAAAGGGCCTTCAGAAAAAAGAGAATGATGTCAAATTAGAAAATAGTCATTCCTATGACGTGCCACCTCCATAGGAGATGGGTCCCAACTCAAGAGGTGCAAATATCCCTCTCAGGATGAATCGAAATCTGCAGAAACACAGAGCATTTGAAGAACTATATTCTATGCTTAATATAAATATACTTGTTGTAAAACTCAAAATGTATACATTTAAGCTACAAAGGACATCAAGAAAAACTTAAAATCTTGTTGGGTGGGGTAAGGTGGAATTTAAAAGACAAGGAACACTAATCTACTATATGCCAGGCACGGACCTAGGAGCACCCTGCATGGTGTGGCATGTAACCCACAACAAACAAATAAGGGAAGTGGTTCCACAAACTCGGTAACTTCATTCTCTAGAATTTGAATAATAGCACAGTCCTCATAGAGTTGTTATGAGAATCAAATGAGTTTTGTTAAAAGTAAAACTTCAGCTGAATTACATTTAAAAGAGCTTAATTGAGCAATAAATGATTCGCAGATCGGGCAGCCCTCAGAGTCAAAGCAGATTCAGAGACACTCCAGATATGCCTTGTGGTCAGAATAAATTTATAGACAAAAAAGGGAAGTGACATACAGAAATCGGCAGTGAGGTACAGAAACAGCTGGACTGGTTACAGGTTGGCATTTGCCTTAAACATAGTTTAAACACTTAGCAGTCAATGAGTGGTTAAAGTACGACCACTGGGATTGGCCAAGACTCAGCTGTTGTTACAGGCACATACTCCTAAGTTAGGTTTTCAATCTTGTCTGCCTATTAAGTTAAGTTTCAGTTCATCCACAAGGACTCAAACAGAGAAGTATGGAGTCCTTCTCAGGCCATATTTACATTGCTTTAACAGTTTGTGTATATGAAAAGGGCCACACATATATATGGCACAGGGAACAGAGCCTGCACACAGTAATCACAACATAATGACGAATTTCTCATCAGCTGTCATCCTTTACAAATCACCATCTTACAGATGAAAAAGATGAGAGCCGTGCTCCTGCAGGGCAGCAGAGCTGAGACTTGATCCCAGGTTCTGAATCCAAATTCTAATCAATGCTACAGACCTACTTCTGTTACCTTTCCAAAAAAAATTCTAAATGGATGATTTCATCTCAGTTAGCAAAGGTACCTTAAGGAAGTTGTTGTTTTAAAGAGGAAAAAGATCTCAGCTTGAAGTCAAAGAACTTGTGCTCAAATGCTGGGTAACAGAGGTGGAGGAAGAGGTATTGAATTTAGGTGGCTTGTGGGGAACTTGAAAGGCAGGTCTGAAGTTCAAAAGAAATTCAAGGCTAGAAATATATAATGAGTTATTCATTTAGGGATATATGGTGAGTGAAGCCCTGGGAAAGTATGAGATGGACCAGAGAAAATGAGTAGAGTTTAAACAGGAGGCATAGGAAAGAATACAGGGAAGAACAATGACCTGCTCCAGGGAAATAAAGATTTAGGAAATGTCAAACGCACCTTGATATCGTCAGTTTCAAGGCACCATGGCGATGCATAGCAGAGAACGAGCACTCCTGTATGATTCTCCCATATAATTGCATCTCACACTTTCTACATAATACAGATTTGCTCTGAGATAAGCTATCTAGGACTTTCAATCTCTCTGCTGGCTGACATCCAGCATGAAGTTGGCATTTCCCAGAGTGTTAACAACCATGTCTGTATTTTGGTTCTGTACCTATTAGAAGTTCTCTGAAAATAGCCTCCAGCAGCTTCCGATCTGTCTTTCTGAATGTGACGCTGCAAACACTTGCAGCTGAATCTAATTTTCAACACTTCGTTTCTTCTGAGGAGAATCAGAGTGGGGGTTCACACTGGTTCCTTCAAAGCCTAGAGAGTGGCACCCTTGTCATCTTATGGAAGTCACATCGCATCGTGTTTGATGGTGGTTGGCAACAGCATGTTGCATACTTCTGTAGTGTGAAAGTTTTACACTGGTCAGCATTAATTCTCAAGTGGGAATTCAAGTCAAATAGCCATTAAAAAAAAAGAAAGAGCTATTACTAGCATGCAACACGAATCCAAGTCCTCCTAAAAGTTGTGTTGAAGATAGAATGCATTGAGGAGAACCAAAGTAAAATTAGGGGAAAATAATACATAAGAAAACTAGCATCCCATATGTGATAAATAAATATCTTCAAAGAGAAGGGTGATAAATTCACTTTTCCTTTGATCTGACAAGAGCTATGAATGTGTACTAGAATCCAGATGCCGTTCAGGCATTTGTGCACCTATTTTCTTTACTATTCATAACATTGAAATGAAATTTTTTAGCATTGTTGTGCAGATAAAGGAACTGTTGTTCAGAGAGATTAAGTGTCTCTCCACATCACAGGGCAAGAAAGTCAGGATTCACACACAGTTCTTCTGAATCTAATGTCCATAACGTACATTCTTTGCAGAGAGAACTTGCATTAAACTGCACAGAGATGAGTCCCACACACCAATCATATTTTCTAGAATAAGGTAATGTGCACACACTTACAAGAGATTGAAATGACATGACAGAGTTAGGATAAAGAGGCCAGTGTCAAAATGCAAAGACCTGTGAGTGGCCAGCTTAACTTCGGGAGCAGAGAGGTCTGAGCAGCTGCCCATCAGCTCTTAAAGGTATGAAATGAGAAATAAGTATTCTCAAAAAAATGTGGAAATACTTAGGGATAGAGTATTTATGATGAGAGAGTATAGGAATAGGAGTGCTTGAAAAGTGAGAAGGAACTTGCTGCTGTGGAAGCTGAGTATCTGTGGGAATGAAATGGGAACATAAGCTAGAAAGGAGTTAGGACTGGACCATGCAGAGCTATGAGTGTCATGAAAAGAGATCGGCTGTTATTTTGTAGGAAATAGAGGGACAGAGAGCAATTGAGGGTCGAAGTGAGGGGTGTGTCCCAGATCTTGCACTGGGGCAGTGGAAAGGCTGGATGTGGAGGATGGAGGAGCAAGAAGTCTGATTTGGAGGTTATTGGAATGTGCTGCTCTTTGGCTGAACTGTTGCAGGCCCAGTAGAAATGGAAGAAGGGGCAGAGAGGAGAGATACTGTCAGGAAGCAAGACATGATGACTGACATGGGGCCTGGGAAGATGCAATGGTTGGCATCATGAGTCAACCTGACTGGGCCACAGGACACTCAGATATAGGAGTATTTCTCTGGGTGTTTCTGTGAGGCTGTTTTTGCGTGAGATTAGTGAAGCAGACTGCCCTTCTTAGGGCAGTATCTGATCAGTTGAAGGCCTGAATAAAACAATAGGGCTGACCTTCCCCCAAGCAAGAGAATTTCTCCTGCCTGATGACCTTCACACTGAAACACTGGATTTTTCCCACCTTTGGACTTGAACTGAAACATTTGCTCTTCCTGTATCTCCAACTTACCTACTCACCCTAAAGATCTTGGGGATGTGTTAGCATCCATAATCACGTGAGCTAATTCCTTTTAATAAATCTCTTTCCATAGATACAGACACATACTTGATTGGTTCTGTTTCTCTAGTGAACCCTGACTAATACAAGATGGCATTCAAAGTCCAGCCCAGGTGACTTGGTAATTGGTGGGGCAGTCCTAGAGATCAGAGGACAAGTGGGTTCGGGGAAAGATAGGGAATTTAAATCAGACATAAGGTCTGAAGTGGATAAGAACTAGGAGTCTGTTGGATGCATGAGTCAAAAACCCAGGCAAGAGGTCAGGCGTGGTGGCTCACACCTGTAATTCCAGCACTTTGGGAGGCTGAGGCGAGCAGATCACTTGAGATCTGGAGTTCAAGTCCAGCCTGGCCAACATGGTGAAACCCCGTCTCTACTAAAAAAGAAATACATAAATAACCAGGCATAGTGGCACACGCTTGTAATCCCAGCTACTCAGGGGGCTGAGGCAGGGGATTGCTTGAACCTGGGAAGCAGAAGTTGCGGTGAGCTGAGATCGTGCCACTGCACTCCAGCTTGGGCGACAGAGTGAGACTCCATCTCAAACAAACAAACCAGGAGAGAGGTCTGCGATGAATCCAGTGATCTGTGAGCCTTCAGCAGGTGTGTAGCAGCTGATGGCATGGATAGAATCACCAGGAAGAGGTCTAAGGCAGAGCTGACTCTGCTCAGGACAGGCATCCTGGCCTCAAGCCAGGGGCACAATGTCTTTGGGAAAAGTGACCGTGAATATGTCTTTCCAGGCACACAGGATCTCTCTTCATTTACATCCCTGGGAACTGGAATGCAAACCCCTAAGTCATCTTCCGGAAGGATAACCTCTGAGATGACTCCACTGTTGTTATCTTTTCCTTTCCCTTGTTCCACATCACCAAAACCTGCAGAGCCCTGACCCATTGTTCAGGATCAGCTTAGTCCTTCAAAGCATTGTTTTTTCTTTTCTTTTCTTTTGTTTTTTGCTAGATTTTCAGCTCCCTTAATGTGACACTCTTGAAACGGAACACCCCTGTCATTCCAGAAAAAAATTCACAGGTCTGTCCCTAACCCATCTATTTCCTGCCAGAGTGAAAGACTTCTCTCTTGGGATTCATTCTGATCATGGGGAATCCATCAGGCAAAGCCCAGGAAATTTGGAAAACCTGGACCAAAGTGACCTCCTCACCCACTGAGCGGGGATGATGAAGTGTTCCCAGGATTTTGAAAATGTCACTGCACTCCAGTGTTAAGTTTTGAAATAAACATGGAGATGGAAATCTCCATTTAGTCCTTCCTACATCCATCCACTCCTGGCAGGCCACCGTTCAGTTGCATGGATGACTGGAAAAGCCCTCTGCTCAGCAGAGCTAAGAATTAGACAAATGATGCTCTGATAGCCAAGGAGAAACAGGAGCAATTATAAGTGCACCTGGGCAAGGCCACGTGGGGCTTCCCAGAGTGCTGTGACTGGCAGGAAGATGCCAACGCCCGCACTGTGTGTCCGCGTTCACTATTTACATAGTCTAATTGTTTTCACTCAAAAGCAAAGGTGAATACAGGTCACAGTCCGGATCACGCCTGTGAAGCTGGGGTCTACCAGCTGTGCTAGAGTTTAGCCTCCAATGAATTAAAGCTATTGGAGGCCAACGGACAGTTTCTTTTCCTTGATAAATGACTAGGAAAATGAATCATATTCAGGCTCACCCACCTCAAAGGCAGCTGTTCTTAGGATTAATTGGAAGGTTGGCCTGCTTAAGCCTCTCATATTTCTCTGGTAAGGAAAAAATATCACAAAATCATGTGACCCTCATATTTGGTTCATGACTAGAAACAAATCTTCCTCAGCTGCTATTTCCAAGAATGCTTGTGGGGAAGTGAAACAGTGGCCCTGTTTACAGGGCACTAAATTGTGTGATTAACAAATGTGGTTGGACAGTCAGAGCAGAAAAATAGATGCCAACAGGATCGGGAGCCAGAATTCTGCCCGTGGCTGCTGGGTTCCACTTCCCCAGACTGATGGCCCGGGTGTGTTTGGGGTGTGGTCTCTGTGGCAGTGACAGGGACACAGACACAGAAGAGAAGCCTGAGAAAAATGCCTGCAGAGTGAGAAGGGGAGTGAAGAGGAGTCATAGAAGGAAGAGGAATTCCAAGCCACCAAATGCATTTCCCTTTTCAAAGTTGGGGAAACTGAGGCAAAGTAGGGCAGTGACTTCCCCAAGATAGAACATCACTTCAAGTGACCCTTCTCCAACACTGGCAGTCGATTATAAACTAACCCAGGCTCACCCTACTCTTCTTTCTTCCCCTTTCCAGCTTGCTCTCCCACACACCAGGAGTATACAGCCATATGAGATACATACGCACGGTAAAAATGTAATGAACGTGTGTTTCAGGAAAGAGACATAGAATTGAATAGAATCAGCAATGGCACACTCATTGGCCATCCTTGGGCACTGAATGACATGGCGTCTTTGGCATTTGTTTAAAAACATAAAGACCTTCTATAACACACCACCTAAACCAGAACTGGAACCTTTCCACCAATTAACATTTATCTTATGTTCCTCCATATATCATCCTTCTGTCTCCTCTTCCCCACCAGAGGTAACCAACATCCTGAATCTGGGGTTCATCACAGTATTGCATTTATGTGTATATATAACAATGTATCATTTAGTTTTCTTAATCTTTAACACCACTGTATCATCAAACTCTATCAGATTTATTTTTCCCATTTACAATTATGTTGATATTGTTTATCCATACTATCATTAAATTCATTCACTTTCACAATTATATAATATTTGTTTATGTCACTATTCCACAGTTTACTAATCCATTGCCCTGTCACTATCTGTATGAGTTATTTGATTCTTTATTACAAAGAGTACTGGCTGTAAATATTCTTACACACATCTCCTGGTACACATAAGCAAGATTTTCTCTTAGGTATATACCTACAAGGAAATTGCTGGATGCTAGCAAATGTGAATATTCAAATTTATAAAAGAATCACAGCCAGGCATGTGGCACACACCTGTAGTCCCAGCTGCTTGGGAGGCTGAGGCAGGAGGATCCCTTGAGACAACGAGTTTGGGGCCACAGTGTGCTGTGATCATGGCTAAGAAAAGCCACAGCACTCCAGCCTAGGCAACACAGTGAGACGTAGTCTCTTAAAAAACAAAAAAGAATACAACTTGCTTTTCAAAATGATTATAGCAGTTTACATTTCCACAGCAAAGTAGCAGAAAAACCATTGTTCTACATTCTTTTCAAACATAGAAATGTCAAACTTCTTAAATTTTGCCACTCAAATGCATGTAAGATGGCATCACACTGTGGTATTGGTATCGGCTTCCATTTCCACATGTTTATTCATCCTATGTGTCTCCTTTCCCATGAAATGCCTGTTTGTGCCTTTGCTCATATTTATTGGTTAGATTTTTTCATATTGATTGAGGAGTTCTTAATACTAGGATTTTTTCAGTTACTGGTGTTACATTCATCATCTCCTACTTTGCAGCTGGTCTTTTCACTTTCTTTATGATGTCTTTTGAGGATCAAGACATCTCAATGTAATATAATTTATCAGTATTTAATTTTATGTTGGTATATTCAATTCTTACTTCTCAAACCTAGATCCCATTTTATAGATTGTATTGCTTACCTTACTTGTATTTCAAAAACCTAGTGAGTGTGGTTTTAACATTATCCTCATTTCACAAATGAGGAAAATGAGTCTCAAAGGTAAGTGATTTTCCCAAGCTCACAAATCCAGAAGTGGCTATGTGGGGACAAGAGCCCAGGCCTTCTGGCCTTCAAAGGCCCACACTGCCTCTCTCTCCTCACACCAAACACTTATTTGAGGATCTTACATGCATTATGCAGAGTGCTGAGCCCTAGAGAGATAAGCAGGACATCATCTCCAACCTTGAAGAGTTTATATCAAAAGAATGGTCGCTAGCCAAGGCTATACATGAGACATCTGAGCTTGGACTTAAAGATTTTGAAGGCGTAGAAACATTCTTGGAGAAGGAAGCAGCATGAGCAAAGGTATGGAGGCATGAAAGAACATGCCAAAGCAGTGAATAGCAAGCTGTGCCATGTGGGGCCAGGTAGGTCAAGTTGTGGGAAAAAAGGGTGAACCCTTAGGCAAGGGTCAGATTGTGAAGAATCTTGTGTGTCATGCCAACTGGGAGGGACTTTAATTCATCTTTGACTTCAAAGCTCTGAGACGTGGCCTGCAAAGTCACCCTTTCCCATAATACTCCCTAGAAGATTTCCTTCTAGAAGACTTCCACCTGCCAGGTAGGACATTCCTTTAATTGGTCCCAGGGTTTTCTTCTGAATGTAGCACTCTCCAATTTGCTAAGCAGAGCCTCATTCTCACTCAAGAAATCCATAATATTCTATCCTCTTTACCCTACTACCCTCAGCATCATCAACCATCCAATGAACACTAGCACAGTGTTGACCTCAGGTTATAGCCTGACAGCACACAGCAAGGTGAAAAGAGCACAGGCTTGGGTTTGATGTTTTTCAGCATTGTCACTGATCATGGCCACATTTTCTCATGTCCCTGAGCCCACTTTTACTGACTATCAGGAGGGTTTAATGAGATATTGAACAGTTGAAAGCAAAGGACACATCCAACAGTTATCAGGTGACTCCTCACCAGAAGTCCTAGATGGTGCCCTTTGGGGATGTGCAATCTAGAGAGAAAAAGAAATTTCCTATAGAAACCAAATCCCAAGGCTTTGTGTGAGCCCTGAAAGAGAACCCCTGCACTAGGAGAGGTAGCAGACCTGGAAACCCTGACTCTGAGTCATCCTCCCCAGGGGTCCTCCACCTGCAGATTTGAACTGGTCCATGCCAATTCCTGGGAAATCACAAACAGGCCAGGGTTAGTTGCACTTGGCCCCTACGATGAGGAAAAGAGTCAGAGAAAACAGTCCTCGTCTTTCAGAATTATTTTTCATTACAGAGCTATCCAGGCTTACTATAACAGCAAGTATCAAAATAAAAACCTACTTAATGTGGAGAAAGCAGATCAGATAGCTAACAGATTTCATAGGCCTTCAATTGGGCATGGAGACACCCAAACAAGTGCCATCCCGAAGTTAAAATGACCTACAAAGGCACTTTTACCAACCAATCATTTGGATCTACTTAGGAGAATCATCACACAGAAGTTAATGAGTGATAAGGAATCTTATAGAGAACACACAGAAACTATTTTTGTTTTAAATGCACATGTGTACATGTACAAGCACGTACCTCTGAAATTTGGAGAAAGGAAACTAGAAATCCAGACAGGTATGCCTAGCTCGGTAAAGTGCACAGCAAAGCAGAAACGGGGGGAAATGAGGCAAAATACACTTGCTCCCTTGCATACGGGGAATAGTTACACAAATTTATCATCTACTAAGCCATCGAGCAAGGCTCAACAAATTCCAAAAGAGTCTATTTTGAACACTGGGTCTCATGGAGCAGTTTTGCATTTGCTTCTGATGTGCACCCCCTGAAGCTTCAATAGATTCAGTTTGGTGGGGTTTTTTTTTTTCCCACTTCAGATTCTCATAACATGTGCCAAGCATTTGGATATCACATTTGAATGTGTCGAAAGATTATTCCAGAAAACTATCCCCCAACCAAGAGCTGCTGGCAGAGAGAAGCCTTCTAACATCTCCCATCAGGTGGGATTTATCTTAAGAACCCCAAATTCTACTTCTCTTTAAATCTAGTAGTACTGATGGGAAAGCATATAAACTTTTTAAATTCTGTATGACTTTCTTCTGTATGACTTTCTGAGGGTTAGGAGGGTCAGTCCTATGCCAGCTGTGCCAAGAATCTTCTATTTCCTTCAACAGACCTGCCTATCAAAGTGTATGACATCACTTTTTACCTGCTTCTTGAATTGCTTTGCTACTGGTGAATCTTTCTTGGCTTTTACAGCTTGTGTTCCCTCAGCTGGTCATTGAGAGAGATTTTGCAATCCATCTTCATCTAACTGACATTCCCCGAAAGTCCCTGTATCAGCAAGAATTTATTAAAAAGCTTCTCTATTCCCAGCCTGTGCCAACCTTGCTGGAAATAAGAAATAATTTTAAAAGATCCATTTCCAGGAGCTTATTTTGATCTAGTTATTAAGTTACAAAGACATGGTCAAAAGCTACAATAATCGGGCTTAATAAATAGAAATAAATAATGTCTCCTAGGGGAAATAATAAACTGCATCCCTCCTGCTAGTATAATAATAACAATCTGCACCTCATAGATTTCAAAGTGTGTTTATGTTCACAATCTTGTCTGATCCTCATCCAGCCAATGATCTATGCAGGGTTAAAAAACAAACAAACAAACAAAAAACGCATTGACTTGTCTGAGGTCAGAGGAAAGGGTGTGAGGGGACTGGAGGCACAGAGAGAGGGACTGGGAGGAGATGGGATTATCACACACATAAAAATTCACCATGAGCTGACCACAGAGACCCATATAGGAAAATGCTGATTCATACAAAGTTACACAGGGTGAATTATTAATTCATCAAATTAACATTTTTTAAAAATTGATTTGGGCCAGGTGAGGTGGCTCATGCCTGTAATCCCAGCACTTTGGGAGGCCAAGGCGGGTGGATCATGAGGTCAGGAGATCAAGACCATCCTGGTTAACATGGTGAAACCTATCTCTACTAAAAATAGAAAAAATTAGCCAGGCGTGGTGGTGGGTGCCTGTAGTCTCGGCTACTCAGGAGGCTGAGGCAGGAGAATGGCATGAACCTGGGAGGCGGAGTTTGCAGTGAGCCGAAATGGCACCACTGCACTCCAGCCTGGGAGACAGAGCGAAACTCCGTCTCAAAAAAAAAAAAAAAAAAAAAAAAATGGATTTGTATGTTTTGGTTAAAGAGTAAGTTCTACTGCATCCAATATGTTTTCCCACTGCCTACAAATTGATTTATATACAACGTTTTCAGGAGTACACCTGCTGCATAAATTCTGGCTACAAATGTATGTTCCAAAGCAAGTGAAAGTCTATGATGTCTCTGTGGCAAAACAGGTCCCAGAAGTCCCAGGGGATCCTCTCGCTAGCTCCAACATAACTGTTTTCTTCCTAGTACTGGATGCAATCTACATTCTATCGCTAATTAGAGAAAATATTTACAGGAGTCATAGAGAAGTCATACAGATCAATGAAAGGCAGAAAACTCAGATTGATGATTTTTGAGATTCATGATTTATGATCAAAGATAATGTATGAAAGAATATATACAGCAAGACTTCGTGGTTCAAATTTCAACTGATCATCTTTGAAATGCAGATAATAGGATCAACAGATTCAGAAATATTATAAAAAATATTCAAAATATCAACGGCTTGGAACATAGCAGATATTCAAATGTTTTAAATATAGTATTTATTATCCAGATAGAGGAGTGTGTTCGTACTCTAGGGTTGCCACAAGCACCATAGACTTGTTGGATTAAACAAAAGAAAATGTATTTTCTTACAATTCTGGAGGCTACAAGTCCACCATCAACGTGTCAGCAGAGCCGGTTTCTTCTGAGGCCTTTCTGTGGCTTGCAGATGGTAAATATAACACAAATTTTCTCTGAATGAGTCAACATGAATGAGGAAATAGAAAGTGATGTCTTTCTTTTATGAACTGAATTGTGTCCCCAAAATTCATATGTCAAAGCCTTAACCCCCAGTGTGACTGTGTCTGGAGACAGGGCCTTTACAGAGTTAATGAAGGTTATTAGTGTGGGGTCCTAGTCTGCTAGGACTGGTGTCCTTATAAGAAGAGATTTGGGTACAGACATTCATGCCCACAGAGATAAGACCATGGAAGATACAGCAATAAGACAGCTGTCTACAAACCAAGGAGGAACCAGCCCTGTCAGGAACTGGAAAGATACAATCCTTGATCTTGAATTTTCAGCCAAAAATAAATTTCTGTTGTTGAATCCACCCAGTCTATGGTATTTTGTTATGGCCGCCCTAACAAACGAATATACTTCCTTTCTAAGGAAATGGGTCAAAAAATAAATAAATTTTTAAAAAATTTTAAAAATTTAAAAAAAGGAAATGGGTCAAAAACAAAACCAAAAAAATGGAAATCTAGATTTTTCACGACTTTAGGTTGTGTTCTCTACCATTTGTCAACAAGTTAAGAAGGAAAAAGTAAAAGTAGTTCAATGTGCAGCCTGGGCAACATGGCAAGACCTTGTCTCTACAAAAAAATTAAAAAACTAGCCAGGTGTGGTGGCATGCATCTGTTATCACAGCTACTCAGGAGGCTGAAGTGGGAGATTCAGGAGCCCAGGAGGTCATGGCTGCAGTGAGCCATGTTTGCGCCACTGCATTCCAGCCTCGGCAACAGAGCAAGACCCTGTCTCAAAAAAAAAAAAAAAAAAAAAAAAAAGTAGTCCAACGTGTAGCCAATATGTTTGTATGTCACTGTTTGTAGAGATGTGTGCTTAAAGCTAAAGAAGTTACTAAGATATCCAATATTCATCCTTTCTATATTTTCTAACAAATACTCGTTGAGAAGACTAGCCATGTGCTAGCCACCATGCTTATAATGGATTGTCTACTTTAATCTTGTCCTTTTCCTTATAATCCTACCAGTGTTAGGAACTCATAGCCCCATTTCCACTCTAGAGAAAAATAAAAGACTCGCACTTTATGTGACTCACCCAAGGTCAGGGAACTGGTATGGGACAGAGCACAGTTTTCAACACAGGCCTCTCGGCTTCAAAGACTGCACACACACCCAGCACACGTCCTTGCCTTTGATATATAAAAAGAATTGCAAACATTTTGCACCACAGTATACCCAGATCTGTTCCAAACATATGTCAACTCATTTAGGGCTCTGTGCCTAGCTCTTTAAGGTAGGTACTATTATTAGTTATAATCTCATTTATAGATGAAAAAATGTGTTGAGGAACTCAGCCTGGGTCCCACACTTCATCTTATTAAATGAACAAACAGCATGTGGCAGAGCTGATCTCGACACTCAGCCTGGGCACAGTACGATCATCACCTTTATGTGTTTGGCCTCCAAATGAGAGAAATGAACCCAGCGGCCCCTTGCACCCTTTCCACCCCTGGGATTTTATTGCTCTGACTTCAACTGATCGACAAAACAGACAAGACTAAATGTTAAGATGTTTTTCACCACAGAAAGACTCTTCTCTTAGAGGGAAGGGAAATTAACCCTCCTTTAACACAAAATTTGACCTCAATTAACCAAAAATTTTTGTTCTGTGTTTTTACAGAGATCATTGTCATAGCTGAGAAACCCACCAATAACTAAGCTTATTCAGTCGCAGAAGCTCCTAACTATGGCTCTTGTGAGCCAGGCCCCATCACGGCTGTGTCAATTTCCCCCTGCACGGAGTGAAGGGCCCTGGAACACAAAGGCAGAGGCCGCCCGGTTCCAACCTTCGATTACGTCATCCTGATGGAATGCGGACATGATTGTGAGGACTTTCTGCTTAAGCCTTGTTTTATTTAAGTTTCTAACATTCTTGGAGACTTAAATCTCATCTACGGTTGCTTGGAATCCAGGCTTCAGTTGGATTATTGAAGGGATGCAGTAAACTTATCCTCCTAAAAGCTGAACTCAGCAAATGGTTAAGCCAAAGCCATCCTGCCCCAAGGCTCAAAGCAAATCTTTCAGCTCATTACATTTTAAAGATTGCTAGCAGTCAGCAGCCTTTAGATTTATGTAACACTAAGTTATATACAGTAAAAGCATGTGCTAGTTACATAACAATATTCACGTGAATGGTTAAAATGGGACAGGTAAATCAGATGTAGAAAACCGGGACAAAAAGGCTCCCAGCAGCTTTAAAATATATCGTTTAAATTCATAGCAAAAAGACCATTCTTTTGCAGTTGTCTCCAACAATGACAGACATTTACTGAGTACTCACAAAATGCCAGGCACTTCTGCAATACGGGTCAGTAGAAGGAGCAAAGGCTTTGGAGTGAGGTTAAAGTGTACTTGGTATGTGACACTTGGCAAGTTTCTCCAGCCCCAGTTTATCCATCCGCAAAATGGAGCTAGCCACGCCTACCTTATAGAGTCAATGTGAGAATTAAATGAATCATGTTGCCAAGTGTCTGACATAAAATATATGATCAATAAAGACCAGTTTCTTAGTCTGCTGCCCTTAGCTGATTTTGTCTAATACCCCTGCAAGCCTGGGAATGTGGTATTACTATAATCCCCGTTTACCAGGTGAGGAAACTGGAGGTCTCTGCCAGGGTGACGTTGCTATTATGGGGCAGACGGGCTTTAATACACAACTCATTAGGGGCATATCTCAATTTGCAACTCACAGGTTATTCCATCTGCAGTTTGTGCAGGTCTTTCGGCTTCTCTGCTTTTCCTCTGGCTGCCTGCCATTTGGCACTTTCCCTGCTAATTAGCACCTCGACCACAGTACAGCAGGGGAAATCCAAAAGGGTGAGCTTCGGTTAGTAGCTGAATCATGTGGTTTAAGAGCTTTAGGGGAGAGATTTTTCTTTTTTTAAGTTTGGTAAAGAAAGAGATGGCATCTAAGCAGTGACACGAATATTTTTAATTATATTTGGAATTCAGTTCTTTATTATTGTGGCCTCCCACTAATAGGTAATTGATAATGGATCATTATACTTAAGAAGCTGTCTGATCTTCAAGGCGATTAAAGTTTATTTATATGCTGAGACTTTAGGTGAGAATGTTTCTCAAAATAATATCAGAATTCCTATTCATCTTAGCTATTACTACCAAATTGCATTTTTCTGTATTTATGGTATGAACTTCACATGTCAAAGTTCTGGCCCCTAACGTGACTGTATTTGAAGACAGGGCCTTTACAGGCTTAATTAAGGTTATTAGTGTGGGGTCCTAGTCCAACAAGGCTGGTGTCCTTACAAGAAGAGGAGATTTGGCTAGAGACATGCATGCCCCTGAGACAAGACCATGTGAAGACACAGCAATAAGATGGCCATCTACAAACTGAGGAGGTAGGTCTCAGAAAAACCAGCCCTGCTGGCACCTTGATCTTGGACTGTCAGCTGCCCTTCTGCAAGAAAATAAATTTCTGTGTTGCAACCATCCAGTCAGTGGTACTTTGTTATGGCAGCCCTAGCAAAGTAATATACTTCCTTTCTAAGGAAATTAGTCAAAAAAAAAAAAAAAAAAAAAAAAAGGAAACCTCTCTGTCCCTTAGTTTTCTAACCTGTAAAATCGGGAAAATATTAATTCCTCATTCATAAGGGCATTGTGAGGACAAAATAAATTATCATCTAGTATTCAGAATAGTACCAGAAATATTCATAAGCACTGTAAAAAAATATCATTACCATCACGTCTACCACCACCGAGAAACCTAGATTGTAACATACAAAAGACATGGACCATTCTGGGACAATGGACGGGAAGTTATGTGGACAGAATCATTTACAACTATTGCCCCAGGTCTAGACTCACCTGGGCATCCCTTCGCAGTCCAGGTCCCAGGTGCCTGGCTTCCACTCTGACCGTACGGGACAGTGGCAAGCTACTCACTATGAATCCACATCAGGCTTCACCAGGCCTCAATGAGGGCCAGGCTGACTGCCAACTCCAAGGAGTTCGTTCTAGAAGAATTTACCTATAAAACATGAGTAAGGCCCATCTCACGAGCCCTCATTTCCTGCTTCAAGATTTACATCATCCTGGGATGATCAAGGACTGAAACATTCGCTCAGTGGCAAACTCCTTCCCTACCCATCAGCCTATAGTCTCATCCCAAAGCCCCAAGTACAATCCCAAAGCAGTCTGACCTGGATGTTTTTCTCAAAGTCTCTGCTATTCAGTCTTATCATGGACCTCATATTAAATATAGTTTCCATTATACAATTGAAAGATAGCACTTGAATAATGAAAAGTTGACAGTGGTTATAAGTGTTGTTAATATTGCCTATAAGATTCAGTAGGATTTTATGTGGTGCCACAGAAACCAAACAGACTTGTAGTCCAAAAATTATAACTCTGGCATTTTTATAACTATGCACAAGGCTGCATGCAGTGGGATGTTCCAACTCTTTTTTTTTTTTTTTTTTTTTTTGGAGTCTCGCTCTGTCACCCAGGCTGGAGTTCAGTGGCCTGATCTTGGCTCACTGCAACCTCTGCTTCCCAGGTTCAAGTGATTCTCCGGCCTCAGCCTCCCGAGTAGCTGAGATTACAGGCGTGCACTACCATGCCCGGCAATTTTTTTGTATTTTTAGTAGAGATGAGAATTCACCATGTTGGCCAAGCTGGTCTCAAACTCCTGACCTCAAATGATCCACCCGCCTCGGCCTCCCAAAGTGCTGGGATTACAAGTGCGAGCCACCGTGCCCAGCCCATTCCAACTCTTTGTAAGAAATAGTTATCAACAATCTGTTTGTTTCTTCTGAAATGTAAAAACAGCAATTTGTTATTTTTATCAATTCCATCTTTTCTGGGCCTATCACAGTCAATAATTTGAACTGCAGTAAAAATTAGAGGCTTCTTTTATATTCAAATTTTACATGCTCAAAATCCTATCCTTCAGCAAAAAGTATTTTTAAAATAGAAAAGAACTTTCTGGTTTGGGGCACAGGAATATCAGTCAAACCCTTAAATTCAAAAGAACTTACGCTTCTCCAAGTTCCAGCTATGTTTCAAAATAAACAAAGATATCTTATTCTAAATTATTTTCACCTAACTTTGGAACACGCCTGCTAAATTTCTCAAATAACATATTTTATGTGTTTCCGGGTATTGAAAAATTCCAGAAAACCAGTCCAAGGTTTAAAAAGGGCTCATTGATCTGGCTTGTGAGAGAAAATAAATAATGACCTTTTCTACCTTCAGCAAATGGAAAACTCTCCAAAATTCCTCAGGCACCAGTTTCATAGCCATCAAAACTGTCAGTTATTTCTGGAGTGCAACTTACATGCGTGAGCAAGGAATTGCATTCATCTTAGTGAATATACACACGCGTGTGTTATTTGACTGACTCCGTGGCTCGCCTGTTAGTAGAGGAGATGTTTCTGAATAAAACAAAAGCCTGGTACGTGAGAGTGAGAAGGGCCCATGAGTAGAGTTTTATCTCATGATACTATTTGCAAAGCTCAGAGAGGTGAGGAGCTCACGCTGGTTCACAGGGCAATTCAGTCTCAGTGAGGACTGGAATCTCAGTATCCTGTCCCTGCAGCAGGGCTTTTTCAAGACACCGGACAGCTGGGACCCACACCACTGGGAGGAGAAATGCCCGTGCATTCCTTTTCCCCACACAGGGTCCTTATGGAACATAAGTTTGGTGGTTCGGTGGGAAAATCACAGACTTCAAAACCAAACCAACTCAGGTTCAAATCCAATTCTGCCGTTTACTGTAAACTCTTAATAACATTGAGTTTCTTTGTCTTACAGCGGGAGTGCAGGGGTTGAGAGTGAGAAACATTCAGAGCCAGCAAAGTGACTGGCACATAATAGGTTCTCAGTAGTAGTCAAGATAACTATTATCTGTCCATAAACTAACGTGTTGTGTGTATTTGTGTGTGTGTCTGTGTGCGTAAGTGTCTTAGTCCATTTGGGCTGCTTTAACAAAATATCATAGACTGGGTGGCCTATAAACAACAAAAATTTATTCTCACAGCTCTCAAGACTGGGAAGTCCAAAATCAAGGCAGAGTTGGTGTCTTGTGAGGGTCCACTTTCTGGCTCACACGCAGTGCCTTCCTGCTGTGTCCTCACATGGTGGGAGGGGTGAACGGGCGCCCATGAGCCTATTTTATAAAGGCACTAATTCCATTCATAAGACTCCACCCTCATGACCTAATCACCTCTCAAAGTCCTCACCTCCTAATACCATCACCTTGGGGGTTAGGATTTCAACATATGAATTTTGAGAGGACACAAACATTTAGTTCATTGCAATATGTACATTAGATATAGTTAATATATAGAGATAACCTAACATGTATATTTAATGTGTGCATATAGATACATAGACAGATGGATAGATATATTGGATGGATGGATAGATAGATGATAGATATAGATAGGACAGATGAATGAATAGATAGATAGATAGATAGATAGATAGATAGATAGACAGACAGACAGACAGATATCCATTCCTATACTAATATGTAACTCTTATACTCTTATAATCTTGGAATAGAGGTTAAAAAGCTAACAGGTCCCTACAATGCAACTTAATTCATTCAATCTCCTTTTGGATAATCCATGAAATGCCTCAATGTGTAGTCAGACTAAAGTTACAAGAGGTGCTAACAGAACATACCCTTCCAAACAGCCTCCTTTCAGCTGCAGAAGGTAGAGAGACCACAACAGGAAGAGGAAGGGAAGTAAGGAAGATGAAGAGAAAGGGCAGGAGGAAACAGAGTGAACAGAAGGTCCTGAGGTCAAGGATGAGGTGAAGGGGTGTTTGCAAATCTGCCCAATTATCCAGGAGGCAGTCAACTGACCTCACTTTCAGTCCCAATGAACCAGTGGACTCTTATTCCAATTCTATAGTTCTTTGGAGCCCCAACAGAGTCTGTTCATGTATTTCTTCATTCATTCATTTGCTCATGTCATAAATAATATATCTTAGATTTTGAGGAAACTCCAAAATGGTGAAACCTCATAAATGTGAAAGCCAAGAATCACTCTTTCTCAACCATAGGGGGCCAAACTCAATTAATGCTGAATTGTTTCACTCCATAACGATCATTGCTCCCAGCCTACTCTTCTCCATTCACTCTATTTTGGTTACTAAATGTTGTAATCAAATGCAGAGATCCAATCTCCGTAATATACTTTGCATTCTTTAAAGAGCATCCAAATATTGAGTGAGAACTTTTTTTATAACTCTGGACCCCAAAAAGCATCCAACACAAGATAGATAATCAGGTACCCTGCACAAGTCAACTCTCTTCGGCAAATTGAGAAATGGTCCAAATTCACACCAATATACATGGATTACAAATACTCCAGGGGATTCTTTTGTTGCAGGTAGATGCCAAACCCAAATGGAAAAATGTTCTCTCTTCATGAAATAAGATATTGGAAAAATGAGCTGTTTATAAGTTCTGGTTTTATTTAAGTCTTTTTATTCATATCTGACACTATACTCACCACCCTTACGATTTTTGTCTAAACATGTCGAAATCCTCCTCATCCCTCAAGGCCCACCTCAGATACCATCTTTTCCAGGGAGCCTCTCCATGCTTATCCGCAACTGGAAATGATCTTACTGTCCTTGAAAGTCCCAGAGAGCATTTCATCTCATTTCTTGTGAAATTGTCATATAATTATTATGAAACCCATCTTCTATCTCCTACAAGGCTGGGAGCTGTCTGTAAGCCACCCTTTCTCACCCTCCATCACCTCACTCCACTACCATCCAACCTACGCTTTGTTGTGCTTTTCCTGATGCCAATTGTCCCTTCTGCATGGAATTCCTTTACATCTACTGCCATCCTTCCCTCATCCTACCCTCAAGTGTATTCCCAATAATACTATCACTGCTACTTCCCTAGCTCCCCTTCAAACCATGAGCTCTTTAAGGACGAGGACTGTGACTTCCATATGTGTTCCCAGCTCCTAGTGTAGGGCCTAGAATGCCACATGACAAATTTGGTTGAATAAAAGCACAACCTTGTCCAGTTCTCCTTAGCTGTCCCTTATTCAAAAGCTCTAGAACCTGATTGCCTGCATTCTCATTCCATCCTGTCACCGTACAGCACTGTAACCTTGGGCAAATTATTCAACTCCTCTGACATCTGACTTCTTCTGTAAAACAGGCATAATAATAGGACCTTTCTTACAGGATTGTTATGAGAACTGAATTACCCATTTTAAATGTTTGATAGGCTTTCTGAAACATGGAAATTAATAACTATTTTCAATACATGTCTTTGAATAAACAAAAGAATAGCTGTTTAATGTTTCTAGAAACATCTGAACTTTGGGATAGCTCTTTTACATCTTCTCCCTACAGAGATTAACAGCTAACTTTGAGAAATTTCACTCAGAAATTATATTCTCTGCTCCAATGTATCAACAAGACTTCTAGTAACAGCTGGAGTGTGGCGAGTTTAGGATGCTGTGTCCACATATAAAGCTTCACTTCTGTCAGACTGACATCTACTATAGGGGCAAAAACAGATGTGGTGACCCCATGACCACTCCTAGCAGGCCACTGAACTCTTTCTTGGATTGCATTATGGCAGCCCCTCAAAATCTATCTCAGCACATAGACCTTATATTCCGTTTTTGCCTTTGGCGTTATTCTTAGCAGAAAAGAGTAAGAGCCTGGGACCAAATGTCTATTTGGTGAAACTTTGGAAACCACTTTGGCAGGGAAAAGAGCAGTTCCTTAGGACCAAAGAGAACTCAGAACTTGACTCTCATTTCCTTTCCTCGCAGACATCTCCTCTGCTCAGATGGGCATCACAGGCATCAGCCACTAACACGGCCACTGTGGCAGAGTTTGCCATTTTTGTAAACAAACCATTTCATCTCTGGACTCCTGATGTTATTAGAAATCATCCTCCCTCAAAATCCCACCTATTTTTGCCCTCTGGAGTTGCACAAGCTGAATATACCCCCAACCTGGCTCTGTAAATGTCAGGAGACATGGTCAACCTCTTCCCAATACTTTTGTATCCTGGCAAGATATTCTTGACTTCTTCAGCCACTCTTCATGTGAGAGAATTCAGCCAGACTGAGAATTGCTTGATACAGGATCTGTGCAAGATCTACTTTGGTATCTCAACATAAAAGCACAATAAAAATATTTGTCAAACAAAAGATAAATAAATACTTTACAGAGCTTCTCACTAATATATCTATTCAACAAATGGGCATAGAGCAATAATTACCATTACCATTTTATCCAGCCAGTAGGGATGCCAAGTTGAGTAAGACACAGTCCATGCCCCAAGGGAATCCATGACTCGAAGAGGTACTGCCTGTAAATGACTGGTGTGGATTAATCTACCGCATGTGCTGTAGCACAAAACACAAGATGTATAGATGCCCTTGAAGGTCTTGAGGGATGAGCAGCAATTCCCCAAGGGACAGATAGGAAAAGGCATCCCAAAGTGACCATGCACCCAGCTTGGGTAAAGCCTCAATGGTCCATGTTAATAGGACCTATTTCCTTTTAAACTGTAGCCCTTAGAATTGGAACACAACACTCAGATTAGGCCCTTGGGCATGCAAATCACACAAGAAATAACATTTCTTCTAAAAAAGAAAAACACAATTCTTTTAATAATGCAAGTTACTTTTGAATTTGCTATTTTGGTAGCCATGTCACATGGTTTGTGTATAGAGAGCACACAGTTATCTCAAACCACCGAGACACAAATGTAAATACTTCTCTTCACCAAGTCCCAAGCCTGCCAAGCTACACTGGCACAATGGATTAATTTTTATATTTTTACTTAAACATAGGAGTTTTGCATTTCCTACTATTAAATTTCATTTCATTCCCCTGACCTGCGTACCAACGACCACCACTGAAGTGTGTGTCAAGCTTCTCCTTTGTGAAGAACACAGGGTATTGAGATTCTGCACTGTTTGGTTAGGAAATTTGGAAGCAAGCAAAATGGAATTTTGGTGAGGTCAGCATTCCAAAAGCAACTGTCATTTCTGATCTCTTCATGGTATACTGGAATCAAGTTTGCATAAACATTATTTTGATTGTAGGGAAGAAAACCATCTAGGTGTAATGGTCACATCTCTGCATTCCTGGATCAGTCCCAACTTGTAGTGTTCTCCTACTTCATTGTCTAAAACTGTCACCAAAAATCTTAGAAGTTACAGCATTTTATTGTCTATATTTATTACATCTCCCAGGCTGTCATTACTTCATAAATGTTCTCAGTGTCCTTTGTCAGAAACTGCATCCTCAATGTTCTCTGAAATGAGCTTTGAAGAAGATTTGAGTGATGCTGCATGAAAAGTCCCTTTAAGTACTGGTGATACTCAGAGCTAGAAAGGAACTAGACATGCTGGCAGCTGCATTCCAGCCCCACACCCTCCGTGGGTTTACAAGAGAAAGTGGCCACGTCATCTGATAGGTTTCCTGCTTCAGTGCAAAATATATCTAAAGTTTCTTATTCTGTTTCTACATGGTTTGGGTAGGGATTGTTTAGTAGATAATGGCAAGAGGAGATGTTAAATAACATTTATTATCTCTATTCTATGTTACAGTATTTTATATACATAGGCCTATTTAATCCTCATAATTTTGAGGTGAATATGATCATCCCCATTTTACAGCAAAGAATACTACAGTTCAAAGAGTTTTAGTAACTTCCCCAAAGTCATACAGAGCCCAGGTCTGCTGGGCTTTGAAGTCCATATTCTCTCAATATACCACATACTCGATAACTATAGAAAATTCAAATTTGAAACAAATCTTGGAGGAGATCTACTTCAACCATTTATTTTTCAGATGTTTAAGCTGAAACCCAGGGTGTGCTAGAGATGATGGCAACACGTTGGAGTTCATTCATGGCAGGACCACAACTGGAACCCAGTTCTCCTTGAAACCCAGTCCCATGCCCTTTCTTTCCAGAGCACACAAGTTTTCTTTGAATTCTAACAAAATATTCACTGAACCAGGAATCCACACAGTGACTGCCTGATAAGACGGTGGGATGGACAATTTGGGGAAGAAAAAGTGAAGTAATCCTGAAGAATTCGATCTGATATAAAAAATTATGGACCAGAAGTTACTTTCTTGCTTTTTAAATCATCACTTCCATAGGGTAATTGGGCAGTAAAAATTTTCTTACTAAAATTAATCTAATGGCAAAATACACATATCAGAAGAACCATTTAAAAAATTGTTTGAGAAACAATGTGTAAATCACAAAAGCAAGTTCCTTACAAACGATGGAAATGTTTGAACATGGTGTATTAGTCCATTTTCATGCCACAGATAAAGACGTAATTTATAAAGAAAAAGAGATTTAGGCCGGGCGCGGTGGCTCAAGCCTGTAATCCCAGCACTTTGGGAGGCCGAGGCGGGCGGATCACGAGGTCAGGAGATCGAGACCATCCTGGCTAACATGGTGAAACCCCGTCTCTACTAAAAATACAAAAAACTAGCCGGGCGTGGTGGCGGGCGCCTGTAGTCCCAGCTACTCGGAGGCTGAGGCAGGAGAATGGCCTGAACCTGGGAGGCGGAGCTTGCAGTGAGCCGAGATCGCGCCACTGCACTCCAGCCTGGGGGACACAGTGCGGGACACCCCCTAAAAAAAAAAAAAAAAAAAAAGAAAAAAAAAGAAAAAGAGATTTAATGAACTCACAGTTCCACATGGCTAGGGAAGCCTCAGAATCATGGCAGAAGGTGAAAGGCACATCTTACATGGTGGCAGACAAGAGAAAAGTGAGAAACAAGTGAAAGGGGAAACTCCTTATAAAATCATCAGATCTTGTGAGACTTATTCACTATGGCAAGAACAGTTTGGAGAAAACCACCTCCATGATTCAATTATCTCCCACTGGGTCCCTCCTACAACATGTGTGAATTATGGGTGCTACAATTCAAGATGAGATTTGAGTGGGGACACAGTCAAACCATATCACATGAAAAAGTTCCAAGAAGTGTTTTCCTTCTCTAGCTGACCAAAGTGGGAGAGTTTGGAGGTGATGCTCTAAGGAAGAGTATAATTTTTACTCAAATTAATTTTTAAACATTTAGTGTGCTCATGGAAATGTCACTTATAATTAATAGCAAATAAGAATTTAGGAAATATGAATAGTCCATGGAGTTCACCTACTTTTATAGCAAGGCATTTGCCTTTAAAGTGATCATTGGTGGTTAAAGTCACTGGATTAGGTTTGCTCGCAATGAGCCAAGAGGCATTTATAATGCTCTTCCCTCCATAACTAAGCCACAATAAAAACTAGGTCACATATGCTCTTTGAAAATAATGACAAACATCTGCATAGCCCAGTTGTGGCTTAGAGTGCATTCATATCCATTATCTCATTTGATGCACACAAAAATTTGTGAGGCAGATATGATTTCCCTGTCAAGGCTCAAAGTTGGAATGACTTGGTCAAAATTATACAATGAGTATCAAGGCCCCTGCCCTCCCTCTAACACCCCTCAACACACCATCAACTAGAACTATAACTACCCACAAAATTTCTGTGAGTCCAGAATTCCTGGGAACCCAATTAGCCAGAATCTACGAATGTCTGGTTTTGTTTATTTATTTATTTTGTTTGCTTTTTGTGGGGAAAGGAGGTTGGGCTGGGGAACACCCTACTTTTAAGATAGAAAAAAGCATAGTAAGAACTCTAATTGGTGTTCAGCTACTCTGATCTCCAGCACTATCCAGATAATTTTCTTGTTGTTTCCAATAAGAATCTAAAGTGAAGATATTCAGTCATCAAAAAACAAAATTAGTTCTGTTTAACATAGTGTTCCATTTGGTTGTGAATTTGGTTGCAATATTTTCTAAAGATGTTTATTTAAAAGGGTGAAACAGGAGGCGGGGCATGGTGGTTCACTCCTGTAATCGCAGCACTTTGGGAGGCCAAGGCAGGCGGATCACAAGGTTAGGAGATTGAGACCATCCTGGCTAACACGGTGAAACCCTGCCTCTACTAAAAATATTTTTAAAATTACCTGGGTGTGGTGGTGGGCGTCTGTAGCCCCAGTTACTCAGGAGACTGAGGCAGGAGAATGGCGTGAACCTGGGAGGCGGAGCTTGCAGTGAGCGGAGATTGTACCACTGCACTCCAACTTGGGCGACAAAGTGAGATTCCATCTCAAAATTTAAAAAAATAAATAAATAAATAAATAAAGTGTGAAACAGGAAAGGTTTTTTCTGGTGAACCAGAAAAGCAAATTAGTGAGAAGTTTTTCTCATGAACCACTGTATTGCCACTGCACAAAGATGATCTTTCAGTCTTTCTATTGACAAATACTGGCAAGTTTCTCTTTCACACTTGCTCTGCTATTTTCTTTCCTTGGGGATGATAACCACAGCCATGAAATGAGATGTCAACAAGGAATTTTCAATTTTTTATACATATTTATGCTTAAAGTTAGAATTTGGGCATATAAAACTCAGGGTTGGAAGGAAGATTCCTCTGTCAGGTAGGATTATGCAGAACCTTCATGGGGAGATGTAGGAGAGGTCAAGAATATTCCCAAAGGGCAGGTTCTTCAGGCCTGCATTTTTTTGGTGGAAGATAGCCAGTTTGAGCTAGTGTGGCTCCAGAGACTGTCTGAAAGCAAACCTTCCATTGAGGGTTAGGGGGCCTGAAGTCTACACTGAAAATGAAAATGTTACAAGAGGAAACTGTTGGAATTGAAAACAGACTTTTATTTCCAAGAGTTTCTGCACCTAAATCACAGTATTTTTTTTTACAAGGAATGAAATATATTCTTGCTAAAATGAAAGAGATTTGATATATGATCCTCAGAAGCAAATACTCCTCAGGCTAGTAAGGCAATAGACTTGAGAGAATGTGATATTATGTCTAAAAATATCATAAATGAAGAAACATATCATGAAGCTTGGGTCTATACAGTATCAACTTCAAAATAACATAATCAGTCAAGTAACCAAGGTTTATCTTCTTAATGCCAACAAAATGTCGTGGCTAGCTTTCTCCCCCACTGAAATTGTCTAATTGATGTTGGTGACTATATTAGTTTGAGTTGCCATAATGAAATACCACAGACTGAGTGGCTTAGATAACAGAAATTTATGTTGTCACCATTCTAGAGGCTGGAAGTCCAAGATCAAGGTGTCAGCAGGGCCTGTTTTTTTCTGAGGCCCCGCCTGGGGTTGCAGACGACTGCCTTCTCACTGTGTAATTCACACAGTTGCTCTGAGCTCTCTATGTCTGTGTCCTCATTTCTCATATTCTTATAAGGATACCAGACATATTGGATTAGGACCCACCAGTATGACCTCATTTTACCTTCCTTATCTCTTTAAAGGCTTTATCTACAAATAAAGTCACATTATGAGGTACTGGGGGTTAGGACTTCAACATACAAGTTGGGGGCATGATTTACCCCATAACACTCTGCCCTGTCACTCCACAAAAGTCATGTCCTTCTCAAACACATAATATATTCATCCCACCCCAATATCTGAAAAAGTCTTAACCCATTCCAATATCAATTTCAAAATCTCCTCTAAATATCACCATATCAAGAATTATAGAACTCAAGGTATAATTCATCACGAGGTGAAATTCTTCCTCAACTGTGGACCTATGAAATAAGACAAGCTATCTGCTTCCAAAATGCAATGGGTAAGACAGGCATTGGATAGATATTCCCATTCCAAAAGGGAAAAATCAGAAAAAGGGGTGACACGTCTCAAGCAAGTCTGAAATTTAGCAAGGCAAATACTATCAGATTTGAAGTCTCAAAAACAATCCTCTTTGGCTCCATTCTCTGTCCTCTGGACCACCAGGGAGGCAGCCCTGTCCCTGAAGCCCTGGGTGGCTGCCCTCCTCCCAAGGCCCTGGGTGGTAGTCCCATCCTATGGGCCAAGGAGGAGATAGCCCCACCTCCTGGAATGCTCTCTGGACCCTTGGTGGCAATGGCAATGGTATCCCTGCTGACCTCTGAACTGCTTTTGCAGTTCTTCTCCCCTCTTTTTGAAGGATAATGCATGTTCACAGCTGTTCACAGCTGGATAGCTCTATTGGCCCATCCCATGGAAACTCAGAAGCCTGATATCCTTCCTTCATTCCACCCCATCTCTGATCCTTCAGTCCAAACTGTCAGCATTGCTGCTGAGATGGTTGACTGGATCCATGAGTCACACCTGTAATCTCTTCACTACAAATGATTGTCAATCACATCCTTGATGTCCTCTCCAGAATGCACTTTCTTATTCCTTGCAAAGTGGATAGACTGAGAATTCTCCACATCTTCAGGTTCTGGTTCCTGTTTCCTTAGTAATTCCTTCTTCAATTTCTCTCCCTCCTCTCTCACATTTTACCAACAGCAGCAAGGAGAAACCACGCAGTGCCTTTGATACTTTGCTAAGAATCTCCTCAGCTAAATATCCCAGTTGATCACTTGCAAGTTCTACCTTCCACAAAATACTGGGAAACAATGGAGCCAAGCTCTTTGTGATTTTAAAACAAGGATCATCTCCCCTCCAGTTTCCAGTCATAAGTTCATCTCCATCTGAGCCTTGACCAGAAGCACCCTTAACATTCATAGTTCTACCAACAGCCTCTTCAAGACAAACTCTACTTTTTCTAACATGCACCTCAAAAACTCTTTCAGCCTCCACTCATTACCCAGTTCTAAATCCACTTTCCCAGTTTTAAGTATTTGTTAGAGCAGCATCCAAATTCTCAGTACCAAAATTTGTATTAGTCAGAGTTTGACAGAGAAACAGAACCCTTGAACAACACAGGTTTGAACTGGACAGGTCCACTTATACAGAGATTTTTAAAAATAAAAATTTTCACCAAGCGTGCCTGTTTCTCCTGCCTCCCCAGGAGGACAGAGAGAGCCTTGACAAGTCCAGTATTGGCAGGGTAGGCTGTCAGGCTGGAGACTCAAACTAAGAGCTGCACTTCAAGTCAAAAGGTGGTTTGGTGGTAGAATTCCCCCTTCTTCTAGGGATGTGAGTCTTTTTCTATTAAGGACTTCAAATGATTGGATGAGGCTCACCCATATTATGGAGGGTAATCTGCTTTGTTGAAGATCAGGAAATTATTGTCTCACGCTTTAAATGGACAGACACAAAGCCTGGAATGCATAGAAGACTTGGATGTCTATCGGGGCCTATACTAAGATGCCCTTCATGGGGGAGTGGATGGTATCTTTCTTGTTCTCAACACACGCTAAAGCTAAAGCTTGAGTTATCACCATGAAAATTGAAGTCTAGCAGCAGTAAAGACTTTCTTAAGGCTACTGCGGGAGCAGAAGGAAATGTCACAGTCTCCTCTAGGAATGCTACTACTATTCTTCCAATGACATTGTAACTAACTCTGCTGACAGGCACAGGTCTGAGAAAGGTGCTCTCCAGCTCTAAGATCCTATAAAACGTAATCGAAGTTGCTGACCCGAACACAGAGATCATTACTCATAGTAATAAAAAGTCTCTTAAAAGTAGGGAAAAAAATCTTTTCCCTGCTCCATAGTTTAGGCTTAGAAGAGAGTAGATTTAGTAACTTAACCTTGTCTCCTGAGACCAGTGAGATACAGACCCAGGGAGAGAATGTGTACAGTTTCAACCTCTTGGAAAGAAAGGAGCAGAATGAACCAACCAGCTGCCCAGCACAGGGCTCTTTCCCCATGCACTGTCTCAGTCTTTCCATAAATCCTGCAGCATAGATATTACCTCTACAGGGGAACAGCTGTGAGGGTTGCTAGCAACTTGGAAATTAGGGAAGTAAAGTTAGTAACAGAGAGTTAATAATAGTATCAGAGACACCAGCTCAGAGCAGAGATGTTGAAAGTTAACTGAAAAACAGAGAATGGCTTGAAAGCCAAGCTATTATATTAATAACTGGAGACATTAATGCAGGCGAAGTTAAGCAGGACACCTGGTCATTCCTGGAAGCAGAGTAAGAAGAGAACAGAGTAGTGCCCGTATCAGCAATGGCCAGGGGAGAAGTAGGTCTAAGGGCTCAACCCTTGCAGTCTCTGTGGCAAATTTAGTTCAACTACAAAAATGGACAGAAGAGGCTACTAGAGCACAGGGCCATGGGACACTTAAATTATCTAACTATATATAATCATACTCTGAATGCATTTTCATCAAGGAACTTTGATACTATCATTTACTTTCCCATGTAACTTGCCCACAAGAAGAGAAGTTGCCATTTGACCAGTGCAAGTATTTTGGTCAGTGTGACAGATATGCCTCTCATTCTAATTTAATATACAATGTATTATGCTGTTTTTGCACTGCTATAAAGAAATACCTGAAACTGGGTAATTTATAAAGAAAAGAAGTTTAGGCTGGGCGCAGTGGCTCACGCCTGTAATCTCAGCACTTTGGGAGGCCGAAGCGGGTGGATCACGAGGTCAGGAGATCAAAACCATCCTGGCTAACACGGTGAAACCCCAACTCTACTAAAAATACAAAATAAAAAAAAATTAGCCAGGTGTGGTGGCGGGTGCCTGCAGTCCCAGCTACTCAGGAGGCTGAGGCAGGAGAATGGCGTGAACCCAGAACCCAGAAAGCAGAGCTTGCAGTGAGCTGAGATCGGGCCACTGCACTCCAGCCTGGGCGACAGAGCGAGACTCCGTCTCAAAAAAAAAAGAAGAAAAAGAAAAAAAGAGAAAAGAAGTTTAATTGGCTCACAATTCTGCAAGCTTTACATGAAGCATGGTGCTGACATCTTCTCACCTTCTGATGAAGCCTTAGGAAGCTCACAATCATGGTGAAAGCAAAGGGGGAACACACATGTCACATGGCAAGAGCAGGGGCAAGGGAGACAGACAGGAGTCGGGGGAGGTGTCACATACTTTTAAACAACCAGATCTCATGTGAACTCAGAGCAAGAGCTCACTTGTCACCAAGAGGATGGCTGAAGTTATTCATGAGTGATTCACTCTCTTGGTCAAAACACCTTCCACCAGGCCCCACCTCCAACACTGGAGATTACAATCCAACATGAGATATGGATGGAGACAAATATCCAAACTATATCACATTGGAAGTGTGGTTTTTACATCAGCCTTATGAGCTTGGTTAATGTGAGTCTGCACCAAGAAATGGAGCATAATCTTGGTGAACCGCTCTTATAACAAGGCTAACAATCAGACCTTACACCATGAAAAATTCTCCTTGATACTGACTGCCTTGTGAAACATCTTGGTAGACTAACAATGGATTTTGCTTGGCTTTTTCATATATAATCCTATTTGAAAATTCACACCATCATATGTGTTGCAAATATCCTTCTCCATAATAATTATTTGTCTAGGAAACTCCTACTTATTCTTTAAAACCTAATAAAATGTCACCACAGCCATCCCTGACTTTTCCAGGCCAGAATTAACCACTTCCTATTTCATAATCCTATACCATTATACACGTTTCTCTGTTCACTTAATATACTGCAGTTTACATATTTGTCTCTGAGGCCATATTCTGGGCTGTTTGAGAAAAGTAATGAGGTCTTATTTTTTATTCTTAGTTTCTTGAAAACAGCAGGTGCCCAATAAACCTTGGTGAATTAATAAACAAGGTAATGTAAATCCCAATGGCTTATTCTAATTTGCAGCAATCAATAATTTAAATCAACTTAATGCAACCACAGAAAAGTAAGTCTAATTTTCTATAACAAGTACAGATTAATTGAACTTTCCTAAAATATAAAATTGGAAAAGGAAAGAAAAAAAAATCAGATTTGTATAATGACAGAAAAAGCATAAAGGTTGAAGCTGAGGCTATCTGGCAATTATATCCCAGATTTACCTCTGCTACCCTCCATGAGCCTGAATTTTCCTTGCAAAAAAAAAAAAAAAAAATCTATGGTTGCCAGAGATTAACTAAGATAACGTAAATGTAAATAAAGTAGATAGCAAAGGCCATGAACACAGGACTCAATGGAATAGTAGGAGCTCAGTAAATGTTGCTTCCCTTCTTTTCTGGCCCCCATGAAGCCATTTTCCTGCTGAAAGTCAGAATTAGGCAATGCCTTATACCGGGATTCTTATTCCCTTAAAATAAGAGTTCTCCATTTCCTAAGGAATGCTTATGCTTTCAACCAGCTGTCCAATGGTCAGAACCTCTCCCCTATCTGACCTTCCCCAAAACAGAAGCGCGGGAAAAATTAGGTAGGTAACTACCAGTAGCAATATCCATTTAACAAAGCTGTGAGGGTAGGGTGGGTCTTGAGGACAAGAACCTTGTCCGAAAATCTGAGTAATAACTATATGCCACCAAGGAAATTGCCCATACGCTTGCTGGATTTAGTGGAGATGCACTGGCTCCAGGAAGACGACATTACAGGGCAGCCAGGCTGAGGCACATGGTGTGGGAACCATGGTCACTGGGGTCACCACGAGGTAAAGGATCCCCCAACTCTAGGGACACAAAAGGCATCCCTGTCCTCTTGGTCATGGACACAATAATACAATGGGGTTTGCTGTTTTAGACAAACACTATGGGGGACATAGTGAAAAGCAAGGAAAAATTCCAAGGCCATTTCCTCCCAGAGGATGTCCGCTTTGACATCCAAGTTGGCCAGGCTGAAGAAATAGCAATCCTTGAAGCATGCTGTCTGTGACAGGGATGGACTCCTCCTTCCCTTCTTGAGTGTTTCAAGATGTATCTTCATAAGTAACAAACTAAAATGAAGATTAATGGGTGGAAGGAGACATGGAGCCAAACCTTACCCCAACAGGAATTACACAGTGGGGCATGGCACAGCCTGGGGAGTTTGGCTGGGAGAGTTGCCGAGATGGCTGTCAGAGCAGCAGAGGAAAGAATCCGTCTCCCTGGGCTGGGACCGCTTCCTTCTCACCTCCTAGAGGAAGACAAGGATTTCCTCGAATAAAGTCAAAATCTCCTTCGGTCCAAGATCACGGACATCCCTGTCCAACTTTGCTTCCGTTTACCCACAAGGAAATGAGAACACTGAAGCCAATTAACTAAAGATGAAATAGATGTGGTCCAAGTGTATGCTTGGGCCAAAAATGTTCTTTCAAAGTCCAGGCCAAGAAAGTTCTTTCTAGATCTGGTGTCAGCGTTTGGATTTTCCCCCAATAAGGAGAGGCTTGGGATTGGGAGGGGTGGAGAATTAGAGATGGAGTGATGAGAGTACACACAACAGAGCAAGCTCTGGAGTCAGACAACATTGGCTTCCGATCCTGGCTCTACCACTAATGACTGTGTGATATTAGGCAAGTATTTTAACCTCTCTGAGCCTCAGTCTCCTGTCCTGCAAAAGTAAGCTTGACATCGTCGTTCTCACATTGTTGTGCAGATTAAATGAAATGACATGTGCAAAGGTGCATAACACACAGCCCTGGCATGTCATGGAAGACGCTCACCAAATGTTAGTTTCCTTCCTTTTCAAATTACCTATTTAGAATTTCTGAATGTATTCATACTGAGAAGTACTGTTGAGAAGGGTGTCTTCAATTACACTTTATAGAGAATATGAAACATATGGGAGGAAGATATTGATCCCAAGCTGCCAAAATTATTTTTGTGGAAAGAAAATTTCAGAATCACTCCAGATCCATACTGCACTCTTAACTGCAGGTGCACCTATGAAGTCTTTGACAAAATTAAGTTGAATATATTCATTATGACATAAATAGAATTCGGGGAGCTACTTCATTCAGGTTGGAGCTGTGAGTGGCACCATCTTCTGCAGAATCACTCCATCCGGTATGTATCAACATGTTTGAAAATGTCAGACTGAAAACAGGAAGTTTTCTCTCTGGGATTTGAACACCTGGTGTGAGAAATCTAAGAGAAAGGTAATGGCAGAGAAAGAAGAGATTAATTTTTATTCTCTCTGTATAATATAGCAATAGATCTTCCTTTCAATATTGTCACTTGATAGATATTATTGAATGGCCTTTTCAAAATAATCCATGTAGCATATTTGCACTGAAATAGTGAGTTTCTGAGATACACACAGGTAAAGAGTGTTAGATGCTTCATAATGTATTGCAATTCTATCTGCTTAGAAGTGGCTGCTGCTGGGAACTGTGAAATCATGATGTTAGTGTACTGCAGGGGCCAGGGGGCCAGGGGGCCAGGGGGAGAAAATGAGCATTTATTGATTGTTCCGCTATGTGCCCGGCACAGGGTTTGGCACTCAGAGATGTTATATTGCTTGAAATGCACAGCATTTTTGCGAAGTTGAATCACCACCTCATTCTAGAGAGAAGGAAATTGAGTCCGATGAAATTAACTAGTCGATGGCAAGGGTTGGATTTCAGCATGAATTCATCTCACTCCAAACCCAAGCCTTTCCCATGGCCACACTGCCTGCCCAAGACCCCGGGTGGGCTCCATTCACCCCACTCTTGCTCTAAAGTTGAAGAATTTCCAGCCCAGAAAGCTGAAGTCAGGGCATGGCTTTAAGTCAAACTGAACCCATCCTCAAGGTTGAAGTAGAACGCAACTTCTGTAAATGCTGGTAGAGTTCATTTTCCTCCATGTCTCCCTCATTGAAAAAGCACTGGACACAGACATCATGAACCTGGTTCTCCCCTCCCCAGTCACCTCCAGCTCAGTCAGTAGAACCACCACAGGCTCCAGGCAACCTTGGCATCCTCCTACAGCTCACACATCAGCATATCTTAGTATTTCTACCTTCAAAAGATCCCTCAAGTGTACCCATATCCCACCCCCTCCACCACCAGCCCCACTCCAAGTCCCCACCATCAGCTTTTCCCTGATAGCTGCAGCCTCCTAACTGGTAACTCAACTCCTCCTTGTAAACCCTACAAGAGCCAGTCCCTCCAGATGGATCCTAAGTAGCTAAACGGGCCTAAATTCAAATGAGAGACAAGCAGCCATTTGTTGATAAGAGGTCAGGCATGTACTCTTGTCACATCATTAAGCAACTTTGGGACTTTCATAGCTGTCTGTTCCTGCTCATGCTGCCTGCATCAAAGGTGCTGGAAAATCCCAGTTTGCCTACTATACCTAACCAACAGACTGTGACCTGTGTCAGCCAATCAGAACCAAACAAGTTTGCATCCTTCTTTTGCATAGTGAACCAGAGTGGGAACCTGGGCAGGAACGTTTTCTGTAAGAGGCAGCCCCCCTCTCTTTGTTCTCCCACAATGTCCTTCTGTTGTGTTCCAAAAGCTGCCACTCCCAGTTTGCAAACTGTACACTGCAATTAAGTCTCATTCCTTTAAAAAACAAAATCATTTCAAGGGATTTGTTGATGTACTCTTCACTCTCCATGGCTGGTTTTACAGGAAAATGCTTAAAGGCATTTTCCTTCACTCTCACTCATTCATTCATTCAACAAATATTTTTTAGTGCCTATTGTGGGCCAGGCACTGTTTTAACTGGGAATTCCGCAGTGATTAAAATAAGCTAGAATCCCTGACCTCATGAAGCTTATAGTTGAAAAAGGGGAACAGGCAATTTACAAAGTATGTAAAACATAGAATAAATTATACAGTGATACCTTCCAGGAAGAAAAACAAAGCAGGAAAGGGTGCTAAAAAAGTCTAAGAAGGTGACTTGGCTGTGAATGCCCGAGGGAAGGGAGGAGTGAGCCTGAGCTGTATGTCTATTTGGGAGAAGGATGCTCTGGGCAGAGGGGACCGAGCTCCAGGGCCTAGGACAAGAGCAGGATGAGCACATTCCAGGAATAGCAGGGAGGTGGGGCCAGGGCTAGAACAGAGAGAATAAGGGGAGAGAAATAGGAGAGACCTTAGAGGAAGCCCTCCAGTGGTAAAGAGTTACCCTTTGCTGACCCCACACATATACCAAACATCCTATGGAGCATTTTGCATTTATTTATTTCTAATTCTCATAAATCAATAGCCTTCAAAATATCTTTATTTTTAGACACTGAGATTGGGAAATGTTAAGTGACTCGCCCAGGGTCACACAGAGCCCAATCTGTCTAATTTCATTGCACTGCAGCTGTTTCTCTATTGATCTAGGTTTGTGCCATGATACTAAGTCAGGACATGGCTTAAGCAAAATCCACTTAGCTATGAGGTCAATCACAGATTGAATTATGACCTCAGTTCTGAATTAGAAAAAGCTGCTCAGAGTAGGCTGTGAGCTCAAACCAAAAACCCACTGTGAACGACAGCCTGAATTGGGCTCTATGTCCTTAGAGACTTGAGGTTCAATTTCCATGGACTTCAGTTTCTCCAGTATAAAATTAGATTGGAGTTCATCAACTGGTCTCTAGGCTAGAAAAACCCTTAGAGATCATGCAATTCAACATCCTCATTTGCAGCAGGTGAGACAGTCTCAAAGAGGAGGCACGACCAGCACAAGGTCACAAGGTGGGTCAAAGGCAGAGCTGGGACTCCCACCCAACTCAGTGTTCCCCCACTGCAGGGCACACACCTGCCCCCATGGAGACATGTGCATGACTCTGCCTTGGCTTCAAGGTACTAGAGTAAGGGGAAGGGAATGAAAACTGGGGCAAGTGTTCCAAGTGAGTCCCTGAAGGAACCTTCCCTACCCTGGCATGATGCTCAGGCCTTCCTCACACCTGGTAGCAACCCCCAAAAAGATATGTCCACATTCTAATACCTGGACCAAGGAATAATACTTAATATAGCAAAAGATAGGATTAAGTTTATGATCTTGAGAGGAGGAGCTCATGCTGGATTATCATGGCCCAGCCCTGTGAGTATCACCTAAGTGCACTCCCAGGTGTCCTTACTGGAGAACAGCAGTAGGAGTCTTGGGACAAGGGAGGCAGAGAATGGAGTAGTGAAGCCATCAGCCAAGGAATGCCTGGAGCCCCCAGCAACTGGGAGACACAGGGAATGAATTCTCCCCTACAACCTCTGGGGGGAGCACAGTCCTACTCATACTTAATTTCATTTTCTGCTCAGTGAAACCGATTTCAGACTGCTAGCCACCAGAGCTGTGAGAGAAGACATTTCTGTTGTTTGAAGCCCCAAGTTTGTGGTAATTTGTTCCAACAGTCCCAGGAAACTTGTAACCCCCATCTGCTAACTTCTTGCTGTCTTTCCGACCTCTTGCCATTCCGTCTACTCCCTTGTCTGGATGGTCCCAGACTCCAGTTGCAGACACCTTATCCCCCCTCCACTGCAGCTCTCCCCTCAGCCTCAGCCCTCACCTCTCTAGCTTACACTCTCTTCTCTACCCCTTGCCACTCATCCTTCCCAGCTCCTCCAGTCCCCAGAACCTCCCTTCCCATCAACAACTCCCCAAGGCACCCCCTCCCCATCTGCCTGAGACAACAATCGGCTGGAAGCCTCTTGCAGCAGCATCACAAATCTTCATTAGGGCCATAATGATCATTAATGTGCTGGAACCGCAACGGTCTGTTAGCAAGCCTTGTTAGTGGCAGCATGATGGATGAGGGCCCGGCTGCCAACCGGCACCCCCGCCCCTGCCCCCTAGTTGTCATTGCTTTGCTGGTGAGTTTTATGAATGAAAGAAAGTATGATGGAATCGCTAGTAGGATGAACCCAGGGCTGGGCCAGCGTGGGGGTTGCAGCTCCCTCTCTTAGAGTAGGCAGAGCTGCTCCTCCATACCGTAAGAAGCACCACCCTCAGCAAAGCTCCCTCTAACCGGCCAAACCAGACCATGAGCAACCCGGGAGACTTCCCACATAAAACAGGAGACAGTCAATTAAATCTGAATTTCAGATAAGCAACAAATAAGTATGAACCATGCAATATCCAACACATATCTATGCTACAAATGTATTTATTTTTTATCCGAAATTCGAAGTTCAGATACAACTGGGGCATCCCCGATTTTTTATTTGCTAAATCTGGTGACCCTAGACCTGGCCTGGGTCTCTGCCTGGCAGCTCTGGTTAGTGCCCTTTACTCACCACAAGACAGTCTACTTTAACAGAAGCACCCACCCAGACCACCAGGAGCAGCACTTGGACAGAAGCCAAGGAAGCTGTGGCACTTTGAGTATTTGCTAGAATTCCAGGAGGCTCAGCCAGGTGGGCTCATGAACTGAAACTTCAGTAGAGACAAAGAACTGATGTGCTGACCTGGTGGCCGTGGAAGCAGGAGACAGTAAGAGATGACTAGGAAAGGCTGTGTGCCAGTCGTGTGATTCATCCAATCCGGCCACCACGTGCTCCACACAGCACTGCCAGCGCAGAATAGAGAAAAGCACAGCCTGCGTCCCGATGGAGGCACAGAGGATGCTGTGCAATTTCCCTCCCTAATAACCTTGGACTTGCCCTCACTCACTCTCTACACCTCCTCCCAGCTCCTGAAATCAGCTGCTGTTCCCACTGTCCCTCACCTGCAATCTCTCACGCCGATCTGCATTTCTGCAACTTTGGTGCTTTGCTGTAAGCCCTCGTCACGTCCCTCCACCTTGACTCACTGCCCTCCATAAACTTATTCTGTTTCAGGTCACCTGCCACCCAGCTGTCACCTTTCTGGCTCTAAGAAACCACAAACTAGATGGAGCAGCTCTTCTCACTGCTACTGACTGTCTCCCTTTTGTCTGCGCAATGAAAGACCAAACTCATGGCATGGCACTTAGGAGCCTCCGAGCTCAGAATGGTCCCTCCTCATCTCCCATTTGCCACACTAGCCACCCAGCGCTACAGGCAGTGGGATGGCAAAGCTCTAGAAAGTGATGTGGGTGAATTTCTTCCTCCTGCTCCTCTTGGGGAATCTGAGACCCAGAAGCTCTGGCTAAACCTTTATTATGCAACTCAGCCCAACATGACCTGAGAGGGATCTCTACCTCCTCCCTTCGCCTGCCTGGATAAGCCCATGCCAGGAAGCGTGGAGCCCCCAGAATGCTCTGGCCTGGCTCAGTGAGCTCTTTCACCTCTGCCTGAGCCACAGGCGATTTCAAAACTGGCCCAAAACAGTAAGGCAAGCAAGAGATGGGGCTGGGTATAAAGCCGGGCAACCAGACTCGAGCTGTTATCTTCAGTTGCTCTACCATGCAGATCCCTGGGTGCCCTTACAATGCCTGGGATGTCTGTGTACAGGCAGCATCGGAGAGCAGAATCCACATCTCTTTTCTCTCTAGCACTCTGTGTCCAGCCATGAGTATACAACTACCTTATCTCTGAAATTATACTAGAACTGTACAGGCCCCCAATTTTCCTCTCACTGATCCCCGCAGCATCTTTGTCTTTCTGCCTGTATTAAAGTAAGCTGACTGTTGAGAGTCACACACACAGCCAGGTGCGGTAGCTTATGTCTTTAATCCCAACACCAAGGCAGGCGGATCATCTGAGGTCAGGAGTTCCAGACCAGCCTGGCCAACACGCTGAAACCCCACCTTTACTAAAAATGTAAAAATTAGCCGGTCATGTTGCACCTGTAATCTCAGCTACTCAGGAGGCTGAGACAGGAGAATTGCTTGAACCCCAGAGGTGGAGGCTGCAGTGAGCCGAGCTTGTACCACTGCACTCCAGTCTGGGAGACAGACCGAGACTGTCTCAAAAAAGAAAAAAAAAAAAGTCATGAGTCACACACCCAAAATTTCTGTGACTTAGCAACACAGGAAGGGTTTGCTTGTTATTCATTTCAATACTTCGGTCTGGGGAGCTCCGCTCCAGGCAGTCACTCAGGGTTCCAGGATGCTTTCATCTTGTGGTTCCAACATCCTCTAGGTCCTTGGAATTCTCCTCAATCAGAAAGTAAATGAGGTAAGAATTATATATACAAGGTTTTTATAAACCAGGGCTGCAAGTGGGGCATGTAGTAGACATTGTGATATGCCACCCAGTCTCCCCATCAGGCTGAAGGGCTGACTTCCTCAATCAATAGGAGTATTGCTGGAAGCTCTTTACCTTAAATCACCTTTCAGAAATGCCGTGGGCTGAAGGGAGTTCAGCCTCGCACAAGGTCTTATCCCGTTTCTAGGGCAGATGACTGGTTAACACAGGTGTCTAAAAGGCCCAGCTCCCTCATCCCATCCCACACCCTAGTGCAGAAGAGCCATCCCAGCTTGAGTTCTGCCCGGTCAGTTGAGGCCACAGCTGAGTCGCCATCACTCAGTCATCACAGACTAACTTCTCCCTCCACCCACCTGCTTCCTTTTTTTCCCTGCAGTTCGTCTGAATCTCAAGAGCACTCCAGGATGAACCTGCATGCGATCTCTAGTTCAGAAGCTGCTTCCCAGGAGGCCCAAAGTACATCTACACGGGTCACTTCTGCTCACATTACACCAGCCCAAACTCAGGCCAGTAGCCACACCAAGCTGCAAAAAATCCCAGAGTACAGTCCCGTTGTCTGCACAGAAAAAGGGGAGAACACGGGGACAAAAGCACACACATCCTGCCTTACACAACAGTTCAACCTTTCAGAGTACTACTGTGTCCGGAATTGGTGGGTTGTTGGTCTCACTAAATTCAAGAATGAAGCCGCAGACCCTCGCGCTGAGTGTTACAGTTCTTAAAAATGGTGTGGCTGGAGTTCGTCCCTTCAGACGTTCAGATGTGTCTGGGGCTTCTTCCTTCTAGTGGGTTCGTCGTCTCACTGTCAGGAGTGAAGCTGCACACCTTCATGGTGAGTATTACACCTCTTGAATGCAACGCGTCTCAAGTTGTTTGTTCTTCCCAGTGGGTTGGTGGGTTCGTGATCTTGGCTTCAGAACTAAAGCTGCAGACTTTTGTGGTGTTACAGCTCATAAATGCAAGGTGGACCCAAAGAGCAAGCAGCACCAAGCTTTATTGCAAAGAGCAAAACAACACAGCTTCAACAGTGCAGAACCCGAACTGGTTGCCACTGGTGTCTTGGGCAGCCTGCTTCTATTCCTTTATCTGACCCCACCCACATCCTGCTGATTGGTCCATTTTATAGAGAGCTGATTGGTCTATTTTACAGAGAGCTGATTGGTCCCTTTTGACAGAGTGCTGATTGGTGCGTTTACAGTTCTTGAGCTAGACACAGAGTGCTCATTGGTGCGTTTACAATCCTTGAGCCAGACACAGAGTGCTAGACAGAAAAGTTCTCCAAGTCCCCACCAGGTTAGCTAGACACAGAGTCAACTAGATACAGAGTACCAATTGGTGTATTTACAATCCTTGAGCTTGACACAGAGTACTGATTGCTGTTTTTACAAACCCTGAACTAGACACAGAGTGCTGATTGGTGTATTTAGGATCCTCCAGTTAGACATAAAAGTTCTCCAAGTCCTCACCAGATTAGCTAGATACAGAGTGCTGATTGGTGCACATACAATCCTCTGGCTAAATATAAGTTGTCCAAGTCCCCATCCAGGTCAGGAGCCCAGCCAGCTTCACCTAGTGGATTCTGCACGAGAGCTGCAGCTGGAGCTGCCCACCAGTCCTGAGCCACCCCTGAACTCCTCAGCCCTTGGGCGGTTGATGGGACCAGGCCCACGGAGCAGGGGGTGGCGCCCATCGGGGAGGCTCTGGCCGCGTGGGAGCCCACCACAGCAGGGGAGCCCAGACATGGCAGGCTGCAGGTTCCAAGCCCTGCCCTGCCAGGAGGCAGCTAAACTCCGCGAGAATTTGAGTGCAGCGCCTGCCGGCCAGCACTACTGGGGGAGCCAGCGCAACCTCCGCAGCTGTTGGCCCAGGTGGTAAGCCCCTCACTGCCCTGGGCCAGCGGCCCGCCGGCTGCTCCGTGTGCAGGGCCCACTGAGCCTGTGCTGGCTCCCGAACTCGAACTCGTACTGGCCCCCGAGCACTGCTGGCAGCCACAGTTCCTGCCCATGCCTCTCCCTCCACACCTCCCCGCAAACAAAGGGAGGTGGCTCTGGCCTCAGCCAGCCGAGAGAGGGGCTCCCACAGTGCCCTGGCGGGCTGAAGGGCTCCTCAAGCGCCACCAGAGTAGACGCCGAGGCAGAGGAGGCGTTGAGAGTGAGGGCTGCTAGCACATTGTCACCTCTCAGTACCATGGAATGGCCGGAGGGAGCGTCTGAAAGTGAAAGGGGAGGAAGCATTTGAACCTGAGCTCATGAATCCAAAGCACTGGGCTTGGAATCAGAATGTGGGATTTGAGCCCAGCCCTTCTACTTTCTAGGATCAATAAAATGTTACTTTTCTTCCTTCTGTAAATTTCATCCTCAAATCTATAAAATGAGACTAAAAATAGTGGAAGACATAAAGCAGTTATTATAAGGATCAACAAGAAAATCTATGCAAAATCAACCATCCCAGCAGTTGGTAAGAAAAAAAATCCCTCTGTGGATATTCAGTGGGTCCAAATCTGTCTCCTGACGTCTGCTTGATCCATGTAAAAACAGTGACTTCTCTGACTCTAAATTTGTGGGTTGGGGCACTCAGACATCACATCCTATCAAGAGTTGACCAAGTAAAAATGAACTAGCAAGCTGGAGAATTATATATCATGCCTGTTTTACTTTCTTTCTAACAAAACTGAAAATGTTTTCCTCTGTTATTCAGCCACTTGATCTCAACTCCGGATTCTGCAGCCTGAGCTGCCCCGGAGTTCTGTGGTTTGCATGAGTTGGACAGGGATCTGATGCTGGGATCTGGCATCTTCTTGAGATGGGCCTTTGAAGGCAGGAATGAGACTTGGCTAGCTTGGAACTAGAGGTTCTTCCAGGCTTCAGGCATGCCACTCCAGACGGTACAGCTCTCATGGGAAGAGGCCAGCTGGGCAGGACAGATTGGGCAGGGGGTGAGACTGCTTCCTTTTTGCTTCATGATTTGAAACGAAACCAGTATAAACCTACAATATAATCAGGGCATTGAGAGGGCCTAGGAATGGAATCCTATCTTCCCAAAACCCAGAAAAGAATGCTGGGATAGCAGAGGCCCTATTAATTCACAGCCAAGGTTTCTGAGCCCGATCTTGGGGCATCAAATGGGAGTCAGTGGGGAATGATACCATTTTGACTACAGTGATTAAGATCATGGGTTGTAAAGCAAGATCACCAGCATTTAAATTCTGATTCTGTGGCCGGGAACAGTGGCTCACACCTGTAATCCCAGCACTTTGGGGGGCTGAGGCAGGTGGATCACGAGGTCAGGAGTTCGAGACCAGCCTGGCCAAGATGGTGAAACCCGTCTCTACTAAAAATACAAAAATTAGCTGGGCGTGGTAGCAGGTGCCTTTAATCTCAGCTACTTGGGAGGCTGAGGCAGGGGAATTGCTTGAACCCGGGAGGCGTAGGTTACAGTGAGCTGAGATTGTGCCACTGCACTCCAGCCTGGGTAACAGAGCGAGACTCCATCTGAAAAAAAAAAAAAAAAAAATCTGATTCTGCTGCTTCTAAGCTATGTGAATGTGTGCAAGCTGGTGACCTAACTCTTCTGTGACTTAGTATTCCCATCTCTAAAATGAAGATCAAAATGGTACCTATGTCATCATGCAAACATGAAAATTAGATGGAAGATATCCATGAAACTCTTTAGAAGAACCTGGCATTCAGCAACCATACAATGAAGTTAGGTGCTGTGGCTGCTGCAGCTGCCACTATTGTGATCATTATTATAATCATTATTATGAAAGGGTGGCTTCATTTGCTTGCTGATGTGCTCATAGAGATTTCCCTGTCCTTTGTCCGTGCTCGGCCCTGGACAGGGAGGCCTGGTCCCTGACCCAGAGCTGCCCGTGGTCTGCTTAGGTAACGATGAAAGCAAAGATGATTCTGCCTTGACCCAGTTGCTGAAGGTGACAGGACAGCACAGATGTGAGGCTCCTAATTAACCTATCCTGCAGGCATGTTGCTGTCGCACTTCGTTAACCTAACAAAGAACTATGATTGCTGATGGAGAGACAAGTAGGCCCTTCTGTGTGAAAGGAGAAATGGGAGGTGGAGTTTGAATGGACTTTCTGGGTGGAAGGCTCAGAGGTGACTGTGCTACTTACAGAGCCTTGAGAGTCCCTCTGCTGCCATCCTGCACCCACCTCGCCTGCCCTTTGACGGGGGAAGCAGAATCTTAGGTTCTCAAGACCAAAAGGACACTTCAAGGGAAGAAGTACGGCTATGTTTTAGAGAGGCTTCATTTTGTTCTTGAAATCAAGAGCCCCATGTTCAAGCTGTACAACTTTGTCACCAACCCTGAGACTCATTTTGTTATCTACAAAATGGGGGGAATTCATCATAACCTGTTGTAACAATTACATTAAACAATGTTTATCTATTTTTTGTCCTTTTTTTACCCTACATTATTTCACACCGCAAAGGGTGTTAAGCATTTATCAATAGACATGTGAGGCAGCGAGAAAAACAAATTAGCAAAGAGAGGAAACCATAAATAAAAGGGAAAAAAGAAAGGTAAGGAAAATATCAGTCCACATAACTGCATTCCCTATGATTCTAGGACAGAAATAAGCTACAGACTTTGCTTTGAGCTTTCTAGTGGTCAAAGCAAAGAGAGAAATAGTTCAGTTTCAGTTAATTTTGTCAATTACAAAACGAATGGTGTCCATAAAATGAAAACAGACTTGTTCAGAAATGAAGCGTGTGTTCTAAAGCTCTTAGCATCTACTTTAAAAATACGCTAGCAGCTACTGTGAACTGCCAGAACATTTATCATCATCATCAAATACAGTGTTTTTAAAAAATAAAGATGGGAAAGTTAATTGCGTGACCATGGTCAGAAAACATCAAAAAAAAAAAAAAACGGAATAAAACATAACAGAAAAGATTAAACATTTGTTTCAATTTTTTATATATATACAGGGAGAGAAAAGAGAGAGAACTGAGACTGTAGTGTAAAACATTCCTTGTGATTCATGTTCAACAAAGTAGATCACACCATCGCCTGGCCATGCTTCCCTCCTGTCCGGCCGTCCTCCAAGTGAATGTCCACCTCTGTTTCAACACCATAGCACCAGAGCTTGACCCAGCCCCTTTCCTGGGCAGGACTCTATCACTGACCTTCTCAGTGATTTAAAAAAGGTTCTTCCTTTGATCTGAAATCTGTCTCCCCGGAATTTTGATGCACAAAAATGTTACCACACATTCTGCAGCAAGTTAATTTCCATTCATTTATTTTTATATTTTATTTGAATTCTTTGAAGGCCCTTCTTTGAGCAGAGCTCTGGCCTACCCCCGGTGAAGTCAGAGAAACAGAGATGTAGAGGCCATGATTTCTCGCCACCAGCGAAGCCTAAGGTCCCCTGGGGAAGACACATGAATGTACCAACAGCATGTAAGAGAGAGTCATACAGAGAGTCCAAGAACCTTACTAGATGTGGGCTGACAAGGAAATCAAGCACAATTATGTTTCAGATGGAGGCATGGGGGCTGGATGCATAGGCCAGGAGCGTGACAGGATGTTCTGCTTGAATGGGGGCAGAGCTCAGCTCTGAGCGAGGGATCGCACCATGGCCAATGGTAGAAAGTTACTCCATGTCTAGAAAAAGGTGAGGGGCATTCCAGGAAGAGTTTTCCTTGACAAATGATGGAGGAAACCATAGATAAGACAAACAACTAAAAACCATTATCCAGGTTATCTGTTCCTGTGTCTCTGTAATTAAATTAACATAGAGCAGATAACTGTAAATGGTTCATTGCAGAGACTGGCAATATAGGAGGAAAATCAGAACTCCCAGGCCGGCTTGGACTAGGAACCCATGTGAACCAATCAACTGTGATCACGGGCAGGGCTGTGTCAGAATATGGCAGCTCCTGTGGGAGCCACACAGCTGCAGGGAACATGCTGAACACACAGAGAGCAGGTGTTCTCAGAGGAAAGCCGGAGGAGAAATTAAAACTCTGGCTGGAAGTGGGAGTCAGGGTGCAATGACACATATTCAAGCATTTAACAGGCTATCCTATAAAACAGAGAGAGAGGGCAAAGTGGAGTGATCCAAAATCTACGGGCCTTGAACTTGGACCTGAGTTTGAAACCAGCCATCTGGTTGCTGTGTAACCTTGAGTAATTTATTAACCTCTCTGATGCTCAATTTTCTTAAATAAGAAAAAGGAAAAATAGGCCGGGCGCGGTGGCTTAAGCCTGTAATCCCAGCACTTTGGGAGGCCGAGACGGGCGGATCACGAGGTCAGGAGATCGAGACCATCCTGGCTAACACAGTGAAACCCTGTCTCTACTAAAAAATACAAAAAATTAGCCGGGCGAGGTGGCGGGCGCCTGTAGTCCCAGCTACTCGGGAGGCTGAGGCAGGAGAATGGCCTAAACCCGGGAGGTGGAGCTTGCAGTGAGCTGAGATCCGGCCACTGCACTCCAGCCTGGGCGACAGAGCGAGACTCCGTCTCAAAAAAAAAAAAAAAAAAGGAAAAGGAAAAATAGTACCTAGCTTTAATTTTTCCAACCCTCAATTTTTGTATCTGTAAATAGGCAAAATATTCTATTAGTTAACTAGGAGGGTGTTAATGAGAATTAAAGGAGAAAATATCTAAGGTGTCTGGCACACGGCTGGTCTCAAGTAAATCATAGTGATTACTCTTGCTTCTCCAGATAACACCTGAGGACATAACTAGGACCAATGGCTGGAAGTTACAAAAAGAACCTTTTCAATCTAGTGAGCATTCAGTCAACTAGAGTGATTCAAAACCAGAAAAGCCTGCCTTCTGCAGAGTAAGCTCCTGCATGGAAAGAGGCATGCGGTGTAGGGTAAAGAACATCAGAATTAATTCAGAGGTCCTGCTCCCACCTACAGCTGTATCATCTCAAGCATATCACTCTATCTTTCTAATGCTCAGTCTCCATTCCTGTAAAGTGGAGGTAATGGTCTCACCTCTGTCCCTCACATGGTTGATAGCCAGATGACATCATGGCTGGGGAAGTGCTTTGTTCATTGTAAAGGGTCCTGTCCAGGTAAGGAGTGGTTAGACGTTTAAGTAACATCTGAATAAAAATTGGCCTGCTGTCGAGAATATGACAGAAGAAAGGCCAGCCCCATTGAGAAGCTGAGCTGCATGCCCTCAAGGGTCTTCCATCCCCGTGACACCACAAAATGTTAAGAGACTAGCTCCACCCATCACCACACTTCTGCCAACAAGATTCCCAGTTCTCAGCCTCTTTGATTTCCATTCGCATTGAAATTGTTTTCCTTCATGAGCAGGCCCTCATAAAGGCCTATATTTACTAAAGCAAACTCACTTTTTAAAATTTGTTCCACCCAGAATTTTGTATTTGTCACCAGTCTCAGTGATGTTTCTCAAAAGAACAGCTATTGATCGGCCGGGCGCAGTGGCTCACGCCTGTAATCCAAGCACTTTGGGAGGCCGAGGCGGGCGGATCACGAGGTCAGGAGATCGAGACCACGGTGAAACCCCGTCTCTACTAAAAATACAAAAAATTAGCCGAGCGCGGTGGCGGACGCCTGTAGTCCCAGCTACTCAGGAGGCTGAGGCAAGAAAATGGCGTGAACCAGGGAGGCGGAGCTTGCAGTGAGCCGAGATCTCGCCACTGCACTCCAGCCTGGGCGACAGCACGAGACTCTGTCTCAAAAAAAAAAAAAAAAAAAAAAAGAACAGCTATTCTCAAACATGATACTCTAAACAATATCATGATATAGTCTGCATGCCATAAAGAGAAAGTTGGCTCTCTTGGAGTCAAGCTTCCTAGATTGCAAATCTCAGCTCTACATTTATTCGTTATGTGATCTTGTGTAAATTTACTCAGTGAGCCTCAGTTGTGATATGTGTTAACTAGAGAGAAGAAAACCAACTTTGAAAGTTCGTGACAATTACAGTTATGAAGTTATGAAGGTTGTGAAGATTATAGACAACTTATGTAAAACATCTACTATGATGTTTAGCTCATAGTGGAGCTCAAAATATTTATTTTTATTGAAATATACCATACGTATGGTATATTTATTGAAATATATTTTTTGAAATATACTATATGTATAAAATATATTTTTGAATATTAAAATATACCATATGTATGAAAAGTACACAAATTACAAGCATATAGCTCAATGAATATTAAGAAGTGGGCATACCTATGTCACTGGTACCCAAATCCAAAAACAGAATATGACCAGCACCCAGAAGTCTACCCTATTCTTCCCCCTAGTTGTTACCAGCCCCTCAACCCCAACCCAGGAAAACAAGCAACTTGACTTCTCTCATTGTACACTTGCCTCACCTGTTTCTGAATATTACATAAATGGAATCATACAATACATAATCTTTTTAATCTGACTCCTTCTATTCAACATTTAATTTGTGAGATGTTATATGTAATTGTAGTTTATTCCCAATGTTTGTGTTATTATTTTTCAGTTCGGTTTGTGAGTTGTCGCCTTGAAACAAAATGGTTATCAGAGAAAACTTCCAAATGGCTAAACTTCTATGATTGTACCAAATGATGGCTGCAGTTCAAAAAACCACTAGTTTGATATCTTGAATCACAGGATGATTCACTAAGCTGCCCTGGAGCATAATACATAAAATGTGCACATCCTTTACAATAAATGAAATAAGCCAAGCAGTCACAGCCAACAGCCTAAATAAAAGCAGACATATATTAAACTCTCAGTGAACTCCAGGGAGAAAGACTGAATTCAAATAAGAAGAATACACATTGCCTATGCAAATAGGTAAATAAAAAAGAGAAATGGTCTCTAAAGTCTCCGGTGGAGTTGTTAAAAATGAGCAGGCATGAAGTACAATGAAAACAGTGTAGACTTTGACACTGGATGAAAACTAGTGTCCAGCCAGTGATCCACTGCTCATTAACAGTGTAATTTGAACAAGTTACTTTACTTCTCTGAGTTTCGATTCCTTCATTTGCAAATTGAAAATAATAGTCGTTACTTCTTAGGGTTTGAAGATAAAATTAAATAAAACAATGATATAAGATACATAGTAGGTGCTTCTATTAAGAAATGAGGGAGACACTTCAAATAGATCATTTAAGAGAGAATGCTGGAATTCAACAGAGAAGTGGCAGGAAATACCTAAAACCTGGGAGGAGAAGGAAGCAAGGCACCCTGTTCTTCCTGAATTGGCAGAAAGCATGGAGAAGCTCCCCAATGCAAGGAAAAGGTAAGTGAGTAGTCCCAGAGGTTTACATTCCCACCACAGACTCCTGTAATCCTAGCCACAGGAGAGCCCCTCTATCCACATGGGCCCTGAGACTAACATAGAGAGGCTGCCTGGAGACCAAGCAATGGCATTCTTCCAGAGAGGGAGCTCATGCTGGGTCTTGCACACCCCTTGAGTCCTTAGCAGCTACAGCAAGGTACTATTTTGAGAACCCAGCCCCCACCAAACTGCATCATGCCCTAAGGCCCAACAGCCCCTACATCCATCTACACATCCCTGGAGTCCCACTCACATCCCCCACCTGCAGCTGCCAATGCTGGGTACTGAGAACTGGTCAACCAAATGTCCCTGTCTACAGCAAAACTTCACCACAGCCTGCCTCTACTGACAACCATACCCTCAGCCAGTGAGGAAGTCACAGACACTAGTGACACTGTTTACAACCAAAGAAATCACACAGAGACTACACTACCTCACAAACCCAGAATCAAAGTCAGAGTGCCCCACCCAAACAAAACCATAGACTTTTCAGGGAAAAGTCCTCTCCTACAAAAACAAATTCAAAAAAAATGAAATCGGGATGGTTGCACCAGATGTTCAGATGTCAATGTAAGAATGTAAGAAACATAAAAAAGTATGAGAATATGACATCTTCAGTGGAACAGAAGTAATTATCCAGCAACAGATTCCAATGAAAAGAATTATGAAATTCCAAAGAATGAAAGTAATGCTATAAAAGAAGCTCAGTGACATAAAAAAGAACTTATAAAAACAATATAAAGATATCAGAAAAACAATTCAGGAATGAATAACAAATTTACCAAAGAAATATCATAAAAGGAACTAAATAGAAGTTCTGGAAGTGGATAATTAATTGAATAAAATACAAAATACATTTGAAAACTTCAACATAGACTAAATGAAGCAGAAGAAAGAATTTTAGAACTTGAAAAGTTTATAGAAGTAACCCAGAGTCAGATAAAAATTTTTTAAAAGAATGAACAAAGTCTACATCACATCTATAGAACACCATAAAGTAACCAAATATTCACATTTTCACTAACCCAGGAGGCAAAGAGAAAACAACCTATTAAACAAAATGATAGCTGAAAACCTCACAAGTCTAGCCAGGGATTTAGACATACAAATACAAGAAGCTCAGATATTCCCCAAAAAACACAATTCAAAAAGGTCTTCTCTACCACACATTATAGTCAAGCTGTCAGAATTCAAAGATAAAGAGAGAATTTTAGGTCTGGCATGGTGGCTCATACCTGTAATCCCAGCACTTTGGGAGGCTGAGGCGGATGTATCATGAGGTCAGGAGTTCGAGACCAGCCTGGCCAGAATGGTGAAACCCTGTATCTACCAAAAACACAAAAAATTCGCCAGGCATGGTGGTGCATGCCTGTAGTCCCAGCCACTCAGGAGGCTGAGACAGGATAATTGCTTGAACCCAGCAGGTGGAGGTTGCAGTAAGCTGAGATTGTGCTACTCCACTCCAGCCTGGGCAACAGAGTGACATTCCATCTCAAAGAAAAAAAAAAAAAGGAGAAGAAAAGAAAAAAGAGAGAGAGAGAATTTTGAAAGCAGCATGAGAAAAGTATCTCATCACTTATGACAGAACCCCCATACACTAACAGCGCACTTCTCAGCAGAAACCTTACAGGCCAGGAGAGAATGGGATGATATATTCAAAAAGCAGAAAGTAAAAACTACCAGTCACAGATACTATATCCAGCAAAGCTATCTTTCATAAACAAAGAAAAAATGAAATCTTCCCCAGACAAGTAAAAGCTGAGGGAATTTATCACTACTAGCCTGACCAAATAAGAAATGCTTAAGGGAGTCCTATAGCTAAAAGCAAAAGGATGATATCTACCATCATGAAGACACACAAAAGTGTAACACCCACAGGTAGAACAAACACACAAACAAGGAAGAGAAAGGACTCAACAGGAACCACCAAGCCACGGTGACAAACAATAAGAGAAAAAGAAAGGAACAAAGAATCTATAGAACAACCAGAAATCAATTAATAAAATGACTGGAATAAGCCTGCACATATTAATAACCTTCAATGTAAATGAACTAAACTTTCCACTTAAAATATACAGACTAACTGAATCAAGTTTTTAAATGACCCAACTATATGCTGCTTACAAGAAACTCATCACACCTGTAAACACATATAGACTTTATAAAAGTAAAGAAATGCAAAAATATGTTCCATGCAGAGAGAAACCAAAAGCAAGCAGGGGTTTCTATACTTAGATAATACAGAGTTTAGGTCAAAAACGGTAAAAAGAGACAAAGAAGTTCACTATATAATAATGAATCAATTTATCAAGAGGATGGAACAATTATAAACATATATCACACAACACTGGAGCACCTAGATATGTAAAGCAAATATTATTAGATCTAAGGGTAGAGATAGACTCCAATATAGTATTAGTTGAGGACTTTAATACCTGACTCTCAGCATAGACAGATCATCTAGACAGAAAATAAACAAAGAAACACTGGATTTAAAAAGCACATTAGGGCCAGGTGCAGTGGCTCACGACTGTAATCCCAACACTTCGGGAGGCTGAGACGGGTGGATCACAAGGTCAGGAGATTGAGACCATCCTGGCTAACATGGTGAAACCCTGTCTCTACTAAAAATACAAAAAATTAGCAGGGCGTGGTGGCGGGTGCCTGTAGTCCCAGCTACTTGGAAGGCTGAGGCAGGAGAATGACGTGAACCCCGGAGGCAGAACTTGCAGGGAGCCAAGATTGTACCACTGCACTCCAGCCTGGGGGAAAGAGCGAGACTCCATCTCAAAAAAAAAAAAAAAAAAAAGGCGTTAGAACAAATGGAAATGGACCCAACAGGCACTTACAGAACATTTCATCCAACAAATACAGAACACACAGTCTTCTCATTAACACATGGAAAATTCCTCAGAATACATCATTTGTTATGACACAAAACGAGTCTCAATAAATTTTTAAAAATCTAAGTCATACTAAGTATTCTCTCAGACCACAACTGAATAAAACTAGAAACCAATAACAACAGGAACTTTGGAAAATGTACAAATACATTTAAACTAAACAACCTGCTCCTAATTGACCATCAGGTCAAGGAGGATATAAAGAAGGGGAAAAAATGTTTATTGAAACATGAAAATCCAAACAAAACATACCAAAGCCTATCGGATACAGCAAAAGCAGTGCTGAGAGAGGTTTATAACAATAAATGCCTACATCAAAAAAGGTAGAAATATTTCAAATAAACAAGTTAATGATGTACCTCAAGGAACTAAAAAAGCAAGAATAAACCAAACCCAAAATTAGTGGAAAAAAAGAAATAAAGATCAGAGCAGAATTAAATGAAATAGAGACTAAGAAAATAATACAAATGATCAATGTAATGAAAAGTTGGCATTTTGAAAAGATAAACAAAATCAATAAACTGCTAGTTAGACTAACAAAAGACAAAAAGAGAAAACCTAAATAAATAAAATCAGAAGTGAAAAAGGAGACATGACAACAGATACCACAGAAATATAAAAGATGATCAGGGACTACTATGAACAACTATCCACTAGCAAACTGGAAAATGTAGAGGACCTAAATAAATTCCTGTACACATGCAACCTGCCAAGATTGAATGAGAAAAAAATAAATAGAAAACTTGAGCAGAACAATAATGAATAATGAGATTGAATCAGTAATAAAAAGTCTTCCAACAAAGAAAAGTGCAAAATTGGATGGCTTTGCTGCTGAATTCTACCAAACACACAAAGAAGGAATAATACCAATTCTCCTCGAGCTATTTCAAAAAATTGAAGAGGAAGGCATTCTGGCATTCCTCCTAACACATTCCACAAGACCAGCATTACCTTAATAGCAAACCAGACTAGGATGTGGCAAATAAAAAAAGCTACAGGTCATATCCCTGATGAGTATGGACACAGAAATCTCCCCAAAATACTAGCAAACCAAATTCAACAGTACAGAAAAAGGTAATACACCATGATCAAGTGCGATTTATCTCAGGGATGCAAGAATACATATACTAATCAATAACTGTGATACATCACATCAACAGTATCAAGGGAAAAAACCATATGATTATCTCAATAGATACAAAACTCTCAAGAAACTAGATGTAGAAGGGACATACCTCAACATAATAAAAGCCATATATGACAAACCACCGCTAACATTATACTGAATAGGTAAAAGCTGAAAGCCTTTCCTCTAAGAATTGGAATAAGACAAGGATGCCCACTTTCACCACTCCTATTCAACATAGTACTGGAAGTCCTAACTAGAGCAATCAAGCAAGAGAAAAAAAAATAAAAAGCATCCAAATTGGAAAAGAGGAAGTCAAACTGTCTCACTTTGCAGATGACATGATTTTATATCTAGAAAAACCTAAAGCTCTTATGTCTGATAAATTCAGTGAAGTTATAGGATACAGAATCAACATACAAAAATTAGTAGTGTTTTTATATACCAATAATGAACTAGCTGAGAAAGAAATCAAGAAGGCAATCCCGTCTATACTAGCTAAAAAAAAAAATTAATTAAATATATAGGAATATTTTTAACTAAGGAGGTGGAAGACCTCTAAGAGGAAAACTACAAAACTCTGATGAAAGAAATTGTAGATGACACAAAGAAATGGAAAGACGTCACATGCTCATGGATTGGGAGACTTGACATCATTAAAATGACCATACTACTCAAGGCAATTTACATATTCAATGCAATCCCTATTGAAATACCAGTGTCAATTTTCACAAAATACAAAAAAAATCCTAAAATGTGTATAGAACCAAAAAAGAAGCTGAATAGTCAAAGCAATCCTGAGCAGAAAGAACAAAGCTGGAGGCATCATACTACCTGACTTCAAAATGTATTAAAAGGCTATAATAATCAAAGCAGCATGGTATTGGTATAAAAAGGGACACATAGACCAGTGGAATAGAATAGAGGACCCAGAAAGAAATTCACATATTTACAGAGTTTTTACAAAGGTGCTATGAGCCCCAAATATCTGAGACAGGTCCTAGTCGGCTTAGAAAATTATTTTGCCAAGGTTAAGGATATATGCCTGTGACACAGCCTCAGGAGGTTCTGATGAGATGTGCCCAAGGTGGTTGGAGGACAGCTCAGTTTTACACATTTTAGGGAGATCAGAGACATCAATCAATATATGTAAGATGACCACTGGTTCAGTCAGAAAGGCAAGACAACTCTAAGCAAAGGCAGGACAACTCAAACTGGGGAGGGGGCTTCCAGATCGTAGGCAGATAAAAGACAAATGGTTGCCTCCTTTCTAAAGGAGATAATTGGATATGCATTCATCTCAGTGAGAAGAGGGATGACTTTGAATAGAAGGAAAGGCAGGTTTGCCCTAAGCAGTTCCCAGCTTGCCTTTCCTCTTTAGCTTAGTGATTTTGTGGTCCCAAGACTTACTTTTCTTTCACAGTGGCAAGAATATACATTGAGGAAAGGACATCCTCTTCTATAAATGGTGCTGGGAAAATTAGATTTCCGTGAAGCTCTAATGCAGAAGCATGAACCTGGACCCCTAGGTTCACTGTAGATCTCATACCATATATTAATACAAAAATTGGCTCAAGATGGATTAAAGACTTAAACATAAGACCTGCAAATATAAAACTACTACATCAGGGAAACACTTCAGAACATTTGTCTAGGCAAAGGTATTAAGGCTAAGACCTCAACACCTCAAAACAGACAAAAGAGACTTAATCTAAAAACCTTTTGCATAGCAAAGAAAACAACCAATAGAATGAAAAGACAATCTGATGAATGGAAGAAAATACTTGCAAACTATTTATCTCACAAGGGGCTAATATCTAGAAAATACTCAAAGAACTCAAATAACTCAGTGCAATAATAATAATAACTCAGTGCAATAATAATAATAATCCCATTGAAAAGTGGGCAAAGGACATAAATAGACATTTCTCAAAAGATGACATACATATGGCCAACAGGTATATGAAAAAATGCTAAACATCATTAATTGTCAGGGAAATGCAAATCAGAACCACAATGAGATATTATCTCACCCCAGCTAAAACGGCTATTGAAAAAACAAACAAACAAAAAAAAAAACCAACAGATGTTGGCAAGGATGTGGGGGGAAAGAACTCTTATACACTGTTTATGGAGATGTAAATTATTACAACAACAGTGGAAAACTGTGGAAATTTGTCAAAAAGCTAAAAAAAAAAGAACAAAAAAAAATAAACAAATAAAAAATCTATATAATCTAACCATCCCATTACTGAGTATTTATCCAAAGGAAAAGAAATCAGTATATCAAAAGGATACCTGCACGCCCATGTTTATCACAGCACTATTCACAGTAGCTAATATATGTGGGGTGTGGTGACGAAGAGAGGTTGGTGAATGGATACAAACATATACTTCGATAAAAGGAATAAGTTCTAATGTTAGATAGCAGAGTAGGGTGACTATGGATAGCAACGATGTACTGTATATAGCTAGAAGAGAGAACTTCAAATCAAATGTTCCCAAAACATAAAAACCATAAATTTTTGGAGGTGTTGGGTCCCCTAAATACCATGACATGATTATTACACATTCTGTGCATGTCACAAAATATCACATGTACCCCATAAACATGCACAAATATTATATACCCATTTTAAACATCATAAAAGAAATGAGGGAGATGCCACCCCATATGCCTTGCTCAGAACAAACTTGATTTTTATGTTTATAAGCAGGTGGCACTATGAGCATTTTGAGGGCAGAATCTCAAATTTATCTCCAGATCCTCTGTGCTTAGCATTTGATGCTAAAACTGAATATTGAATTGAATCTTACCTATCACAAGGTACATGTGTATCTCTGGGAGCTTATGTATTTGGAGGGAAGACAGTGACACGAATATTGATTAGTGGACCTACATGTCAGCCTCTATGCCAGTCACTTTGCAGATGGTAGTGAACCTGGATTGTTTTGCCATTTAATCGTTGTAATTCTATGAAACACAAGTTTATAGACCAGAAACTGAAAGTCAGAACGGTTAAGGTCATACATCCAGTTAGCTTAGCATCAAGATTGGGATCCCATCTGTATACTTCCAAATATTGGCTCCTTCTACTCACCATGGTTTCCCATTAATCCTCACCACCTTCTCTGCCCATTCATTCAGTTATTCATTTATTCATTAAATCCAGCAATCGATAAATATTTATGGAGAACCTTCCATGTGCCAGACTCTCTTCTAGGCAACTGCAGTGGAGCAACAAAAGACAAGTGAGGTCCCTACCCAAATGAAGCTTATATCCTAGCTAGGAAGGGATTTGACCATCTAAATAGCATTCAGATAGCTGATCTATAAAATATATAAATAGGTAAATGTGATTCAGGGATGGGTACCTGTCAAGTAAAGCTTTCTTGAAGAGGTAACATTTGAGCTGTGACCCAAACAATGTCCCTTGAAGTGGTTCCAGCTGACATATCCTCCTGCCCTTCAACATATTCTTTCATTTATTCCTGAAATTGACCCACAGAATGTTCTAAGCCACTCCCAGGCCTCCTGGGGGATCCATTTTGAAAGCTGGATTTACAGATTAGTAGGAACAGATCCCAGCCTACCTCCTTGCCAAAGTCCTGTCGGCACTTGCAGATGGTTTTTACAGATTGCTGCTTCTTATCTGTCTGGGCTGGCCCTCTCACTCGAAGGGAGAAACAGCTCATGGGAGGTGGATGATTTCCAAGCAGCTTTTATGCAGCAAGTCGTCCCTGTGGTTTGCACCCCCAGAGAACCCTTGGCTTATGTTCTTTATCTCCCTACACCACTGTCCCCATAAAGAAAAGAACTAAGAGTGACTCAGTGTCTACTCTACTCCAAACACTGCACTTTGCACACTCATCTGAAAATGCCTTTCGTTGTCATGCCCTGGGCATCACCTTCTTATACCTGGTGACACAGTCTTGCATGTTGTCACAAATATGGCAATTGCTCTTTCCTCTACAGAAGTATTTATTTGTAAGGAAATACATTTGGAGGTAGCACACTAAGTACTGAATATTTAATGTAATATAAGGCTACAGTAAGAGAAATACTGGGCCCGAACAAGAAAGAAATTAAAGTAACAGAGAAACTGCATGAGGTGTGAAGTCAAGCAGAGTTGGATTCTAAATCTTCTTCACTATAGCACAGTGATTTATTATTATTATTATTATACTTTCAGTTCTAAGGTACATGTGTACAACATGTAGGTTTGTTACATATGTATACATGTGCCATGTTGGTGTGCTGCACCCATTAACTCGTCATTTACATTAGTTATTTCTCCTAATGTTATCCCTCCCCCCACCCCACAACAGGCCCCGGTGTATGATGTTCCCCACCCTGTGTCCAAGTGTTCCCATTGTTCAATTCTCACCTATGAGTGAGAACATGCGGTGTTTGGTTTTCTGTCCTTGCGATAGTTTGCTCAGAATGATGGTTTCCATCTTCATCCACGTACCTACAAAGGACATGAAATCATCCTTTTTTATGGCTGCATAGTATTCCATGGTGTATATGTGCCATATTTTCTTAATCCAGTCTATCATTGATGGACATTTGGGTTTCCAACTCTTTGCTATTGTGAATAGTGCTATAAACATACATGTGCATGTGTCTTTATAGCAGCATGATTAATAATCCTTTGGGTATATACCCAGTAATGGGATGGCTGGGTCAAATGGTATTTCTAGTTCTAGATCCTTGAGGAATCGCCACACTGTCTTCCACAATGGTTGAACTAGTTTATAGTTCCACCAGCAGCGTAAAAGTGTTCGTATTTCTCCACATCCTCTCCAGCACCTGTTGTTTCCTGACTTTTTAATGCTTGCCATTCTAACTGGTGTGAGATCTCATTGTGGTTTCTATTTGCATTTCTCTGATGGCCAGTGATGATGAGAGTTTTTCATATGTCTGTTGGCTGCATAAATGTCTTCTTTTGAGAAGTGTTTGTTCATATCCTTTGCCCACTTTTTGATGGGGTTGTTTGATTTTTTCTTGTAAATTTGTTTGAGTTCTTTGTAGATTCTGGATATTAGCCCTTTGTCAGATAGGTAGATTGCAAAAATTTTCTCCCATTCTGTAGGTTGTCTGTTCACTCTGATGATAGTTTCTTTTGCTGTGCAGAAGCTCTTTAGTTGAATTAGATCCCATTTGTCTATTTTGGCCTTTGTTGCCATTAGCACAGTGATTTTTTAAGGAATCATTTAACTTCCCTAAGTATTTTTTCCCCATCTGAAAAGTGATGTTAATGAGAAGTTTAATAGAGTAAGGAAAAGAGTTGGTTACAGACAAAGCAGAGCAGTATATGATTGTGTCCAAGGGTGAGAATAGTAAACATAAAGTAATATTCACTTCAAAAATGTACTATAATCTGGCCAGTTGCAGTGGCTCATGCCTGTAATTCCAGCACTTTGGGAGGTCGAGGTGGGTGGGCCACCTGAGATCAGGAGTTTGAAACCAGCCTGGCCAACATGGTGAAACTCTGTCTCTACTACAAATATAAAAATTAGCTGGGTGTGGTGGTGGGCACTTGTGATCTCAGCTATTCAGGAGGCTGAAGCAGGAGAATTGGTTGAACCCAGGAGGCAGAGGTTGCAGTGAGCCGAGACTGCATGACTGTACTCCAGCCTGGGTGACAGAGTGAGACCCTGTCTCACTAAAAAAAAAAAAAAAAAGGTAATATAATCTAAGGCTTAGGTATGAGAGGTTTTTTTTGTTTCTGTTGTTGTTGTTTTACAATAATGGCATTGTTTTTGGCCCACCAAACATCTGTTTCTTAGGGTGAAATCACATTCCCCAAGCTCACTAAACTGATGAAAAGCCAGAATATCAACTTTTTAAATAAGGACTAGATTGTAATACAACCTCAAAGTCGACAGCATTTCCACGGTCCATTTGAAAGCGCATGGGAAGCCAAATTATAATCAGAAGGTCTACTGGTGAACATGGAATCAGAACAAGAGAATTCAATGAAACACCTCTTTCAAAGCATCCAAGACAACTTGGTCCTCCCACAGCACTGGTGAAGTTTGTCTCCACAGCTCATGTGCTTCCTTGGGTCCTTTCTATGGCCTCATGCCTTTTCTTAGAAAGGCTAACACATGGCTCACACCTGTAATCCCAGCACTTTGGGAGGCCAAGGCAGATGAATCACCTGAGGTCAGGAGTTTGAAACCAGCCTGGGCAATGTGGTGAAACCCTGTCTCTACTAAAAATACAAAAATTAGCCAGGCATGGTGGCTCATGCCTGTAATCCCAGCTGCTCAGGAGGCTGAGGCAGGAGAATCACTTGAACCTGGGAGACAGAGGTTGCAGTGAGCCCAGTTCGTGCCACAGAGCAACACTCCATCTCAAAAAAAAAAAAAAAAAAAAAAAAAAAAAAGGCTAACACGTTCAATTGAGTTACTTCAAGAAGTCTTTGAGACCCAGAAAATATTTTTCTGTTGGAGGTGATTTTGTATCACGCTGTTCTTATCTCTTGACGATGGTTTTTCAATTTAGCTTTCAGGAAGGTATCTTAATTCTTTGAGATGGAGTCTCACTGCAACCTCCACCTTCTGAGTTCAAGCAATTCTCCTGCCTCAGCCTCCCAAGTAGCTGGAACTACAGGCACGTGCCACCACGCCCAACTAATTGGGGTTTTTTTTGTTTTTTGGGTTTTTTTTGTATTTTTAGTATAGATGGGGTTTCACCATGTTGGTCAGGATGGTCTCAATGTCTTGACTTCATGATCCGCCCACCTTGGCCTCCCAACTAATCACAGGATTGCTGAAAATCATCAGTGACATAGATTTTGTGTAGGACCTGAAGCATAGCAAGTGTTTAAGAGCTATTTTGATAATAATGCTGATAATTATTATTCGGTACATTGGTCAGAATGCACTTATGCTCCAAGTCAGAGAATGCTTTAAAGTAGATAGAAGTTAATATAATGGGTAGAAGAAAGATAAGACACAAATCACAGTCATTTATTGGTTTCTCCTTCAAATAATAAATCTTGTCTCCTAACCATGAGACTGGGCATGTGACCAGAGCTGACCTCCATAGTATCTGGACCCTACAGCAACAAATTGGCACATGGATGAGGCACATGACTGGAACAGGACACAGGAGTCCTTTGTGAGTCCTTGTAAGGAGGTTGGGCTATTGTGCCCTAGTGTTTTAGACCTGCTCAGAGCACATGAGGAAGCCACACCCATGTGGGTAAAGGACAAAGTATTCACTGAAAGAAAACTCGCATCATCTCAAGAAGAGGTGGTTCATGGAGCAAGAAACAGAGACTTAGAAAGTGAGTCTTAGGGGCGGAGAGGACAGAGCTTCTACCTGTACCTGAGTCCTGTCTTTGGATCACTACTGTGAGAAGTTGGATGCACTAGGGGGCTCCTACATATAAGTCACAATGATAGTCCCCGCCACATCTGATCCTCCAGGGACAAGCAGGGGGACAGAAACTGCCTGTAAAACCTGTGTGGATGGTCCAGAGCCCCAGTACTGTGAGAGCAGGTTTGCCTGGCACTCATGTGTGAGCCACTCTGCAATTCCCTGATGTTGCCCCAGGCCTCACCTGTGCTCTAATGAAATAGGGAGGGTTTGTGGCTACCCCTGGGGCAGCAGGAGTCCCCCTGGCACAGCAGGAGTAAGCACTGCCCTGAGGCAGCCTTGCAGCCAAGGCAGCTAAAATTAGTGAGGGGCTCTAAGAAGAGGCACGTCCTCCCTCCGATGACATCATCTCCAAGGGCCCAACTTGACCTCCAGTCCTGAGTCTCCTTTGACAATACCCCCCTCCCCAACACACACACAGATTCATCCTCTACTGTCAACCCTGAAGGACTTGGTTTGTTGCTGTGAAGCATTTCTTTTCTACAATTCTTCTCCAGCTGCATCACACATAGTGACGCTCGGTGCATTTATGCAGACTGATTTGTGGTTGTGGTTTTCTCTTAATATGGGGAATTTGGAGATTGTAGTCATGGGAATTTCAGCCTACAAGCAGACAGCCTACAAGCCTAGAGATGGATCCTGGTATAATCTCATTACTCTGAAAATAAAAAGGGCTTATTTAGTAAAGAAAAATGTAATAAGGAGTGAAATTACTTTTTTAAAATGTCCGAAGGGCCCATCATGTGGAAGAAGGATCACATGTGTTCTGTGAGTCACAAAGGGGGAGAATTAGAACTGATGATAAAATATATGCATGTCCTTCTTCTTAATCATGAAGAACAAAGGATGACTCCTGTCTTTCTTCCCACGTCCCCTTTAATTCCTCCAAAAGCTCTCTAGAGAGCACAAATATAAGGCACATGGGGCAGATCAACTGGCAACTCCGTAGGGAGCAGCACACGTACAAGCAACCTCCACGTATAGTTCCTATCGAAAGTTCATTTCGTTGCTTTGCCTACTCTTTAACCCACAAGAACCTTGAAGAATGGGATTTCTTTCCGATAAAAAATCGGAAATGCAGAGCAGAAAGATGACATAGGCAGAGAAGTGCTTGCCAAGATGCTGGAAGCTGCTGAAGGGCAGATGAGGAGGTGAGGAACAGAGGAGTCTGAAGGCACAACCTGAGCGCAGATGGCCGGCTAGATGATGCACATGAGGAGTAACTCTTTGAGGAGAGTGCAAATGTTCAAAAAGATTTTTGTCACATCCGCCACCGCCCCCCAGATGGAGGCATTTACTCTTTAGGATCTAGATACCAAAAATCAGCCAAAGTCATACGCAGTATGAGAAATTGTGTATCTCCTGCTCACAGAATTCTAATACCTTCTGATACGGTTTGGCTGTGTCCCCACCCAAAATCTCATTTTCAGTTATAATCCCCATAATCCCCACGTGTCAAGGGCAGAACCAGATGGAGGTAATTGGATCATGGGAGCAGTTTCCCCCATTCTGTTCTTGCAATAGTGAGTGAGTTATCACGAGATCTGATGATTTGATAAGCATCTGGCATTTCTCTGCTTGCACTGACTCCATCCCGCCACCCTGTAAAGAAGGTGCCTGTTTCTCCTTTGCCTTCCACCATGATTGTAAGTTTCCTGAGACCTCCCCAGCCATGTTGAACTGTGAGTCCATCAAATCTCTTTCTTTTATTAATTATCCAGTCTCAGGTATTTCTTCATAGCAGTGTGAGAACGGACTAATACATCTTCCAATGACTGTCTATGTAAAGTTGAGGTGTCTTCACATAGCACACACAGTCCATATCCTCGGCCCCTGTAATAGCATCTCTCACCCCTTCTACATATACATACTTGGCCCCCATCACACTAAATTGCACACGGTTCTGGAAATAAAGCTACTCTTCAATGTCTTTTTATTAGGTTGGTACAAAAGTCATTGTGTTTTTTGCCATTACTTTTAATGTAAAAGTAATGTACTTAAAAGTTTTACGAAAACTTTTAGTTTTCTTTACTCAACCCCTACTTGTTCTTCAAGACTCAGCTAATCTGTATGTTGGCCTCCCTGGACCTGCCTCTCTTCTTTGCCTGTATGGTATAGTGCTCTTCTGTGCTCCCCATGCCCACAGATAGCCTGTGCCCATCTACACCACAGCACATAACTCCCAGTGAGTTCCAACTGTCCATGGCTCTCATCACCTCCTGCACCACTGCCTCCACCACCATCAGGCTGAGTCAGTGGAGGGAAAGGGCCGCATCTTCACTGATGCTGTAGCCACAGGAGTTTGGCATTGCAAACGATTTTAAAACTCAATGATTTTAACTTTTAGCTCAGTTCCTAATAAGTTTTTCTGTCCCAGTTCTGAGTAAGGTTGAATAAGTTCACATCACCCTGCCTCTCCCACTGAATACAGCTGTAAAAGCCTGGACAGAACTCATGGAGCATCTATGTGAGGATTCTAAAAGTAAAGAGTAGCAGGCAGAATGGGGAAGATGATCAGAATTCAAAGGACCACTGAGCTGGGGGTTAGGTGACTATACTCCCCTCTAGTATCCCCTGGCCTGAAAATGGATCAGAAACCCAGAAGCGGGCAACAGAGCACCTAAAAGACAAATGCAGGAAAAGCCTTCTAGTTCTGGCTTGAGGAGCAACGAAATGAACTTTTGATAGGAAATATATGTGGAGGTTGCTTGTATGTGTGTTGCTCCCTACGGAGTTGCCATTTGTGCTCTTTGGAGAGCCTTTGGAGGAATTAAAGGGGAGGTCATAAGGACGACAGGAGCTCCTAAGGCTCCATAAGAGTGATGAAATTCCTAAAGTATTTTTCCTCTCTCTCTCTCTTTTTTTTTTTCTCATTTTCTCTTGCTTTAACCCCCAAGCAATCCCATGGCTGTAGAGACCATGATAGTAACAGAATCCCACAGGACTCAAGACTCTGAAGGAGGAAAAGCTTCCTCTCCTTCAGTCAAGCTATGGTTCCAAAAAAGGTAAAGCCAACCCCCACTGCTTTCTTCCCCCTTTCTGGGTTTTCTCATCATTTGCTCCTGAATGTGGCACAGTTGGAGAGTATACAACAGAACAGAACAGAAAACTAAAATGCAAACTTTCTACCCAGAGAATGCAAAACAGGAGGCCCAGAGAACCATAAAGTATCAGGGAAATAGCAGAGAGACAGGAACTTGGGAAAGCAACCCCATATGTTGTTTCTTAACTCTTTACCTCATTCCTGAGCTGCATATAGGTGGATCTGTTCCTAAACAATGTACAAAGAAAAAAATTGGAGAACTGAACTAACAAAGAGACATCACCCAGATCCCAGAGAGATCACTGTGCTGCACACATATGGGACAGACCAAAACACCATGGCAAATGGCTTGAAAATCGAACTGACATTGAAAGACGAACTGACATTGGAACCACCATCATAGCGTGTGGACTGGAACTTGTAGACTAACCATAAGCAGGTTGATGGCCTGCGAAAACAAAAATACCAAGATGTTCCACAAGAATCTAACAGGACCCAGGATCTAATTACAAAAAATTAGAAATGTCCAGGCTACAATTGAAATGACTCCATATACGAAAAACTAGAAAAATCTCAGCTCACATCAGAAAAGATAATTAACAGAAGCCAATGCCAAAATCACACAAATATTGGAATGATCTAAAAAGAGAGTAAAGAAGCAATTACAAAAATGTACCAGCAAGCAATCACAAATATTCTTGAAACCAATGGAAACACAGAAAGCCTCAGCAAAGGTATAAAAAGATACAAAGAAGAACCAAGTGGAAATTTTAGAAATAAAAAATACAATAAACCAAAGAAGACCAGGCTCAGTGGCTCACATTTGTAATCTTAGCACTTTGGAAGACTGAGGTTGAAGGATCAGTTGAGTCTAGGAGTTTGAGACTAGCCTGGGCAACACAGTGAAACCCTATCTCTACAAAAAATACAAAAATTAAGTGGGCATGGTGGTGTGCACCTGTAGTCCCAGCTACTCAGGAGACTGAAGAGGGAGGATAACTCAAGCCTGGGAGCCATGATATTGTGCCACTGCGCTCCAGCCTGGGCAACAGAGGGAGACCTTGTCTCAAAAACGAAGAAGGAAGAAGGAAGAACAAGAAGATGAGGAAGAAGGGGAAGAGGAAGAAGGAGGAGGAGGAAGAGGAGGAGGAGGAGGAAAAGAAGAAGGGGGAGGAAGAGGAGGATGGGTGGGGAAGGAAAAAATGAAAAAACAAACAGAAACCCTGGATCAGCTGAATAGCATAATGGATATGACAGAGAAAAGAGTTAATTGACTAAAACATGACCAGAACTTCAGGGACCTTTGAGACAATAAGAAAAGGTTTGACATTTGTGTCACTAGACTCTCAGAAGGAGAAGAAAAAAGTGCTTAAAAATATTTAAAGAAATAATGCCTGAAAATTCTCTAAATCTGACCTGCAGCTACATGCTCAAGGAGTTCAGGGAGTCCCCAATAGGATACACTAAAAGAAATCCACTCAGACACATCATGATTATATTCCTGAAAACAAAAAACAAAGAAAATGTCTTAAAAGCAGTCAGGGAAAACAGACATGTTACTTATAAGGAATAATAATCCAAATGAATGTGGATTTCTCATCAGGAACCATGGAAACCAGAAGGAAGTGAAACACTTTTAAAGAACTCAAACAATTGCCAACTAATATTCTATGTCCAGGAAAAATATCCTTTATAAAGATATGAAAGAGAGACATTCTCTGATGAAAGCAAGCAAAGAACATTCATGACCAGCAGATCTGCTCTAAAAGAAATGTTAAAAATGTTCATCACATAGAAGGGAAATGAGAGCAGAAGGAAACTTGGAACATCAGGAACAAAGAAGAGCAACTGAAAGAGTGAGATCTGGGTAAGTGTAAGCGATGATTCTTTTCCTCTTACGTTAATCAAATTTATATTTTAAGACCTTCCATAAAAGGAAAATCCTGCCCCAGAAGATGTCCCTTACAAATTTTTTTTAAAAGTTTAGAGAAGAAACAACAGTTCTACACACTGTCTTCCAGAAAATAGAAGAGAGAATGCTTCACACCTCACCTTTTGAGGTCAGCGCTACCCTGATAGTAAAATCAGATGAAGGCAGGATTAGAAAAGAAAACTGCTGACCAATAATCCTCTTGAACATAGACACAGATATCCTCATCAAAATATTAACAAATCGGCTGGGTGTGGTGGCTCGTGCAGTAGTACCAGCACTTTGGGAGGCCAAGGTGGGTAGATCACATGAGGTCAGGAGTTTGAGACCAGCCTGGTCAACATGGTGAAACCCCAGCTCCACTAAAAATGCAAAAATTAGCTGGGCATGGTGGTGCATGCTTGTAATCCCAGCTACTCAGGAGGCTGAGGCGGGAGAATCGCTTGAACCCAGGAGGTGGAGACTGTGGGTGGGCCAAGATCGCGCCACATCATTGCACTCCAGCCTAGGTGACAGAGCAAGACTCTGTCTTTATATATATATATATATATCTCTCACAAAAAAAACACACCATGACCAAGTGGGGTTTATTTTATGAATGCAAAGCTTGTTCAGTGAGTAATCATCTAACAGTCTAAAGAAGAAAAACCAAATGATTATATAGTTGATGCAGAAAAGGCATATGACAAAACTCAGTATCTATTCATAATAGAAATTCTCAGCAACTAGAAATAAAAGGAAACTTTCTCAACCCGAGAAAGGACATCTACAAGAAACCTGCAGTTCACATCATAGTTAACAGTGAAAACAGAGAACTTTTCTCCCGAAGATCGGAAACAAGGCAAAGGTGTCCATCCTCACTACTGTTCAACATCACACTGTAAGTGCTTGCCAGTGAACTGAGGTAGGAAAAAGAAGTAAAAGGCCTACATATGGGAAAGAAAGAAATAAAACTGCACTTATTTTCATAAGAAATAATTTTCTACACTAAAAACTTCTAGGCCTAGTCAGTGCATTTAGCAAGGCTACAGGACACAAAGCCAACACACAAAAATCAATCAGATTCCTGTGTACTACCCATGAACAATTGGAAACTAAAGTTTTTTAAGTTTATAGTAGCTGCTCCCCCCAATTAAATACTTAGATATAAACCTAACAAGTCATCTACAATAGGAGTCTGCAGACTTTCTGCAAGGACCAGATAGTAAGTATTTTAGGCTTTGCAGGTTACTATGATCTCTATTGAATGTTCTCCTTTGTTTTTGTTTTGTTTTGTTTTGTTTCGGGGTTTTTTACAAACTTCTTAGCTCACTAGTCCCACAAAACAGGCCACAAACCAGATTTAACTGCTAGGTCATAGTTTGCAAACTCCTGATCTATAGGATCTGTATGCTAAAAACTACAAAATTCTAATGAAAAAAATCAAAAAAGACACAAATAAATGGGGAGATATCCTGTGTTCATGGTTTGGAAGACTCGGTATAGTAAAGATAACAGCTGTCTCAGAACTGATCTACAGATTTAACACAGTATCAATCAACATCCCAGAACTTGTCTGTAGATATAACAAGTTAATTCTAAAATTTATATGAAAAGGTGAAGGAATGAGCAAAGCTAAAACTGTTTTTTTAAAGTATAAAGTTGAAATAATTACACTACCCAGTTCTAAGGCTTATTACAAAAGTACAGTAATTATGATAGTGTGGTATGAGTGAAAGAGGAGACACTTAGATCAATGGGATAAAGAGATCACAAATAGATGTACAAATATAGTCATCTAATTTTAGACAAAGGTGCAAAAACAATTCAATCAAGAAAGGGTAGTCCTTTTGGCAGATGGTGCTAGAACAACTGGATAATCTATATGCAAATATGAATATTGACCTAAACCTCACACCTTGTAAAAAAATTAACTCAAATATATTAACTTAAATATAAAACCAAAAATTGTAAAACTTTTAGAAGTAACATAAAAGAAAATCTTTGTGCCCTGGAGCTAGGGAAAGACATATATCAAAAGCACAATCTATAAAAGAAAAAAATGATATACTGGACTTTATCAAAATTAAAATCTTTTCTCTAATGAGTTTTCTTTGGCATCACTTCACTAAAATAAAGGGATGTTTATAGAGATTTAAAGGAAAGGATGCCAAGGTGCCTCTTGGCATGGTTACATACTCTGTTCTATCATCCCTGATAGGGCAGGAGCCACGTGTTTTCTTTGGGTTGGCTAGTAGTTGTAACCATACAGCTACTTTAGGGTCACTGTCAGAAACTGCCCTTTGCCTAGCATGTCTGTACCAGCCCAGTCACCTTCTCAAAAAAAGGCAAAAATTAGAAAGCCATGCAGAGGAGAAACATTTGCTCAGGAAAACAATCAACTGGCAATTATTTTTTTTACAATGAAATGTCAAAGTATTATTTCCTCCTAAAAATATACCTCTCTGAAACATCTCATGCTTGAAGTTAATTTAAAATATTACTGCTGCCTTTCTTCTTCAGTGCATTTTCTTTGAAGAGACTTTTCAAAACCCTGGCCATCAGGCTTTCTCTCATTCGAGATGAGTATTCTACATAATATTCTTCATATCTTTCCTACTAGGAGGCAGAAAACTCTTCAGTTTTATAGTAAACTGGGGAAAACGTATATGCATTGGTGTATCCTCATCAAGGTGACAAGAGAAGACTTGAAAAGGTGATGCATACCTCATAGGTGATTCTTTCTTCCCTGATTTCTGAGCTCAGCACATTTTTTACTAAAGTACATTACATTTCAAAGCCTTAATTATTAAATATTCAATGTATACAATACACAGTTTCTTAGCTATCACGGGATCAGTTGCCTCTGCCCTGAGATCTGCTGGATGTCGTTCCGACTGGCCTCTTTTCAGGATTCCTCCTTACAGTCTGATGAGAATGAATAGGAGATAAAGGACAAGGAGGAAAGATCTGGTAGATTGGCGAGTAAGAGATGGAAAAATGGGGAGACAAATGATGGTTTCCAAAAGAAGAGAATCTTTAAACGACGTGCATTTTAAGTGAAGAGTTCTGGAAGTTTCATCCCTATAAAGCTGTAGGGACGTCTACTCTAGAGTGAAGTTTTATGGCAACAGTGACAGGCAGATACGCAAAGATGAATGGTGTTGCCTTGGAATGAACTTTTTATGAGTTCCCTCTGGTTGCTAGGTATGTGCGAAACATTCTTTCCTTGGGTCAGAGATTTTATTACCTTTCCAATGGCCAGGGTTTCACTGTTCTAACTGATGAAAAACATTTGTGCCGTATTCAAAGGGCTGAATAACCAGCTCATAACAACAGGCCACATTTATGGGGGAAATTGGAGGAGTCACTTCAGTCCAAGCAGCCCAGACTAGTTCAGACCAGATGCCGAAAGTGGAAGAGTAAAAGTGCCGGTCCCAGGGAGGCCAACTCAGGACACTGGCCACAGAAGCCAAAATGTACAGGAGATAGGACTTATCCCAAGACACACTTCACTTGTGCTCACGAGGACCTTCAGTGGTAAGTGGAGACTGAAGCTTCCTGGATACTGGCAGAGCCAAATAATTCAATTTGACCAAATTCAAGGTGTCATGGTTAATTTCATTTTGGCTTTGCCTAGAGCCAGTAACTGCAGGTCAGAGGTGGAATTTATTGGATTTTAAGTTGAAACCAAAAGATCCAGATGAGCTCTGCCATACTACCAAAGGGAGGCCTGAAGAAGTGACAGAGAAAAGGAAAAGGCAAAAGTTGGCGGGAGGAAAAAGGGAGGAAAGAAAGAAGCTAGCTGCTTATTTAGCACTTAGCGAATGTGTGGCTTGTGCTAAGGACGTATGACATCTCATGCTATCGTCAAGAAAGACTAAATGAATCTTGCTCTCTTAAGACATCTCATAAAAGAGTGGACCATTCAAACTAAAAGGACATTAGCAATTGAGTGGGTTCGTTTGTCTGTATAAAATGTATGTTTACGACATAATGCTATGGAAGGCAAATAGAAAGTAAAATGGTAAGCCTACAGGACTTATGGGACATCATTAAGTAAATAAATCTTCACATTGTGAGTATTTCAAAGGGAGAGAGACAGAAGGGCACAGAAAGCTTATTCAACAAAATAATTGTTGAGTGTTTTTTTAACCCTATTTTTCAGCAACAGCAGCAAACTTTGGTTCAAATGAAGTCACTGAGAAACTCACTGCACAGAAACGGATAAAAGTATAGCTGTGACCTTAGGGGACATCTGAGCTCCCTAAATAAGAAAGAGAGCTGGTGAAAGAAACAGGTAAAAGCTCAGATGACAGATCTCTCTTTCTCTCTCTCTCTCCCCCGCCCCCCACCCTGAATTCTTTCCACCATATCATACCACTTCCTTATGGAGGCCTAATAAATCTTCCTGAATTCATGTTTCATCTCTCCAATAAGATCATTAGCACCATCACCTCTCGGCCTTTTGGTTAAGATGAAGTGTCAAGATCATAAGCCTGATCATAAGCAAATGTCAAATCTCATACTTTTTGCACTTGTTTTACATTCAGGGGTACATGTGCAGGTTTGTTACATAGGTCAACTGCATGTCTGAGGGGCTTGGTGTACAGATTGCTTCGTCACCTAGGTAATAGGCATAGTACCCAACAGGCAGTTCTCCAACCCTCTCCCTCTCCCCAATCTCCAGCCTCAAGTAGGCCCCAGGGTCTGTTTTTCCCCTTCTTTGTGTTCATGTGTGCTTAATGTTCGGCTCCCACTTATAAGTGAAAACAGGTATTTGGTTTTCTGTTCCTGATGTTAGTTTGCTTATGATAATGGCCTCTAGCTCCATCTATGTTGCTGCAAAGGACATGATCTCATTCTTTTCTGTGGCCAAAGTATTCTTTTTTTAATTTCCAACTTTTAAGTTCAGGGGTACATGTGCAGGATGTGGTTATATATAAATAGGTAAATATGTGCCATGGTAATTTGCTGCACAGATCATCCCATCACCTATGTATTAAGCCCAGCATTCATAGCTGTTCTTTCTGATGCTCTCCCTCCTCGTACCCCCACCCTCCAACAGGCCCCAGTGTATGTTATTCACCCCCATGTGTCCATGTGTTCTCATCATTCAGCTCCCACTTATAAGTGAGAACATGCGGTATTTGGTTTTCTGTTCGTGCATTAGTTTGCTAAGGATAATGCCTTCCAGCTCCATCTATGTTCCTGCGAAGGACATGATCTCATTCCTTTTTATGGCTGCATGGTGTATATGTACCACGTTTTCTTTGTGCAGTCTATTATTGATGGGCATTTGGGTTGATTCCATGTCTTTGCTATTGTGAGTAGTGCTGCAATGAACATATGCATGCGTGTATCTTTATAATAGAATGATTTCCATTCCTTTTTGTGTATATATCCAGTAATGGGATTGCTGGGTCAAATGGTATTTCTGCCCCTAGGTCCTTAAAGAATCGCTACACTTTCTTCCACAATGGTTGAACTAATGTAGGCTCCCACCAACGGTGTAAAAGCATTCATTTTTCTCTGCAGCCTCACCAGCATCTGTTGTTTTTGTGACTTTTTAATAATAGCCATTCCGACTGGTGTGAAATGGTATCTCACTTTGGTTTTGATCTTGCATTTCTCTAATGATCAATGATGTTGAGCTTTTTTTCATGTTTGTTGGCCGCATGTATGTCTTCTTTTGAGAAGTGTCCGTTCATGTCATTTGCAACCACTTTTTATTGGGGTTGTTTTTTTCTTATAAGTTTGTTTAAATTCCTTGTAGATGCTGGATATTAGACCTTTGTCAGATGCATAGTTTGCCAATATTTTCTCCCATTCTGTAAGTTGTCTGTTCACTCTGATGATCATTTCTTTTACTGTGCAGAAGCTCTTTAGTTTAATTAGATCCCATTTGTCTATTTTTGCTTTTGTTGCAATTCCTTTTAGCATCTTCACCATGGAAACTTTAATTGTGCCTATGTTCTGAATGGTATTGCCTAGATTTTCTTCTAGGGTTTTTATAGTTTTGGGTTTTACATTTAAGTATTTAATCCATCTTGAGTTGATTTTTGTATATGGCATAAGGAAGGGGTCCAGTTTCAATTTTCTGCTTGTGGCTGGCAAGTACTCTCAGCACCATTTATTAAATAGGGAATCCATTTCCCATTGCTTTCATCAGGTTTGTTGAAGATCAGGTGGTTGTAGGTATGTGGTCTTATTTCTGGGTTCTCTATTCTACCCCATTGGTCTATGTGTCTGTTCTTGTGCCAGTACCATGCTGTTTTGGTTACTATAGTCTTGTAGTATAGTTTGAGATTGGGTCGCATGATGCCTCTAGCTTTGTTCTTTTTGCTTAGGATGGTCTTGGTTATTTGGACTTTTTGGTTCCATATGAATTTTAAAATAGTTTTTTCTAATTCTGTGAAGAATGTCAATGGTAGTTTCATGGGGATAGCATTAAATCTACAAATTGCTTTGGGCAATATGGCCATTTTCACGATATTGATTCTTCCTATCCATGAGCATGGAATGTTTTTCCGTTTGTTTGTGTCATCTCTGATTTCTTTGAGCATTGGTTTGTAGTTCTCCTTGAAGAGGTCCTTCACTTCCCTTGTTAGCTGTATTCCTAGGTATTTTATTCTTTTTGTAGCAATTGTGAATGAGAGTTCATTCATTATTTGGTTCTTGGTTTGCTGTTGTTGGCGTATAGGAATGCTAGTGATTTCTGCACACTGATTTTGTATCCTGAGACTTTGCTAAAGTTGCTTACCCGCCCAGGGAACAGGGCTGGGAAGGTCTGTAGTCAAGCAGGGTTATTCCAAGTGGTGCATCTATGGAGGCACCACCCCAGAATGGAGAGACAAGTTTTCATAGAAAGAAAAATCACTCACTATGTGTAAAGCTGGGACAAGCACAAAACTAGAGAATGGGCAAGGATTAGAGAAGCAAGAGGTCCAAACAGGACACAGTGCTGATGCTGCAAAGAATGAGGAATTCATTCATTAAAAAGATATATTCTAATATAGTTGCTATCGTTGATTATGTAAGCATGTTAAGAACATGTTAAAGCATGTTAAGCCCGTAGGCTTCTCAACTCCTCTTCCTCTCCCTTTACTGTTATATAACATAATCAGACTGGACATGAGCTCATGAGAGGGATGTAGGTCTCAGTTCAATTCAAAAAATATTTATGGCACATCGGACACTTTGCAAAGAGCTAGGATACAGAGTTCCTTGACTTCAAGAAACAAACAGATACTCCTTTCCTTCAAAAAAAGGAAAAATACATCCCTGCCTTCAAAAAGCAAGTAGTCTCTTCAAAAAATGCTCGAATAATTTCAGTACAGAGGGCTAAGTGTTTAACATAGTGTCTGATATCAAATACCCAATGCATATCTGTTGAAGGCATGAATGAATGATAGAAGTACATCTCCAGTGGTACAGGAGTATAGCGCAGAAATGAGTGCAGTCTAAGGTAGGATATGATTGAAAGAAAAGTCAATTTGGTAAAAAAAAAAAAAAAAAAAAAAATTAATAAATGTGAAATGAAGTGATATGTTTTAGACTACTTTGCATTTTACAAAATACTTGTACATAGAATATCTCATTTATACTCACACCAACAAATAAGGAAGGTAGAACCCCCTCCTCACTTTTCATATAAGTCAATAGAAAAGTAAGAAATAGGCCAAGGTCACCCAGCTAGTGAAAGTCAGAGCTGGTACTTAAACCCATTTCTTGCAACTCTAAAGTTTGTGTATTTTACAGAAGCCCATGCTGCCACCAAGAGTCGACAAGTCTCAGATCTCTACTTGGAGCTTTGCATTCAAAATGTACTTCCACTACCATTTTCTAAGGTGTCTACCATTGTCTAAGGTGTCATTTCAGCTTCCAAAATGAGAAGGTGGGGAATCTTATGAAATTTCTGGAGCCATCACCTTGACTCTCTTTTCCTGGCCCCAGCACATAGAGAAACAAATGGTGAAAAAGAAAACAATAACAGTAGTAAAATGATAGTATTAGTAAAATAGTAGACATACTCTTTAACAAAAACTCATTAAATGAATGCAAATCATTTAATGAATGATCAGTCATAATCACAGGAAGGTACTGTTAGCATAATGTTTGAGGGAACAATAAAATCATATATATATACCATTTTCAGGTACAGCATCATCAATTTAACTGTGACAAATTGAGCTACTTTTTGCAGTTCTCTATGAGCACTGAGTCCTTGCACATAAATAAGAAATAACTTGGGCTACTAATGAGAACTCTGAACATAAAGGCAGCACCAAAGCGTGGTGCTGCATGAATGAAACGGCTATTTACATTTGTTTAATTATCTGGTTAATTAGGGAGCCATAAAATCAGAATGGGCTTGAGAGTTAAAGGGATAGCAGAGAAAATGCAACTGATAGTCTTCTGCTCCTTATCAAATCAAGATTTGCCTGTAAATAATTGCCCCCCCCCCAGAAGTTTGCTTCCTATTGCATACCTTGTCAAATCTAAAGGGATCTGCCCAGCACCCTAAAAGCCTCCAAGACCTCATTCCTCCTTGGTGGGCAGTAGAAAGAGCAATGTGCTAGAAGTGTGAGTCCAGAAGTCTCACTCCATCTTGGAAAAGCCTCCACCTTTCCTCCTCCTGTCCCACGTCAGTCCTCCCCAGGGACCCCATCCATGGGCTTCCAGCCAGCGTCATGGATCACCCCATCCTGCCCACTCTACTTCCTTCACAGAGCCATATCCATCTGCTTCTTTGCAGCACAGGTCAGGGCTCACCTTCCACCTGGGCTGTGGCTACCACCTAGTCAGCCTACCTGTCTCCAGCCTCCCTCTGTCCTGCAAGGTAATCCTCTAAGACACAAATCAGATCAAGTCACTCTCACAATGGAAACCCTTTACTGTTTCTCACAACCCTAGAGTAACCGAAGATGAGAATTCAAAGCTCCTCACCCAGCAGTGTTGACACATGCAGGCTTTACTCTATTTCTTTGACTCGAGGACATGCTGTAAAATCAGTATGTATTAACAGTTTCATATTTAAGAAGTTGGGCAGTCTTAATATGTACAGATAATGCAGTAGAAAAGTTTATTTTTCTGTTAAAAATAATATTGGATTTATGATGTATTTTAGAACCAAGGAGATGAAGTATGAAGAAAAAAAGCAGGAAAAATTTTGCTCCACCTATAAGGGAATAGGAAGGATATTTTGAAAATTGAAATATCTACACAGTGGTTTTATTATCATTTTTTTAAAGTGTATGAACTTGAAGACAGGCCTGAGCTGTCTCCCAATTCTAACACTTTCTAGCTCTTTGACCTTGGAAAAGTTATTCAACTCACTAAACCACATCATCTCCCTTTGTAAATTGGATAAAATAATACCTATCTCACAGTGCTACTCAAAGAATAAAGTTATATAAGGTAAGATAAGCATCTACCACATGTGTAAAGGGAAGGTCTAAGAAATAAAATGTATAGTAATGGGGATTAATATTATCATTAGTGACATTATTATTTCCTACCATAAATTTAGCATTTCATAAATATCACATTGTTCCTTTCCTCAGTTGACACTATTGTGGCAATGGTAGAAATGAAATGCAGTTGAATGAAGCATCAACAGAACTCTATTTACAACCTAAAGATGCATTTTTAAATTCCAATTAAAAAAAAAAAAAAAAGTCTATACCCTAACCAAGCATTCCCTTTTCAAGTAACTATAGAAATTTCCAATTTGCTTTTGCAAAAACAAAAAATGTTTAGATGGTCGGTTAGAGATGATTACGATGGGGCTGGGTCTGTATTTAATACTGCTTTGAATCAGAAGGAAGGATATAATTGTGTTGCATATTACATTTAATGAAAGTCAGGTAGACTTTCACCCTGAAGTCTTTTATTGCCAATTTTGTTCAGCAAGGAGCAGGTGAAACTCTTCCCAAGCTTGCCCTATTCCACTTCTATTAATTCATCAAGCAAGACCGAATTGGCTGTTTAAATTATCAGTCAGGGGTAGAACGGACGGTTATTAGCACAATAGATGCCAGAAATCATGGAGACAGTGCTGGTAGTCTTCTCAGCCAATCAGAGCATGGCACTTGGCCAAAAGATTTTGTCATTTTAAATTAATCAGCCTATACTCCCCTCACATGACCAGGGCCAAGGGTGGGCACAGGCAGAAAAAGGAGTACATGTCCAACTGATTGAATATTGCATAAATGTGACTGTTGCAATCGAGGTCTGAGCAGTGCCTGATGCTACACGTCTTTGGGACAACAGGCAGGATGGGAACGGAGGAAACTTAATTACAGCATGTTTAAGCCGCTCACGGAGCTGCCCGGGGAGGGAGACCTAATGGGTGTCAACACAATTACAGATCTTCACACACATTTGAAAATAACAGACTGTGACAAGGACACAATTGCCGTGTTGTCATCTCATCTGCACAGCGATTTGACATACTGGATATCAACGCGGAATTGAATTAGAGAAAGAGATTGCATGGCAATTTCCCAGCCTGGCTTTCCGATTTCTCTGGCAGCCAAGGGACAATATGCCCAAAGGTAATTCCAGCAGCCCAGCTACCCCTTACCCCACCCTAGCCCTGCTCTTGCCTCAAACACTGATAAAACAATGATGGTTTCACATCAGCTCCTCGCTGGCAACCTCAAGACACTCAGAAGACACTTAGAAGGTGAAAATAAGGGAATGCTTATCTCAAACACTCCTCAGACCTGTGCTATCAGAACTCCTTGGGTCTCCCTCTTATCTATTCTTACTCTCTTAACCCCCTAACAAAACCCTCTGCTAGCTGTCACCCAGTAGGTCTCCCTCCCCTAGCAGCTCCAAGAGTGGCTTAAACATGTTGTAATTAACTTTCCTCCTTTCCTCCCTCCTGCCTGTTTTCCCAAGGGTGTGTAGCATCAGGCACTGCTCAATCCTCAATTGCAGATGGTCACATTTATGCAATATTCAATTTCTCTGGGCATTTGCCCAAGTTGCTCAAGTTTGCCCTTTCTGAATCGCAATCTCTCCATCTCTAATTTGGGGTTAGGAGAAACTGGTAGGCTACATCAGGATCACCTGGAAAATTCCTTTAAAATGTAGACTTCTAGGTGCCCAAGCTAGACCTACTGAATTGGAATCTTCACAGGATGAAAGCCAACGACCTTATTTTTAACAATCTCCCTCTCCATCGCCCAGCTCCTAAGACAATTAGCTCTGTACCAGTCACCAGTCCTTTCTAGAAAGCTAGAAAGGACTAGATGATCTGTTAGGAGCCATTCTAGTTCCATAATTTGTCAAGTTGTTCATCTGACCATAATAATACCCATGGGTCACTTACTAGATACCAGCTGGCACTGGGCTTCTGCACATATACCATCTCATGTAACCATCATGATAGTCCCTCCGAGGAAGGGTTATAGATTATCAGCTACCCCTCTCTTGGGTCTTACTTAAAACATCAGGCTCCACTCCCCTGCTGCACATCCTCAGGGCTCCTTACACTCCCCTAATCATCATAGCATCACACAGTTGACTGGTCCATCCTCCCAATTTGACATTTATGAAATTGGCCTGATGTCCCCATAGAACTGCTTTATGGGTTGTTTTTTGTTTTGCTTTGAATAAACATAGAAATTGACCCTCTCAGTCTTAAAGCTTGAAACTTACATTGGTGTTATCACAGTTATTTTCTCAGGAAACCAACCATCAGTCCTCCCAGATAGTATCAAAAAACTGAGGCTCACCATATCTGGACAATGAGATGCCAGACCCTCATCCATCATGATTGCCTAACTGACCACTTTCTTCCTATTGGCCAGTGCCTCTTCTTTACCTGTTCCTAATTCCTGTTTTTCCACATGTGGTTCTGCTACATAAACTTTTAATTTTAGTCAGTTGAAAAGATGATTTGAGACCCGTCTCCCATCTGCTCACCTGCAGCACCCAAAAAGTCTTCTTCCCTGGCAAAACTTGTTGTCTCAGTGATTGGCTTTCTGTGTGGTGAGCAAAAGGACCTAGACCAAACCCCTGGCATTTCGGTAATAGTAAATCCCATAAAGCAAGAAATCTTGCTGTGTTATTCATTGCTGTATCTCCAGGGCTGACACATGGTCAGTGCTTAATATTGGCAGAATGAACATCAAACAGATGGGAAAAGTGATGCTCAGAAAGGTGAAGTAACTGATATGGTTTGACTGTGTCCCCACCCAAATCTCATTTTGCATTGTAGTCCCCATAATCCCCATGTGTGGTGGGGGAGGGACCCAGTGCGAGGTAATTTAATCATGGAGGCAGTTACCTCATGCTGTTCTTGCGATTGTGAGTTCTCACGAAATCTGATGGTTTATAAGGGGCTTTTCCCCCTTTTGCTCTCATTCTTCTCCTTGCTGCCACCATGTGAAGAAGGACATGTTTGCTTTGCCTTCTGCCATGATTGTAAGTATACCAAGGGCTCCCCAGCCATACTGAACTGTGAGTCAATTAAATCTCTTTATAAATTACCCAGTCTTGGGTCTGTCTTTATCAGCAGTGTGAGAATGGACTAATACACTAAATCAAGGTCATAGAATTTGAAACTGATTGTCTAACTCATGAGCTGGTACTCTTTATATTGTTTCCTTTATAGAGCACCCCACAGTCTATTTCATCCTCATTCTTCCAACAGATCTTTCCTTCAGCCTTCTTTCCTTCAATCATTCCTCTATTTTGGCCACACCCGCTGCCTGCAAATCTCACTTATGGAACTGCACTCTCCCTCCTCTCCTTCCTTCTTATTTCTTTCCATGGCACTCAAAAGTCATGCCATGTATTTTTCATGGAGTAAGACTCTCTCTTTTGGCAATAAAGATCTAACCTCATGAAATTTCAGAAGACAATGTCCCTAAGATAGAAGTTCTTCATCTTTAGCACTTCAATGTGACCCCAACCATCAGATCAAAAGAAGAGAAAACCTATCAGCCTGACATCTAAGGCACCCCGACCCCACACACTGGCAGCCTCCCCTGGAAACCTGTGGCACCATCGTGTTTTAAGTCTGTTGCTATCATTGCTATTCAGAATGGGTGAGCCTGCATCATCCATTAATCCTTCAAATAAGCTACATCAAAATTTGGTCTGAAATGTTGCTTACTTGCCCTTAGCTTTTGAGTTATGTTGTTTTATAAAAGTTGCAAGTGCTATGATGGAGCCATGTATAAGGTGAGTCACTGAAGCTTGTGAAAAGGGCCGTGAACACCCAGGAGTCAAACTGGGACCAGAAGTGACACACGCATGTGGGAAGTCACCCTCTGTGGAAACCTCATGCCATGACTATGGCGCTCCCACCTGCGTCAGCAGTCCCTGCGAATTGCCTGATGAGACTGGAAGCTCTAGGAGAATGAAGAGGCGCAAGCACTGTGTCTATGTGATCATGCACTTTTCTTAAAATCAAGCACCTGATATTTAATTTAGTGTTTAAGGAGCAATAACACGTCTTCATAGGCTCTGTGGGAAAGTCAGAGCATGAAAGATTTTTTTAAATTCCATAGTCTCGCCACTAACAAATAACATCAGTGAGTATTTTACAAGGTACAATAGGACATTCATAACAACAATATTTATATCAAAAAGTGGGTTTATATTTACATTTCAATAGGTATATATTGAAATATTTTACAATATAGTTATATGTTTATATATTGCATATATATACTTGTGTATTTTATATTTTGTATTCATATATTATATAATAGGACTTGTATAAAGTATAAACATATATAGTACTTACACACAAAATTATATATGAGAATATACAAATATATAGATATTTAGATATAAAAGCCCCATTTTTGATATTATAAATAAATGCTGTTATGAACATCCTGTTATAAAGTCATATTGCTGATTATTCATTTCTTTGGTGTTGGGTAGAAACCAAGCCAATTCTCTCAAGGTACGAGAAATATCTTATTTTTTTGAAATCAAGTAAAACATCATTGAAACCCCTCATTTGCGAAGGCTGGAAAGCAAGTCATTTTTGGTCATTCTATGTGGCTCCTCCAGGGAAAGGAGGGCAAGCCCTGGTCAGGGCTGCTCACCATGCTGTCTCTCCATGTAAATCTGGGGGAGCTTTCAAGGTCCCCAAGCCTCCCCACACAGTGTCTGCCCCTGTGCAGGTTTCACTCCAGGGCCTCGAGCTGCAGGCTCCTCAGGCCCACCCAGCACTCACCACTCCAATTTCCAGGCATCTGCCTGGCATTTCAAGCCTTGCAGACCAAAGGCCCCTAGTCTGTCACTGAAGGATTCATCTCATTTATGTTCTTCCAACACAAGCTCATTCATAATTTAACTTGTATTTGCACTGCCTCATGTAGGATGCTAGTCCACGTGCTATAAATATTGTTTCAACTTTTTAAAAACCCATTTAAATGTTTTATTATGAAAATATTTATATACACACAAAAAAATCTGAAAATGCAGACCCAGTGTGGTGAAACAAGCCTGTAATCCCAAGCACTTTGGGAGGGGCCAGGCGGGTAGGATCACCTGAGGTCAAAAAAAAGGGTGGAGACCAGCCACGGCCAACATGATGAAGGCCATAATCTCCTACTAAACATACAAAAAAAATTAGCCAGAGGCGCAGTGGGGCATGCCTGTAGTCAGCTACTCGGGAGGCTGAGGCATGAGCGAACCTGGGAGGCGGAGGATTGCACAAAGATGGTAGCCATTACAGTCCTGAGGACGTTTCGTTCGGACGTTGGTGCGGACAGAATTATAAAACACCATTGTTCTGGTGAGTCAAGTTCAAAATAGATTATTTTAATTCCCTTCAATCGCCCTATATACCTCTCCCTCATTTCAAAGGGAAACATGATTTTGAATTTTGATTTTGTTGTATTGGTACCTTGCTTTCATATAAAGTGTAACTGAATAATATCTATCCCTAAACAATTGTACAGTTTTGTTTGCTTGAAGGTTATACAAACAGTATCGTACTCTTAATATTCTTCAGAAACTTAGTTTTATCATTCAGCATAATGTTTCCTTAAGATTCACTGTAACTGATGCATGCAGTTATGGTTAATTCATTTTGCCATAGTATTCCATCACATGAAAAAAACCTCCATTTATGTATGCATTCTCCTCTTAATGAATATTTGAGTTGTTTCCAGCTCTTTGCTATCACAAACATTGCTACTAAGAACATATTTCTGCAGTTCTCCTGGTACACACAAACAAGAAGATATCTTTTGTGTATACCTGGAAGAGGAATTGCTGAGTCAGAGATATTACTCATCTCCACCTGAAAAGATAATGCCAGTTTTTTTCCCAACATGTTTATACACATTTTACATTCCCAACAACATACTGTAAGGTTCTGTTTTTCTCTACTATTTTTCATTACATAAGTTTTGTCAGTCTGCTAGGGGTGAAATGGCATCTACTTATAATTGTAATGTGCATTTCCCTGATTTCTAAGGAGATACTACATCTTTGCATATGTTTATGGCCATTTCAAATTTCCTTTCCTCTGAAATGCTTCTATTTTTTTGCCCACTTTTTTTAGCTTGTCTTTTTCTTTTTGATCTGTTGTGAGCCTTTAGATATTAAATGATCATTGATTATATATGTTGAAAATATAGACTTGTAGTTTATCTTTATACTCTTAATATTGTTTGATACATAAAGTTTCCATTTTTTTGCCTTTTATGAAAATACAATTTACATACAATAAATTTCATGTTTTACACATATGGTTTGAAGATTTTTGACAATATCTACACAAGTGGGCAAAAAGATACAGTGTCCCATCACCCCAGGATTTCCCTTTGTTCTGTTTTTCAGCCAATCATTGGCACCCCAACTATCACTGATAGGATGTCTGTTACTGAAACACCAGGCATTCCATCTAGGTCCTGCTGCTCCCCACACAGAAAGCCAATTTGAGTATTGCCAAGGCAGAAGAAGGCTTTAATCGGATGCTGCAGCCAAAAGACAGGAGCTCAGTCTCAAATCCATCTCCCTGACCAGCTAAAATTAGGGGTGTTTATAGCAGGGAAGAAATGCAACAATATGTAAGAAAACAGGAACTAAGGAGGAGCAAGGAAGCAATCGTGATGAATGAGTGGTCTGGCATTTCATTGTCTGGATGTGGTGATCTGATGAGTTTCACTAGAAACTCAAAGTTTGGTAGGTTTAGAGGCCTGACGGTCATTTCCTGAGGAAGGAACTCAAATAGCACCTTTTACTAACAGAAGGGTTAATTTCTATGTTTATCCCCCTCCCAAATAAAACTATGGAACTATTGGGTTGGTTTCATTTCTATCACCAATGATTAATCTGGCAGTTCAAGAATGTCTCATAAATGGCATATTTTGTGTCTCAATTCTTTCACTCAGAAGGTTCTGGAGGTATATCCATGTTGTTTTATCAGTATTTTATTTTTTATTGCTGAGCAATGCTTTATTTTACAAATTTACCACAATTTGGTTTGTTTTTGTTTTTGTTTTTTTTTTTTTTTGAGACGGAGTCTCGCTCTGTCGCCCAGGCCGGAGTGCAGTGGCCGGATCTCAGCTCACTGCAAGCTCCGCCTCCCGGGTTCACGCCATTCTCCTGCCTCAGCCGCCCGAGTAGCTGGGACTACAGGCGCCCGCCACCTTGCCTGCCTAGTTTTTTGTATTTTTTAGTAGAGACGGGGTTTCCCCGTGTTAGCCAGGATGGTTTCCATCTCCTGACCTCGTGATCCGCCCGTCTCGGCCTCCCAAAGTGCTGGGATTACAGGCTTGAGCCACCATGCCCGGCCACCACAATTTGTTTATCCATTCAATTGCTGATGGATATTTTACTTGTTTTCAGTTTGTTGATGAACATGAATAAAGCAGCTAGAAACATTTGTGTATACATCTTTGGGCATATGGTTTTGTTTCTGTTAGGTAAATATCTAGAGGTGGAATTTCTGGGTCATATGGTCAGGGCATGTATACCTTTATGAGAAACCGTCCAGCTCTTTTCAAATAGGGTTAAATTGTTTTATAATCCCACCAGTAATTTATGAAAGTTTGGATTACTCTACATCTTCAGAAAAACTTGATAATGTCAGCCTTTTTAATTTAATCCTTTTGGTCAGTGTGAAGTGGTGTCTCATTGAGGTTTTAATCTGCATTTCCAAGATAACTAATAATGTTGGGCATCTTTATTCACCACTTGTATGTCTTCTTTTTTGAAGTGTACATTTAAGTCTTTTGCCAATTTTTGTTCATACTGTTGTAAGAGTTTTATATTCTGAATATCTGTATTAGATATATATTTTTGAATAGTTTCTCCCGTGTGTCTTTTTATTTCATTTTCTCAAAGTAGATTTTGAAAAGTAGAAGTTACTGTGCTGAAGTCCAATTTATCTTTATTTTTTTCTTCTAGGATTAATGCTTTTTGGGTCCTATCTAAGAAAGTTTTGCCTATCCCAAGATCACCAAGAATTTCTCCTATGTTTTTCTCTAGAAGTTTTATGGTTTTAGGCTTTGCATTTAGGTCTGTGGCCCATTTTAGATTAACTTTTGTGTATGGTAAGGGTTGATGTTCATTGTTGTGCATATGTATTGTAAATTGTTCTAATTGACCATTAGAACATTTCTTATTGAATCGTCTTCACATCTTTGTCAAAAATCAATTCACCATTTATGTGTGGGTTTGTTACTAGACTCTCTTTTCTATTCTATTGATCTATATGTTTACCTTTATGCCAATACCACACTCTATGGAATACTGTAACTTTATGTTAAGACTTAAAATCAACTCATATAAGTCTTCCAATTGTCTTCTACTTTTTAAAAATTGTTCTGTGCTATTCTAGGTTCACTGTGCTGGGCAAAGTGAATGACTCCTGACTGCATTCACCCTGGTGATCTTTCCCTTTTTGGGTCAGATGGTTCTCTTCAGTTTAATGATCTTCCATTTGCTGACCAGCCTGCTAGGCTCTGAAGAAGAAATTTCAACTAACATCAGACTAATTCTCATCTGCCACTCTCCCCCAGTGCAGTAGGGCCTACAGTGACATGTACCATTTCACCAAGCCTTGCCTATGGCCCACCAGCAGCATCCATGCGGGGCAAAGCTTGATTGAGAAGAATAAAGATCATGGATGGAACTCGGGGGACATTATGTTAGAAGAAAATAAGCCAAGAACACAAAGTCAAACACTGCGTGTTCTCACTCATATGTGGAAACTAAAAAAGTTGATGTTGGCGAAGTGCGGTGGCTCATGCCTATAATCCCAGCACTTTGGGAGGCTGAGGTGGGTGGATCACTTGAGGTCAGGAGTTTGAGACCAGCCTGGCCAACATGGTGAAAACCCGTCTCTACTAAAAACACAAAAATTAGCCAGGCATGGTGGCAGATGCCTGCAATCTCAGCTACTTGGGAGTCTAAGGCAAGAGAATCACTTGAACCCAGGAGGCAAAGGTTGCAGTGAGCCAAGATTCCTCCATTGCACTCCAGCTAGGGTGACAAGAGCGAAACTTCAGTTGAAGAAGGAGAAGGAGAAGAAGAAGAAAAAAAGAAAAAAAGTTGATGATATAGAGGCAAATAGTAAAACAGGATATGAGAGGCTAAAAAGGGTGGAGGAGGGAGAGGATAGGGCAAGATTTGTTAAAAGACACAAAATTACAGATAGATAGGAAGAATGAGTTCTAGTGTTCTGTACCACAGCAGGATGAGCATAGTTAACAATGTATTAAATAGTTTAAATAGCCAGGAGATATTGAGTATTGAGGATACTGAAGGAGGATATGGAATGAACAAAGAAATGACAAATTCTTTAAATGATGAATGTACTAATGACCCAGATCTGATCACTAGACACTATATATGTATCACAATATCACTATGTACCCCATGAATATGTATATTATGTGTTAATTTTAAAAATTAAATGTAATTTAAGTATATATAGTGTGTATATATATATATAAAAAAAAAAAACTTGGAACCTCCAGATGGGTATGAATCTCAATGTCTTTCTAGCTGCATGGTCTTGGGCAGTCCATGTAACCTCTCTGAGCTTCTATTTCCTTGTCTATATAATGTCCATAATAATACCTGATATAGTTTGACTGTGTCCCCACTCAAATTTCATCTTGAATTGTAGTTCCCATAATCCCCATGTGTGGTGGGAGGGACCTAGTGGGACGTAATCAAATCATGGAGGTGGTTCCCCCCTGCTATTCTCATGATAGTAAGTTCTCACGAGATCTGATGGTTTTAGAAGGGGCTTCCCCCTTTGCTCAGCTCTCATTCTTCTCTCCTGCTGTCTTGTGAAGAATGACATATTTGCTTCCTCTTCCACCAAAGTTGTAAGTTTCCTGAGGCCTCTCCAGCCCTGTGGACCTGTGAATCAATTAATCCTCTTTCCTTTATAAATTACCCAGTCTTGGGTATATCCTTACAGCAGCATGACAACAGACTAATACCTACCCTAGTTATCCCACAAAGTCATTGAGTAGGTAGCATATGGGTATTGGTTATCATGATTGTCATAATGAGACAATTTAGTAAGATGAGGAAATGAAAAATATTAGGAAAACCAATCATTGCAATGGGGAAATAAAAACAAAACCAAATGTATGAGTTTGTCCCTACTTCATCTGCTGTTCTGGCCTTTTCAACAATTCAAAGGACCTACCTGCTAAAGCCCATCTTGGTTTCCTGATGGAAACGATACTGTGAGAGATCCACAGAATGTCATCAGATAAGATTACTGCCAACTAATGGGGAAATGCCAGCAGACCACGCACTCTTCCCTAAGCAGTCCCAGAAACACAGAATTTCCTGAACCCAAGACTTTCTCCATCCACCCAGGAAGGTGAGGGGTTGGGGGACACCATTCCTAACAAGAGCCTTATCTGTGTGCCTGACACTAGGTTAAGATTTTCACATATATTTCCTTATTTAGTTTGTACAATTGCTCTGCAGCATAGATATAATTCTTTAATATAATAGTTAAGAAATTTGAAGCCCTTTAGAAGTTAAGAAAGTTGCCTAAGAGCTCACAGAGTCAAAGCTGAGATTCAGATCTTGCTTTGAATCAAAGCTAGTGTACTCCCATTTCCACATCATCTCCCAAGTCAAACTTGAACAAGCCATGACCAAAGGACTCCATGCTCTGCAATAAGCATTTATAATTTCACCCTCAATTCTTCCATTTATAGAGAAAAGTTTGCATGTAATTAATTTAAGGATAATTCCTCCATAAATTATACTTCAATCTAGTTCTATACTTAAATAATTAAGTTTAAAACAGAATGACTAATGAAACTAATAGTTACCAAATTACTAGATTTTGAAAATCATTGATTTTCTCATTTGCCTGCTAAAATTAATCAATCTTATTTACATATACAGATTGCATTTGCTTTAGATTTGAGATATTTATTTTCCAAGTTTTTCCACCAGTTTTGAAATCCACTTGAAAAACACTCAGTTCTGTTTCAATTATGCTTATTTGCATGGAAACCAAAACCTTATTGCTCTTCTAATTAGTAATATTATGATTGTTCCTTTTATTTGAATACAATGCCCTTGTAACTTAAAGAATAAAGATTCAACCCAGCCAAGCAACTTTAAAAACACATATGGAAATGATCAGTATAATACAATTTCTTTTGGTAATAAGATAAATAAAAGCAAATTCTCCTGTTACAAAACACAAAAAACCCACTTTACAAAATACCTTTTTAGTAATTTCTACAAAATAATACTCTAAGATCTTATAACCATGTCATACTAAATGTTTACATATATGATGAGAAGGTATTTCCTGGAATGACTAGTGGGTGGGATAAGCCTAAAAGGATTTCCAAGAAATACAGAAACATAAGGATCCAATAATTTGAAAAAAGACTAAAAATATTCTAAGATTTTCAAAGTGCAAATTACCACGTACAAATTTGGTGGTTATAAGAAGCCTTTTTTTTTTTTTGCAATAAAATGCAAATTTAATAGAAAACATATAGGAAGTGCAACTATTGAGTTGTGAAACTTTTGTTTCAGTTTTACTTTTTGTATGTGGGCATGTAAATATGAGTGTACAGGCTGGGTACGATGGCTCATTGTGGTCCCAGCATTTGGGGAGGCTGAGGCAGGCGGATCACTTGAGCCCAGTAGTTCAAGACCAGCCTGGGCAACATAGTGAAACCTCATCTTTACAAAAAGTACAAAAATGAGCCAACCATAGTAGCACATACTTGTAGTCTCAGCTACTCAGGAGGTTCAGGTGGGAGGATTGCTTTAGCCTGGGAAGCAGAGGTTGAAGTGAACTAAGATCATGCCATTGCACTCCAGCCTGGGTGACAGACCAAGACCTTCTCTCAAAAAAAAAAAAAAGGGGGGAGGGGTGTAAGAGTGAGTGTGTGTGTGTGTGTGTGTGTGTGTGTGTGTGTGTGTCCTGAGTCATGAGTCATGGTCATGAAAGAAAATGTATTCGCTACTGTGGACTAAGGTCAAAAGTTTAAAAACCACTAACCCAATTGATCCATTGACCAGATGGAGTTTGGAAGGACTGATATTTTAGAGACTTCTGAAAATAATAAATAACAGACTTTGGCATCAGCTAGGTTCAACTCTCAACAAATAACTCAACCTCCCTAAATCTTGGTGTCACATTTGTAAATGAAGATAATAGTAACAGCTCGCAAGTTTGTTTTGACATTAAAAAGAGATAATGTATGTGAAGTGTTTAGCACAGTGCCTGGCATATGATAATCAATAAATGTTGGCTATCATTTTCTAGAACTGCTGAAAAGCTTCTTTGTCTCTGATTAAAACATACCCACTTCAAGGTGTATTCATTTCCGCTGAGTGACATCTGTCACCTCTTTAACGAGTTTTTTACTTTTTGTCTATGTTCAGTTGCTTCTCCAGACAGCCAAGGACCAGAGGCAGAATTCAGTGACCAACCCTAAACATGAGAAAGAGCAGCCTCTCAGCAGTCCATGTGCATACTGATCCCCTGCTTAGCTTCAGACTCCATGTCAGTCGAGGTGAAGAAATAAAAAGGAGGTGAAACTGGCCCAATTGTCCCATAGAACTGATGTATGGTTTATTTTGAATAAACACAGAAATTGAACCTCCCAGTCTTAAAACTTGAGACATTTAGTTTTGTTTTATCAGAGTTCCTTTTTCAGGAAATCAACCATCAGTCCTGCCATATAGTATCAAGGAACTGAAACTCACTAGACCATAGCATCTGGACAATGAAATGCCAGACCTCTCATCTGTCATAACTGCCTAACCAACCACCCACTGCCTGTTGACCAGCTCCTCTTCTTTACCTCTCACACATGGTTACATTTCTTTCCCCACTACATAAACCCCTAATTTTAGTTGTTGGGGAGACACATTTGAGACTGATTTCCCATCTCCTTGGCTGAAACACCCGATTAAAGCCTTCTTCCCTGGAAATACTCATTGTCTCAGTGATTGACTTTCTGTGTAGTGAGCAACAGGACCTAGACTGAACCCCAGGTGTTTTAGTAACAAAGGGTCACACATCCCTGTACCACCATCTTAAGCTACTTTTTGGTTTTTTTTAGACAGAGTCTTACTCTGTTATCCAGGCTAGAGTGCAGTGGTGCAGCCCCGGCTCACTGCAACCTCTGCCTCCTGGGTTCAAGTGATTCTTATGCCTCAGCCACTAGAGTAGCTGGGATTACAGGTGTGCACCACCACACCTGGCTAACTTTCATATTTTTAGTAGAAACGGGGTTTCACCATGTTGACCAGGCTGGTCTCGAACTCCTGACCTCAAGTGATCCACCTGCCTCAGCCTCCCAAAGTGCTGGGATTATAGGCCTGAGGCACCGCACCTGGCCTATGCTACTTTCAAATAAAAATGCTAGTATAACTAGGGAGATTCTGGGTCATCTTGGAATTCTTCAGGACTCCTGGATCCTTTTTTTCTGTCACACTTGTGTTCTTCAGTATGGTTTACTTAGGCATGGAATGGGGAAAAGGAGATTCTAGAGAAGAAAACAACACCACCACCACCACCACTAAGTTTAAATACTGATGAATCCTGGGATAATGAGGTTTAGGGAGGCTCAAACATGAAAATATATATATATAGGGATATGCAAGATATTCCACTGAAAATACCATACAGAGGAACACAAAGCAAGCAAAGGGTTCTGAGCTTTATAGTGTAATAATAAACACAGGCAACAATTGCTGAACCCTTCCTCACCACATGATGCCAAGGCCTTTCACATATGAACTCAATTAACACTCACAACATCTACAGGGTAGCTTTTCTGCTAATCCTCAATTTTTACATGAGATTTTCAAGAAGCTCTTATTAAATGGTGAAGCTAGGATTCACAACACCTGGTCGTCTGATTCTAGGGCCAATACTCTTCAGGTTCTAGCACCTTCCATGGGTCAGAGGGGGACACTAGAAGCTTTTTATTTTTTTATTTATTTTATATTTTGAGACGGAGTCTTGCTCTCTCACCCAGGCTGGAGTGCAGCAGCACGATCTCAGCTCACTGCAAGCTTCGCCTCCTGGGTTCACGCTATTCTCCTGCCTCAGCCTCCCAAGTAGCTGGGACTACAGGCACCTGCCACCATGCCTGGCTAATTTTTTGTATTTTTAGTAGAGATGGGGTTTCCCCGTGTTAGCCAGGATGGTCTTGATCTCCCGACCTCGTGATCTGCCTGCCTCAGCCTCCCAAAGTGCTGGGATTACAGGCATGAGCCACTGTGTCCAGCCAAGCTTTTTACTTTATTTTTGAGATAGCGTCTTGCTTCATTGCCCAGGCTGAAGTACAGTGGCACAATCCCGCCTCACTGCAACCACCAGAGGCTTTTTAAACCAAAGATTGCATGCAGAGGCCAGCATTTTCTCTGTTCTTTCTGTGCACTGTGCAGAGTAGACCAAAGCCAGGAAAACTCGAGTCAGGGAGCCCCCTCAGAGGCTGCTCTCTAATGCAATAGTACAGGTAGAAGGTCAGAGCAGGCATTGACATTGGTGGTGGAGTGGGCAGGTTCTGATTTTAGACAAATTTGAGAGATCAGATCAATACAAATAGGTGATTGTTTAAATGTGAGGCCTGCAGTGACCAGCATGGGATCCAGGAGGGCTCTTGGGGCTTCAGCTTGGGTAACCATGTGGGTGAAAGAGAGATCACCTGAAATCCCAAGTGAGGCAGGAGCAGGTCTGGGAGGCAGGATGAAGAGTTCAGTTAGGGCATGTTCTCCGAGGTTTGCACGGAACAGCCAGGGAAGACAAAGTAGATTTGTACACAAAAAGGCAACAGAGTTTAAGAGCAGCACTCTGGAGCCAGACTGCCCAGCTATGAATCTTCATTCTGACACTTAAAAGCTATGTGACGGAGGGTAAGTCAGTTAATATATGTAAAACACTGCCTGACACATAGAAAGAGCTCAGGAAACATGAGCTATTAGAATGATTTCATAACCAGATGACAGAACAGTAGGCACAGGCAGAAAGCATCCCCTGGCTCACTGCTTTCTCCCTTATACCCCATCCTGGCTTTACCATAGTTTAGGAACCAATCTGAGACCACATAAGGAATAACAGACATGCCAAAAGGAATGAGAAAAGAACCCACCTGACATGGGTTCCTTCCCACTTGTTCCTAAGCTCTGGCCCCGTCCCAGTGAGACCAAAGTTGCAGATGGCCTCTAACTTCGTTGAGTAATTGTCCTAGACTTGAATTTGGAATGGACTCCTTTAAGGGACTGTCGTGAACAGTGCAAAGTTAGAGATAACCAGGTCCACGTATGCTTGTGTTTTTCCACAATGTCAGGCTTTTATTAATGCTATTTCAATCACAAAAGCCACGAGCTACATGGTCTTCCCAAGGAGGCAATTCTCCTTCGTACTTCCCATTCACTCAGAAGTCACAGCTACAAATATTGCAAAATATATACAATAGTAAACAATACATAAAAGATACAGATTAAACTTTCCACATAACAAACAAGGTAACATTTAGCATCAAGAGAAAAAGAGAGAGGACAAAAGGCTAATGAGCCAGTTCCAGGGACGCAAAGACATCAGAAGGAATCCAGGTCTGGGCCAGGCGATCAGTCTTGCCAGAAAGAGCCCTTGGCGATAGATGCCGAGTTCTTATCAGGAGTGACTGCAAGACAACTGTCAGTTGACGGCTGTTTCAAGATGCCGAAGGCCCACTCTTTTAAGGTCAGGGTCCTCTGGTGAGAACTGATAGTGGAAGTGTGTGCTTGTGTCCGTATCTGGTTGGATGCAGTCTTTGTTATTTGATTTGTTTATTAAGCAAAACATCTGATCCTTGTTGGCAAAGTGCCCTATGAAATATAACATGGAGTCTTTCTCTAAGATGGAGTTAGTTATGTCAAGGGTGCTCTATAAGCCACCTAAATGGCATTACCTTTTAGATGTGAATCTGTCAGTCCTGCCTCCATCAGCTGGAAAACAATACACCCCTAAGCTCCCATGAATTACTGAATTGTGGGGATAACACGCTCACTACCAGTTATGCTGACTGCGTTCCTCCCACCAGTGCCTATTAAGGTATCTATATATGCCAGATACTGTAGTGAAATAACTGAAAATTGTTTGCAATTTAAATTAAAATATGATATAAACCAGCATGTAAATAAATACAACCACCAAGACACAACTATCCAACTAGTTAAAATTTTTAATTAAATATTAACTAGATTTAATCTGGTTTTACCTTAGCAAGATTCCCCTACATCTTCCTTAGTATCAGAGGGCTCTGGCTACCATCTTGTTCCATGAGTTTTTCCAGGTCATAACACAGTAGTGGCAAGAAAGGGAGCTGAGTATCCTCCCCATGAAACACCACCACTTCCCCTCATTTTCTTACCTCAATCAAGATAATGTCACAGTATTCACCATCCTGTGAATCTAATTGTCATTCCTTATCAGTTATTAATAGGCACTGCATGTCTTCATTTCCAAGCTATGTGCCACTAGTTTGGGTTTTAAGAGCTTGTATTGTATTTGCTTTTTCTTTCTTACTCTTATTTTGTTTCAGCTAAATGCTTAGAGCTACTAGTTTCTTAAGGAGAATACATTTTTTGCTGGTTTAATATTTCCAGGTTTCCATTTCTACCAATAGAAGAACAACTTGTTTCAGAACAATCCTAGAAAAGCTAGACTTTTAAAAAATCTGTTCGAAGGTATTGGAAGGCAACCAAGAAAGCAAGAATTTGAGGGACCAGAATTTGAGGGACTAACCACTGGGTTAGTCTCACCCAGAAAGCTGGAGACACGAAGCTGGGAAACTGAACAGAGATTTTGATGGTCTCAAGGAGATGGGTCCTGGTAACATCTGAGCTTCCTGTTGGAACCCCAGAAAGGCAAGATCCCTGGGATAAGGGCAAACAAAATCCAACTACATGCTAATTACAAAAAAAAAACAACACCTAAAACAAAACCCAACTACATGCTAATTACAAAAAACAACACCTTATACACAACCCAACTACATGCCAATTACAAAAAACAACACCTTATACACAACCCAACTACATGCTAATTACAAAAAACACCTTATACACAACCCAACTACATGCTAATTACAAAAAACCTCATACACAACCCAACTACACGCTAATTACAAAAAGCTACACCTTAAACAAAACCCAACTACATGCTGCTAATTACAAAAAACACCTTAAACGAAAACCAACTACATGCTAATTACAAAAAAAACTACACCTTATACAAAACCCAACTACATACTAATTGCAAAGAACTACGTCTCAAAAGTAAACATATAGAAAGGTCAACAGTAAAAAGAAAAAAAAAAACTTCATGCAAACACTAACCAGAAAAAAGATGGATTTTTTGTACTACTGTAAAACAAAGTAACTTTGGCTTTAAGGCAAAAAGTGTTCCTGGAAATAAAGATAGTAATGTCATTATGATGAAAGAGCTCATCCACCAGGAAAATATAAAAATCCAAGTCGCCAATCACCTGTGTCAGTCAGGGTTCATGAAGAAGCCAGAAGTCACACAAGGAAATTGAGCAGAAAATATTTAATATAAAGAATCATTAATTAGGTAAAAAGAGGTTGACTAATAAAAAGTGTAAACAGGTGGCAACTTCCATTAGCCTGGAAATGAGCACACAAGGAAAGGACTTAGAAGCTCCTTCCAGAAGCTCACAAATAAACCAGATTCCTAGCTGGGTGCATTGGCTCACATCTATAATCCTAGCAGTTTAGGAGGTCGAAGCGTATAGATCACAGAGGCCACGGAGTTCAAGACCAGCCTGGCCCACATGGCGAAAGCCCATCTCTACTACAAATTCAAAAACTAGCTGGGTGTGATGGTACAAATCTGTAATCCCAGGTACTTGGGAGGCTGAGGCACAAGAATTGCTCGTACCCAGGAGGCGGAGGTTGCAGTGAGCAGAAATCATGACACTGCACTCTAGCCTGGGCAACAGAGCAAGACTCCACCTCAAAAAAAAAAAAAAAAAAACCAGACTCCTGCCGATACTCTCAGTTCTGAGATTCATCAAGATGAAAGGTATTTATCATGGGCCTCCAACAAAAAATCATTGGTGACAATTTTCAAAGATCCATCAAAGACCATTTTTTCTCTTTCTATTTGGTCATGGTTCCCTCGCACCTTTCTGAAAAGATCCTTACAAAACAGAAGTAGTTTAAGAACCTTTTCTCCACAAATTCACAGAAACGATTTCTTTTCTGTTATTCTCAGCCACCAGGAACTCCCCCAGGCCTCCCCTTCTAACACAAGGCCCCACAGATTGTCCCTGGGATTCTCAGAAAACTGATCCAGATAAAAATGTTGTGCAAAGAGCTGGTGGCCAAATCATTTAGTAAGAGCTAAGGGCGACTTGTGAGCAGTCAGAAACTTGGGAGCAGCTGGCTAGAGGCGTGCCTCAGCATGGCGGACCCTCCCTGCGCTCGCACACACCCTGCTTCCTCTGACGTCAGCCGCAGCCCTGGATGCATACAAGCTGGCAGGATTTGGCCTCCATGCCTTAACAACATGATTTTTCCCTTTGGGGCTCGACGTGTTTTGTGCAATTCTTCTCAGCTTCCACGCAACCTTTGAAAATCTCTTGCCTGGCTGGAACCCCCAGGGTTATACGAACAACTTTAAAACACAAACCTGAGAACCTCGCAGAGGAATTTCCCATCCAATCACCAGGATCTTGAGCTCCTAGTTCACACCAGCCCAGCACCTCCCTAGCTATGACCGTCCCCTCTGTAAGGAATACACGAGGACTACATGGCTACTTTTTCCCCTCTCTCCCATGGCCTCTGTCCCACTGGGGCTGACAAAAGAAACAGCGAAACAGGTTCCCAGGCCCACTCTCCCCAATATGTGGCTGCCACAGTGTGTTTTGGGTACTTTCTTGCCTTAAATACTTCCCCTACCATCCAGACTAGATGTCTTAACTCCCATCCTTAGAAAGACTTCAAAATTGTTGGTTTCCAGATTCCAGTGTCAAAGCACAAATATTCTAACACTTTGAGACAGCATTTGCCAAAGTGCATTCCTAAGAATGTCCTGCAAAGTGTTCTATGGAAGGCAGTATCAAGGTTACGAAAAGAAAAATGGTTAAGTGGTTACATGTCTTCCTTCAGGGGTCATGATGCAAATTCGCATGTTACAGGATCTATAGATCCCATTCACAGTAAATCAAATTATTTTCTGTCCGGAATTGGTGGGTTCTTCGTCTCCCTGACTTCAAGAACGAAGCTGCGGACCCTCACAGTGAGTGTTACATTTCTTAATGATGGTGTGTCCGGAGTTTGTTCATTCTTCCCCATGGGTTCCTGGTCTCGCTGACTTCAGCAGTGAAACTGCAGACCTTCGGGGTGAGTGTTACAGTTCTTGCAGGCGGCATGACGCAGAGTGAACAACAAGACTTTTTGTAAAGATTGAAAGAAGAAACCTTTCCCGATGTGGAAGTGTACCCCACCGGGTTCCCTATGCTGGCTCGGGCAGCCTGCTTCTATTCCCTTATCTGACCCCACCCGCATCCTGCTGATTGGTCCATTTTACAGAGAGCTGATTGGTCCATTTTGACAGAGTGTTGATTGGTACATTTACAATCCTTTAGCTAGACACAGAGTGCTAGACAGAAAAGTTTTCCAAGTCCCCACTAGGTTAGCTAGATACAGAGTACTGATTGGTGTATTTACAAACCCTAAGATAGACGCAGACTGCTGATTGGTGCGTTTACAATCCCTTAGCTAGACATAAAGGTTCTCCAAGTCTCCACTAGACCCAGGAGCTCAGCTGGCTTCACCTAGTGGATACCGCCCGGGGGCTGCAGGCGGAGCTGCCTGCTAGTCCTGGGCCGTGTGCCTGCACTCCTCAGCCCTTGGGCAAGGGTCGATCTGCCTGGGTGCCCTGAGGCACGGGGGGCAGCGCTCGTCAGGGAGGCTCGGGTTGCGCAGGAGCCCCTGGCGGCAGAGGGGTGTGGAGGCTCGGGCCTGGCAGGCTGCAGGTCCCAAGCCCTGCCCTGCCGGGAGGCAGCTGAGCCGCAACCAGAATTGGAGCTCAGCGTGGGCAGGCCGGCACTGCTGGGGGACCCTGCGCACCCTCTGCAGCTGCTGCCCCGGGCGGCTGCGCAGGCCGGCCACTCTTAACTGCGGGGCCACCGAGCCCACACCCACCCAGAACTCACACTGGCCGGCGAGTGCCACGTGCAGCCCCGGTTCCCGCAGGCTTCTTCTTCCACACCTCCCTGCAAGCAAAGGGAGCCGACTCTAGCCTCGGCCAGCCCAGAGAGGGGCTCCCACAGTGCCATGGTGGACTGTGAAGAGCTCCTCAAGCACCACCAGAGTGGACACCGAGGCCAAGGACGTGCTGAGAGTGAGGGCTGCTAGCATGTTGACACCTCTCAATTTCACTATGTTTAACTCAGTGTATCCCAAAGAAAAAGATCTGATAGTGAAACCCTGTTTTGTTTTTACATCTGTAAACATCCCCCAAACTACTGCTTGACAGAGCTATTTTTGGAAAACCCAGACTTAAGCCCTTAATTTAGAATGACTTAGTGGGGCACTGTCCAGATCACTGAGTTGGAACTGGAGAATTAAAAAATGTGATTTTTTTATTACTAGCTCTGTGATCTTCAGCAAGCCACTAAATATTCTAATCTTCCATTTTGCAAAATGGGAAATGGTAATGCCTATGTGATAGGTGGTGGTTGTGAGACTTGAATGGTGTAATGACTTTGAACATGGTTTGTAGTTGGTAAACAGGTTACTCAAGAAGTATTCACATCAGCATAGTTATTATTTATGTGGCCCTTTCCAGTTCTTATTTTTATGCTTGTCATTTTTGCCTCAATATCAGCTGGTAAGTGAGAAAAAGTGAATAAGTTTGAGAGGGTGATGCAAATGCTGGTGAATTGACTATTCTAAAGAGCCCGGGGCAAGAGTCAAGGACCCACCAGGAGGCAGCCACAGTCGAGCTTGTGCCTCCGGGTCAGATCCTGTCTCCTAAATGGTTCTTCCAGCCTCTATCTGAAGGGGCCCAAGAGCCAAAATAGACACGTGTGTTTAAGCTCAACAGAACCCACAGACCTTGACACACATCTGTGGAAGGGAACCATGATGGGGACAAGGTCTCTTGCACAGATTAGATCCCAGCTGTGGTTGTGAAGGGGTCCTCAAAGCTAAACCAGTGGAGCCCAGTCCATGGGTGAGCTTCACCTCTGCAGAACCTCACCTCTGCAGTGAGTCAGCCCACTTAGCATTGGGCTTGGGGTCAGCGAGATCTGGGGATGATGGAGTCAAATGTCACACGCAGTGAGGCCAGAAGACCAACTCAATGACACTGCAAACAAGAGCCTCTGAGACTGGGTGACACCCCTGCAACCTCTTAGCTGACACCTCACACTGACTACCTGGTCTGTTTACTTACTTCTATTGCTGACTAGATGGGGAGCCCGTTAAGGCAAGGGGCATATCTTATTCACATCTTTGTACCCAGGGACGTGCTAACATATCACACACCTGAAGGAGCAAATGAGAAAATAAAGGAAATACCATGACTTGGATGAGACCATGGACCTGGCAGTTCTTTATGCCACTCTCTCTCTTCTTCTTTGAGGAGGGACTTGGGCTTTTGTAAAGCAGAGAAGGGTCATGTCCTGAGAGTTCTGTGCACAGAAAAAGAGTCCTCCTTTTCTTCTTCCCTGATAACCCACAACCAGGACCTATGGATTGGACAGGCACATCTGTGCACTTAACCCCTACACCCCCATATGCCAAGTGAGGGGTCCTGAGATATCACATTTGATCTTAAAAACACTCAAATATCCGTGTCTTTTTACAATAGGAACTGTCCTGGTCTCGCCAAATGAGGCTCCTAAAGCAAGATAACAAATGCCATTTGAGTGCCAATGCCTGGTTTTGAGGCATCACTCTTCAGATATTTCCCCAGCTTGTATTAGCAACATATTTTATTTCCATATTATGACACTTTGACCTCAGGGCCTTGCTGACCGCGGAGGAACTGCCCCTCCCAGGGTCACACAATTTCTAGAGATGGTCAACGACTCACCTGGGATCACATAAATGCAAACCAACCAATCCAGAGCCCAGACCCCAACCACCTCCTCACTCAGGTTCTCACATTCTGGCCACTTGCCACCTGCCCTAACATCCCAGGGCCAGAAACCAGAAAATGAGTGACAGCCCCTGTGCGCCACAGCCTACTGCTATTATTCAAACTAATGCCAAGCTTACTGGTGGATTCTTCCACCAGTATCTTCCCACAGAAACCATAGTCAAGGCTCTTGCCCACAATTTCCCCTCTCCCTCTGACTGCTGATTGATCCCAGTGTTTCCCCACTGGGTCCCTCATGGCATGAAGTGATCCCTCCTCTTAGGGTATGTGAGTATAACAAATTGCCTGTTCAAGAAGAGTCATCTCCTTGTGTGTTGGCCTTGCCATACCTAAATAAAAATAAATCTATATTTTAAAACAAGGCCTTCTAAAGATGGTCATCTAATTTGAATTAATCAGAATAACTGACCCCACATCACAGACTGGACTGCCCAGTTTTAGTAGACAGCGAACTTAACCCGGTAAAAACTACTGCCAATAACAAAGAATAAACAATCAGTGATTTTGTCTTCTGTACTGGATAAGCAGATTGCAATTGGTCCTGTCCCAACACTAACCTCACAGAAAAGTAATTCTATGCAAACGTGCCTGCATCATGTGTTTCTTGAGGGCAGGAATCGAAGCTAACCTTGCTATGCATCTGTCCCAATACACTTCTGGTTTTGCCCAGGCCCTGCAGTGGGTTTATTAGGACAAGTTGAGGGAAAAGCTGGTGAATTCATAACCAGCTACTCAAATGTGGTGGGAGAGATCAACTCAGGCCTCCCAGACACCCCAGAGTATGCATCCCAATCAGACATAGTGCCTCTGTTGTGTGACTCTTGTTTAATAATGCAAACATTAACCTTAATGTCATTCAGCACTGAGGTCTCCAATCTCAGTCGAGCCCTCATGGTGGCTCAGAGATCCTGCTGTGTGTGCCCCATGCCCTCCAAAGTCATTGTTCTTGTTGAGTATTGCAAAGGAATACTCTTCTCTATCCTCTTCCAGCCCCTACCACACCGCTGCTACCCTATCTCATCAGATATAACCTTTTCAAATATTTCACCGAGAAAATGGAGACTGCAAGAAATTAACTCCCTCAACTTCCTGTCCCCAGTCTTCAGTCTGTGTTTGTCCCCAACCGTACCATCTTTCCTCCCAATTCAGAGGAAATAGACCCACGCCTCTACTCCAAAGTCAGCCCCTTTATCCTAAACCATAATATTGTGTTGATGCTGCTCTCTTCTGAATAGTCATCCTCTTCTTTGCTGGTCATTTAATGCCCAAGTTAGCCCCAGATTGGATTGAAAAAGACACTCCACAAATATTCAGTACTTATTTAAAAGACACTATACTAGGGCCAGGTGCAGTGGGTCACACCTGTAAACCCAGCACTTTGGGAGACTGATAAGGGCAGGTCACTTGAGGCCAGGAGTTGGAGACCAGCTTGGACAACATGGTGAAACCCATCTCTACTAAAAATATAAAAACTAGCCGGGCGTGGTGGTGCATGCCTGTAGCCCCAGCTACTCAGGAGGCCAAGGCAGGAGAATTGCTTGAACCCAGGAGGCAGATGTTGCAGTGAGCTGAGATCACGCCAATGCACTTCAGCCTAGATAATAGTGAGATTCTGTCTCAAAAAAAAAAAAAAAAAAAAAAGACACTATACTAGAAGGTGAGAGCACTCAATTCCTACCTGAGATCTCTTACTGAAGGAAAACAGAGACAGACAAGCAAACAAATGCTGCACTCTGATTAGTCCGTGGGCACAGAAAGGCTTGGTTGATTTCCTAGCAGGCATGAGCCAAAAGAGGCTCCCTGAGAAGGTAGAACTATGCCTTGACCACAGGTTCTGCTGTAACTATTACCTCCTCCCTGCTGGCTTGCATAGCTATGTTTCTAGAAATGTAGTCCACCATGAACATTCCCACTTCCTCAACAACCTCTCAGTTCCCTTCCAATCAATCTGGATCTGAGCCAGACTCTCAAAGACACAGCTTCCTTTGAGATCACGTGATTGTCTACACCAGTGGGCATTTTTCATTACACTGATCTCTTGATCTCCCTGAAACATTTCACACTGCACCATGCCCTTTTTATTTAGCATTTGAGGTATCTTTCTCCCGCATCTCTCCCTTGTCCATCCATCTTTCTCTCTCCCTACTGTGGACTCCTCTTTTAATACAACCTTGAACTGTTGACACTCCCGGAGGTTTCTCTAGGACTCTCTTCATGTCCCCGTGCGCAATCCTGGATATTCTTTGTATCTGTTGAATTCCCACTTGCCCTCAAGCTCACTGCTCATTTGTGACTTTCTCTCTAAGCAAATAAAATCTCCCTGCCATACCCTCTGATGACACCATGCACCTCTCCCTCATAGCACTCACCACTGCTGAAATTTTGCATTCATATATGTGGCTGCTTGCTGAATCTCTGTCCTTCCAATAGACTGAAATGCCATTTGGGCACTTTGTCCAACAACGGGATGTTGTTTAAATAATTTATTGTACACATACTTGATGAAATAACATTAACCAGTGAAAAATCACCCTAGAAAAAAAAAATGACTTGGAAAAAATACTCCTCGTACTTCTATGATCTGAATGTTCCTTATGTTGAAATCTACCCCCCAGGGGACAGTATTAGGAGGTGGGGTCTTAGGGAAGTGATTAAGTCATGACTATGGAGCCCTCATGAATGGGATCAATGCCCTTGTAAGAAGAGGCCTGAGAGAGACCCTTTGTCCCTTTCACCACATAAGGACACAGGAAAAAGTTGCTGTCTATGAGCCAGAAAGCAGGCCTTCACCAGGCACCGAATCTTGGACTTCTTAGCCTCCAGAATTGCAAGAAAATTTCTGTTGCTTAGTTTGTGGTGTTTTGTGATAGCAACCAAATGGATGAAGACAAATACATATCACGTGATTTTTTTTTGCAAATAAGTATATACATATGTGCAAAAATACTGGAATAACAGACAACAGCCTATAATCTGTGTATATACTAGGATAGTATAATTAAAAGAGATTGTTATTTTCTCAGCAACAGCAATAAGGCTGTTACAACTCAGGGTTAATTAATGACTCCTCATTAATTGCATGCTTAAGGCTTCCCCGGGCCCATCTTTTTTTAAACTGAGCACCTATTATATGTCAACACTGACTAGGTATTTTCAAATTTATTATTGTATTAGCATTATATATCCAGATGAAGGTGCTAGAAATGTAGTCAAGCTTTTCTTTGCTTACTAGAAGAGAGAGAAGCAGCAATAAGTCAGAAAGGTCGAGAGCTGTGGGCAAGCGCTTCCCGGCCTACCCTGGGTTCCTTTGAAGTTCTGCACTCATTCCACAAATATTTATTGCACAGCCCTGGCTAGGCACTGATACAGGGCCAAACTGGATGCATTCTTTCAGCACAAGGAGTGTTCCCCCAATGAGAAGGCCAGGTGGGAAGAAGTCTCCAAGGAAACTCCACCCAGCCTGTGCACTGGGGTGGAGCCACAGAGGTTTGCACCATCTGCAGCAGGGAGGGGCCTGGCCCATCCTCTTCCTGGGTGGTATATAGGATTAAATCTGCAAGGCGGGAAGCACACACTCTCGCTTTGCTGAAACTGTTTCCTCTTTTCCTTTTCATCCAATAAAACCCTGCCTTACTCACCCTTCGAATTGTCTGCGAGCCTAATCGTTCATGGCCCTGTGACAAGGACCCCGTCTTTAGCTGAACTAAGGAAAAGTCCCATAACGCCTACTCAGACATGAAAACTAAAAGGCCAATAAGATTTGCAGATGCTGTAACAGAAATTCATGGGGGCACAAAGCAGGGAGTTACCATTCTGACTGGAGAAGCAGACGATGAGAGAAGCAGCTCGAGGAAGCCTCTGAGGACGATCAAACAGTGACTCACAGGCAGAGTGCGCTATAGACTTCAAAGGTGTTTCTGACTTTTTATTCCATCGCTTATATCAAATGACCCAGGTTGGCAGCATTATTCTCATTTTATATTGCAGATGAAGAAATAATAGGTAAGACTTTTATAGCACTCCCAAGCACTTTACAAGTATTAATCTCTTCTAATTCCCCATAACAACCTATGAAGGCAGGAACCATTATTATCTTCATGTTACAGCTAAGGAAAGAGACTGAAAGAGGTTAAGTAATTTGCCCAAGTCATCAGTGAAGAACCAGATTTAAAACACAGGCAGTGTGTGTAATCCCACCACTTTGGGAGGCTGAGGTGGGAGGATCACCTGAGGTCAGGAGTTCGAGACCAGCCCGGCCAACATGCCGAAACCTCATCTTTACTAAAACTACAAAAATTAGCCATGCACGGTGGTGGGCGCCTGTAATCCCAGCTACTTAGGAGTCTGAGGCAGGAGAATTGCTTGAATCCAGGAAGCAGAGGTTGCAGTGAGCCGAGACCTCACCATTGCACTCCAGCCTGTGCAAGAAGATCGAAACTGTTTCAAAAAAAAAAAAAAAGATACAGGCAGTGTGGTGCCAGGGTCCAGACCAGGGCCAGCACTCTGCAGTGCTTCTCAGGAAAGCCACAGATAGCTCAGGGAAGGCAGGTCATTTGCCCAAAGTCAGGAGGCTGGGAAATGAAAAATCCTGCATGAAAATTCAGACACTCAATCTGGACACCCACGTTATGTCCATTTTTCCCATCATCGAATAATTTCCAGAGGGTCTGGAAAACCTAGAAATGGAAGAAGGAAGAAGAGAACTAATTTTTGAGTGCTATCTGCCAGGCACTGTATGAGGCGCTTGACACATGAAGGCACTCAGTCTGCAGTGCACCCCTAAAAGGCTGTAGATGGAATTGCCCCCTTCCATACAGAGGAGACCTAGTTTCAGAGGGAGAGCCACTGTCAGCCTAGAGTCCCAGAGGCTAGGCCCACTGATTCCAAGGAGCAGATTCTTGTTCCTTCCCCAGTGCCCAGGAGGGCGTGCTGCCAGTATCCACCCGGGCAGATGTGCCCCCCAGAAGGCCAGCCATGTGCCAGGCACTGGGAAACGGATTAATCACTGTGCTGTCCACCCTTGAGGAGACCTTGGCATGGAACAGTCCTCCCACCAGGGACGGGGACAGAGGGGGCTCAGGGGGTCCCTGCCTATCCCTTAGGTATTCTGCACTCCCTCCACCCCAACCCACCTCCAAGCAGGAAGCAGGAAAGGAAACCTCACGGTCCCAGTCACAAGGCCTCTGCTGGCTTTCCAGAAAGGCCAGTGCCTGGCACTCACTTGTGGCACAGTTTTGCTCCCCAGCACGGTCACATGAAGCCTGGGGAGAGGCCGCTTCTGATTCCATCTGCGTCCCATGGCTTCCTGCACACTGTGTGTGCTCCAGGCTGCACGCCCACACAGAGCTTCGTGTATTCTCATTTCCTCTGCATCTCCCACCATGACCCAGCGGCCTCTGTATTTATTCTCCTTTGCTTTGCAAAAGGCCCAGGAAGTGCTTCGTCTACTTCATACACTCAGGAAAAAGGAGAACTGTTTCCTCCCCAGCTGATTTACACTTTCCACTTCCAAATCCCTTTGTACATGTGACCTGAATGTGCTTAACAGCATGTTGAGGGAAATTGTGCAACTTACCCATGTGGGGGAGGAAAGGAGACTCAATTATTTTATGGGTTATTTTGGCAGAAATCCCAACCAGGATGCTGATGCCACAGCCCTTGACAGAACAAACACATCAGTCCAGCCGGGAGCCCCAGCAACGTGCTCACCCCTGCCCTTCCGGAAGAGCCAAATGTTTTACTATGCACATTTCAAGAAGGCAGTGGCTTGATCTCTAAATGTTTCTGCTCATTTTCAAAAACAAAAAAGGAGTCAGCCAACCCACAGAGAGATTTTAAAAAGGGGCCCGAAAGCTAATAGACTTTCCTTCTGCAACATACAGTTGGTCAGGCTTGATGATTATCAGTTAAACTGGAAGTGAAGACTTCCCTTGAAATGTCCTTGAATTTCACCCGGAACAGTGGTTTGCCACTTTCAGAGCGTATTTGTGGTTGGTCACCCCCACCCTTACCTGTGGCCCCAAATAAGAATAAGCTGGGTTCAGGTTCCATTCTGGAAAGAGAGCAGCTAGATGACTCCAAACACTGGGAATACCAACATCTCAACAAGACATTGGTCTCCATCCCAATGGCTTCTGCTCTTAACTTCAGGAGGCTTCCATTATTGACTTGGATGTCAATGCATTGACAATCCCCATTAAGCGCTACAAAAATGTGCTGTAAGTCTCACGTGGTGAGATATTTCACACATATTATTCGATTTAGTCCTCACAAGAAGCCTTTTCTACAGCTGTAGAAACTGAGGTCCTAAGAGGGTAAAGAACTTGCCCCAAGTTAATGCAGCCACTAATTGGCCATCATAGGTCCATCTACCTCACTTCGTTAAATTGACTACGCAGCTAATTTTTAGCGTAACTACAGACAATGCATTTATCATTCGATACAGGAAGGTTTCTTTTATTATCTCCAGCCATCCCTCATTAGAGAATGGGGCATCTCTTAGGCAGACTGTGGCCCGTCTTCAACCAGCTTTCATCACTTTACTTTTGTATCATCCCTACTTCTAGTTCTGGGGTCACTTCCCACTCTGTCTCCATCCTAGTGGCCCTGCATTTTACCAAGACCAGTGTAGACACTCTCATTACCCAAGACGCAGAGGTGAACTACAAGTCGCAAACAGCACGTGTGTAGGTCTGGCTACTTCTAATCTCAGCTGCTCTCCTCCACCACTGTCCAAGTCTAGGGCCCCAGGCACTTTGCCTTCACTCCCACCCATACTGATTCCTGTTAGGTCTTCACAACTATCTGATGTGATAAGTAGGGCATTTTTATTTTCATTTTATAAACAATGAAGTTGAGATTCAAAGAAGACCTCTGATAGACAAAGTATAAGCTTTGGAATCACAAAGACAGGACTTATAATGCCTGCCCTCCTACTTACTGAATAACTTTGACCAAATTATTTACTCACCTTGAACCTCAGCTTCTTTGTCTGTAAAACAGGAATAACCTACCAGGTCATTGAGAAAACTGAATGAGACAACATGAAAAATACAAATCCTGGTCAAGAAATAAGAGACAAAAGAAGTATTAAGAAGCAGGGCAGCAATGCAGACTTAGTGAAGGGAAAAGGAACACCCAGTTCCAGGCTGACTGAACTGAATCCTTAAAGGAAGTCTCAGTTACTGAACTTCATTTTGATTTCAAAAAGAAAAGAAATTTAAACCAGATCATTAATATGAAATTAAGAGGGAGATTGTTTAATCTCCCTTTAAGAAGAACTCTTAACCCGGTCAATCAATGAATACGACCTGGGATCTCATTGACCAACATCCAGCTCCTGCAGGAGCAGAAGCAGAAGACAGTCCCTACTCTCAGTTGCATGAGTCTTTAGTAGGGATGCTAAACTCACGTGGGTGAAATAACTAGAAACCAAATGTAAAACCCACATGGTACAAAAGCAGGCTTAATACATACCTGGGAAGCAGGGTAGATACAACTGGTAAGAAGGTAGGGTTTGAATTTGGAGATGAAGCAAAGGTGGAGGTTAGGTTGAAGGTTTCTACTCAAGGTAGCCAACATTTTTAAAAAATCAGAAGGCGAGTATGACCCAAATTCCTTATAAAATAATAACAGCAAAATCTTCTGTTCATTGAATGCCTAGTACATGCAAGAGCTCATTTGATTTTCTCATAATCATGAAACTATTTTACAGATCATGAAACTGAGACCCAGAGAGTTAAATCACTTCACAAAGGCCAAGCAATTAGTAAATGGCAAAGCCAGGATTCAGACTCAGACCTGTTGGATTTGCTCCACTGTGATACAGATCAAGTAGACTGAAATCCAGAAAATCTTGAGTTCAAATATCAGGAGAAAAGAGAAAACTAGCAGACAAAATCTAGGGTCAAGGTGTGGGAGGAAATCTAATGGACTGTGACCCAGGGCAGAGAAGAAGCTGAGAGCATGGCTGTCGAACTACAGCAGAAAACCACGGTTCACCTTTCCCAGCCATTGGCCACACGTCAGTAGAGTGGGGCAGACTGTTTTAATGTTATGGTGTCTGACTGGGGCAGACACTTTTGAACTTCAGAAGAAAAAGGACCAGGAATACGGAAGCAGTCAGGGAAGGCTCCCTGCAGAAGCTGGGTGGGTCACAGCTCACAATTGTCCAATGTTATAAGACCTCCAATCTTCTCCAAGCATTCAAGAGGGCACCTGTGGCTACTTTATCTTCTTATACGTTTCTTTTGCAAACTAACAAGATGACATACTTCTCACCTCCTAAAATAGGTTGCCTTTTTTTGTTGATTTTATTGATCTTCTTAATATCTTCTAGGATTTGGGGCAAATACAGGGAATATTAAAAATTGGTATACCTCTTTTAGACATAAATGAGGCACTGTTTCAATTAACTACCATTTATTAAGCACTTTCTATAAGCCAAACATTGCCTTGGTTAGCAAGGATACAAAATACAAGTCACTGGCTTTAGGGAACTCCAGAGCTGACAGGGAAGAAAGGAGTAGAGAGACAAGCGGCACTCAGAATGCTGGGCTTTCTGCTTAGGAAAAATACAAGGCACACTCATAAGAAGCCACAGAACTCCCTGCATCCCAGTTTTATGCTCCGTAAAATAGTTTCATGGATAGACTTTCTGGGTAAGTCTATTTCTGGAATCTATGTAAATAAACATGCTTGCTAATATACAACTTTTAATAATTGGAAGGTAAATGTCATAATTTAAAACACTAAATATTTTATGGTACATCTATTCTGTGAAGAATTTTGTTTCTATTAAAAATTGGTTCTTATCAATTTGCAATTGCAAAAATATGGAACGAGCCCAAATGTCCATCAATCATGAGTGGATAAAGAAAATGTGGTATATATGTACCATAGACTACTACTCAGCCATAAAAAGGAACAAAATAATGGCATTCACAGCAACCTGAATGGAATTGGAGACTGTCATTCTATTATTATTATCTTTTGAGACAGAGTCTCACTCTGTCACCCAGCCTGGATTGCAGTGGCGCAATCTCAGCTAACTGCAACCTCCTCCTCCTCCTAGGTTCAAGTGATTCTCTTGCCTCAGCCTCCTGAGTAGCTGGGATTACAGGCATGCAAGACGCTTGGCTAATTTGTGTGTGTGTGTGTGTGTTTTAGTAGAGACGGGGTTTCACCATGTTGGCCAGGCTGGTCTCGAACTCCTGACCTAGGTGATCTGCCTGCCTTGGTCCCCCAAAGTGCTGGGATTACAAGCGTGAGCTACCATGCCCAGCCAGAGACTATTATTCTAAGTGAGGTAACTCAGGAATGGAAAACCAAACATCATATGTTCTTGCTTATAATTGAGAACTAATCTGTGTGGATACAAGAGCATAAGTATGATATAAATGAACTTTGTGGACTTGGGGGAAAGGGTGGGAGGGGGGTGAGGGATAAAAGACTACACATTGGGTACAGTATACACTGGGTGATGGGTGCTCCAAAATCTCAGAAATCACCACTAAAGATCTCATTCATGTAACTAAACACCACCTGTTCCCCAAAACCTATTGAAATAAATTTTTACAAATGGTGTTTATAAGTTTTTTTTAATACCAAGAGGAAATGTTTGTGCTTTTATGTTAAATGAAAACTTAGATACACTAGGCTTAAAACAGAGAAAAAGGTTGGAAGGTGAGGTGTGTTGAATTGTTTTAAGCCTTTGGTTTGTATCTGGTTTGTTGGCATGTGCCAGTTGCTGCGCTCTGAGTCCTCCCCCCGTGGCATTTCTAGCTGCCAACATGTTGTCACTATGTCTCTGAACATAGAACGGGGGATAGTTGTACACAATCGGCTTTCCCAAGCTGGCTCAAGCCAACTTCAGCACACCACTGGCAATAATCTCAAAATGTTTACAGGAATGTGAATGATGTAATTACGGGAAAGGTTATTTTTCAACTATATTTTCCAAATTTTTTGCAATATAGTGGGGGGTGGGGGAGTGGGGGAAGGTGTCATGTTTGTAAAGCTTATTTTATCAGGAAAACAGCCTCTTAGCAAATGTGACCTACCTGAACAATATGGTTTAGGGCTTCTTTTGTACACCGGACTAAATCGTTCTTGTTCAGTTTCACATTTTGTCCAATAATGTGGAGAGCTAGAGTGAGCTAGAGATCAAAGTCCATTCTTTGTCCTGATCCAGCCCACCCAGCAACCTCGGAATGATGTAGGCAAGGAATACTCTGATATCCAAGCAGGAGGAAAGAGGTCACCCCGTGATCATGCTACAGCCAGCTAGAACCCTGACCAATAATCAGGCAGGCACAACTGAGACAAAATCCTTTCCTTGTGCTGTTTTTTTATTTTTTATTTTTGTTTTGTTTTTATTTTTTGGAGACAGGGTCTCACTCTGTCACCCAGGCTGGAGTACAGTGTGCAAACCTGGCTCACTGCAACCTCCACCTCGAGGGCTCAAGCAATCCTCCCACCTCAGCCATCTAAGTAGCTGGGACTACAGATACATGTCATCATGCTTAGCTAACTTTTTAATTATTTATAGAGTCAAAGTCTCCTTAAGTTGCCCAGGTTGGTCTCAAACTCCTGGGCTCAAACGATCCTCCTGCCTCAGCCTCCTAAAGTGCTGGGATTACAGGCATGAGCCACTGAACCTGGCCCATTTTTTTCTTAATGAAACTAGAAAACAGCAATATCCTCTAAGAAGTATGATGTCATATAAATTGCTAAGTGCAGTTTCATGCAGCACATGCACAGAATATACTTCGACTGAATTCACAGAAAGTGCACTCCACTTTCAGAAAACACAAGTGCTAATCTCTCCAAGCAAAAAGTACAAATAGATATCAATGCCAAGAGCTGAGTCCTTAGGCAAGTTATTCTCTCCAATCTTCAGTTTTCTCATCTATAAAATGGGGCATTCATATACATTGGTAACCATTTCATAGTTGTGAGCATTGAATGAGATAGCAAATGTAAAGTGCTTGATAGTTCTTAATAACAGACATTGGTTCTTATGTCCCCCTTTTCTTTCTCCACTCCCTTAGAAGAAAGGAAAAGGTCCAAGGAAATGTCAACCACCAGAAAAGGGCTGAATGATAAATGAGAAGCTCATGATCTCACAAATAGCCCCAGAGGCTTCAGAAGAGTGGTAGCACACATCTCCTATATGCATTGGCATGAAACCACACATTTATGTCTTTGCAAAAGCCTCAAACAAATTTTCCCTAAATACATAGCTATCATATAGCAAGAAAAAAAAAAAATCAAGGCTCTTTTAGAAAGTCAGATTTATTTTGCATCCAAACCTGCAGCTCAGACAACAGGGCATGATTTCGGAAAATAAAACGCACAAGATTTCTGCCTGTAATAAGAGCCACTTCCAGCTATCACCTTCCCGCCAAGAGATAAAGAGTTTAATTGGAAGAGGTGGCAAATTGCTAAGTGCAGTTTCATGCAGCACATGCAGAGAATATACACCTTGATTGAATTCACAGAAACAGCACTCCACTTTCAGAAAACGTAAGTGCTAATCTCTCAAAGCACAAGGTACAAACAGATATCAGGGCCAAGAGCTGCAGAGCGTCAGACGGCCAGCCAACCTGGCTTTCTCTTCCTCGCCTAGGAGGGCTTAACTCATCAGACTTCTGGCACCAAAGAAGAAAACTCTGCTTGCTCTGGGAGAGAATGGGGCATAGATCCTCTCTGGTTCTCTGCAGATGCCAACGACCAACAATAAATGCTATCCTTCGGGACAGGACTACATAACTCCCGTGGTTCCTCTCCTACTACCCTGCCCAGAGTTCAGGCAACAGAGTGATTACATTTTTTTTTTTTTTTCAAGCCCTTTCTATATATTTAATGATTTTTTCTTTTCTATCAAGACAGCAGCAGACACTGGAAAATAAATCAATTTATTTTGCGCTGGAGTCTCGCTCTGTCGCCCAGGCTGGAGTGCAGTGGTGCAATCTCAGCTCACTGCAAGCTCTGCCTCCCGGGTTCACACCATTCTCCTGCCTCAGCCTCTCGAGTAGCTGAGACTACAGGCACGCGCCACCACGCCTGGCTAATTTTTTGTACTTTTAGTAGATACGGGGTTTCACCATGTTAGCCAGGATGGTCTCGATCTCCTGACCTTGTGATGTACCCGCCTCGGCCTCCCAAAGTGCTGGGATTACAGGCGTGAGCCACCGCGCCTGGCCGGGGGGGTCTTTAAAAAGTGATTAGAAACAAACCAGCTGTGATGGTTTGTTTTATGTGTCAATTGGTTGGACTATGGTGCCTAGACGTTTGGTCCAACACCAGCCTAGATGTTGCTGTAAAGGTATTTTTAGATGTGATTCACATTTAAATTGGTAGACTTTGAGTAAAGCAGATGACCCTCTATAATGTGGGTGGACCTCATACAATCAGTTGAAGACTTTAAAAGCAAAGACTGAGGTTTCCCAAAGATAGAATGCTGCCTCCGGACTGCAACACAGAAATTCTGCCTGGCTTCCAGCCTTTGGACTCAAGACCACAAAATCCACTTTTACCTGAATCTCCAGCCTACTGCTTGGTCTGTGGATTTTGGACTTGTCAGATCCCACAGTTGCATGAACCAATTCCTTAACATCTCTCCAGATAGCTAGATAAATGTATGTGTAGAAAGATACTATAGATGCAGATATCGATTTGATATATAGGTAGCCCATGGGTTCCGTTTCTCTGGAGAAGCCTAATATGCCAGCAAATACCACCACTGTCCTCAAAGAGCAACCAGCCGAGTGGGGGCAGGGGATTTGCCAGCAGACCTGGGGAGGTTTGTGGAGTGTGGATCCGTGCTGCCGAGGAAGGCGTGCAGACACAGCCCCTGCATGGTGGGCTGTTGGTGTCTCTCCTCTGAGGTCTGTTTCCATCGTGGCCTCAGGTAAAGGCTTGGCCTACAAGGCTAAAGTGCCTCCAGGCTCCTGCCCTTCTTCCCAAGTTAGGAAATGATGCTGGAGCCTTTATTCACACAAGCAAGGATGAGAATTGCAACAAGGAATTCATCCTTATAGAAGAATAAATGGGGAATGCCACACTGCCCAAGGAGAAGAACCAACTTTGCATGTAGTTCCCTGGGGTGTTGCAAAGCTGTGCTGGGTCTGAGTGAGAAGAAGGAAACAGATGGCGAGATAAAAATAGTGAGAAGGTGTGTCCCAGAGGAGCAGTCTCAGACTTGAAGTACACAAAAAGGGTATCACTAAGGGAACTTTCTAAAAAATGCAGGTTCCAGCCAGGCACAGTGACTCATACTTATAATCCCAGCACTTTGGGAGGCCAAGGCAGGAGGATCACTTTGGCCCAGGAGTTCAAGACCGGCCTGGGCAACATGGCAAAACCTTATCTCTACAAAAATACAAACATTAGCTGGGCATAGTGGCGCATGCCTGTAGTCCCAGCTACTCATGAGGCTGACGTGGGAGGATTGCTTGAGTCTGCAGAGATCAAGGCTGCAGTGAGCCATGATCACACCATTGCATTGCAGCCTGGGCAAGAAATTGAGACCCTGTCTCAAAAAAAAAAAAAGGAAAAAAAGAAAAAGCAGATTCCACAGCTCCCACAAGAATACTGATCCAAAATGTGTAGGATGGAGCCAGAAAGCAAATTTCAACAATGCTCCCCAGGTGATTCTGACACAGATGTCATGTGGCCACAAGCTGAGACCATCTTGTCGGCAAGGCCAATACCCGGTGAATACGCCTGTTGGGAGGGAGACCCTCTTCATCTCACTTCACGCTGCAACTCAAGAGTCAGGAGAAACATAGAGGCTGAAGGCGGAGGATGGCCACAAGCAGGCAAGGCAGAGAGTCCCTCTCTGATCATGCCAGCTTTCCCCTCTCTTTCTGACTCAGCAGGATGCAAAGAGGAATCTCTTGGGACAGAGATGGGAGATGGGGTCCTTGTGATTCCTGCAGGAGTGTCAGCATAGCTTAGAACTTTGGGGGATGAAAAACTAATTCCAACTGTGGCCACCAGGCAAGGTTAATTTCAAAGGGAATTAGCATTGAGCTGACATTCATTTTCCCTTCTCAATTAGCAGAGTCCTGGTAAAGAAAATGTCATTAGTCAATATGAAGAGTTGGAATAGATTCTTATTCTACCTTGATATTCAAACATAAGGGTTGCAAATTACTCCCTCAATGCTGTAACTTTCTCAGTGGCAACACTTGACCAGCTCGCGCCTCTGTTCATGTTCAGTGTCTCACCCCTTCCTTCATTTTCATGCTAATGAGGCTTCTCCAAATCACCTCATTCCCTTTCCTGACCCCCATTCCTGCTGACTGCTTATAGCCTGCAGAGGCTTCTTCTCTGCAAGAAGCATTACCCAACCATCTTAATTACTCCTTCCTTTATCCTCAGTGACCTGACCGGAGGCTGAACACCACCCCATATTTCTCCATCAGTCATTTTAACTACTCCGCAGTTGCTCATAAGTGTCCTCTGTTCTGTTCATCATTGAAGTACCCAGGGCTTCCTGAATAGCACATAAACCCAACCACACTTGAGAATGAAGGATGGATAAGCATTGCACTCTCTAACCTTCATCTATAATAAGAATGCTAAAAAGTACAAAGGGCAGAGCTGGAGGTTAGAAAGAAAGAGGAGAGAGGGAAGGAGGGGGAGGGTTCATTGCAGAAAGGTTCTATGCAGTTTCAGTTTGGAAAAGATAATGAGAGCAGGCCTGTCTGTTTGGAGGAAGGGAGGTGAGAGGTGCAGGAGGGGTTGGGGAGCTGGGCTGGAGAAGGTTGCAGAACTCCACCCTTGGTAGCAAGTATTATCAAGGACAGAATTAAAGCCAAACAACATTGTGCTTGGGACAGGGAATGGGGGTTATGTTTTGGGGAGGAAATTAGGGTCTTAGAGGTTCCCCCCATAGCTAAGCTAAACTCTGTGAGTTAGTAAGCATTATAAACATTCTTCCTCTTCTTAGCAGCCAAGTGGCTGTGTCTCTGTAGTCGTGAGGCAGGTGACAGGCAGAGATTTTAGGGAAATGTGCAGGAAGAAGCAGCTACTGGTCCCAGACATGTACAGACACACAGAGTCCAAAACTAAACACTGTACTGTATGTAGTGGATTGCTCTGCTAATGCCCAGAATGAATTGGGCAAACTCTTTTGTAGTCCCCTCCCACATTGGCTCGAGGTTGATCATACGACTTGCTTTACCCAGTAGGATATCAGCAAACAGGACACAGAGACTTAATAGGCTCATTAGGGTTTGCTGTCTTGTAAATTGCTGCCACGATGCAAGAAACCCAAACGATCCTCCTGCAGAAGCCATGGAGAGACCCACTTAGACCTCTTGGCTGACAGCCCTACCTAGCAGTCAGCAATGAGAAGGAAGTCACCTTGAACCATCCCACACCAGCAGAGCAGCTAAATAACATGAGTGTCCCAGGCCAAGTGGCAGCATATGAGCAAGTAAATGGTTGTTATCCAAAACTGCTCATTTAGAAGGATTTGTCAGACAGCAACAGATAACTATTACATCACACTTTTAATTGAAAGTGCCTGCAACAATTCAGAGAAAATGAAACACTTCATAAAATCCAACATTCATGCATATTTGAAACTCATCAAGAACTGGAAATAAAGAATCCTTTTAATCTCATGGAGTCTCTGACAAACACCCACAGCAAGCAAAAATATAATGGTGAAATATTAGAAGCATAACTATTACAGTAGGAGCATATGCCTGCTGTCATCGCTTCCATTTAACATTGTATTAGAAATACTCAATCCAATAGGCAAGAAGAAGAAATAAAACGAAAAAGAATTAAAAATGAAGTAAAAAAAGAAGAAGCTTTACCTATTTATAGACAATGTGATTGTCTATTATGGGCTGAAAAATGACTCCCCCGAGATATCTAAGTTCTAATCCCCAGAACCTGTGAATGTTACCTTTTATGGCTAAAGGGACTTGGCCAATGTGGTTAATCAAAGGGTTTTGAGTTGAGAGCATTACTCTGGATTATCTGATTGGATACGATGTAACCATTGGGGTCCTCATGAGAGGCTGGCAGGAGATCAGAAGAAGAGAAAGAAGTGTGACAACAGAAGCAAGAGGTTGGAGTCATGTATGGAAGGGCCATGAGCCAAGGAATGCAGAAGAAACTGATTCTCCCCTAAGCCCCAGAAAAATACAACCCTTGCTGACACCTTGACTTTAGCCAATGAAACCAACTTCAAATGGCCTCCAAAATTATAAGAGGACAAATCTGTGTTGTTTTAAACCACCAAGCTTGTAGTAAAACTTGTTACAACCACCATTGGAAACTAATATCCTGTTTAAATAGAAGATCCTAAAAGAATTTATAGATAATAAAACTAAAAAGGAGGATCAACAAGTATGCTGGATACAATTTCAACATACAAAGTCAACAGCAACATCCACACATACCTTCAAAATCAATCAGGCAACATGATGACAAAAACGAAAGCGCGCTCAGGTGCAAAAGTAACAAATCCATAAAAGAGCTCAGAGTAACCCAACAAAATATGTGCAAGACTTTTCTTAATAAAATTGGGCCAGGCACGGTGGCTCACGTCTGTAATCCCAGCACTTTGGGAGGCCAAGGCAAGTCAATCACCTGAGGTCAGGAGTTAAAGACCAGCCTGGCCAACATGGTGAAACCCTGTCTCTACTAAAAATACAAAAAGTAGCTGGGCATGGTGACATGCCTGTAATCCCAGCTACTTGGGAAGCTGAGGCAGAATCACTTGAACCTAGGAGGTAGAGGTTGCAGTGAGCTGGGATTATGCCACTGCCCTCTAGCCTGGGTGACAGAACAAGACTTCATCTCAAAAAAAAAAAAAAAAAATGTAAAATATTTTGAAAAAAAGGCTTTTTAAATGGGGAATTAGCCATTTATAAAAAGTTATGAAGACTGGCTGGGCGCAGTGGCTCATGCCTGTAATTCCAGCACTGTGGGAAGCCAAGGCAGGTGGATGACTTGAGGCCAGGAATTCAAGACCAGCCTGGCCAGCCTGACAAAACTCTGGTCTCTACTGAAAATACAAAAATTAACCTGGCATGGTGGCTTGGGCCTGTAGTCTCAGCTATTTGGGAGGCTGAGGTACAAGAATTACTTGAACATGGGAAATAGAGGTTGCAGTTAGCCGAGATTGCACCACTGCACTCCAGCCTGGGGAACACAGTGAGACTTTGTCTCCAAAAAAAAAAAAAAAAAAGTTACGAAGATTATCATAGAAAAAGCATTTTTCCCCAAGTTAATCTATATTCAGTACATGAATCCCAGCAAAGTTTTTTTGGGGGAAATTGACAAGCCAATCCTAAAATCCGAAAGAAAGAGTGGGCAGGAAAGGTTAATTGAGCAGCCCTGGGTTGCCCAAATCCTGCACATCCCAAAGGAAATTCTGTCTTCAGGACTGGCCTTTGGCCAACTTTTGGGAGATGTCCTCTAAATCCCAGGAATATTCTGCCCAATAAGAGCATTTCATATGCCTGAGGCTTTGGGTCATGCTGTATTAGTTTGACTAGATATGTTGATGCAGACACTGATCTATGGTAAATGCCCTGAATGCGTGTTTTTCCTTGGGGACAGGGAGGCGGTGGGGAGAGGTGGTGTCTAGAATCTGAGAAGCTGAGTTCAGTCACATTAGGTGCTGCATGACTGTGAAACTGACCCACAAGAAAAGCCTTGGACGCCAAGACTCAGTGGCGCCTCCCTGGTTGGGCACACTCCATGTGTGTCGTCACATGTTGATCCTCAGAAATTAGACATCCCAGCCGGGCGCAGTGGCTCACGCCTGTAATCCCAGCACTTTGGGAGGCTGAGGAGGGCAGATCACCTGAGGTCAGGAGTTCCAGGCCAGTCTGGCCAACATGGTAAAACCCTGTCTCTACTAAAAATAGAAAAAAATTAGCCAGACATGGTGGCATGTACCTGTAATCCCAGCTACTCAGGAGGCTGAGGCAGAGGAATAGTGTGAACCCGGGAAGTGGAGGTTGCAGTGAGCTGAGACTGCACCACTGCATTTCAGTGTGGGCGAAAAAGCGAGACTCCATCTCAAAAAAAAAAAAAAAAGAAAAGAAAAGAAAGAAATTAGACATACCTATGCAACTCCCCTAGGAGGATACCCCTGAGTGCTTCTGCCTTATTTTTCCTAGACTTTACTCCACACCCCTTTCCCTTTGCTGATTTTCATCTTTGATCTGCAGCCTTTCCCTGCAATAAAGTGTAACTGAATATAACAGCCTGTGAGTCCTGTCCATTCTTCTAGCACATCATCAAGTTCATTTTGAAGAAAATCAACAACATGGGACGAAAATGTATCATATAACTATAATAAGAAAGTTAGATGGCATTGGAACAGAAGGATGAATGGAATGGAACAGAAACTCTGATGATCACTCTTCTCCCACAGATGACACATTTTTCAAGCCTCCACATTTCCTTCAGGTTGAACGTTCATTTTGCAATGCACTACTTCTACTATTGAGCTTCTACTAATTCTTACATTCTATTAAAGTGGCATTTGTTTTATGAAATTTTCTCCAGCTTCAAGGAAAAGGAATTGCTCCCTACTCAATGCACCCATAGAAATTTGTTCTGGCCTCAGCACTAGTCACACTGAAGCAATGTTGTACAGCCCCGTATTTATCTGTCTTCTCTCCCGCTAAACTGTGGGTCCCAGAGGGCTCAGTCAGTACCTGATTCATCCCTATCTCCCTGGCACATATCACAACATAGAGGACCTCAGTAGATATTAAATAAATATATAGTTAATGAGTAGAATATTAATAATGATGAAAAATCAAGTGTTGTGAGGTAAGTAAATTGTAGTGTTCAATAGGAACTATGGAAAAGGATAAAAACCTGAGATTTACATTTGGCATAAATAATGTGTCATCCAATGAATAACTTCAGGATTTATTTGATTTCACATACACAAACACCCACAAAATGAAGGCATCATAAAGACTAGACTAATAATTACAGAAGATATATGTAGAGTTTGCCAATTTGTTATAGTGATTGAAGAGTGTCTCCAAATAAATATGTTTTTTCAGGAAGATGCTTCATGGTGAACTGCAAACAAGCCTTGAAAGTTAAACTATGAAAACTGGGTAGTTTCATTGAGTCACAGTCTGATATCAAACTTCCATTCATGATGGAATCCATTCATCTGCCTCTAGAAATAGTTTTTTACTTAATTTTAAAGACTCTTGCATCAAATCTAAGCACCCCAAAACCACATTACTTCATGCACACTAATTAGAAGAACTTTCTTTTAAAAGATAGAGATTAAAGGAGAATCTCTCCTTTGCATTATTTATAGATAAAATATTTGCTAATCAAATGAATACTAGTAATGCTATTACAGGAAGAACTCAAAACCCTCAAGTAATCTTCCATTTTCTTTCTCAACCTGAGTGTTCTCTACTTGCATTACACAGTATGGTAGCCACTAGTAACATATGGCTAAGAATCATAAGGGCCCAGTGTGGTGGCTCACGCCTGTAATCCCAGCACTCTGGGAGGCCGAGGTGGGCAGATCATGAGGTCAGGAGATCGAGACCATCCTGGCTAACATGGTGAAACCCCGTCTCTACTAAAAATACAAAAAATTAGCCGGGCGTCGTGACGGGCACCTGTAGTCCCAGCTACTCGGGAAGCTGAGGCAGGAGAATGGCGTGAACCCGGGAGGCGGAGCTTGCAGTGAGCCGAGATCACGCCACTGCACTCCAGCCTGGGCAACAGAGCGAGACTCCATCTCAAAAAAAAAAAAACAAAAACAAAAACAAAAACAAAAAAAGAAATGGGGCTAGTACGATAAAGGAATTAAACTTTCCATTTTATTTCATTTCAATAGCCACATTGAGAAGTAGCTAGTGGCTACCATCTTAGATAATGATATAGAAAATTTCCATCATCTCAGGAAAGATATACCAGATGGTGTTGACTTATACTCTAGATGTCTAAAATTCAGTCAATATCAATGAAATTAACAAACAATGACAAGTGTGTAGTTTATCAAAATATAAACTCTGACACTGACCTATATGAAGATGAAGGGTGGTCCCTGTCTTCAAGGAGACAGATGTGAAAACAGTGAATCATCCCTAATGCAAGAAGGCAGAAAAATTACATGAGGGAGCTAGTAGATCAAAGAAAGCTTTAGCAGAGACGTGATATTTTTACCAATTCATATACGAAAGAAAAATTTGGACAACAAACAGGATGGGGTTAGGGAGCCCTTAAGCCAAGGGAACCGCTGTGTATAAAGGCACAGAAAGGCACTGTGAAGGACCATGGCATCTGGTGGGCAGCACATGGATTAGGGAGGCTAGAAGGGAAAGTGATAGTGTAGCGGGGAGGCATGAAGACCTTGTAGATCAGGGAGCTTAGAACAGTCCCTTGGAAAGATAGGGAGCTGTATTGGCTTTTAATTGAGCAACGATATAGAACATAGGATCTGTGTTCTATAAATGTCATAATGGCCAGGCACAGTGGTTCATGCCTATAATCCCAACACATTGGGAGGTGAGTGGATTTCTTGAATCCAGGAATTTCAGACCAGTCTGAGCAACAAAGTGAGACCCCATCTCTAAAAAATAAGTACAAAACTTAGCTGGGTGTGGTGGCACACACCTGTACTCCCAGCTACTAGGAAGGCTGAGGTGGGAGGATAGATTGAGTCCAGAGGTCGAGGCTGCAGTGAGCCATGATCACGCCACTGCACTCCAGCCTGGGTGACAGGGCAAGACCCTGTCTCAAATAAATAAATAGGTCATAATGGCTGCTGAGGGAGAAATGGAGAGGATGGAGATAGAGCAGAGATGAGGAGGCCAAGGAGGACACTGTGACCAGCAAGCAGAAGAGAAGCGACCACGCTGAGCCAGGACAGAGGAGGTGAGGCTGGAGAGGAAGCAAGCAATGCAACAGTTGTTTCTTCAAAATGGGTTAATATTTTTTTAAAAGACTATTTTTTGAAAATATAGCAAGTGAGAGACATGTAATCATTCTGGCATCCCAACAGCATATGCTGCGAGAGAAGGTGTTGCTGCAATTTTTAGGATGGGCTCTCCTTAAAGCTCACAAAACCACTCCAAAATGCTGAGCATGCAGCAACCTGAGAAAGCCCATTGCCACCTGCTGCAATCGCTCAGCCAGCACAGCAGTTGTGTGATGGATTCTCAGGGTCAAAGTACATATTGGCCATGGCAGGCGAGCCAAGCATGGCAAAGAGCCAACTGGGCACGAAGATGCCAGACCAGGCCCTCCCAAGGCCTTGCACAAAGCTCTGGAAAGAGTCCAGGATGTGGGCTCACACAGCCCATGTTCTAGGGTCCAGCTCAGCAACTTACCAGAGCCAGGCCTTTGAGTGACTCACTAAACTCTAAGCTCCTAATTTCCTCACCTCTAGAATGAGGCAATGCTATTTATCTCATAAGGTTTATAGGAGCATGACTAGTGCATACTGAGTGTCCTAAATGAGTTAGTTCCCTTTACCTTCCCCAAAGCAGGCTTTCTAGGTAGCCAATCCCAAAGCTCTAGTGGGAAGAATTCATATTTAACATGGAGCCTAAAGTCCTTCCCAATTTCATGTCACATTTTTCTTTGGTGTCCCCAGACCTTGGTGGAATCTAAATACTCTACAGGCTTTGGAAGAGCCCAGGGAGTGGGCCTCATTGAATAGCTTTGTGAGGATATTTTATTCAATAAATCTCTCCCTAGAGTAACTGAGGGGAGTCTATTCTTTGCTGGAAAGCTTTGAAGCGGGCAACTGAGCTAGAGAACATGTTGGAAACTTCTCACAGTTAGAGTCTAAACAATCTAAACTGAACTTTTGCAAACCATTCATGTCTTACATAAACTTAATAAGGTCCTGAGGGATTTTTATTTAAAAGAATAAAAATGCCCATTGCTGCTTCTGGAGTGGTTTCTATGGGGTCCTTTTCACATGGCTACTCCTTGCAATGATCCTGTGTGGTAGATTGTTGTTACGAACTGAATTGTGCCCACATTCCCCACGCCAAATTCGTATGCTGAAACCCAAACCCCAAATACATCAGAATGTGATTGCATTTGGACACAGGCCCTTCAAAGAGGTAATTAAGTTAAGCAGACCTTAGAATAGATCCTAATCGAATCTGACTGGTGTCCCTGTGAGAAAAGAAGATTAGGACACACAGGGAGATGCCAAGGGAACCAGCCATGTGAAGAGACAGCAAGAGGGCATCATTTGAAACCAAGGAAAGGGCCTCAGAGGAAACCAATCCTTCCTGCATTTTGGTCTTGGACATTCGGCCTCCAGAACTGTGAGAGAACAAATTTCTATTGTTTCAACTACCCCATCTATGGTATTTTGTTATGACAAGCCTAGCAAGCTAATACATGGGTTTGATATTTTTAAACTCCCAATTTTTTGGATGAACAAATGGCTTGAGTTTGCACAGCTACACTTGAATTTGAACATGGACTTGCTTGAAAACCCATGCTTTTAACATTACCTTGTGCTATGATTCAAACGTGTCATTCAAATTTTATGTGTTGAAAACTTGATCCTCAAATTCATGTGTTGATTGGAGGTGAGGCCTTTGGGAGGTGTTAGGATTAGATAAGATCATCAGGGTAGGACCCTTATGATGGGACTAGTGGGTTTATAAGAGAAAGGGAGAGCTAAACTGACACACATGCATATGCAAGCCCTTCCTCATATACTGCCCCCCACCAGGTTATGATGCAGCAAGAAGGCCCTCACCAGATGCCAGTGTCATGCTCTTGGACTTCCCAGCCTCCAGAACTGTGAGTCAAATAAACTCCTTTCCTTTATAAATTTCCCAATCTGCAGTATTCAGTTATAGCAACAGGCAACAGATTAAGATACCCTGAATATTTGCAAAGCAAGTTAGGTTTTAGGCATATTTTATGAAGTTACTATTTTTAAGTAAGTTTGCATGAAGATAGTATCTCTACAGTCAGTTCCACTTTCATCTTCTATCTCCAAATGGTTAATTCCCACTCTAGATCACTACTTGTTTCAAATCACAATAAACACTAGCCATGCCATGACTAAACTGTAGCTGTGTAGTAAGGCTATTAAATTCACTCTCCTATGACCAAGATAAAGAAGGATAAAATGGAAAAAAGAATTGAAACTCTCATTCCTACCATCTTCAATCTACTACAGTAATAATAATTATAACTTTTTCCCCACTTATCCAGACAGATTATGCATGGAAATCGATATTAAGGGAGTGGGTTAATGGAAGAAACACAAAATTGGATCAGGACGTATTTATTGATAGGGAACCACTAAGTAGAGATTCTGGATTTAATGCTGTACCTCAGGGGGTTAGAAAGGGCTCTATTTGGTTGTGTTGGGGTCCGCGTGTTTCCTAAACAAAGGAATGAACACACAAGACAACACAAGACAAGACAAACATGGTGGCCGCCTTGAATGGCATGCTCTGCTTTATTTTATACAGTCGTTTGTGGAATGTTGCCAAGTCACAAGACATATCATTGTTTTTCTGACCTTTCCCTGACTTTCTGGATTTTCAAGATGTTTACACATAAACAAGCCCCCAGGGTCTGCTGTTTGCAGCTGGCTCCTTTGTCCTCCCTGTTTACAGGGAAGGAACGCCCTGCTTCATTTGCAAGAACAGGACTTATCGGGAATGCCCTGCTTCGTTTGCAAGAGCAGGACTTATCGGGAACATCTCGTTTGCGAGCACGTAGTCCTTTACAAGTTGGTTTGTTGGCTGAAACATGAACTAAATGTGACCTATACTAAATGAAGCTGAAATGCCATAACTACTTTGGTATACTACAAAAGAAGATATCCAAAGACTTAGACTGGATGTTAGAACAGATTTAACATGTAAGATCTGCTCTGCTCATCTAACCTGCAAGGATCAAAAGGACATACCTATGACTATGAGTGGGAGAAGTAAACTTGTATGGGGAGCCCCATCAGCCTTGGAGAGTTCTGGGGTTGCTTTTCCCTGTAAGTCAGAAATCACAGTACGTGCTGTGTCCTCTGAACTGGGGTCTTTAAAGGCAATGGGGAAAATTGGATGCAAGGGTGGGCCAACTGGGCCAAGTAATGGCATTTAATCACCAAAGACAAGGTGGGTGTGGTTACTGTAATGGACAGCAGAGTCAAAGCAGCAATCTGAAAAGTCTGACTCTCAGAGACCTGTGGTGTTAGTTAATTGATCATTGTATCCTTAGAAGAGAAATACGTGGATATTCAACTAAATTCTTACTTGATCTGTATAAGCAGAAGAGTCCTAGGTTGAATAAAGAGAAGTCCACCATGAATTATCAAAAACAGAGAGTTGAAATCCTTTCATCAATTCCCAGACTTTAGCCAGTTTACAGACTTGGAATGACCTGAGTGAAGTGGAAGCCAGTTCCCTTGAGGAGGGCCCCTCACCATGGTGCCAAAAATTAACACTGTCCATCTTTTTCCCAGCCTTCCCCAAAAGGATCTACAGTCTTCTACTGGAGTGACTATGCATTGGAGGAAAGGAAATAATCAGACTTTTGGGCACTACTAGGCACTGACTCTGAACTCGCACTAATTCCAAGAGACCCAAAACTTCAGTGTGGCCCACCAGTCAGAGTAGGCGGCTATGGAGGGCAGAGGATCAGTGGAGTTTCACTCAGGTTCCTCTCACAGTGGATTCAGGGGCTGCCTGACTCTGGCCCTAGTTATTTCCCTGGTTCCAGAAAGCAAAAACCCCACATGTCTATTTCAAATATGTCCTCCAACCTGCCTACAAATCAGCGCAAATTTTATTGCCATAAGATCATTGGGATCTTTGTCCTTCTTTCTTTTTTAAATTATAAAGAATGTGATTTTTTAAAGTTTTTTTTTAAAATCCTAGGCTAGAGAAGAAACAGGTCATGCAGAGTAGTTTAAAAGTAGTCATGAGGCCGGCGCGGTGGCGCATGCCTGTAATCCCAGCACTTTGGGAGGCCGAGACGGGTGGATCATGAGGTCAGGAGATCGAGACCATCCTGGCTAACATGGTGAAATCCCGTCTCTACTAAAAATACAAAAAAAATTAGCCGGCTGTGGTGGCAGGTGCCTGTAGTCCCAGATACTCAGGAGGCTGAGGCAGGAGAATGGCATGAATCCGGGAGGTGGAGCTTGCAGTAAGCCAAGATCGCATCACTGCACTCCAGCCTGGGCGACAAAGCGAGACTCTGTCTCAAAAAAAAAAAAGAAAAGTAATGAAAGTGCTTACACTTACTGGTGCAGTTTTGTAAAGAAACTTTTAGAGAAAGTCCCTGCTGCACACCGTCATTGATCAAGGGTGGCCTGTCATTTTTCAGGTCTAAAAGGTACATTAACTTCATCAAGCAATTATGGCTCTTCCAGGCACTTCCGGGGACATCAGGAGTCTACAAAGTATCAGACAGAAATTATCTTCCATTTCCTTCCCTTCCAGAGTTCTACCAGGTTCCTCCTCATCTCTGAACTCTGCCTCATTTGAAAGGACCAAGACCATCCGTCCCCCCATGTCTCTGTCTTTTGAGCTCAAGTCCATCTTGACAGCTCCAGTGACCCCAGCCAGCCAGGGGTCACCCACATAACAGTGTGGCAATGTTTCTGCCATTGATCATGGCCCCATCTTCAACATCTGTGAGAGGCAGGGCACACAGTCTCCCCTGAGAACATCCTATTAAACTATGATTCCATTTTCTCTCTCCATTTCTTCATAGCCCATTATTCCATAAATGATAGCCTGCCTGGAAACCAAGACCTAAACCCCACTGTTTGGGCCTCACACATATAATTCCTCACAGTCCAGATCATGCCTGTATACGGATGGATGAGGGAGTAAAAGTTCCCAGGGGCTCAAAAGCTGCCAAGGGCCACTCTGCCTCCAGCTGAAGGGGCTGCACTGCAACACTCATCTTCCAGGGAAAGAGCCAGATAATGGGGAAGCCGCCTGTGTGTGGGAGCAGCGTCCATCCCATGCCTCTGGACTTTGCTCATGGGACAAGGGTAAAGATGGGCAGATGAGGAGAGGATGTTCTCGTTCCAGGACATGTGTTTTGAGACCATTTTCTCTCTGCTCTGCCCCAGGATGCTTTCTGGGCCCTTGGCTGGTTCTCACACTATCGGTTTCTTCTCAGCTCCAGGCCCCAGGAGGCCTCTACTGATTCTCTTTCCTCTCAGAAACTGGCACCACCCACAATGTTCCCTGATGAACCTCTTCCCCCAGGGCCGTCCCTACCCTTCCCCTGCTCAGCTGTGAAGTGGTGAAGTCCTTCCCAGATACCTTGCTTCCTGGTCGCCTCTGAAGAGGAAACTCCAGGTTGTTTGCATTTGAAGAGTTGTACCACCGGTGCCAACAAGGAGATGGGATAAGTGAGTCCCAGACCTGAGACTCTGGGATCTCATGGCCTACATGGTTGCAGGCCTGGTGTCTAGACACAACCCTCTTCAGATCTAGAAGGCCATGGCATACCAGTAAATGCCACCTCTTTGTCCTTCTTCCCAGGAGAGGTTTGCCAGCCCTCCTTTTACCCTGCCAGGGAGGACCCCCAGAGGTAGCACATAGCAAGACCAAGTGATGAACGCCGTGGCATGCAGAGAAGATCATGCATGGGTGGGTGGCAGCTGGCAGCTCCAGTGAGCTATGGGGCCATGTAGTGGCCAAACTGGAGACAGTGGTGCTCTAGGCAACTCACAGGCAGAGACACCAGCTGCTGCAGAAGTTCGGAGGCTCGGCCACTGGACAGGAAGCATGAGGAGGCCTCAGTCACAGAGAATAAAGGAAGAGTTCTGTCCGTGGACATTCATGCTGGAGCTCATCCGTCACATGTTCCCTAGGTGCTTGCTATGTGCCAGGGTTGGTCTGAGGACCCAAAGAGGGACAGGATTTAGTCCTTGACCTCCAGGGACTCTTATTCCCAAGCGGGAAACAACTTATTACAAAATGCGAGTATAAAGTAAAGGTCAATGCTCCCTCCCATACTAATCCCATCCCTATATGTTAAAACATTGGCACATATTCACTCAGAAATGTTTCTGTGACTACACCAAAAATCAAAAACCAAGACGCTAGAACCCACCCAAACACCACCAAGGCACCCACGGCATGCAGTACACAGAGGCCACCACATTACCCTGTGACCAGTGCCGTGGGAGTCCTGAGGGTGCAGCGGAGGGAGGGACACACCCCAGGCAGGCCAACAGGAATGCCGATTCGGGGGCTGCCCTCTGTCCCCCTCATCCCCTATCCTGGAAGGTACCCAGTTTCCATCTGCAGGTGGGCTTAGGGCCAGGGCTGGAACCCAAGGACAGGACAGGACTTGGAGCTCAGTAAGATCTGACCAATGCTCTGTGTCCTGAGTCCCTGGTAACCCTGTAGGGAAGGCAGTGAAGAGACGATCCTCATTACAGAGCCATGTTAATGGACACAGAAAAGGGGCTGCAGGTTGGGAGCTGTTGCAGGGCTCCTGTCTCTGGGGACAGACAACAGTTTGCACCAAGGTCCACACCCCTTCCTACACATGTCCTCAGAGGCCTCCTCTACAAGGGGACAGGAGGGACCAGTCAAGGGAAAGCAGCCTCCCGAGCAGGGCCTGAAAGCGTCACCGTCTGCACTGCCCATCCTTCCCAGGCAGAGGGAAGGAAAACTGGCTGGGACCAAGGAGAGGCAGTGGCTGGGGAAGTGAGGTCAACCTCTAGATTTTATTCTGGTTTACTCACTGTATTTTTCTTTTTTCCCGAGACGAAGTCTCGCTCTGTCGCCCAGGGTGGAGTGCAGTAGCGGGAATCTTGGCTCACTGCAACCTCTGCCTCCCAGGTTCAACAGATTTTCCTGCCTCAGCCTTCCCAGTAGCTGGGATTACAGGTGCCTGCCACCATTCCTGGCTAATTTTGTATTTTTAGTAGAGAGGATCTCACCATGTTGGCCAAGCTGGTCTTGAACTCCTGACCTCAGGTGATCCACCCGCCTTGGCCTCCCAAAATGCTGGGATTATAGGCATGAGCCACTGCACCCAGCCTACTCACTGCTTTTTAGTGGGTGGTCTCCAGTATAATCCCCTCTACCCTCAGTTTACTCTTCAATAAAATGGAGATAACAAGTTCTTTCTCCTGGGTTTCTGTGAGAATGCAGTGAAATCGTATGTAGGAAAAATGCTTAGCCCTGGGCCTGTTGCCTGAGGACACCAATAATCAGGGCAGCACTTATGAGCACTGTGCGCAGGGCACTGCCTTAAACACCTGTGTGTGAAACAGTAATTAATGAGCAAATCCTCAAGGCACCTCAATGAAACAGATGTTATTATTATCCCATTTTACATATGAGGAAACCAAAGGGCACAAACATGAAGGATACTGTCTCTCCTGCCTAAGTTCACAAAACAATGGAGAGAATGAACCCAGGCAATCTGACTCCAGTATCTGCAGCCATAACCACTTGTATATGCGGCTTATTAAGTAGCAGAAATGAGGGTGGTCGTTGTCATTTTGCTAACCTTAAACGTTTATTGTGAGGATTAGAAATAAAACACAGACTGTCTTTAAATGGTGCCTGGACCAGTCTGTAGGTATTCAATAAACAGTAATTAATAATTAGCATTACTATCACTTTAGTTGAGGCCAATAGAATGCATGCACATAGCCAGCCCCCATAGAAGGTTCCTGTATTGATTATCAATTGCCACAATAACACTACATAACAAATACCTCCAAACTTTAATGGCATGCAACAAAAAATGTTTAACTCACAAGTCTGAGGGACTGGAGATTCAGGCTGGGCTCACTCATGTTATGTTTGGGCTGGCTAGGTGCTGGCTGATCTGGGATGGCCTGCTTGGAACATCCGAGGCAGCTCAGCTGTGCCTATCCTTCGTCCTTTAGTGAACTAGCCCAGGTTTGTTCTCATGGTGATAACGGAGCATAGGAGCAGGAAGCCCAACAAAGCAAGGACTTTTCTAGTTCCTCTTTGCATCCTGTTTGCTAACTTCCCACTGGCCAAAGCCAGCTACACGGCCAAGCCAAAAGCCAGAACAGGAAGACTCTGCACAGTTCCAGGGAAGAAGATATGGACAGGGCAAAATCTTTCACAACTGCAAACCCAGCAGCTTGTCTCTGAGCTGCTGCCAGTGCAATTATCCGAACACTACACACTCCTCCTCTGGGAGAACTCCTTCCCCTCATGACTCTTATGTTAAGGTTTCCAAACTCCTCGGGCTTGGTTGTACCCTTCATCCTTCTGAAGTCAGCTTGTTCAGTCAGTGTATGCCAGAAACTATGGTGGCCACTGGGGACAGATCCATGAACAAGACAAACAAGGTCCCTGCCTTAGCGAGCTGATATAAAAAGACATGCATCATATTATACTCGGTTCATGAAAAATTATGCGAAAGAGATTAACCAGAATTATTTGAAAGAGACAGTGTTGGGATAGTCTTGGAGGACATTGACCTTTGAGAATCATGTCTATATTCTCAGCCCTAAATCTAGTGCCTAACACGGAATAGGCTTCAATAAATATTGAAAGGAGGATGGATGGATGGATGATGGATGGATGGATGGATGGATGGATGGATGGATGGATGGATGGATAGGATGATGGATAGATGGATGGATAGATGGGTGGATGGATGGATGGATGGACGGACAGCCAGGTGGGCACTGAAACCTACCTGGCACTTCCTGCCCTGGCCTCCTCACCACCTTTACTCTCTATGACCGATAGGATACAAGAAAGATCCCAGAGAGAAGACCCAGTTTCCTCTCCACACCTGGAGGGCCAGCCCTATGGCTGAGCCATCTCAGCTCTCTGAGCTTAGCAAAAGGATTGCCTTCCTTTTGACCTCTCTACTCAGTGTTGGAAAAGTATCCGCAGAGCAAATGCTGCCCGCTGTCCCTTCAGAGAAGTCCAGACCTGCTCCTCATGCTTTTGTGTATGCCCTGGTTTAGGGGTGTGAAAGGAATGTAAGAAGCAGAGGAAGATGCCACCAGATCCTACTCCTCCCAGGTTTCCCTGAGCTACACTGGCAGATCCATTAACCTGATATTTTAACTTCTTGCCTCCATTTACTGAACAACTAGAGGTTACTTGTATATTTACTCTTCACAATAATTCACTGAAGTTGGTTTTCAGTGTCCCACTTCACTGAGAAGTGATTTGCTTCAGGTCACTGTTATTGAATGGCAGAGCTGTCACTCAGAGCCAATCTTGCAAAGTCGAAGCATGGAAATAAAAAGTTCTTCTAGTCCTACAAACATGAATTGAAATCCACATCCAACCACTTGCTTAGCCCTGTTACCAGGCCATGCTAAAGCAGAGATGAGTGTGACCAAAACCAGCAGACACAATGACATCCACAGCCTTTCAAACTTGTCCTGGCAGAGCACGTCTCATGAAAGCTCAGATGTTGGTGGCTTGCATTTTTCTTTTTTAAAATAACTTATAGAAGCAACTGACAAGGCAGATTTTAAATCTGAACACAGTAATAAAAATTACCAATCTTCCCAGTTGCATGTGCCTACAAACAAAATATCGTAAATGACACCTTCTCCTTTGGCAGCCATGGCAGGCTGTCAGACAAAGGTTCCAGATGTGAGCCCAGGTGTTTCACTGGACACTCTTCACCAGAGCCTCTGACGGAAGGTGGTGACATTTGAGGCAGATGTGGTGAAGTTGGTGGGAGCAGGCACAATGAAGGGTCTTTGCACCATGCTCTGGGACAATTTATACTATGGAAAGTTATTTTTAATTTGTTCCATATGAATCATGAAAAACATGATTTTCATGTTTTTCAGGGGGTTTATCATAATTTTCTATTAGATAAATACTGTGTGCTCATGCAATTTTTAAAAAATGGAAAATAGCTATTTAGTCCAAGAACTGCATTTTAAAAAGTTAACATAAGGAGGTGATTTCCTAAAGAGCCTTGTTGTCTGAGATGAAACACCAGCTAAGCCTTCTTAAGGATACAGATCAGATTTATCGCTTTGGTTATGTCCCTTGACTAGGACAAGGCTTAAGCCATGAGCTATCCAAGCAGCAAGATTAAATTCTGCAGAACCCAAGCATGTGCTTAACTGTACCATGTAGCTCCAGCTTTGCTGTATCCGGGTCCTGCAGTCCCACTTACCCTGATGCAATCTACTGTCTATGCAACCCTGGGCAAGTTGTTGAGTCTCTCTGAACTTCGGTTCTCCCATTACCACAATAGCTAACTTTTTTTTTTTTTTTTTTTTGAAATGGAGTCTCGCTCTGTCACTCAGGCTGGAGTGCAGTGGCGATCTCAGCTCACTGCAAGCTCCGCCTCCCGGGTTCACGCCATTGTCCTGCCTCAGCCTCCCGGGTAGCTGGGACTACAGGTGCGCGCCACCGCGCCCAGCTAATTTTTTTGTATTTTTAGTAGAGACAGGGTTTCACCGTGGTCTTGATCTCCTGACCCCGTGATCCGCCCGTCTTGGCCTCCCAAAGTGCTGGGATTACAGGCATGAGCCACTGCGCCCAGCCCACGATAGCTAACTCTTATGGCAGGTGAGAAGATTAAATAAAATCACAGAGCTTGTTTGGCAAACTATGACAATGTTAGCTGCTGTTGCTTTTGTAGACTGAAAAGACAACACAGTATTTTGAGGATCCATCCTAAGCTCAGCAATGTGCAAGGAGCCAAGAAAAGATGTACAAGAAAAGCAGATATCGGTCTTAGCTCCAAAGAGGAAACAAAGAGAATCGTGTAAGATAACAAATAAGCAAATTAATATCTTTATGAGACAGGTTACAAACAGGCAGAAGATTTTGGTGTGAGTGGCCACATGCATATGGCTATAGGAAAATATAGTGGGAGGGAGGGTAGGTCCCCCATGAGACATGAGCAAGGCTGAGAAGACTCACATCTCAGACACCAACCTGACAAAGTCAGTCAGATCTAATTTAAAATATGGTCCTGGTCACATACCTGTCACCATGCACCTCTGCAAGTATGGCTCTGATCCAGGTGAGCTAAGATTTGGAGAAAGCCCAGTCTCCAGGGCAGCCCTGGCAGAGTCACCCCTGTGGACCCAGGTTCCTCATTTGCAGCACAGGCCACCGCTGGCCCCTTACCCTACCCTGCACATGGGCCTCCACTAGGAGGAGCTCAGAGAGGGCAGGCAGATGATGCAGAAAGGGAACTGAGGACCTCCCCCAGAAAGAACAGCAGGTGCAACAGGGGGAAAACAGACAAAACGAGGTGGAAGGGAGATGAGGAGGACAATGCCCATTGACCGGGTGCCTGCTGTGTGCCAGGCACTGTGGTACGTGCTTTACCATCTGTATTACACTGCTATCTCACTGCCATAAAGAACTGCCTAAGACTGACTCACAGTTCCACATGGCTGGGGAGGCCTCAAGAAACTTGCAACCATGGCAGAAGGTGAAGGGGAAACAAGGCACATCTTACCATGGCAGAGCAGGAGAGAAAGATAAAAAGAGGAAAGCAACACACTTTCAAATATCAGATCTCACGAGAACTCACCATCACGAGAACAGCAAGGGTGAAGTCCTCTCCCATAATTTAATCACGTCCCACCAGGTCCCACCTCCGACACATGGGGATTACAATTCGAGATGAGATTTGGGTGGGGACACAGAGCCAAACCATATTATTATTCGTTATCCCACTTAACTCTTTCAACTGGAGTTGAATATCCCTATTTTACAAATAAGGAAACTGAGGTTCACAACAGTTATAAGGCTACCACAAGATCCCACACCTAATAAATGGAGGAAAGATTTGAACCCAAGTCCTTAGACAGTGAAGCACCGGCTCTTTGAGACTTATGGAGGAGGTGACACTGATACAGTGCAGGTGAGCCTGAAAGCGGCACTTAGCCCATAAGGGTTCTTGGCTTTGCTCAGGAAAGAATTCAAGGGCAATCCAAAGGTAGAAGAAAATGGCTTTATTGAAGAGCTGCGTTACAGCCCCATGACTGTCCCCACAGAGCAGAGCTAGGCATAGAGTAGTAGCTCAGGGCAGTTTTGCGGTCATAAGTATATCCACTTTTAATTGCGTGCAGATTAAGGGGTGGTTTATGTAGAAATTTCTAGGGAAGGGGAAGTAACTTTTAGGTCATTGGGTCATTGCCATGGAAAGCGGCAGTAACTCCTGGGTGTTGCCATGGCAAGGGTAGACTGACACGGCACACTGGTGGGAGTGTCTGATTGAAAGCTGTTTCTACTCTTGCCCTGTTTTTGTTAATCCTCAATCTGGTCCGGTGTCCAAGCCCTGCCTCTGGAGTTGAGTCCTGCCACCTACCTTAAAACAGACCATAAGCTGGGGAGAAATGGCAGGGGCAAGGGCAGGGTAAGCATCCTCCACTTCTCTGCCTTTTCCTCAGCTGGGAGAAGAAGAGGTCTAAGTTGGAGATACTTTCTTGGCCCCTTTGGAAAGGTCTTAGAGGCTTGAAGAAATGGAGCCAGAGGAATAGAACAGCTTAAGGAATAGAATAGCTCACAACTCCCCCAAGACAGAGACAGGAGCACCCCAGGGGTCCAGCCCCAAATATCTCAGTTGTGAAGAATGGGAACCGGGGGTACACTCTGTCCAAGAATGAAGATGAGGCATCAGATAGGGCACTTTCCAGAAGGCATGTCTGACCCTGCCCTGGTAGCCAGGACAGGTGAGATGGATGAGGCTGGTCTCAGAGTGCCACTGGGGAGAAGGAGGGCCAGGAGCCTGGATCTAGCAGCTGGGAAGGACACTACCCATGAGGGTATCCAGCCAGACCAAATATGGGGAGAGGCTGGGCGCGGTGGCTCACGCCTGTAATACCAGCACTCTGGGAGGTCGAAGCAGGTGGATCACTTGAGGTCAGGAGTTCAAGACCAGCCTGGCCAAAATGGTGAAACCCCATCTCTACTAAAAATACAGAAATTAGCCAAGTGTGGTGGTGAGCATCTATAGTACCAGCTACTCGGGAGGCTGAGACAAGAGAACTGCTTGAACCCAGGAGGCAAAAATTGCAATGAGCCAAGATCATGCCACTGCACTCCAGCCTGAGCGACAGAGCAAGACTCTGTCCAAAAAAAAAAAAAAGTAAAAGAACTGAAAGCACAAGTCAAAAAATCCAGGAACCCACATGCATGGAGTGGGCAGGCCTACAGCAAGCCCCAGGATCGACTTGCTCCATCTCCCTCCAGGATCAAAGCCAAGTCACTTCAAATAATACATTTACATTAGCACAAACTCGGAAAAATAGAACAGAATTCAAAAATCTACATCGATTTTTAAAGCACAACACAAGACTCCAAAGAAATTTCACCAAAACTCCAGCCACTGGGCTGTGCAATGGGAATTTTCGAAAATGAAATTCGAGGAAAAAGGAGATAGCAACACGAGGGACAGCAGCAGGACCAGGACTCACGGGAAGACGGGGCTGTGGAGTTCCATCCCTTTAGATAAGGGGATCTAGGAAGCCAAATGGGTGAGCCCTGGACTGCAGTTGAGGATCCACTTATACAAATTTGGAACATGTCGCCAAAGCAAACGACAACTCCTGCCCATCCAGGGGTTGAACACCAACAGAAATTGTCCAGCTGAGAGTGTGTAAACTGTAAAGGGCTCCAGGACATAAGGAATCACCATCCTTACCAGACAGCCTAGCCTGAGCAGCCCTGCCTGGCTCCTGAGTGGTCCTCTCCTCCTGACCACGCCCACCTCCTCTGTAGCTCCACCCACCTTTCTAGCCAGCCCCAGACACATACCAGTCTGTGCTCCAAGCCCTGGGGCTGCCACTGTGATCTCTCTCCCTCACCTCCCGGTACATGAGTTGCAGATGTGAGCTTTGCTACTGTTTGCTCCCTTTGGCTGCTGTTTCTTGGACCCACAGTCCAGACCTGTGGACAACTCTTCACCGCTCCCCAAGGTCCGTTCTGGCTGAGCATCCTCTGCTACTCAGGCTGCACTGGGAGAGATGGTCCACAGCGCCATGGAGCTGGCATGGAAGGGGTGCGGTGGGGGCGCAGCAAGGGTACCTGTTGTGAGCTGAATTGTGTCCCTCCAAAACTCCCATGTTGAAGTCCTAATCCCCCTCCCTGTGTAGCTCAGCATGCGCCATTATTTGGAAATAGGGCAGTAAGTGGTTAAGACAAGGTCATGCTGAAGAAGGGTGGGTCCTAACCTATGACTGGTATCCTTGTGGAAAGGGGAAGCTGGGAGACAGATGTGCACATAGGGAGGAGCCATTTGGGTGATGCTTCTGTAGGCCAAGAACAAAGCCCCACAAACTGGGAGAGAGGCCTGGAGCAGTCTCCCTCACAGGCCCAGGAAAAAACCAACCCTGCCCACAGCTTTGTTACAGGAAAGGGATCCCAATCCAGACCCCAAGAGAAGTTTCTTGGATCTCACACAAGAAAGAATTCAGGGCGTGGCCATAAAATGAAAGCATGTTTATTAGGAAAGTAAAGGAAGAAAGAATGGCTACTCCATAGGCAGAGCAGCCCTGAGGGCTACTGGTTGCACATTTTTATGGTTATTTCTTGATGATATGCTAAACGGAATGGATTATTCATGCCTCCTTTTTTTTTTAGACCATAGAGGGTAACTTTCTGAGGCTGCCACAGCATGGCGCTGGCGGGAGTGTGTAGCAGTGAGGACGACCAGAGCTCACTCTCGTGGTCATCTTGGTTTTGGTGGGTTTTAGTTGGCTCCTTTACCACAACCCATTTTTTCAGCAAGGTCTTTATGACCTGTATCTTGTGCTGACCTCCTATCTCATCCTGTGACTTAGAATGCCTAACCATCTGGGAATGCAGCCCAGTAGCTCTCAGCCTTATTTTACCCAGCACCTACTCAAGATGGAGTCACTGTGATTCAAATACCTGTGACAGTTTGAGCTCTGACTTCTGGCCTCTGGAACTTTCTGCTGTTTAACATCCCCATTGGATGGTATTTGGTTACAGCAGCCCTAACAAACTAATACAGAACTCAGTCTGTCACCTGCAAGTCAAAGAGGGCTTCTGCAAGTAGTGTGGCCTGAGTCAAGTCTTAAAGAATGGAAAAGAGAATTCCTGATAGACAAGGAGAATGGAAGTTGTTCTAGGCAGAGGAAAGAAGCTGAAGCATGAAGATTCTTCTGAATTAACCACTAGGAGCTTCTGAAAGTGAAAGTCGCTAACCACTGGAGAGAAAGCAGGGGCTGCCAGTGACGGCTCATCCATGGCAAGAGCTAAGAGTTGGAAATGCTCTCAGAGATGTAGTCCGAATCTCTCATCTTATAAATAGGAAAATTAAGGGAAAGGGAGGGGTAATAAGCCACCCAGGGTCACACAGGGGTTACAGCCCAACAGAACTAGAATCCAGCTGTCCTGATATTCGGCTCTGTAGACACCACACTGATTTCTGCCCAGGACGTGACTGATGTAAAATGAGCTATGATTGAAAGCAGGTTTCTGTTTTAAACAAGGCTCATTTAAAACAAAAATAAGCCTCGTTTACCCATTGCTTTTGTTGGTATCTGTACAAATACTTTCTTTTCCATGTAATCAGTATTGCATAAACTTGGTCTATATGGAGAGACGCATAGGAGAGACGGCAGCACCCAGGGCAGACGGGGAACATTGTCGCCTGAGTAAAGTGATGGTTTTTCAACCAGGGGTTCTTACCAGCAAAACTGTTCGTACCTTCCTAAGGACGTTCTGTCCTAGACCCGATGAGGAACAGCATCCTGTACTCCCAGCCCGCACGCCTGATGACTTTAACACGTTCATTGTTCTGCTCAGATGAAGGCTGTTGGGTGACTCACTCCTCCCTTAGTCAGAAACTCTAACCAGATTTAAGGAGAAATTTTGCTGTAAAAGTCATCGGGTGGTTGGACAGGAGTGGCATCTAATCCCACTGCGGGTTCACTGGGCTCTCTCACTGGGAGGTGATGGGCCCCAGGCCGGGCAAGGTGAGGTCAGGCCAGCCAGGGGACCCCAGCCTTCCAGGGACAGACTTCTCCTCCAAACACCAATAGGAAGAACTCAGCCGTCACTGTGATATTCTCACCCCAGTTTATCCTCTCACAGGCTGCATGATACAGGACAGGTCCCAGCCTCTCTGGGATTTGGTTACTTCATGAAATTCAGCTTACCTACTTCACTTGGATGAAGACAGAGCACTGGTTGGATGAACTTTAGATTTCTTCTACACTAAAAGGCTGTGCTCAATGGGAAATGGAAATATTAGGATTAACAATCAAAATAGGCTTGAGCTGGGGAGCCACTGACATGAGCTCCCTTGATACCCCTTCTCGCTACCCTTCTTTGAGACCTTACCTCTCTCTCTTCTTGTGCTCCAAAACTAACCCCTCACTCCAGAAAAGGGAAGAGGACAGACCAATGTCCCTCTGGCCCTGGCCCTGGCCCATGGCTCTGGCCTAAACCCTTTATGGAGTACACATCACCTCATTTAACTCAGAACCCTGGGAGGGGCTACAACTGTGCCCATTTTATGTATTTGGAAACAGAGGCTCATAGAGGTGCAACAAATTGAGCCTTGTGTCTTGATCTCCAAATATGCCCGTCTACTTTGACACTGCATCACAGTACCAAGCTGTACTTGGGTTCCTCAAAATATCCCTTTCCGCCCTTCAGGAATCGGGCTCCAGCCCCTTCCCAACTCCTGCTCTCCCATACTGCTTCCATCGTCCCCATTTCACCACCCTCTCCCCTTTCCCCTGTCCCTGTGGCCTCCCTCCCTCACCACACACTCTCTCCCTAACACTTGTATTTCCAGCCTTTCTGCTTCTGCACAAAATATTTTATTTTTCAATGTAATCAGCATAACATAAACTTGGCCGATATGGAGAGACACATAGGAGAGGCTGCAGTGCCTGGTGCAGACTGGGGACATTGTCAACCGAGTTAAAGCATGGAAGCATGGTTTTTCTTCTTTTGTTGTTGTTGTTGTTGTTGTTGCTGCTGCTGCTGCTGCTGCTGTTGGATACAGGGTCTCATCCGGGCTGAAGTATAGTGGCACAATCTCAGCTCACTGCCTCTGCCACCTCCTGGGTTCAGGGATTCTCCTGCCTCAGCCTCCTGAGTAGCTGGGATTACAGGCATGAACCACCAGATTTGGCTAATTTTTGTATTTTTAGTAGAGACAAGGTCTCGCCATGTTGGCCAGGCTGGTCTCAAACTCCTGGCCTCAATTGATCTGCCCACCTCAGCCTCCCAAAGTGCTGGGATTAGAGGCATGAGCCACCGCGCTCGGCCTAAAGTGATGGTTTTTCTATCAGGAGGTCTCAGTGTGCTCTTGATAGCCCAACCCAGTGACCTTTCCCCCTGCCAGTGCCTTCAGATCATCAACAAATTACCCAAGATGGTTCCCCCTATCCTTCTGATCCCTTCTCCTCTGCCTCTTTTATTCTCTAGTATGGGGAAAGTCATGACTTCGAGTTCATACTCAATCAGCTACTTCCAAGCCTCACTGATTTTTTTCTCCTGATTTCTCTGATTCTGCCTATTCCCTGCCAGAACAATTCATACTTCCCCATCAACTACTGACCTGTTGGAAATCACACCACAGTGAAACTATACACCAGACATAGGGGGAAAGGTGCAATTATTTTGTGGAATCATCACAATATGCTTACAAAGGAAAATAAAAATCAGGTCATGTTGCTTTCTTAAGAATGCTGATCTAAATGCAAAATTCAGATGCCACAAAATCATACTGTTTATTCAGATGGATACCAAGGAAAAAGCTGAATGTGTCCTAATTCAGGATAATTTAAGTGTTCTCTTTTCAATGGTCTGGAATATTTACAGTATTTAGCAAAGGACAAATTAATATATTTGAGTAAGAGAGACAGGAGGGAGGCACTTAGGCTCTACATTTTGAATATGATGCTAACATAATAGTGTGACATCTTAAAAAGAGAAGATTCTACATCTCAAACTGCTAAGGATATTATAAGATCCACCTTCTGGTTCTGACCACTCTAGACTTTAAAAGTACCCACTCTTTCTTCTCAAGTCCTCCTAAATAATGTTTTTAAAAAAAATTAGCCAGGAATACAATTTGAACTTTGAATTTGTCATAGCCAGAGCATAAACAGCTAATCATAAAGAATGGAAGGAGAGGCAGCCAGATGGTGATCGTCTTACATTACAATTGAAGGACAAACCAAGGTATCATAGACAGAAGGGCTGAGCCCAAATTAACAGAGGGAGAAATCAGTCCTATTGAAAAGTCACCGTCTCAGAATAATACCTCTAATAATATACTTCTTACATATTAAGAGTCATGAAAGTGTTGTCCAAAATTTGAAGAGTTCAAATCATTTCCTTAGCTTCTGTTTCATGATTTCTAAAAGGAAGGTAATAATGGCATTGCAGGATTGTTGAAAGAAATAGATGATTATATAGAGACTGTCTCAGTGCTTGGCACCTACTAAGCATTCCATCGCCTCATTCTTATTGTCCATTTGACTGAGGGAGCAGAGCTATTGAGGGTCCATTGTACATTCAGGACTCTACCAGGTGCTACATAAAGGAGAATGTTTATGCAACCTAGGAGATATTTGACATGAAATGGTTTAAAAGCAATACTCTTCCTAACTCCCAGCTGTTGCAGCCATGATTACTTTTAGTAGTGTGATACCAAAATTGTCATGGTATCTACATTTCTATCTGACAGTGAAATCTGTTTTCAGCTCAGATACCAATAAAGAAGTGAGCCTACCAAAAGGAATTCACAACATCCCTGCTTTCTCCACAGAGCAGTAGGACTCTGAAAGAGAAGAGGTGGGAAGCTAAGAACACAAAGAGAAGCCATGCAGGGATTCACAAAAACAGCAGGCAGCCAGTGTTGCTGATGGAGTGTTGGAGGAAGCTGTCCTGTTAAGCAATACAGTAAAAATGACTGCAGTGAAAGAAAATGGAACAAGTGCATACATTGACAAGAAAGACATGGATTACTGTACACAAAGACATTGCCAAGATGGCAAGGGTGGCATTTGTAGATGAAGGGCAGAGAGGCTGGCCCTCCCACACTAGGTCAGATTGGCTAACAGTCATTCCTTGGCAGGGAAGTTCCCAACCCTGGGTGCATTGCACCATCATCCGTGAAAGATCATTTTATTTTAAAATCAGATTCTTGGTTACACCCTAGCCCTACATAATTAGGATCTCTGGGGATTATATCCTGCCATTTCACAAATATTAAATGCCATTATGTTGCCTGTTGACTACTGTCCCCAATTCTTCTATATCTTTCCCATCCTCCTTCTTGCTGCATCAGTCTTCGACTTTGAAGAGAACTCTAAAGCCTGGAACTGTCCAGTTTTCCCATACTGTTAGGGTTCTCCAGAGAAAGAGAACCAATAAGATATATATGTGTTTGTATATGTGCATATCCTTATATATATATATATGATTTATTATAAGGAATTGGCTCACATGATCACACGATTATAGTGCCTGAGAAGTCCCAACATTCTGCAGTCAGTAAGCTTAAAACCCAGGTCAGGCTGGGTGTGGTAGCTCACACCTGTAATCCCAGCACTTTGGGAGGCCAAGGTGGGTGGATCACCTGAGGTCAGGGCTTCGAGACCAGCCTGGCCAACATGGTGAAACCCTGTCACTACTAAAAATACAAAAATTAGCCAGGCATGGTGGCTGGTGCCTGTAGTCCCAGCTACTTGGGAGGCTGAGGCAGGAGAATCACTTCAACCTGGGAAGTGGAGGTTGCAGTGAGCTGAGACCACGCCATTGCACTCCAACCTGAGGCAACAAGAGCAAAACGCTATCCAAAAAAAAAAAAAACAAGAGAGCCAATAGTAATTCCAGTCCAAGTCCAAAGTCCTGAGAACCGGGAAAGCTAATGGTGTAAGTTCCAGTTCAGTCCAAAAGCAGGAGAAAACCGATGTCCTAGTTCACACAGTCAGACAGGTGGAGTTCCCTCTTACGCATCTTTTTCAGGCCTTCAATGCATTGGATGATGCCACTCACATTACACAGGGCCATCTGCTTTACTCAGCCCAGATTCAAATGCTAACCTCTTCTAGACCTCGCTTCTAAACACAACCAGACTACTGTCTGACCAAATGTCTGGGCACCCTGCGGCCCAGTCAAGTTGACACATAAAAGTAACCATCACAGACCACATGGACCATGGGGATGTCTTCTGCCATCCCTGCCCAGTAAGACCCAACATCTGTGTTTCTACACCCAAGTGACAGACCACTCAAAGAAAGAGACATCTGACCTGAAACAATCACAAATATATCTCTCTAATGCCAGCTAGATCATCAGCACCAGCCCTCACATCCTTCACTTACCCTTACTCACCTCCACCCCAAACTCCCATTATTCCACACACATTTACTATTTTCCCCGCCCCCCTACTAAGCCCCTCTCATGGCCTTACTACCTCATACCTCCCTGTCAATCCAATCTCTCATCCAAACTGTCAGTCCACTCCCATCATCGCCTTATTCCCCATTTCCTCCCCTTCCTCCCCTGTGCCCGTGATATCCACTATCATCGCTTTCCCTGTCTCCCTCCCACCTCCTTACCCTCAGATAACATGCTCAATCCTCTCCCATCCCATGACAGACACTATAAAGCCCCCACCCAAAGATGACCACATCCTCATTCCCAAAGCCTGTGCATATGTTACTTTATATGAAAAAACGGACTTTGCAGATGGGATTAAATTAAGAACTTTGAGATGGGGAGTGTATTAGTCCATTTTCATGCTGCTGCTGAAGACATAGCTGAGACTGGGCAATTTATAAAGAAAAAGAGGTTTAATGGGCTCACACTTCCACATGGCTGGGGAGGCCTCACAATCATGGCAGAAGGTGAAAGGCATGTCTTCCATTGTGGCAGACAAGAGAGAATGAGAACCAGGCAAAAGGGGAAAACCCTTATGAAACCATCAGATCTAGTGAGACTTATTCACTACCACAAGAACAGTTTAGGGGAACCACCCCCATGATTCAATTATATCCCACCACATCCCTCCCACAACACGTGGGAATTATGGGAGCTATAATTCAAGATGAGATTTGGGAGGCGACACAACCAAACCTTTTCAGGGAGATTTATCTGGATTAACCAGGTGGGCTCCAGTGTAATCATAAGGATCCTAATAAGAGGAAGACAGGAGGGTCAGAGTTAGAAAAGATGTGATGACAGAAGCAGAGGTGGGAAGGAGGCAAGGAAGGAACCACGGGCTAAGAAATGAAGGTGGCCTCCGGTAGCTGGAAAGGGAAAGAAAATGGATTCTTTCCTGAGAGCTGTCACAAAGAATGCAGCCATATTGATGCCTTGATTTTAGGGCCTGAGTCCTGCATATCTATAAGAATAAATTTGTGCTGTTTAAGGCCACCAAATTTGTTGCAATTTGTTGCAGCAGTCACAGGAAACAAACATCTGAAGATCACCTCCTTGAATCTAAATCCCTCCTTAGCCCACCGTTCCATGACTTTCCCTCCTCTCCAAGTTTCTGAAATAATTGTCTGATCTTATTTATACTTCCTCACCTGCCATTTACCCAACTCATTGCTTCCTGTCCCATCCCCATCGACATAGGTTTTATAATTTATTATTTTAAATAACGTATGGCCAAAGGCAATGCAAATCAGTCAAATATTGTTGAAAATGCTCCATGAGTTTATCAAATGGGGCAGCTGGACTGCCACCTACATACTCATGCTTTGAAATCTGTGACTCCAGACTGGCTCTCCCCATAGCTTCACACTATAGGGGGCACTGCCTGGTACACATTTTCACACAGGCACCCAGTAGAGCCTCAGACTCAAATTGTCCAAATCAAAATTTATTTCCACTATCTCCTTCATCTGCCCCTCAAAAACAGCCTTCTAGTGTCTTTCTCAATTTGAATTACAATAATAAACCAAGTCACCCACGTAGGAAATCAAGAATTCCTCTTTAAATTCTTCCCCTTCTTTGGGTACCACATCCCATCAATCTTGCTAGTCTACACCCTAACCATCTCTTAAATCCATATATTTTGGAGGGATTTTGTTGTTCTGGTTGTTTTGTTGTGGTTGTTGTTCTTGCTATTTGGTTTGGGTTTTTTGTAGAGAGTCTCATTCTGTCACCCAGGCTGGAGTACAGTGACGCAATCACAGCTCACTGCAGCCTTGACCTCCTGGGCTCAAGCGATCCTCCTGCCTCAGCCTCCTATGAGTAGCTGGGACTACAGGCATGCACCACCATGCCTGGCTAATTTTGTTTTGTTTTTCCATGTAAACAGGATTTTGCCATGTTGCCCAGGCTGGTCTCAAACTTTTGAGCTCAAGCAATCTACCAGTCTCAGCCTCTCAGAGTGCTGGGATTACAGGCGCGAGCCACTGCGCCTGGCCTATTTTTTTTCCATTACCTATTTTATTTGAAGTCACCATTATTTCTTGAAATTACTTCTTAATTTGTCTTATTGCTTCCATGTGCATTGATCTGTTATCCCCATGGCAACCAGAGTGGTTAACATAAGATGCAAATCTACCTACTCCTCAGCTTACCCTTTTCAGTGACTTCCCAGATGAAGCAAAGTAAGCTGTGTGGCTTAACAGGAGCCTCAGTAATTTAATGCCTACCTACTGCTCCAGCCCCACTTAACTTCAGACACTGCCTCGAACTCCATGTACCATCAACCCTGCATATACCAAGCTAATCCTTAGTTCCATGCTTTTGCTCTTGTTGGTTCATGTCCTCTAACTTTGTTTTTGCAATTACTCATCCTTCAAGCCTCAACTCAAGCATTACCTCCTAAAGAAAACTTTTCTAGACTGTCCCAGGCCAGAGTTAGGTTCACTCCTTTAAATTCCCAGAATGTGTTTGCCAGCACTTGGCCCAGTGCCCAGTCACCCAATTTGATAAACTCATTGAGAATTTTCAACAATATTTGACTTGATTTGCATTGTCAAATATGTACTGATTTGCATTGTCAAATATTGTCAAATATGTACTGTCAACAAACATTAATGGGACTGTAGGCATTAATGGTTTGTTGGGTGAATAAATGAATACACACAGTCAATTATAGTCAATCGGTACAATAATGGAGGTGAGAAAATGATGCTATAGGAGCACAGTGGAGGGGCACCTTGCCCCCCTGTAGAGCCAAGGAAGGTTCTATGAAAAGGAAGCAGCAAAGCCAAGCATGGCAGGTGACCTGGAGGGAGAGGAGAAATCCTGTTCCAGGCAGATAAGCAGAGACAGCTTCGTGACCGCATCATCGGTGAGTCGCATGGGGCCCCTCGCTTGCTACAGGGCTCTGCTGTCACTGTCTTGAACTTCTTAATTTTTCAATATGGAGACCTGCATTTTCACTTTGCAGTAAAGGCCACAACTTAGGTAGCCAATTGTGCAGATGAGACCAGCTTGTCCAGAGACACAGGGACCTGGAGAAAGTTCAGCAGACCTGAAAGTAGCTCTGGTCTGACTGTGCTCCCCTGGGCCAGACTCTCAACCACAGTAAGAAAGCATCTGCCTTCCCCTGTGCATCTTGATCTATTTATAAATGTTTAGAGTTTAGGAGGAAAACACCAAATCCACATTTCCAAGCCTTTTTCTGCTCAATACTTAAATGTGCATATCATGGGCAAATCAAATCCATCTGCTACAGATTCATTTACACTTTGTTCAGGAGAATGGCCCCCTGCTCCCTCCCCATGAGGGCTATCGTGTGTCCAAGAAGTTATCTAAGCTCTCTTGGAGCTTTTGGGTTTAAAGAAAAGGGTTTTGCAAAATCTTAATTTAACTCAAGAAAACTGAATTTAAACCTCAAAAGGTCTGATTATATCTTGCTACTCTAAATCCTCCAGTTCAAGATGAGGACTCACCCCAGTATCCGTGTGTGGCAGGCACAGTCCCCCAAAGAGGGACATTTCCTCCTAAGAAAGACACAGTGCCTTGGTTGTACATTAAGAGCTGGAAACTCAGAGGAAATCTCTCTGCTGCTTGAGGAAAAAAAAAAAAAAAAAAAAGCCTCTTGCTCACACCACTGTATTTAGAATCACAAATCTTTAGAACTAAAAGGGATAATTGAGATCATCTACAATAATAACCACCATCTGTACAGCACGTTACACTTGATAAATCACTTTTACACTCATTTGCTTATCTAATCCCTGCAGCTATTTTGTAAGAAGAGGAGAACTGTTATCATCACCTTCAATTCTGTAGCAAAGGCAGATGAGGCCCAGAAAGGCTATGTGGATCCCCCAAGCTCACACAGCTAACAGTAGCAATGCCAGGACTCAGACTCGGCCCTTGACACTCCACCGTGAGGGTTTGACCTCAACCCCACCCACCATTTCTCAGGGAGAAACAAAGCTAGCACCGTCCAGGCTTTCACCAGCCTCGCCAGGAGTCACTCGCAGGGCAGGGTGACAGCCACACACCCACCTCCCTGCCTGGCACCCTTTCTACTCCTCTCAGTGATCCTTGTCTCCCTTTACTGAAACAAGTCAGGAAAGAAAGAGGCTGATTTCTTTTCATTCCGTTCAAAGAAATGATTTCATTGTTGCCGACATTGCGTCACCCACTCCTCTGAAACAGCCAGAAACAGAGCTATTCACTTTAACATACACCATTTTTCAAATCCTCACAACAACCTGGCAACATCAATATTTTGCAACCCATTTTCCTCAGGGAGAAAACTGAGGTTCTGGGAGGATAAATCACAGGCCCCTATGAGATCAATGGTAAATAGCTAGCAGTGCCAAGACTGCAACCCAGGCTTTTTGGCGCTGAGCCTAAAGACGCTTCCACTAAGTCACATTGATAGCATTTGGCTACAATCCCATGAAGACAACCAGAGGCAGAAAATGGAGCTAATACAGGAGAAAAGGGAGAGAGACAAGACATTTCCCAAGGCCTGGACTGGGACAGATGACTATATAAATTGCCTGTTTGGTCACAATCACTAAAAACTGCAGGAAAATCTTATGCATGAGGAACAAGACAGCCTGGAAGGGGGATCAGGGGCTGGCCCTAGAGCAAAATCTGAGGAGTGTGTATATGCATACAGAAGACACACAGTTCCATCTCTTTCAAGTATATGCAAACTAAGCTATAAATTAGTACTAATCAGTACCTGTGAGGTGAATTAATTAAAAAGTTACAATTCACAAGAGGCCAACATTACTTGATAATGTATCACCAAAGCTTATGAATATGAGAATTAATTGCTTGGCCCAGATGTTGAAGGAATGCTTAATTTCTTGAGCTCTTGGTTTGAAGCATCCATTGATTTTATACAGCATTGAAATAACGCTAGCATTATTGTGTGTTTACTAAATTATCCTTTTAACAAACAACCACCATTTATTCATGAGTTAATATTCGGTGCTTTGCTGTGCTAAGCATTTTCTACACATTTCATTTAACCCTCAAAACAGGTACCTAAGATAGACACAATTATCAGCACTTCACATTTGCTTAAAAAAAAAAAAGTAAGCTCTGTGATCTAAGAAGCCAAGGTCACAAAAATTAACTGAAGAATCAAATATACAAATTGGTGTCTGCCCAATTCTGCCCATAGCAGTGACTCTTAATTCAAATGAAGCCCTTGACAATTCTGACTTACTAGAATATAAATGACTAAGAATTTGTTTCATTTGTAAAACATTTAGTTTTGCCTATTTTTTATTTGAAGCTTAGGGATGAACTTGAATCTCACATCTGCGGCACATAATTCTATTCATTTCCATGCTATGTGTTCATTCCTAACTTGTTTCTCAATTCCTCTTTAACCAAAACCAAAATCAAATGTTTCTTCCTGGTGGGTAGAATGAATACAGAGCCAGATTATAGTAATTGTTTTGAGGTTGCAGGAGCAGAGTGAACATAAAGTCCCTAAACCTCATTGTAGGCAGCTGCAAGAAAAAGGCAGCAGTGGAGAAATTAGAATTTTAAAAATCTGGATTCCATGGATTTTGAGTTCAGATGTTTTAAATTTTTAATAGCATGGTTTTATTTCCTAGAATAAACATGTTTTTCTTTTGTAATATGAAAATACACTTTAATTATTAAAAATACGAATGATAGTTTGGCTGGGTATAGAATTTTTAAATAACAACCCTTCATCCAAACTTTATAAATGTTGTTCTGTTAACTGTCTTTATCCAATGCTGTAGAAGGAATTATGAGGCTTCCTTGACTTTTTTTCCAGTGTACTTGTTTTTTCTTTAAGTATTTTAGGATTCTTGTGTTATCCTTAGAATTTAATCCTTTTGTGAGAATACATCAAGATATTTTCCAGATTTAATTAGATTTTTTTCAATAAGGTTCACAACTTACTTTGGTTTCAGTAAAATTTTATTCTGTAGTATTTTGAATCATGTTTCTAATTTTTTCTTTATTTTCTAGTTCATGTTTAAGTCATCTTTTCTCTTTTATTCTTCTGTCATTTTTTTCTCCATCCAACTTTCACTCAGATTTAGTCCTCTACCACTTGGTTCTGTATGACTCCAAATATCTACTCTGGTATTATTTGCTTTCTTACCTTATTTTTGGAAACTGTTTTTTCCCAATAAAGGTAATAAAATTTCAATCAAAATATAATGGAATATCATGGGAGACTTTAAAAAATCTTCTAAAGTTTCCTATAGGAAAAAAACATAAGACTAAATGAGACATTATGGGGAAGGGAGCAGAAAACAGTAGAAATGAAAAGAGAGAAGCCCTGCAATAAAAGAAATTAAAATGAATTTTAAAACTAAGTTAATAAGAACAGAAAGAGTGTTTGCCTATTGCCAAGATAGGCAGGCAAATCAAGGGGGCAGTATAATTTTGTTTATTCTTCAAAAGATGTTTTAGGAGGGAAAAGGTTTCCACCAATGGCCATCAAACTCCTAGCTAACCATTTAGGAAAAAAATATCACGCCAGAACCCTGGCTTACATTTTATAACCTAAACGCTAGATGATCTTTAAAGATCTCATTTTTTTAAATATGTAAAATTATTTAAATAAAAGTTATAAATATTTACATAATATTCATAAATAAGAGGACTTTCAAAGTATTTCACCAAAGACAAAAAGCATGAAGCCAAAATCTGAGAAATTTAACTCTATGTAAATCACCTAGAAAAGTAGGTACCCACAGTAATGGGAAAAGATACAAACAAAAAATTTACCAAACACACACACACACACACACACACACACACACACACACAGGGAGGGGTGGGGGGGCAAGAAAAAAATAAAAGAAATACAAATGCCCAATTAACTTATAAAAAATCTTGTAACCTCACTATAATCAAATGACTGTAAATTAAAGAAAACTCTTGACATGTTCTCAACTTTTATCACTTGCTTCATAGACTATTTTTCTGCACTTGTGAGATGGAAAAAGAGAGATTTGAATGGAGACACTTGTAAGACCAGATGTTGGCAGAACATGAGGGAGATGGGTGAAGAGAGGACATAACATTCACTAGAATAACATAACTGTGCCAGCAATAAAAATACAACAGGTGGCCAGGCGCAGTGGCTCACACCTGTAATCCCAGCACTTTGGGAGGTCAAGGTGGGCAGATCACAAGGTCAGGAGATGGAGACCATCCTAGCCAACATGGTAAAACCCCATCTCTACTAAAAATACAAAAATTAGCTGGGCATAGCAGTGTGTGCCTGTAATCCCAGCTGCTCAGGAGGCTGAGACAGGAGAATCAGTTAAACCAGGGAGTAGGAGGTTGCAGTGAGCTGAGATCACACCATGCACTCCAGCCTAGTGACAGAGTGAGACTCCGTGAGACTCAAAAAAAATAATAATAATAAACTAGGACTAGACTCCAAGGACAGAAAGCTCGCCAGGACCGAATGTATTCAAAGAAGACATTCAGGAAAACTGGGCCCTTGAACTTGGCCTTGAGAAAAGGAAACACCAGTACAATAGACTTGGATATACTCCAGTCTTTCAACCTGCCTCAGGTGACCAAGATGGCTAGGAATTTGAAGGTAACTGAGCAGAAGGAAATTAATGCAGGAAAGTATACTTCTGTATCATGCTTTATAGTTCAAAAAAGTTCTTTGGAACATTATTTTCACATAATCTTCAAACAACCTTTAGTATTTGACGATGAAGAGGTCATTACCCTCACTTTAGGAAAAGAAAACTGAGACCGGGCACAATGGCTCACGCCTGTAATCCCAGCAATTTGGGAGGCCAAGGTGGGTGGATCACAAGGTCAGGAGATCAAGACCATCCTGGCTAATACGGTAAAACCTCGTCTCTACTAAAAACACAAAAAATTAGCCAGGCCTGGTGGCACGTGTCTGTAGTCCCAGCTTCTCGGGAGGCTAAGGCAGGATAATTGCTTGAACCCAGGAGGTGGAGGTGGAGGTTGCAGTGAGCCAAGATCGTGCCACTCAACTCCAGCCTGGGTGACAGAGCGAGACTCCATCTAAAGGAAAAAAAAAAAAGGAAACTGAAGGTTGGAGAGGTGGAAGAATTTGCCTACAGCCTCACTACTGTATAACTGGAAGGGGTACTTGAGCCCCATCTCATAGGGGAGTCGTGCCTTCTTCTTCATCATGCCTGTTACATGTAGAATAAAAATAACCCACTTCATGCCTCTATATAACAGCTACACTGGGTTCAAAGAGTGGATTCTCATCCAAGTTTCAAGTGTGGTCATGCTAAGGAATAACAACTGGTGTTGGATGTAAAATGCTGTCAGACGAGAATTTTCTAGAAGAACCCAGATGCTCTTTTAACCCCTCAAAAAGCCCTTTGCTGCATCTGGATCCTCTTCTGGTGGGAGTAGAAAAACTTTTTAATAAAAGTGTAAAAATTGCTGCCAAAAGAACATCATAGCCATCACTGCATAAATTAGAATACACTTACTGGTGAGTGTGCCCTGACCACGGCAGAACTTGCTGTGTTAACTCTCTTCCCATCAGAACTCTGTTTCTCCAGGTGAAAAACTAAAGGGTCTGGTAAGATACTCCCTAAATTCACATCTAGCTCTGAACTTCATGGGCACCACAGTTTAAGAAGGAAGCAGACACACACTCAGAAAAGAACAAATAGGGTGAGGGGCTGCACGTCACATTGTGATAAGGGGTGGCCAAAGAAACCAGGGACTAGAGATGAGAGGACACTGCGGAACATGAGTGGTGTGCACCTCCAAATGTCCTGTGTGGCCACAGAGAGGGAAACCAAGGCCAATGGGTGAAAGCCTCAGGGAATCAGAACTTGCTTGAAAAACTCAGCCGCCCAGGCACAGTGTCTCACACCTATAATCCCAGCACTTTGGGAGGCTGATGCAGGCGGATCATGAGATCAGGAGATGGAGACCATCCTGACCAACATGGTGAAATCCCATCTCTACTAAAATACAAAAACTTAGCCAGGCATGGTAGTGCACACCTGTGATCCCAGCTACTTGGAAGGCTGAGGCAGAGGAATCACTTGAACCTGGGAGACGGAGATTGCAGTGAACAGAGATCATGCCATTGCACTCCAGCCTGGGCAACAGAGCAAGACTCCATCTCAAAAAAAGACAAAAAAAACCCTGAACCATCCAAAGATGAAACAAGCAGTTTCAGTTTCTAGAGGAGAGAAAGGGAAGAGAGAGATAAGAAAACACGTGTATTGAGCTCTTGTCTTGAGGCAGGCAGGACCTCTGACTCTAGACACCCATGAACTCTAACTCCCACCACAATCATGCCACTTGGGTCTTATCAACTCTGTTTTCCACGTTACAGAACTGTAGCCCAGAGATAAACCACTTAGGGAATGCCCCATCAGCAAGACACTGAAGTGGAGGATAAAATACTAGTTTAAGCTTATTTAAGCCTCCCATGTAGAAGGCTGGACAAGAGGCTCTTTGTGATCCCTTCCAGCCAGGAAATCTCATGATTCTGTCTATTGTGCTTGGGTGCTACTTCCCAATCACCATGAAGAAGCCTGACCTCAAAATGCTGAATGGAAAGAAAAAGGCCCATTGATGGTCCAGCCTCCACCACCATGACGACCGCCATCACCACCACGCTGGGCACTAGCCACGCCTATGAGCAGAGATACCGGCTGCCATTACATGCAATGGCTCTCAAGGTAAAGGTCTTTGTCATTTCACAGGGGAGGAAACTGAGCCTTGGCAATGCAAATTATTTATAGAAGGTCATCTAGAAAGTAAGTGGCAGAGTTCCAGCCCAAAACCAGTCTGTCTGACTCCAGAGCTGCAGCCATCTTCAGAATACCCCACTTTCTCCCTAATTCTCCCTGCCTGCTGCCATGATGATGGTGCACCTGGGCACAGAATATTCCACATTAAGAAGTAGAGGACCAGGTCTCGGACCAGTTTCTGTTCCCATGGCTTAAAAACAAATGTGCTCTTCTGCATGAAGCTATCGCAAATGTTACTCCAGCAGCGCCTGCCCTCCTTGAGGAACACGAAGAACTTGATGGCACAATGAGAATCTGCCTGGTTTCTCGACTTGCTGTGGTTCTGGAAGGTGGCTCCAGGACACTGGTCCTGCCATCTGGAAGCCCTACCCGGAGAAAAGGCAAGATGCTACCTTGCAGAGTGCAGCTCATTTGAAAGATTCATTCCCCCAGGGCCATATGCCCCACTCTGGGGACGCTGACTTGGCTTGCCTTGCTCTCAAGGTACCAAGGCCGTCAGTAACTTTCCCCACACTCAGCACTTTCTCTGCCTCTCTGACTCTTTCAGCTGAGGCTGCAATGTTAAACATGTAGTTTTGTAAATTAATTCTTTGAAGATTCACTCGTCAGCTAACTTTTCTCTCTGCAATAAGCCAAGGAAGTCACTTACTAGCAACTGAAATTTCCACTTTCATGTGCTCCCAAGCTTTTTAATTTAAGACAGTGCTCCAAAACCTCTATTCAGCAAAACTCCCCAGTTATATACTCAAAAATGTTCACTTAAAATTAATGGGGAAAGTGAGCATCCCATCTTGGCCCCGGATAAAAACAGGATCTCAGTGTATCATCCCGGGGGGAGAAAGAAGCCAGAAGACAAGCCTTTAGCTAGCGTTCAACTGCAGACAGTCCTAGGTTTTGTTTCTCCTCTCCAGCCTCAACTCACAGTCATTTATGCCACGAGCTGTCCTGCGCCAGGTTGGGGGTAAGTGTCCCTACAGAGAAGAACCGAGAAGAGTGAGAGACAGACTCTGCCCTCTTAGAGTGTGCACTGAATCAGGAAAGGATGCACAATCCACCCCAGGACAGGGCAGGCAGTCCTCAGAGGTGCAAGGGCATGCCGGTAGCAGTGTGAGACTGGGAGGCCTGAGTCCTCCGCAAATTTGGACAAGTCATTTCCCCTTCTCTGAGATTCTACTTATTTATTTTAAGAAAAAATTTTAAGTAGACCCAGATTTTAACTAAGATGCCTTCTATCTCCAGCTTTCTAAGATTAAGTTAAGAGTAGCAAATGCTCCAGGAGAAAAACAAATGTTCCTGCAAGGATAAGGAGAGTGGTTCCCACCCAGCAAGTCTGGGAAGGGGCTGGGAAATCAGTGAACAGGAGCTGGCCTCAAGGAGCAGCCAGGATGCCAACAGGTCATGGGTCCAGAGAGGATGGCTGGAGACCTTCTCGTCAAAGTAAAGATTCCCACCACTTCTGCTGCTGCCAAAGGGGAGGGGAAGGGAAAGCAGAGAGGCAGGGAGAGAGAAACAGGCAGAAAGAGGGGAAAAAGGAGAAAAGGAAGAAAAAAAGGAAGACATCAAAAGAGGAGGAGGAGGAGCAGACGCAACACCTAATAATAATAGTAATAATAATACCTACATAGCCCTGAACGGTTTAGAGAAGTTCTGCCCACATAGGCTCATTTAACTCAACCCCATGCTGGGAAGCAGGGGTTGGCACGTTCACCACCTTCACGGACTCAGAGTTGGCCTCAGAGTTGGGAACTGTGATCTGATAGCAGCGAGCCTCCCATCGTACTGCTCTGACCGCAAGCTCAGCATGCTGCCACCGTGCCAGGGGGTATCCTGAGGAGCTCTGTGCAGATGCCGTCAGCATCTGAACAGTCTCTAAAGGCAAGCAATCCACAGGCAATCAAGGACACCCCTGTTGTATTCTGCTGCAACCATTGGGGAAGGTTCTCTCCTTGACTAAACTCCAGCCAGGCTTCACTGAGCCCTTTCTCAACGAGGCCTTACCCTTGACCTGTAAAGACTTAAACACAAACCTAGTTTCTCACAACTCAAGGCCACATCCCTAGGATGACTCCAGCCCCATTAAAATGATCAAGGCTGAGGAAACGCAAGGCTACCAAAAGAATTCAGTGTGTTCTAGTTAACACCTAAAGATAGGTCCCTGCCTCCGAACCCCAGCAAGAGCAGGAGCCTAGACCCTGATGGGTTTCACGTGGGCTCACCATCCTGCCTACCTTTTGTAATTTTCACTTCTGACTCTACCGAGCCCCTACTCACCACCTCCACCCCACTGTCACCTCCCTCCCATTTCGTCATGCCCCGTCACCTTTGTACAAATCGCAGGTGAGTTCACTTCATGCTGGACTCTCCCCCTGTTGCAATGGTCCATTACTGATGAAAATCTGCCCCTACCACTTACCTAGGGTCTGGCTTTGTCTAACTTTGTCACACCTCAGGCCTACTGCTTTCAGTTTCAGAAATTGCCTGCCTAAAACATTTCAGAGGATGGAGAGAGTTTTTAAAGCCAGGTAGGTACCTTAAGGAAAAGTGCAGGGTCTTGGGTCATTTGCGTTGAGAAGGAGAATTGAATGGGTGCACAGTGCTGTTGCAGGATTATCTAAAGGGCTATTGTATCAGCCAGAATCCAGCTGGAAACAGATTGCTTTATCAAATTGGGTTAATTAGAAGAAAGCTTGTCAGCAAAGGGACTATTTACAATGCTACAGGTGTGGGAGAGCCTAAGGACGAAGCAGTAACCTGGAGCCAGGGGCAGAGAAGCTGTACCATGGCCAGGCACAGCAGGACACAGAGGAAGTTGTTACCAAAACCAGAAGAAAGTCATGGAGAGAGAAATTCTCCTTGAAGAAACAGTGACAGTCAGGGACAAAGCCAATCAGAGGCAATGCGACCCACCACGGGAGCCCAGGGAATACATGCAGCTGGATTCCTTCTCCTCCCTCCTTTCAGTCTCCTGCAAGGACACACCTTTGGCCAGGTCCAGCTGGAACTGAGAGTACATAGGACCCCAAGGACAAAGAATTCCATAAGCATCAGATTCCCAAGGCAGAGAGAGGAGTGAAGAAGGATGAAGAGAGACCCTGGAGAGGCAGACAGGGGGTAGCAGATGCAGGGGGCGAGAGGGGAGACCAGACATGGAGCGGGAGAGCCAGATTGTGAGTGGGAGAGGGGGGAGCAGATGGTGGGAAGAGAGGGGGAAGGGAGAGAGCGGGAGGGGACGGGGGGACGGGGGGACGAAGGGACAGGGGCGAAGGGACAGGGGCGAAGGGACAGGGAAAGAGAGTAACAAAGAGTTGAACTAGGAAGGAATAAGGTTCCATGAAGAGTACTGGCTCCCCACCATTGAATTTCAAGTCAAGGTTAGAAGATGACCAAGTTAGGAATGCTCTAGAGGAAATCCAGTGTTAGATTGGATTAAATGACTTATAAAGTTGCTTCTAACTTGATATCCCAATATCTTATAAAAAAGGAGATTAAAAAGGTTTGTTGTTGTTATTAATTAAACAATTGAGATTTCCTCCAATCTTCTTTCTCGGTCTCCTCCCAAATTAAATATCTGCGTTCAGCTTGCCTGGGAGATCATAGAAAATGCTTATTAAGTGTGCCACCAGAGTTAAATTTCTGATTAGGTAGAATTTTGAAGTCACTTGAGATTTTTTAAGAAACCTGTCCTGTTTATTGTGACAACAGAATGACCTTGACAAGGAAAGGAAATATTTTCTAATCCACACAACTTCAGAAGACCACATTCTTCATCACCTCAAGAAGTATCGCATTTGCTCCTAAAATTTCATTCATAATTTCCCCACAGTCTCTCTCAAATGGAGTCACACATTACAAATGAGAGAGCATCTAAGAACTACAAATTTTGTTAACTTTTATGCTTTTACCCTATAGTTTACCAAATAATAATGTTTTCTCCTCCCATTTACCAAGAGCTATGGTCAAAGTTAATTAAAATCTGGGGTAGCTGATGCTTCCATTTCCTGAACGGAAATGGAAATGATTCAAAGAAGGTTAGCAATTCCATAATTACTCATAGTATATTTTATATACCAGAGGCATCTCATGTGGGCTTTGTATTAAGTGAATAATAGCAATGTTGTTTTGACTGAATAATATTTCAGTTAACTCCATGGCCACTAAGTAGTTTACACTTAGAAAACCAAGAAGACCATTTGGAAATGTGTGCATTGAAATCTACCATACATGGTTACACAATATGCTTTTCATTATTGCACAATGTCTTCAAGAATGGAACTAATAAAGCTGATATTTCATGGCGCGGGGTACAGACTAGCAGTTTGATGTAATGTTTCAGCTCACAGTTTCTTGTATACAAGGAACGGATTAAACTGTTCAGCTGCAGACAAAGACCACCCAATGTTTAGCTGCACAGGTGAGGTACAAAAAATTGGCTCACAACTCTTTTTCTCCCAGAATGAATGTAACTGATTGACCTATCTCCAAAACAAGCATGACAAAGTCATAAATTGATGAATTCCATTCCTGTTCTGGGAAAATTATGAATTAATTCAGTTATGTTCAGTAAGCCAAAATGTTGTAGTCATTAGTGAGTTTAAGAGCAGTGGTTTTGTTGTCTTTGTTCCTGCATTGTCAGTGGTAACTGGAAGGCTTGGTGTTGTGATAGATCCACGTGATGGTGCATTAGCAGAGAGCTGTTCACACACAGAGAGCTGTTCACGCACAGACATGCCATGTGGGACAGGCAAAATGAACCCTGTGTGTCCCTGGAAAAATGATCAAAATGTGACTCTCAATGCCAGAATTTCACCCAATCACTAAGAGATCCTCATCCCTCACATAACCTCTCCTACCCAGTGTGGGCCTTTTAAGTCCTAAGCTGAGTAGGCACCACCTATCTCTTCTCTGCATTCATGTAGCAAAGTCCACTTTCATTTGTACATTTGTTCAGAAATCATTTATGCCCTGTGCAGGAGGTTTCACAGACCAAATCTCAACTCATCCACATACCAAATCTGCCATGCAGGCATATTACTCCCATTTTTATGGTTATTGGCCTTAGTTTCACTCATTTCTAGTGGTGTTGGTCCATGTGCTTGCTAATGCAGCTGAGCACATCGTACAGATGAGGCCAACAAACTCCAGGTAGGAAAGAGGATTGCCCAAGGTCACCCTTCCTGTTAGTAAGGCAAAGCTGATGTTAAACTCCAGGTCTGTCTGAATGCAAGTTCTTTGATCAGCTCCTGTACCAAACTGTTTTGTATCTGGTCAGACACTGCAGCCTCCTCAGTACTGTAGCTGCATCCATTTTCTCTTGGTCTCCAACAACAATCATTTTGGAAACATAACAGGCACTGTCCAGCATATTCACACAATACAAATAGCTCATTCTCGCTACGCACTTACTATGGGCTGGCACTGTTCCAAGTGCTTTCCAGGTTCTTTACACACTGTTCAATTCTCACAACAATCAGGAGGAAAGTTACTAGTGTTATCTTCATTCGACAGATGAGAAAAATGAGGCACAGAGGGGTTAAGTAACCTCCTGAAAGCCACAGAGCTAGGAAGTAGCAAAGTTGAGATGCAAACCCAGGTTGTCTGTCTCTAGTTTATGTTTTGGACTTCTACACTAGACTGTTTCAAGGGTTCCTCTATCAACATAAGGGGACTTTATTGATATAAGCAATCATTATTTATCATTATTTACTAAATGTCTCCTGCATGCCAGCCTTGGACAGGTCCTAGGCACCCAAGAGTTAATGAGACAATGTAGTCCTTCTACAATAGTGGAAGAAACAAGCACTAAACAACAAAGAGCTATGAAGGAAAACACACAGTAAGCAAAAATGAGGATGGAGGATGGAGAACAAGGGTCCTTTCAGCCTCAGTGGTCAGAAAATGCTTCCTGGGTTTGTTTTTTGTTTGTTTGTTTGGAGACAGGGTCTGTCGTCTGGGCTGGAATGCAGTGGCACTATCACAGCTCACTGCAGCCTTGACCTCCTGGGCTCAAGCAATCTTCCCTCCTCAGCCTCCAGAGTAGCTAGAACTACAGGTACACACAACCATACCCAGCTAATTATTTTTTATAGAGACGGGGATCTTGCTATGTTACCTAGGTTGGTCTCAAACTCCTGGCCTCCCGCCTTGGCCTCTAAAGTGCTGGGATTCAGTCATAAGCCACCCTGACTGGCCTCTCTGGATCTAATTTGATGAGATTCAGCACTGCCAAAAAACAGAACTTACAGGTGGGAACGAAACAGTTTCCCTTCTTCAAAGATCATTTTCTCAGCCTGAGTTTGCATCTCTACTTGGACCGTTGCCAGCTATGTGGCTCCAAATAAGTTACTTTACTTCTCCAAGAAACCATTTTCCCATCTATAAAAGAGGAGTGAGAACAATGCTCATAAGTCTCTAAAATAAAACGGATCTGAGGCCAGGCACAGTGGCTCATGCCTTTAATCCCAGCAATTTTGGAGGTCGAGGCGGGAGGATCACCTAAGGTCAGGAGTTCAAGACCAGCCTGGCCAACATGGTGAAACCCCACCCACCCAAGTCTCTACTGAAAATACAAAAATTAGCCAGCTGTGGTGGTGGCAGGTGCCTGTAATCCCAGTTACTTGGAAGGCTAAGGCAGGAGAATCACTCAAACCTAGGAGACGGAGGTTGTGATGAGCTGAGATTGTGCCATTGTACTCCAGCCTGGTCAGCAAGAGCAAAATTCCACCTCAAAAAAAAAAAAAAAAAATTTAAGCAGATCTGAGTGTCAGCGGTGAATCACTACTGTGTAGGCCAAGTGGACAAAATAAAGCCATTGATTTTTTGGCAACTGCTTTCAAGTCTATCAGTCAGAATAAGGTGGGCTTTGCTGCTATAATGAGAAACAAACCCAAATGCCCAAAAAAGGTTTATTGCTCACTTGTGCTACACGTCATCATAACAGACAGAGCCTCTTTCTTCAGGAACCCAGGCTGAGGGAAGTTCTAATCCTTGTCTCTGCAATGGCTGAGATTGGATAAAGCAAAATGGCACATCAAACACTAGTTTTTGAGGCTTCTGTCCACACGCTACTGTGCATGACAAGTCACATGTACCTAATTTCAAGGGAGCAGAAAGTTGCAATTTTACCCAGTGCCTGGAAGAACAAGAAATAATCCGAGAACAGCACCCATGAGAACTACCAGGAGTTTGTAAAGATGCTGTGCCAGAGCCGAGCTGGAGAGGGGAAATCCCACCTCAGGAGGAAATCATCCCCTTCTGAGCAATGTCAGCATGGCTGTCCAGCAGGTTCCCTCTCCTCTTTGGAGAAGCACCTCACATTATCCACAGCTTCTCAAACATCTCCCCCAAAGTAGCCCTAACATTAAAGAAAGGAGAACTCAGACCACTGGGCAATTTAAGTGCCAAAAAGACCTTCCACTGGTGAGCAGTTTCACAAAGCCTTATTTTACCCTATAGTTCATATGGATTTGCAGCCTACTCCATTGTGTGTTACTGTGTGTTTTAATATCAAAATCAATGCTTATGCAAAGTGTGTGGTGCTTGTGTTTTTCCCTCACTGCTAACCCATCACTTCATGTTTCTGGAACATCTCAGTAACAAATGCCTAACATTCCAAAACATTATTCCTGAAATTTTCACAAATTGCCACAATCCCTAATTCCATCACTTTCTTACTTACTTTTTTTTTTTTTCCTAGATAAAAATGCTATCTGCCATTCACTTATAGCCTCGTGTCAACCACTTGGCCTGCATTGCGTAGTTCCAGACTCATACCAGTTTTCCGGGAAAGGGACAGCAGGACTGGGGTCTCTCCTAATGATTAGGAAGTAGAAACTCAGGGAGGTTCAATGACTTGTCAAAAGCCACACAGCAAGTAGCAGAGAAGCAATCTGAACCCAGTTCCAAGCAGCTCTGAATCCCTGCCTTCTCCACTGTAACCATATTCCCTTCTTAGCTTCAGCTAAGAAATCAAACTCAGGTCTCCATCAGTGCAAAAGCAAACCTCAGGCACCAGTTGTTTTCGTCGTTGGTGCAAGATTTTGGCTCTCAGGAGCAAGCTTCATGGAAAAACAAAGTTTTCCTACTTTGCAAGTAATGTTACAGGAGTCACTACAACGCAGGTACCACACAAAGATAGCCTCGATCACTCACTACAAAGCAGCTCCTTGTTACCCAACAGCTTCGTAGCCCCTGGGATTCTAATTCACAACTGGGAAAGAAACAAACCACTACGTGGCATGGGCCTTGGGGGTTCCTGGCGATGACTCAAATCAGATTGTAAAATACAGAAAGAAGAGTCTCCACCCACCTCAGGGTCTGGATGACGGGAGGAAAGGGCCACTAAGAAGGCCATGGGTACGAAAGTGTCACAGTTCCTTGATGGGCTTCGAGCTAAACTCCAAGGCTCCACAGGCCCATGCTGATTAGCCTCGTGCCTAGTAAACAGGACCCTGAAGGCATTTACCCAGGCCCAGGTGGGGAAAAACATCACAGTAGAGAATCAGCTCCACCTGTCAACTCCGGTTTCAAAGACAGCCTTTCCAAACATTATTCTCAGTGGCGGAGCCATTACGTTTTACATTAAGAGATGGGTCAAGAATGAAATTGTAAGCATAAAAGCAATGAATGTTACAAAACAAAAAAAAAGAAAAAATAGATTCGAGAATAGAAAATGCTAAATTCTTTATGTCGAAAAAAAATCCCCAAACAAAATTATAAGGCCAATGACAACCTAAAGGGGAAAATATTTGTAACATATAGGATAACGTGTCAATGACTTCAACACAGGGTCATTCATACAAATCAGCTTAAAATATATGTCCTTTGTCTGAGGAAGAGAACATTTACAAAAGTATAAACGGTCAAGAAGTATTTCTAAAATGTTGATCCTTACTGGCAACCAGAAACACAAATTAAATAAAGGTACTGCTTTTTACCTAATTGATCTTTATTTTTTTAAGATAATACTTAGTGCCCTTGAGAGTACCATAATGTAGGCCTTTTCCCCCAGTGCTGTGGGAGATTAAATTCCAGGAAAGCAATTTAAGCAATATGTATCAAAAGTCCTACTAATGTTATCTCATTTGATCCTGTAATTGACTTCTGGGAATCTGTCCTAGGAAAATCATCAGAAATGTGGAGAAAGATTTTTATTCCGGAATATTCACTATAATGTTATTTGTTATAATCAAAAGAAAGAAGAGGGGGAGGGAAGGAGGGAGAAAGAAAGAAAGGAGAGAAATGAAACCAACCTAAACGGCAAAAATATAAGTAAAAAGGCAGGGTAGGGTTAAATAAAATATGGTGGGGAGAAATTACAGAGTATTAAAAAGTATCATATTTTCAAGAATTATTTGAATGACATGGAGAAATGTTCAAAATATACTGTCAATCAAAAAGGCAGACTCTAATACCACTGTTTTAAAAGAAAATATTACTGAAACATATATACACACAGTCACACACTCACTAAAATGCTCATAAAACAGATGAGGAAATAAGCCACTAACAGTGATTGTCTGTGGTGTGTTACAGGGAATTTGTTTTCCTTCTTTATATTTTTCTGTATTTTCCAAATTTTCAAAACATTTATATACATGTATACACACACACATGCTTTTTTTCATAATTAAGAAAACATTTTTTGAAAACAGAATGTGGCAGACTGAAAATTTTGCCACACATTATTTCCTTCCCTGTATCCATGCCCTTTTGGGCAGTGACACACCACACTGAGCTTAGCCTCTTGACTTGTTTTGGCCAGTGGATTGTGAGCAGTTGTAATGCAAACAGAGGCTTATGGCACTTACCTGTGGGAGCTTGTCTTAACTTGCTGCTGTTGGAATCCTCCCACCAACCCCTGGGTGAAAGAGCCTGGGATGGTCTGTTGGACGATGACAGATATATGGCCCAGTTCCCTCATTGCCCCAGCCCTAAGCTGACTAACAGAGCCGCCTAGCCAACCAGCAGGTGACCACAGATACAAGAATGAGCCCAGCCAGATGAGCAGAAAACCACCCAACTGAACTAAACCCCAAACTGGCAACCCACAAATTATAAAATAAATACATTGTTGTTGTTTTAATCCACAACATTTTGGGGGCAGTTTGTTATGCAACAAAAACTAAATTATATAAGGAAAAAATGTACTCTAGCAGTAAAGTGGAAAAATCCTGGGTTTCTCCTTTGGGTACATTATTTAACCTGTGACTCCATTCTGTTATCTATAATGTGGGAATAACACTGCTTTCTTCACTGGGAAGTTGGAAGAATCAAATGAGTTAATGTACATGAAGGCAGCTGACACACAGTAAGGCTAAATAAATATGACATGAATCTGAATTACTCTTAATTGTCAGTAATTATTGGGAAGAAAGAAGCATTTAAAAATCTTAAGAAGAGAGGAATCAAAATATCTCCATCTCCACAGCTTTGGAGTAGCTTAAAAATATGATATTAATATTTTTAGAATTTTATTATTGTGAACAATGAATAAAGGATAAAGCCTTGGGCTAGAATTTGGGGGCTTGAGTTTTATATCCTGTTATGGACTAAGTGTTGTATTAATTCAAAACTGATATGTTCAAATTTAATCCCCAATGTGATAGTATTTAGAAGTGGGGCCTTTGGGAGGTAATTAGGTCATGAGGTTGGAACCTTCATGAAAGGGATTAGTGCACTGTATTAGCCCATTTTCATGCTGCTGATAAAGTCATACCCCAGACAGGGTAACTTATAAAGAAAAAGAGGTTTAATGTACTCACAGCTCCACGTGGCTTGGGAGGCCTCACAATCGTGGCAGAAGGTGAAAAGCGTGTCTGACATGGCGGCAGGCAAGAGAGAATGAGAGCCAAGTGAAAGGGGAAACCCCTTATAAAACCATCAGATCTCATGAGACTCATTCACTACGAGAACAGTATTGCGGGAACTGCCCCCAGGATTCAGTTATCTCCCACCAGGTCCCTCCCACAACACGTGGGAATTATGAAAGCTACAATTCAAGATGAGATTTAGGTGGAGACACAGCCAAACCATATCATGCCATTATGAGACGTGGCCAGAGAACTAATTCACTCTTTTCTCCACGTGAGTAACAGTGAGAAGTCAGCAGTCCGCAACCCAGAAGAGAGCCTTCATCAAAACCCAGCTGTGCTGGCGCTTTGATCTCAGACTTTCATCCTCTAAAACTGTGAGAAGCGCACTTTTGTTGAAGCCACCCTGTCTATGGTACTTTGTTATAGCAGCCCAGATGGACTAAGACATACCCTACTTCTGCCGTTGACTTGGAATATGACATAGGGTGTTTTTCCTATTCCAACTTAATACGAACTTATTTCCTAAGTGGTGGTCTCTGGGGTCTGAGTCAATAGCCAGAGCTAGAGAAGAGCTGAATGCAGAAGTGTTTGAGATCTAAGCTTAAAGCCCAGTCTCCTCCTCTGGATGTTCACGTAGTCATACCCATCTGCTTCTCCTGCCACTCACAGCCCAGCCCACCCTATTTGCTCAGCACTCAGCCAAATGAAACAGCTGGCTATTCTCAGGCAGGAGGCACAACGGTTGTATCTTGCTTATGCCGTTGCCTCTCCTTGGAACACCCTTTTGCACAGTCAGACTCCTACTCACAGCTTCAAGACTTGCCCTGGGAAGACTCCTCTGACCCTTCAGATAAAATAAGTATTCTTTCTCTCATGTTCCCACAACTTATTTATCTTAGGTCAGGTTTTCTAGAAGCATAGGCTAAGACAGGGATCCTTGTACAATTGATTTATTAAGGGAGTTCTCTCAGGAGGACCCTTAAGGAGAGGGAAGCCAAATAGGCCAGTAGGAAAAGCCAAGCAAAGATGCAGGCTCAGCTGAAGTCCATGTGGAGGCTGAATAAACCCTCAGAGTAGGCCCACCTGAGGCAAGATGTGTCTGCCTTCTCTGCCCCCTGCTGTCAGTCAACCATGGCTGGAAGCCATCCCCAGAGGTAGGACATGACCTTCCAAGCATTTCCAAAGCAGCACCCATTACCCAAGACGATTCAAAGGGAAGGGCGCAGCTGTAGGCTGAGTGAGCCATCAGGTAAAAGGGCGCTGGGAGCACTGGCACTGTCTCCTATCATCCCCGCCTCACACCTGCACTTCACAGGAAGTTCACTCCATTAAGCAGAGCCTCTTCTGGATTCTGGTTGATCACAATTTCTGGAGAAACGTAAAACAGCAATGATGTAGGATGAACTGCCACCCCCGCTGCTGGGTGGGTCCCAAGGTTGCCTCTGAAACTCACCATCTCCCTCTTCCACCAGCCACACCACATTTCCCTCCCCAGCAGCTGGGAGGTCTGCTGAGCTATGTGGATTTTCCTGAGGGAGATGGTACCCAGATCTTCTCCTGGGGCAGCGGGGTCTGGGGAGGGTCTGAGCCCCTGGGTTTCATGTTCTTATTAGGCCATAGCTGCAGAACCTTTCCATTTCCTGTTAGAATGGAGTGTGGGAGTGCCAGGGGTGCCCAAGGGATCACCTGATGCCCATCACATTTCCTGCTGCCCCAACTGTGAAACATTATGAAGCAGCAGCTCACTGTCTCCTCGTGACGAGCATGGTTCATTACTCTTTTTTGTTTGTTGTTTGTTTGTTTGTTTGAAACATCAGGTTTGTTTCTTTTTGAGACAGAGTCTTACTCTGTCACCCAGGCTGGAATGCAATGGTGTGATCTCAGCTCACTGCAACCTCCATCTCCCAGGTTCAAGTGATTCTCCTGCCTCAGCCTCCCGAGTAGCTGGGATTACAGGCACCTGCCACCATGCCCAGCTAATTTTTACTTTTAGTAGAGACAGGGCTTCACTATGTTGGCCAGGCTGGTCTTGAACTCCTGACCTCAGGTGATCCACCTGCCTTGGCCTCCCAAAGTGCTAGGATTGCAGGCATGAGCCACCATGCCCGGCTGGGTTCATTACTCCTACCGAGGTAATAACTCCTTTCCTTGCCTGGTGACCTATTGGCACATGAACCCAAAATGACCGGGCAGCAACTGTAGCTTTACGTTTAGTGGGCTCTTGCTGTATTCCCTGATGGTATTAATAATATTTCCCCTCCGGGAACCAAGCGCTTTAGATCCTCAGAGCCTAAAGTTGCAGGGACAGGCACAAATCCCCACGTGATTGCTCAGGGTGATGGGGAGCAGAGCCACTGCTGCTTCCATCTCAGAGTTCCTGGACCCACCCCTTCCATCTATTCTGCAGCAGGGCTCGCGCCAGGGACTACACCTGCTCTGTCTTCTCACTCCCCTTTGCACAGGCTTTGAGAGCAGGGTTCATTTGTATTGATCTCCGCACACACACTCACTCCCACTGCCCTGCATCACTAAGGCCACTGATGGAGGAGAAAGGTGCTTTCACACGCCACATATGCCACACCTCTGAGTGGTTTGGCTCATTTTCCTCAAAATATCAGGACCATGGTCCCAGTACCTACCACTGGGATGGCAGGTCAGGATGCTAAATTGGGGCCAACTCAGGATATCTACAAAAGCAAAATGGCTGCTCAATTTGGGTAGTTAAAGAGCTGGCAAAGTTAAAAATATCATAAGCTGTCTACATGTGGTCAGGAAGAAGAAGGGGGACACCAAAGACCAGGATATATAAAGGCCCTGATCCTGCCGGGAAACTCAACTTTGGAGAGTAGGCTCATTTCTCTGCCGGGCCAGGCTCCCCTTATTTGGAAATCAGGGCAGCGAGATTGTCATCTGGGGTCACAGCAATGCACCAGGTCTCTGTCCTGAGGACCACAATCTGTCCAGGCTCTGGGAGTGGAAGATGGACTGGGCAGGGCATGTGCATGGAATGTGCTGGCCAATGGCCAGCTCCCTGGCCACAGCCAACCCTGAATATCCTGCCTTGGCCAGAAGGGTCCTGGGGAGGAAGCAGACACAGAACAATTGGGAAAGGTCTAAAAACCGCAGGAGTTGGCTGAATACAGCCAAGAGGCTGCCCAGTGATGCAATTCATGGGAGACAAAAAAAAGAAAGAAAGAAAAGGAAAAAAAAAAAGAAAAAAGAGCCCTCCAATCCTACCCAGGAGCATTCATCATTCAGCGTGACCTTCCAGGAATCTGCTGACAGACACAAAGTGTTTTGTGTGACTTTCTGCCTGGGACCTGGAATGACTGACGCGTCCCGGAGAAGGGGCGGAAGGGAGCTAGATGGTGGGAAGACTGGGGGAGGCGGGCGGCCTCCGTTCCCTGCAGGGGGTTGTTGGGCACCATCTGCTGGTGGCAAGGGGAACGACACCCAACCTCTGACCCAACAAAGGAAAGCAATGTATTGGGGAAGCAAGTACTGAGGGAGGGCGTGGGGGAGAGGAACACACACGCACTTCTCACCTGCTGAGCCAGAGGCTTCCACGGGTACCTTCTGGTTAGGAAAGAGTTGCTATGCCCATCTTACAGATGGGAAACTGAGGTTCAGAGAGGTGATTAATTTCACCAAGGGCAAGAATGGACGAATTTGTTGCCACTGAATAACCATTCTTTGTTCTGAACTCATTCATAGAGGCTGGAATAGTTCCTGGAACATAAATGCTGGCTGAGTGAATGGCTGAATACAGCTTGAGAAGTAACTTGTGTTTTTGTACTATGCCTGCCTGAACCCAACAAAACAGGAAAAAGTCAACGCAACCCGAGAGTGGTGGCTGTGATTGCAGATGGCTCTCCGGAAACGCCCAGTGCATGACATCCTCCCCACCTCCCGTTTCATCCGACAAGATTACAAACTACTTCAAAGCCTGGGGTAGGTTTTACTCCTTGTTGACCTCAACCTAGCATTTAGCTGTCCTGGAGGGGCCACAGAAGGAAGAAAGACGATGGAGCTGCATAGGCAGGCACCAGATTTCAAAGAGGCTCAAATCGGTGCAAGGTGACAGGTGACAGACTACCACTGAAGTTCTGAAGAACCCTTTGCTATTGTGACAGCTTTTCGCCAGCCACCCGGTCGTTTCATGTCTCAGTGGAGGACCCTTATCTTCTCAAAGGTCTAGTGATATTCAGGTACATCAAGCCTTTTCATGTTGAATTCTACCAGCATGTCCATCCATCCCCTCCTAATCCCACCCCCCGACACACAGACACACACACACACACACACACACACAAACACACACACACACCCTTCCCCCAAACACAGAAACATACCTACATACCAACACTCCTACACACAGGCAAAAACTGCACCAGTCATCAACTATGACACAGTAAACATCAACATCCCTAAACACTGAGATCGGTAACATCTTTGAATCTTTGCAATTAATTCCTCTGTTATCCATTATTCCTCCATTCTCTCTGACTGGGATGAATGTCGCCCTCTGGCAAACTCCTGTTCAACTGTCAAGGCCTATCTCCAGCATCACCCCACTCTTTGAAACCTTTCCTACCCCATCACCGTTTAGTGTTCTCTTCTCTGACTACCTGGGGAATATGTTTGGAGTTTACAATAACACTTAAAGCATTGTCTTCATGTGTGCATGCTGTTGGGATAAGTAGTAAGAGTTCATTGAATAAATGAACAAATGAACAGTTTCTTAAAATCCTCTAAGAAAAAGAAAAGGAATTGAGCCAACTAGAAAGGGAACCTGGTCATCACCAGCCCCTGCAATTCTAGATTTGGACCCAGGCAGCTCTCGGCCCCTTGGCCTGACCTGGCACCTTTCCACAGATGTGACTGACTGTCCTTCTCAATGTGGGAGGGAAAAGGGAGGCCCCTAACTAATGGAGGGAAATGCACTAGTCATCGAGAAAAATGACCTTCATAAAACAGCAGCATATCAGAAGCTCTGAGATCTGAAAGTTTCAACATCCAGCAAATCTCCCCAGACGCTTTTAGGCCAGCATTGAACACTCATTTCTTGTTCTCAGGCTCTGACCTCTCTTGGTATTACCTAGAAAAGGTGACTTCAACACTGCCTGAGAGACATGCACCGTGACTATTTATTAAATGAATGATTTTTAAATGAGAGCGTGAAAATGACCAAAAACCAATAGTCAATCCACTCATCCAAGATTTTCAGCCTTGTCCCGATTGGAATAATCCCTCCAGGAAGAAGGACACCAACATTTACTGAGCATCTACTATGCATCTGCCACTTCACCTGCACAGCTCAGCTTCAGGGTAGATGTTATCCTTTCCTGACAGATTAGGAAAGAAGCTCAGAGAGGTGAAGTAATGTGCCCAAGGATACCCAGCTTGTCTGTGGGGCAGCAGGGCTCACTCCAAGGGCATTGAGGCCAGTGCCCCACCCACTCCACAGCCTCTTCCTGCACACTGAGGGGGCTAGAGACCCGGTAGCAGAGACTGCTCTTGTCCTTGGGTTATTTTTCTCTGAATTACCCCTTCTCAACTCCTTATCCCATGTGGGAATGATATCAACTCTGAAAAGGGTTTGAAAGAAACTTCTCTCTACTGAGAGAGAAACAGCAGAAAGGACAGCAGAACTTGAACCCATGGTTATTCATTCAACAGGCACATGGGCTGCAAGTCCACTGTGGGCCGGGTGTGGACAGGTGGAGGGTTGATGCAAGGCCTGCCTCCAGCGGGGCTCTGCCCATCCCATCCTTGGCACAGCAAGGGAGAACCAACACAGCCCACGCTTTAACTGGGGAACGTAATACTAACTAAGCTTGCAACTAGACATGCCACCAGATTTAACTAGAGCTTGGCAAAGGCAGAGAAGCCAGAAGATCGTATATTGCTGGCTGTGAAACTAAGTTTCAGGCTAGCAAACCCTTGCTCAGCCTTCCAGAACAGTATTACCATGAAGCGTTCAGAAACACTCATTGCAAAAGCCAAAAATCACCTTATTTGGGGGAACACAGACACAAGGAAAAATGCTGAGCGTGGATCTTATAGAGAGAATAACTGGCACATCCAAACAGCAAGACCTTCCCTCTGGGAGAGCAGAATCCCCATCAGCAGCAAAGATATTTGCACCTTTATTTCCCATTTATTTATTCATTGACAAAAATGCATAGTGTGACTACCAGGTCCCAGGCCCTGTCCTAGGCTCTGGAGCTGCAGCAGGGACAAAATGGACCAAATGTCTCAGCCACACACAGCTCACATACCAGTGGGGGAAGACAGGTAAAACCAGGAAGTAAATCCTAAGCAACTCAGGAAGACAATAAGCCCCATGAGAAAGCTGTAGTACAGCAGGCAACGGGGCTGAGAAGCGCAGGTGGCTCTGTGCAGCGCTCAGAGAGTACACCCATGGGCGAGGCATGTTTCTGGTCCCCTTTGAGGAGCTGCTGAGTCAGAGCCATTTATAAAAGCAGTGGCAGGTGAAAGATGCCCTCGTGGAAGTCTGCCCAAGGGTTTGAGGGTCAGAGAAAGAGACCCCATATTCTTCCTGAAGGAGGTGGCTTGTGAACCAATGTTGGCCAGCAGACCTGGGGCGCTGGGTCATTTCAGCCTACAGTCAAAGGCATAGGTGCACATGAGCAAACATCAGTGCCTGGCGGCATTGCCTAGCCTAGTGTGTTAGTTTGCTAGGGCTCCTGTAACAAATACCGAAAGTTAGGTGGCCTAAAACAACAGAGATTTATTTACTTCCTCACAGTTCACATCCAACATCAAAGTGTTGGCAGGGTTGGTTCCTTCCAAGGCCACTGATACGGTTTGGCTGTGTCCCCACCCAAATCTCATCTTGAATTGTAACTCCCACAGTTCTCACATGTCATGGGAGGAACCCAGTTGGAGGTAATTGAATCGTGGGGGCGGGTCTTTCCCATGCTCTTCTCCTGATAGTGAATAAGTCTCATGAGATCTGATGGGTTTAGAAATGGGAGTTCTGCTGCACAAGTTTCTCTGCCTGCTGCCATCCATGTAAGATGTGACTTGCTCCTCCTTGCCTTCCACCATGATTCTGAAGCCACCCCAGCCATGTGGAACTGTAAGTTCATTAAACCCTTTTTTTTTTTCTTGAGATGGAGTCTCACTCTGTCACCCAGGCTGGAGTGCAGTGGTGCAATCTTCACTCACTGCAGCTTCCACCTCCCAGATTCAAGAGATTCTCCTGCATCAGCCTTTTGAGTAGCTGGGATTATAGGCATGCACCACCATGCCTGGCTAATTTTAGAGAGAGGAAATGAATCACAGGACTGCTGGGCAGGGTTGAGTGCCCATCTGAGATTTTTTTTTTCCTCTCTCTAACACAGCTATTTAATTCTTTTCTCCTCCCCACATAAGTCCCTTAACCCCTCAGTTCTCATCGGGGGAGGCCACCAGAAACATGTTCACCTTCCCACGTCTTCCCTCCTGTTACAACGGCAGCATCCTGCTCCTATCCAAGGCAGGGCCCTCCTTTATACTGAAGAATGCCACCTGTCACCTTCTCAAGGACTCTGCTCCCCTCAAATCTCCTGTCTTCCCTCCTTCCTCAAGCTCTGCCTTTCTCCTGGGTCATTACTTCCAGCAACACACAAGTTCCCATTGCTCCTCTCTTCAGAGAGAGAGCTAGAGAGAAAATCTGGATAAAGAGTCCATGGGCCTTAACTGTATGATTGTTTCAACTTTTCTATAACTTTCAAACTTTCCAAGTAAAAAGTGGAAATACATGACGATGGAAGAAATGTTAAGAGAAGTTACCATGGGTTTCACACTGGATCCTCTTTGATATGTATGAGACATTCCGGTAAACCCACATTCACTGCTTCTACTTCCTCACTTCCATTCTGCTGAGACTGTTCTTATCAAGATTCTAACGACTTCCAGGATGCCAAGTCTAATGGCCTCATCTCCCCAACTGCCTAGCAGGTATTACAGATTTAACATGTCCACAGTGGAGTTCAATGGGCTCTTTTCTTAGTTGTCCTGCCCCACTATCTCGCTAGTTCAACCCAAGAATGCAGGAGGCATCCCCAATTTCTCCCTTTCCTTTAAGCCTCATATTGAAACAACCAAAAAATCCCCATGGTTCTACCTCTACAGTATTTCTTTTTGAGATGGGTTCTTGCTCTGTTGCCCAGGCTGGAGTGCAGTGTTGGCACGATCACAGCTCATGGCAGCCTCAACCTCCTAGGCTCAAGCAATCCTCTCACCTCAGCCTCCGGAGTAGCGTGCACCACCACGACTGCCTAATTGTTTTTTAATTTGTTTGTGTAGAGACAAGGTCTCTCTATCTCACCCAGGCTGGTTTTGAGCTCCTGGCCTCAAGCAATCCTCCGGCCTCAGCCTCTTAAAGTGCTGAGATTACAGGTGTGAGCCACCATGCCCGGCCTCACAATATTTCTTAATTGCCCCTCTGCTGTTTATTCTTCCCACATTCCCCCTCCTTAAAACACCTCAGTTACTTCCCCGCACTCTTACAAAGCCCACTCGAGCTTATGACCATGGCTGAGCAGACTCTGAGGAAGCTGCCACCTGCCTTCTTTTTCTTTGCCACGGGTCACATCCCCTCTCCTCCACAGCTGTCGTGCTGGCCCATCCTTCCCCGCCGGGGACACAGTTGGCCCTTTCTAGCTCCCAGGGCTCTGTGCTTGCTGTTCCCCTGCCTAAGAAGCCTGTTTCTCAGCTCACCCAATGGATGACTTGAGCTCACGCTCACTACTTAGCTTAGACACAGGCCACCCTTGACCACTTATCTAAAGCACCCGCCTCCCCAACCAGGGCCCTGCAGTAGCTGCCTCTCCTCCACCACTGGCTTTTTTCAGAGCCTTCTCTTGCTGATGTTGTACTGTCTGTCCTTCCAACTAAAAGGGAAATGCCAAGATGACAGAGACTTGGTCTCCTGTCGCCACGGTGCAGGGTGATGGATGAATGAGCTATAGCTCAGCAGAGGCCTAGCAAGGCAAGAGGAATAGGAGCAGTGGGTCTAAGCACTCACCCTGCATCATCGGGGTGAATGCACAGGTAGTCTGGGAGCACTGGATCTTAGCACTCACCCTGCATCATCGGGGCAAATGCACAGGCAGTCTGGGAGCACTGGGTCTAAGCACTTACCCTGCATCATTGGGGCGAATGCACAGGCAGTCTGGGAGCAGTGGGTCTTAGCGCTCACCCTGCATCATCAGGGCAAATGCACAGGCAGTCTCCAAGGGCTTCAGCCCTGAACATTCAGGCCATTCAGGCCATTCAGGGCAGGCGACCAAGAAGGGCCTCCGTCCTGACTCCGTCCTGAGGCATTCTGAGATGCCCAGAAACGCAGCTCCAACCCCATCCCTGGAAAGCATTTTCCTCTAAGCGTCTAGGTAAGATGGTGAGATAAAGACCTCCATCTCTGTGAGTGTCCCCCTTCCCACCCCACAAACAGCGCAAGGGTTTTCATCATTGTTTCTCTATGCTCTTTTCACTAAAATCCTCCAATAAACCTTATCACCTGTGGGGGCTCCAGGCCATCATATTTCACCCCAATTGCCATTCTGGCCTCATGTCCCGTGGTCCATTTGTGTGGGCAGCACTCCAGGCCCCCAAAACCCAAGGCAACTGCCTGCCACACCTTTAGGCTTTGGTGTAGACTTGGCCCCCAACCAGGATTGTTCCCGTTATTTTTCCCACTGCTCTAGAACTGACCTCTTCTTCACAGCTGACTAAAGCTGACATGTATTCCTGGCTCTGTGTCATTGCATGGAAAGGCTGCCGCCGGGGACAGTTAAGAGGGTGCCACAGTCAGGAGCATGAGGAATAGGGTGGGAAGATGGTGTGGGGAAGTGGGAAGAGAACACGATTTGGAGTCAGGCAGATCAGAGTTCCAAACCTACCTCTGCTGCTTCTCAAAAACACAGGCAGGAGCAAGCCACTTCCCTTCACCCAAAAGTAAGAGCAGAATCCCGTGTCATAGTTTGACGTGACAATGACATGAAATCATGTGTGGAAAGTATTTGGCACACAATCAGGGTGCTATCATTGTTCTTCCCCTCCGCCTCCCTGGCCTGCCTAAGACTCTGCTGTGAGTTGGCCCTGAAGGCCAGGGTCTCTGCAGGTCCCTTCCCTGAAATAGCAGTTCTCCTTTCTCTCCCCCTAAATACAACTTGAAAGACACACACTTGTCCCAGTTCAGAAGATGATTTTCAGCCTCTCTGCCACTTCCAGTTCTGATCTGCAGCTCGCAAACCTCTCGGGAGATTCATTTTGGGATATCACTCCAGCCTTCCCGAGGTTATGTCCGTCCATCTATCCTTTGTTATGCTGAGGAAATATGGACTTTCACTGTTCCAGCTCTGCCCCTGCTCACCTAACTCGATGCTGGAAACCAGGAGAGGTACCTGGGTTCAAGTCCAGCTCTGCCACTCACAGCTATGCAATCTCAGAAGCATCCACAGAATGCACCTTCACAGGGCAGTGTTCACCCATCCACTAAGCTTCAATTCAGTTTTTGTTTGTTTGTTTTTGAAACGGAGTCTCACTTGTTGCCCAGGCTGGAGTGCAGTGGTGTGATCTCAGCTCATTGCAACTTCTGCCTCCCGGGTTCAAGCGATTCTCCTGCCTCAGCTTCTCACCACGCCCAGCTATTTTTTTTGTATTTTTAGTAGAGATGGGGTTTCACCATGTTGGCCAGGCTGGTTTCGAGCTCCTGACCTCAAATGATCCGCCCGCCTCGGCCTCCCAAAGTGCCAGGATTACAGGCGTGAGCCACCATGCCCGGCCCACTAAACTTGAATTCAATGAACATGGCTGATATGTGAACATTCTTTAAAATCCACAGACTGCCAATTCATTGTCGTTATTCCGGAAACAGGAAGGGTGTTTTCTCCACCATTCTTCTCATATCCCTGTGAACATTAGGGTACATGGCCAAAAATACAGTTCCTGACCCTGTTGTATCATGCCTTCTTATGATTTCTCTCTCTGCCACTGGACTATGGATTTCTTGGGGGCAGAGATGGAATTTGGTCTCTGGCTTCCCCTGTATGAGCATATAAGTCTTTGGCATAGAGAAGCTGGAGTCGGTGACTACTTGAAAAAAATGACTTCAATGTAACTAAATCACTCACCCACCATCTCTGGGCCCATTTCTTCATCTGCAAGATGACAACCGTATTCCCTCAAGAGCCAGTGGTGTGAAGGTTCTCTTTGTCAGCCTCTATCACTCTTTCTGGAACCCTCCCACCACCCGGTTAGAAGCCCCAGCTCTTGCCCAAGTCTCAGTGGTTTTCATGCTCCTAAGGCACCTCTATCTCAAGTAGGGTCTGTATGATGAACTGTAGTCTCATGGTGTGGACTTGGAATCATGTCAAAACCTCACTAATCGTCTCATATCAATGTCATGTGATTTACCCAGGGGCTCACCTGTCAAGGAAGAGCCCTACTCAGAGTAAACTCATCACTTGGAGCTGGCGGCTGAGAGCAATTAAATCCTAAAGATTGGGGATGGTGAAAATTCAGACACCACAACCCCTGACAAGGTGCAGGCTTCCTCCAGGCCACGCTGAAATCTTTCGCCTGGAGGAACATGGTGGAGAACAGGCTTTAATATCATGCATTCATCCAACACCTTTTGGGGTACAATCCAAGCCTAACCATTTACTAGCCTGGGGTGACAGCAGGTAAGCTAATTTACCCCCTTGAGCCTCAGTTTCCTCATCTGTAAAATGGTGACAAAGATACCTGTTTTAAGGCATTAGAGTGAGGATTAGATTAGACAGATGTGTTACAATCATTAGAATAACTAGACAAATAGAATATTTAGAAATAGAAACCCATCATACAAAGACTATATTATTTAGCCACATGGTAAGGATTCAGTAAATGAAACTAAATTTAGTATTTTGACTCTATCACTTACTCTTTGTGTGACTTTGATCAGGATACCTATTTTGGGGCCCCTAAATTTTTCATCTGGAAATTAGAAACTGCTTCTCCTAGCAATCCCATCATGCATGGAATGCACCATCATAGATGCAATGTCATCTAGCACGCCACCTGGCACTCTCCCAGCCCAAGGTCACTTCCTTTACCTCACCGCATTAGTCAGGAGCTTGAAGAGCAGAAGTCCAGGAAGATTTTTTTGTTTGTTTGTTTGGTTGAGTTTGTTTTTTTGTTTTGTTTTGTTTTGTTTTGTTTTGTTTTGTTTTGCTTTTGAGACGGAGTCTCACTTTGTTGCCCAGGCTGGAGAGAAGTAGCCTGATCTCAGGTCACTGCAGCCTCCACCTCCCAGGTTCAAGCAATTCTCCTGCCTCAGGCTCCCGAGTAGCTGGGATTACAGGAGCGCACCACCACACCCGGATACTTTTTGAATTTTTAGTAGAGATGGGGTTTCACTATGTTGGCCAGGCTGGTCTCCAACTCCTGACCTCGGGTGATCCATCCACCTCAGCCTCGCAAAATGTTGGGATTACAGGCGTGAGTCATGGTGCCCAGCCTGGAGTCTTATAAAATATGCCCCTCCAGACAGCCCCTAGGAGCCAAGGAGCTACCCAAAATTGATTATGGGATTCCACTAGAGCCCCAAAGCAATTTTAAGAAATGACCCAACCAACCTCAAGTTGGCATCGGCTGTTGTTCAGCACACCTACTGTGCGCCAGCCCCCGAGCCACATGCTGGGCCCTGAGATTACTGTTTCCTGGCTCAGTCCGAGGCCAGCTCCGGAAAGCAGGCCTTTCCATGAGTGAGCTGCAAACCTGTCAACAGGAGCTGGGCATGCCTCCCACGGAAACAGAGCGCCCCTTCTCGGGCTGCAGGCACACTTCCAGGAGAGCTGGGCACACAGCCGCAGCTGGAGGCCAGCCGGGCCGCGGACACTTGCCCAATTGTGTGAAGGACCAATGGGAGAAACAGTATCCACTCTGAGATGCACAAAGCTGCTGTCAGCCTCCCTCTCCAGGTGCTGCCGAAGGGAGCCTTCCAGGGGCCTTTCAGGGACAGCCAGGAACTGTTCCTAATGCAGCCACTGCAGGGCCATCAGAACCTTCCCACGGGGCTCCTTTCAGCTTGCACTGAAATTAATTAGCAAATGGAATCCGAGTAACGTGATAATAGGTGATGCTTGAAAGGAACTTCTGTAGTCACCTGAGTTTCACTTTCTTGTGGGAACCCCTCTCTCGCCCATTGTCGTCCCAGATGTCATCAGAAATAGGCACAATCTGTCCTCTTCACAGATGAGAGCGGAGAATGAGGCTATCAGAGTCAGAAGGGGACTGAAAATTTACCTAACCAGTGGTTCTCAAACTTTAGGCGGTACCAGAACTCCCTCCCCATCCTCCCGGTTTAGTAAAACCCAGATCACTGTGCTCCCTGCCCTGCGTTTCTGAGCTGATGGGTCTGGAGTGGTGCCTGAGAATTTGCATTTCTGAGTTCCGAGGTGATGGGACAGAGACCACCTGGGAAAACCACCAACCAGGCCAATCATTCAGTGTAATGGGGAGAAACAGAAGCCCAGAGAGCGGAAGGGACTTCCGGGCGTGACGCACAGCATGAGAACGGGTCTCCCTCCCGACACTCAGGGCAGGTCTCAGCCCATCAATCCGAGACCTTCCAGCGTGTTTCCGCTGTGACCCTCCGGGATGATGCTGGTGTCTCTGCACTCCACCACTAGGAATAATAGCAGAAGCCAAGTGAATGAGCAGGGAGATAGAAAGCATCAGCTGGAAACTGTTTTGATGTGTTTCCAAAAAATTAGTTCCCCAAGGTCCACATGGAGGAAATAGAGCATACAATGGGCAGAGCTGGAGGTCTGGTGGCTCAATGTGGCTGCCATGGGCAGGTCAACAAGGCCTGGGACAAGACGTCCTTTGAGACCTGTGCATTATTGTGTAGAAAACAGGGAACAGCTGAAGAAGAGAAAGATGGTGAGGAAGATCACTTTGAGTGCACTGGGGAGAAAATCACAGGGACAGAGATTGGAAGCCCAGTGCCTAGGAAGAGGCTGGTCAGTGACCCAGCATGAATCACCCTGAGCCAGAGCCCTGGGGACAGGACAGGCGGGAGGATGGGCAGAAACATGAGCTTCTATCATGTGATGGTGCCAGACACGTAGTAGATGCTCCAAAAACCCCAAATCAGGGTTGCCAATACCCCACACTGTGCACATCACACAAAAAATCAGCGGGCGTGGCAGCGTGCGCGCGTAGTCCCAGCTACTCAGGAGGCTGAGGCAGGAGAATGGCGTGAACCTTGGAGGCGGAGCTTGCAGTGAGCCAAGATCGCGCCACTGCACTCCAGCCTGGGCGACAGAGTGAGACTCTGTCTCAAAAAAAAAAAAAAAATACAGAGGAAGGAGACCTAATATTGATCGGATATGTACTCTGTGTCAGGAAGTTTGTATATACAGCCATGCATTGCTTAGCAACAAGGATACGGTCTGAGAAATGCATTGTTAGGTGATTCCATCATTGTGCAAACATCATAGAGTGTACTTAACACACACCTAGATGGTAGAGCTTACTACACACCAAGGCTATATGGTATAGCCCATTGTTCCTAGGCTACAAATATGTACATGTTACTGTGCTGAATACGGTTGGCCATTGTAACACAATGGTAGGTATTTGGGTATCCAAACATAGAAAAGGTACAGTAAAAATACAGTATTTATGGGACCACTGTCATCTATGCAGTCCATCACTGGCCAAAACGTCACTATGTGGTGCATGACCACATTATCACTTTTAATCTGCAGGACAATCCAGTGAAAAAGCATCAGCCCAATTTTATAGATAAGGCAACTGAGACTCAGAGAGGTTAAACAACACGCCCAAAGTCATTATCCTGGTATTCACCATTGTCAGAAAAAGATTGCACAAGACTTTGAAATGGGAAAAAGCAGGCTAGTGGGTGTTCGTTCTAGAGCATCCTTCCAAGTTATCTGCACTTTCTGAACATCTTTGTGCTATTTTACAACTTTATAAGTTGCAGAAAACTGATAATGCAAGGAATGCAAATAATTCCTGTCCATGGAAATCCAAATCAATTTTGGGCCTTGAAGATACAATTGATTATTGCCCTGTGGACACAATTTGTTTCGCATCTATGTGCAAATTCATTTCCAGTTACTGATTGCCTATATTTGTGTGTTCATTGAACTTGTTTTTACATCTTACTAGTTTCCTCATTAATTAATAAGTTAAATAAAATCTTTGGCTTGCATTCATTATATGTTTTCATGAGAGTCATGATTTTACCTTTAACTTTAACACCACTTAGGATTCAAATCCAAGTTTGTTGGTTCTTTCCAGTTAATTATACATAAACACATGCACACACATATCACTGTTCATAACAAGTTCTCTTACCATTAAGCTTTCTGTCAAAGGCAAACTAACCTTGGTTGAAATTGAAAAGCTATACAAATTTAAATAGATCTTTTAAAAATTGTATTTTTCCATATTATCTAATAAGGACTGAATTAGTAAGATTTGAGTTGAGTAATGTGGCAGGTCAGCCATCAGTGACAGCCCTGGATTCCTACTAGAACATGCATCTGTTGTTTTTGTTCCAAATATTTTCTGTGCTTCCCTGCCTCCAACTTCACCAGATCCAAAGGGGACGAGCTGTGTGTTTTCATCTGTTTCTCCTAAACTACACTGTGGCCAAAAGCAAACTGGCACATGGTCAGGGTAAAATAATGCAGGTTGCATTGAACTGAGTTGGACTGAACTAAACCTGCACTCAGCCTCTGGCATCTGTCCAGGAATGCTTGCCTTCCTACAATGCCAGGTTTTAGTGAATGGTCTTCCAGGGATACTATACTGAGAAATCTCAGGATTTTTCCCCATAAGGTGACCGGAAGTTTTCCAAAGCAGGAAGAATGGCTGCTGCAGTCAGCAGGCCCTGGGTGAACAGACCCAGTCCCCGCCACACCACTGCCCCTGCCACACACACACACACACACACACACACACACACACACACGATGAGATCATGGGGAATATGGGACAGGTTCTGGAGTCGGACAGCTCTCAGCTCAAGTCCTAGCTACATCACTCAATACTTTTTTGAGTTTCAGCTTTATCATCTCTAATGGTTAATTTCACATGCCAACCTAACTAGATTATGGTGCCAGGTATTTGATCCAACACATTCTAGATGTTGCTGTGAAGATGTTTTTAGATGTCACCAATGTTTAAATCAGTAGATTTTGAGCACAGCAAATGGCCTTCTGTAATGTGAGTGGGCCTCATCCAATCAGCTGAAGACCTCAGAGAAAAAAGACTGAGGTCCCCTGAGGAAGAAGAAATTCTGCTCCTGACTGCCTCTGGACTTGAGCTACAATGTCAGCTGTTCCCCAGGCGTCCAGGCTGCCAACCTGCCCTGCAGATTTCAGGCCTGCAGCCCCCACAACTGCATGCACCAATTCCTTAACATCTCTTTCTCCAAATGAAAGAGTATTAAATGAGAGCCCAGGTGTGCTGGCATAACTGGGCTTTCTGAGATGTTGTGGAGTAATAAGAAATGTATTTTCTTAGACCCAGAAAGCATCCATCTTGCCTGACTAGTACTCTGTGGATAAATGAAGGGTCAAAGGAAGCTACAATGAGACATGAAGTATCTTTACCTGTCTTCTACTCTGTGTAACCACCTCACTTCCAATAGGTATCTGCATCTTTGGCTAAATAAATAGGAAACTTAAACCTTAGAGTGTTTTTTGTCTGGGACAATGGGGGTATAAATCCATAACTCACCCGAAATGTTGCGCAACTAAAAAAATATAAAGATTATTTACTAAAATTTCACATCTCTTGAGGATTACTTTACCACCGCATAAAGGTCAGTTGTTAAGTAGATTGTCAGAATGGCATTTGGATGTTTAACATCACCCATACACCCCAGGCCATTCTATTTGATCAAATGCAGACAGAAACCAATAGGGTGGCTGCTGTCATCAGATTCTGGGGTGCACGCGCTGAACTTGATTTAATTGTGCAAGTGTGTCTGTGAATTAGCTGTCTCCTGAGGGCAGGACAGCAGCTGTAAAACCACTCCCTCAACTTCTACTATTTCATGGGATTCCCCAAAGGCTCTAAAATAAACAAGAACAGGATATTTTGTAAATTAGCTCCAAGGCTACATTATACCCTGTTCTGAAATGTACCCCTATTCTATTACACACAGTACGTAAGTTCAGCAGTGTGGTCTGTGATGGCCCTGGAGAGATCATACAGAGCACCCAAATACACACTGAAGAACGAGCGCAAATATGGACACTCGATTCTTTCTCATTTTTAGATTTCCACATAGGAATTAAAGTCCAAATAAATTGAGGTAAAAATAATTCTCTTTTCAAATTTCCCTTTCTGCTCAGTGTTAGAGAGGGGTTCCTGGTGGAAGTAGATTCCAGATGGATTTCTTCTGAAGACACTGCTTCCCAAACCACTTTTCAATGGACAGGATTATTTTGGCATCTGCAAAGGACTGGAAATCCAATCCCAAGTCTTCCTGGGCCCCACTTTTCCGAGAAGCCAGTAACAACCACAAGATTCTCTCACTACCATCCCCTCACCCATAAAATTTAGAAAACTCAAGCAAATTTCAAGCCCTTAGAAAAGTTACTACAAGTACAATCATGATGGCAGGACCAATTCGTAATACGGTTCAGACGCCAACCTAACACCATAACGGACATTTAAGGAATTTTTGAAAGAAGGAAAATAAGTGGCAAATGTATGGAAAATTAGATATGTACGATTCCTGCTTCGCTAGCATACCAGCAAGTTCTGCCAATTGTTTGGTATATTTTATCTATAAATACAAATTCAACAGACAGACTTCATCTTTGAGGAGGCTCATGGTGATAGTTGCAGATTGCCTGCCCTCCAGACGCTGGCTTCAGTCCTCCAGCAAACTTGAGAAATATGAAGTCTCTGCATCTCATTAGGGGCTCCCTTCTGCCTCTTACAATCTCTTCATTTCTGGCTCCCCAGGTGGTCCTGGCACCCCCATGCTGAAGCAAATATCAAGATCTGTCCCTACTCTCCTATCGGAGAAGCATGCCACATTTATTTTTAGTGTTTTGCTTCCTGATGATTCCACTGTGGGTTTTCCCGTGCATTACTCAAGAAGATGGAATATCCCTTGTAAAACAACCTCTTCCCTTCAGCCCACAAAGGTCTTTATCCTTTTATAGATAAAATCTACCATCATGCTGCTGTGGTTGAAGCCACAGTCTGTCTTTCAAATCCACAATGACGATCGGAGTTTTTATGATGTACACACTCCAAGTTGACCCCACTTGGAGGGTGTAGATGGAGACCCAGATTCAATTGGTTTGGGCTGGGACTTGGGCATCAGTAATTGTTTAAATTGGCCCCCGCCCCCAGTTAATTTAATATACAACCCAGGTTAAGAATCCCTTCTGATGAGATGCAGAAGGTGCTCTGTTCTTAATCTCTCTCACCAGAATCAGCTGCAGCCGTCATTCTGATGGGACACAACCTGCTGCATCCTGTGCAGAACAAGTGAGGCTGGAGATCCTGCAAATCAAGGCTCAGCTCCCCACCCTGAGAATCTCCTTTTCATGCAAAATTCACAAGGGGTATTCTCAAAGATTTCCAGCCAAAATGTGCCATAAATATCAACTATTCCTCCTCCATTCCTCAATTGCAATGCATATAAACATAAGAGAATTAACAGCCATTGATGAATGTATCCACTGCAGCATGATTAAGTTAATTAATATATCCTTCGCCTCATATACTTACCCTTTTTTTGTGATGAGACTATTTAAAGTCTACTCTCGACTGGGCATGGTGGCTCACGCCTGTAATTCCAGCACCCTAGGAGGCCAAGGCGGGCGGATCACCTGAAGTCGGGAGTTCGAGACCAGCCTGGCCAACATAGCGAAAGCCTGTCTCTACCAAAAAAAACTACAAAAATTAGCTACACGTGGTGGCACACACTACTCAGTAGGCGGAGGCATGAGAATCGTTTGAACCTGGTAGGCGGAGGTTGCAGTGAACTGAGATGATGCCACTGCACTTCAGCCTGGGTGACAGAGCAAGACTCCATCTCAAAAAAACAAAAACAAAAAAACCAAATGAATAAAATCTACTCTCTTAGCAGTTTTAAAGAATATAGTACATTATCACAGTCCTCAAAGCATATAAATATCAACGCATCATGTTGTACATCATAAATATATTCATTTTTCCTTTGTTAATTAAAAATACAATAAAAAATTTTTAAAGAACAAACAGGCACATAGGAAGCAAATGTCAGTTTCACTCATCTGGACAAGTTGTCAACACCCCCTATTCACTCTGGAAAAATACAAGAAGAGCTGGTATGGAGATCACACCTGGGTCTGAGGCCAAATGAGGCGTTGCACCTACCTCTCTATAGGTGGGAAGACAGCCAGGTGCCCACTGAGCCAGGCGTGGGAAGGGGAGAGATCAGAAGCCCACTGGGTGCACATGGGCATTTAGAGCTGTGCTCTGGGGACCACAGAGCTGCCGAGAGATGCCCTCCAGCCTCCCAGCACAGGGGAGACCTCGGCGTGTGTCAGGGGTCACCTCACCACGCAGACTGGCCCTCCCTGTTCCTGTGGCCTCACGTGTCCTTGAAAGGGCAGCCAAGGCTGGCTGACAGGGCAGGAAATGGGCGACGAGCAGCCTGGAGGGGCTGGCACCATTCTGAAACTCTGCAGAGTGGACCTTCACCAGCCGCTTCTCCAGCAGGAGCTGCCTTTCTCCTGTCGCCTTGTTTGGAACAATGAGGATGTTCAGACTGAACATGTTACCACACTGGCCACTCGCTGGCTGTTCCTCGGGGGTCAACCACTCAACCTGCCTCAGGTGGACCCCTGGACTTCCATGCAGGCCTCGGCCGGCTCTGTCTTTCTGGGCTGCTGGACTCTGTAATGGGCCCTCCATGTACTCAGGTGTCTGTGCTAGAGACTTGGAAGTGATCCCAGCTTCCTCCCCGGCTCTCCTCAGCTCCCCTCCTTCATGCCCGTGTCACTGCCTGTTTGGACCTTCAGTTTCTCCATTCTGAGCCCCTGGAGGGTCTTCAGGAAAGGTTCCTTGCTCCTGCCCAGCCCCTCCCATCTGTCACTACCACCACCTGGGTGATCCCTCTAAAGCATCACCCAACTCTGCCATTCCCCATTCCTTCTCCCTTTAGTGGCCACCAAGTGCATGGGAAATGAGGCCAGGCCACCTGGTTCATGATGTGGCCCTGCCCATCCCTCAACAGCGTCCCTGCTGCACTTCAGAGCCAGTCCTCCAGCCACACTGCTGCCCCTCCATTGCGCTGTTTTCCCTGTTCCCTGGGGGAAAACGTCTTCCAGACTTTGAGGAAGGAGCAAGAGACAAATCATGACCAAATTCCTCTCTGACTATTGGGCGAAGTAAGATGGAGACTAAACTTCTTGGCTCTGTCCCTTGGAGTTCATTGAAGACGTTGAGTGGGTACCTTGGAGTGGGGGCCAAAGGTCAGCTTGAAGTGGGTGTGAGAGGGAAGGAGAGGGAGGAAGGGGGAAAAGCAAGGACAGTCAGCTTCTGGTGTCCACGGTGGATTGGTTTCGGGACCCCTGTGGATCTCAAAATTCATGGATATCAAGCCCCCAGTATAAAATGGCATAGTATTTTTATTCAACCTATGCACATCTTCTGTGTACTTTAATCCCTAGATTGCATATAATGCCTAATACAATGTAAATGCCATGTTAATAGTTGCTATACTATATGGGTTAGGAAATCGTGATAAGAAAAAAAGTCTGTATGTGTTCAGTAAAGATACAGTTTTTCTCCCAAATAGTTGTGACCCATGCTTCATTGAATCCACAGATATCAAACCCATGGATTGGAAGGGTGGACTATATAGTCATCTCTTCCAAGGATTTGGCCATAAAGGGAAGCAGAGAAATGGGTGGTCACAGAGTGGAATATGAGTTGAGGCTGGTTTTATGCTGATAGGACACATCACAGCAGATTTCTATGATGATGGGAATGATTCTGTAGAGAGTGGGAAATTGAGATATGGGCACTGGAGTGGCTAATGGCAGGTGCATTGTCCTGGAGTTGGGGAGAAGAGGCAGGACAAGGTGCTAGAATAAAACTGGGCATTGGGGGCACTTGTACAGTGAGCGGTGGGGCTCCTCGGCTGCTTCCTTGGTCCAACTGTGGCATGTGACAGGCAGTTCACCACAAGCTCCACCTCCTGCCATGAGGCCAGGCAGCCTCTCTGCAGAGACCAAACAACCCCAGAGAGGAAAGCTGCAGGTGCTGATGTTGCAGGGACATGCAGACTACCTGCAGCAGAGCCCATGGCTGACAGGACCTGCACACCCCACAGAAACACAACCACACCCGCCATGTTCACAACACAGACACCCCACACACACCCGTATACACCCCACAGACACAGACCCACACTCATATAACCACAGCCACCCACAGAGAGACGCAGACACCTGCCTCCCTGCGCAGGCACCTCCCAACCCCATAACTTTTTAGTACATCTCCCTTACATATAAACAGATATAAAGTATTACCAGACACTTGAGGGAAGTCACCAATAGAAACCAAAGCAAACAAACAAAATTTGGGGAGTTACTATTATGATTGAGATAATTCAGGAAACAGAAGAAAATTTCACAGGCACTATAACTAATGTCTTCAGAATGGCAGACTGTTGCCACTCATGAAAGATGAATACCACACACACACAAAAAATTAAGAACAATCCATTTGGGATCTGGGACACAGGGCCTCCAATGAAGGAGAAAAGCAGAGAAGATTCCAGAATGACGGCTTGTTGGGGGTCAGAGCAGCCCTGTTAGACCAGAACATGCAGGGAGAGCACTTCAGTGGGAGGGTTTCCAGGAGGAAAAAAGGAGACATATATTTAACAATGTGGAAAATATTACAGAGATTTTTTTCCCATAACATTTTTTGGGGGCTGAGGAAGGAGTTAGTAATAATTTGAAAAAATAATGCACCATGAAAAATGGAGCATTTTAACTCCAGGAAAGGCCAAAAGTTATAGAAATTTTTTTTTAAAAAATGATATTTTTATACTACAAGGCTTAGGGATGGGAAAAAGCACATATGAAAGACAAAGACTTCATCTGGCATCGTAAGTCAATAAGGAATGCTTACATTTCATTAATCAAAATATTGTAGTATGTTCATTTTGCTTAGAAATATATAAGTAAATTCCAGAATCAACAGGGGAAAGGGTTGAAAATGAGAATCAGGAGGGGCGTGGGGGAGGGGGGCAAGTAGGACCAGCCATGTGGATTTTGTGTGTCTTCTGGTAAAAATCTTCAACTGTTAAAACTATGTAAATATGTTATTTTGGTTTCAAAAACCCAGTAGACTGAAAACTATAAAAAGTCAGCAAAATAAAGGGAGAAAGAAAGAAAGGAAGGACAAAAATTGAGGCAAGGGAGAAAGAGGTGGAAAAGGGGAAAGAGAAATTGACCAGCAGGGGCAATAGACACAGTTCTTGCCTGCTCTCTTCTCCACCCTATGTTTTCTCACTAGTCAGATTCTCCAAGGACGATCCCTCTTATTCCATCTGGTGGCCAATTTGAAGAGTACCTGGAGTGGGCATTGATGGCAACAGTCGCCATTATGTCTATCTGAGTGGTGTTTTGTACTTCAGTATTATACTCAACAATAAAGCACTGGAAGAAAGAAAAAGTCATTGCAGTGCCTACTATGCAGATGATGCAATGCCAAGCATTAGGAGATCTAGGAGCTTATGCCTGGTTGGAGACAGACATTGAAGAAAATTATGCACAGAAGTGGGGCAGATGCACTGATAGAATATTGTGTCCTGTGAGGGTGCCACACAGAGAGGGTCTGGTCTACCTGGGGGTAAAAATGACGGGTGTTATCAGGGTAGGGAAGGCGTCCTCTCGGGAGGGACGCCTGGACAGTCCTTGGACCTTGGATTTTCTCTACTCCCTTCAGTCTCTCCCTGGGCTCATCCTGCCCTGTGGCTTTCATCACCATCTGTGTACTAATCACGCCCAAATGTCTACTGACAGTCCTGAGTTCTCCTGTGAAAATCAGAGTGGCACATCCATTGTCTACTTGACGTCTCTTCTTGGATATCTAATCATTCTTTCAAACCTACACATCCAAAGAAAACTTGATTTTCTCCCCAAATTCAGCTCCTCTTAGTTTTCCCCTTACAGTGGTCTGCAAGGCCCTTCACAATCGGGCTTCTGCTGCCTCCACGACCTAAGCTCTAGCCATGCCAGCCCCTCATCTCCTCATCCCCTGCCCCCAGTTCTGTCACTGTAGTAGAGGGGTGGACCCCTCGCTTCGTTCTCTGGGAAATGGTGCCTTTCCATCGCTCCACTTTCCTCTCTCCCCTGCTCCTTTTTTATTTGCAGACCTTATTACCACTCAACATGTTATTGGTTTCTATGTCCCTCATGTAGAATACAAGCACCTTGAGGATAGGGATTTCATTGTTTTGTTCACTGCTTTAGTCACTAATCTTAAGTACCCAGAACTGTCTTAGCATGCCAAAAGTATCTGAAAAGCTGACATTCTGGAGTCTTCACCATGCTGGAAGTTTACTTCTCACTCACACAAAGTCCCTTTTAGTACTTGGCAGGCTGCCTTCCACAGAGTGACTCAGGAACCCAGGTTCCTTCCTCAGAGAGCTTTGCTTCCAGTTGATGGACAGAGACAGAGAATGTGACAAAGGTACGCCTGCTTTTTAAATACCTTGGCCCAGATGTGATTCAGGTCACTGCTGCTCATGTTCCCATTGGCAAGATCGAGTGACATGACCCCACCTAACATGGGGGTGGGGGCTGGAAAATACAGCCCCTGCTAGGCAGCTGCTTTTCAGCCACTACTCTACAATATGCAAGGAAAGCAGAACTCTTCAGAGGGCAAGCAGCCATCTCTCCCACATCTCCTGAGGTTCAGGGTCTCCAAACTCCCTGTCCCTGCCCCCCACATATACAGGAAGCCCCACCCCAATGAGCATTTCCACCAGGATATAATACATCAGGAATTCAGCAACTGAACGTGTCACTCCTTTGTATTATTATTATATTGTTACATTAGTGACAAAGAACAGAAGGCAGAAGAGAAACATAATTTACTTAGTCCTGTGTCCCACTGTCTCACAAGCTCCCACTCTTGTGTGTCCAATCAGTCTCAGTTTCCTGGTGTCCTGGCCAATCTTGCCATTCAGCCAAGAGATGGTGTCTTTGGCAGGAACTTCAGTTTACATATATGCTCCATTCCACACCACAGCATAATTGGGTCTTTGCAGATATCGCTGAATTGAAAGAGCAAGCTCTGCCTGGTGAGAGGAGCAGGGTCTGGTTTGCATTTGTTCCTGGTCAAAACAGGAAGTGCCTACCCCATTTTTCACAATGTTAGCTTTTTTTACAAAGCAAATGCTCTGTGGGTGCACACAATGATTCAACACTGAGGAATACATGGAGGCTGCTCCAAGTCATTTCCATGGCTCTGTGGCCCCTCACCGTCATCAGCTCAGCCAGGATGGATATTGTTGCCTCTCTTTGAGTATTGTCTTGCGGTCTGGCTCGTGCAGAAGGCACACAACGTGGCTGTCACTCTGATGCCTCCCCACTTCACGTCCATTGTCCAGTGGCCGCCCACAGGACTGTCACTCTTGGTGGATGCAGGGCTCAACTGCTAGAAACAGTGAGACAGAGCCTGATGACTCTCATCATTCTGGATTTGGAGACCTGAATCCTAGTTCTGCCTTTTACTTGTTAGAAGACCTTAGACAAAAGTCTCTGAATTTCAATTTTCCCCTCAGCAAAATGAAGTTAATGACTGTAAACAGTGATTTGGAAATAGCAATGATAATAAAGCAGTTGTGTCTTACCTGGCAGTTTCCAAAGCACAGAGAGCTTTGTATGGGTCTGCTTGAAAGAGAACACAGGGAAGGTGAGGCTGACGCTGGGCCTTGAGAGGTACATGGGGCTTCCACTGGGGAGAGGAAGGTGACTGCGGAGTCTCACCCCAGTAATCCCAGCACTTTGGGAGGTTAAGACAGGTGGATCATGAGGTCAGGAGTTCGAGACCAGCCCGGCCAATATGGTGAAACCCCCATCTCTACTAAAAACACAAAAATTAGCTGGATACGGTGGCATGCGTGTGTACTCCCAGCTATTCGGGAGGCGGAGACAGGAGAATCACTTGAACCTGGGAGGCGGAGGTTGCAGTGAACCAAGATCATGCCATTGCACTACAGCCTGGGTGACAGAGCAAGACTCCATCTCAAAGAAAAAAAAAAAAAAAGAATGTGCAAGCTGTCAGCCAGATGAGATGTTCGAAGGTGCGTTACTGTAAAGGCGGTCTACTGTTGTGCCAGTTGAGAGAAGTCCCTAGCTTTAACGAACGTAAGAACAAGCACATCAACCAGCTATGAGAGCCCCAAAAAACCATGTGTTATCCACAAGCATAGTGAGATACTACCAGGCACTCACAGGACATCCTCAATTTTAATGTTTGCCCTTTTTAAAGCTCACACTTTCATACGTAGTACATGGACACCCTAGACTGCCCCCAGGTCTGAAATTCACCTTTACACATCAGCCAGTGATTTCACACTGTGGTGAAAAGATGCTGACTGCCAGGTGCTGCTGCTGCTGTGGAAAGAAAAAGCCAGGCCTCCTCTGAGCCAAGGTCAAATCAAGGTCAAAGTCTTCCTCCTCCCGTGGACGTCCAGGGCATCTCCGGAATCCCCAGGGGGTGGCGCTTTCTGATCAGCCTGGTGTCTCAGGGGTGGAGAGGTGGGTGCATAAGTCCACCCCTGCCCCATCCCACTCATCTGGTGGTGTCATGCCAAGATCCCTTCCCCCATCTTTTCTCCAGGCACTTTATGAATCTGGTCAGACCTTAGGCTTTTGAGACTGCTTAGCTACCTCACACCCTGACCCCGTTCCTGCAACAGGAGGTGCCTGTGGGAATGAGAGGTACCCAGACCAGTGTCCCTGATCCCCAAGGAAAGCTCCCTCCCATCCCAGGGCCCCCAAAAGTCTATGCAAAGGTTATCACCTGCCCATCCGCAAGCTTGCTCCCAAAGCAAGCAAAACCATTATGAGAAGTTGTAAAATCGCTTTGGCTCTCTAAAAATAGGATTACCCACCCATTCCTTTAGACACCCAGCCCCTCCATGTGATGTTAGAGGGCGGCAGGGCGCGTGCAGGTCTGCAAGTGGCTTCCTGCAGGTCTCTTCACCTGCTCCTCTCTCCTTCCAATGGAAGAAGCACCTCTACTCACCCAAGAGACCGCTGAGCTTCGCCCAAGGATGGATCGGAATGCAGAACTGCTTCATTTACATCCCTAAGTGTGCCAAGGATTTGAATAAGCGAAATGATCATGTAACCTCCAAACCAAGGCTTTACAGCACTTTAAAAAGAGAAAATCAGGACAGTGAAGTCTGGCTGAACTTTAAAGTCCCCAAATCCGAGTCAGTGCCACATTTGTCCTGTGAGACAGTGGATCAAAGAGATCCCATTGTTGTTGTAAAAATTTGCAACAGTTCATTGGCAGTCAGTGTGGATGTCAATATGGAATAAGAACTTTTTCATTACTGCATTTTGTAGAAGTCAGTGTTATAATGATGATTTTAATGGTGGTCCATTACGCTCAAGTCAGAAGAATCAAGTTGACAGATAAAACAAAAAGCACAGATACATCTATTATAAGCCCAAATCCAACATCATTTCACTAGCTTCAATACATCAGCACTTTCCACCATGTACCATTAATATGAATTTGAACTCTGTTAGCGCTATAATTTTTGTTTTGGTTTTTGTTTTTGATACACAGTCTCATTTTGTTGCCCGGGCTAGAGTGCAATGGCGCAGTCTTGGCTCACTGCAACCTCTGCCTCCAGGGTTCAAGCAATTCTCGCCTCAGCCTCCCAAGTAGCTGGGATTACAGGCACATGGCACCATGCCTGGCTAATTTTTGTATTTTTGGTAGAGACGAGGTTTCACCATGTTGGCCAGGCTGGTTTCAAACTCCCGATCTCAAGTGATCTACCCACCTCAGCCTCCCAAAGTGCTGGGATTACAGGTGTGAACCACTGTGTCCAGCCAATTAGCACTATAGTTTTATCTGTACTTAAACGCATTTTGGTTTTATAATGCTATAAGAGCTACTGTTTAATGTTTGTACATATTTAAATAAAGATATATAAAAAATTTAGTTCAACACTAACATTTTAAATATGCCTACATTATTTAAATTTGAGGAAAAATATTGTATAATATTTGTCCACTTAACATATATTCACTAATCCTAAGAAATTCATCTATTCGGATGCCATAAGCGGATTTGTGTGGAAGGTCCAAAGGAAAAACTCCACTGTGCAAGAAGTCATCGTTATGGTCATCCTCTGTGTACTGCATGAAGGAAGAACACAAGCGTTTGTCCAGAATGAAGTCTCTTTCAATAAAATAGAGGTTAACCGCCTCACTCAACCAACAAGCACTGTTTATTTTTTAGGATCTCCCTGAAATATGAATCAATAAGACAAAGAACAAAAGCAAACTTGATGGGTGGGAGGAGCGGGAAATATGGAGTTCCCAAATGAATGTGTTACTTGAAAATATAAACCATTTCTTCTGAGCTTGGCTCTGTCAACCATCTCGGAAAAGGATGTTTTTACAATCAGAGCAGAAATATGACTGGCGGCTCCTACATTTACATTTCTTTGTTGCAAAATGAATGTAACTTGTTCAGATTCCAACAGGGAGAAAGCAGCAGAAGTGGTGGTTACTTTCCAAAGTGAAACTTAAAACCACAATCTCCGGTGCACAAAAGGCAGAATGAGTCACAGGAAGAGGCCACTTGCTTGCAAAACTCATTAAAAGCAATGCAGGGCTGAATGGACTTCCTGCACCAATGAAAAGATCACTGGCATCAGGACAGGCACCTCCAGGCTCCAACAATTTGGGGGAGGAAGGGAGCCATTAGCAATCTGGGCACAGCCCAGGCCTGCTCCTTCACATGCACACCCCCTCCAAACCCCACCACCCACCCACACACACACACACACACACACACACACACACACACGCTCCAGGCACAGCCCAGGCCTGCTCCTTCACATGCACACCCCCCAAACCCCACCCCCCCCCCCCCACACACACACACACGCTCCAGGCCTGCTCCTTCACATGCACACCCCCCCAAACCCCACCACACACACACACACACACACACACACACACAGACACACACACGCTCCAGGCTGCAAGGCCTGGAATCCCCTCCCAGCCTGGGCCGGCCCACATCCCTGGGAAGGTGTCTCAGGCTGGAAGCAGTGTAGCAAAGGATCACAACGACACCTTGTGACTCAAGCGAGCTCCTGTACTGAGCTTCCAAGCTCCTTCTCAGGAGTGGCCAGGGGAAGACAATCTTTCCAGGGGCTTCCCTCCTGCGGCAGATCTGTGTGAGCTCTGGGCAGTGAGCGTTGCTCTGGCCAGGCCAAATTAAAGTCAGATGTGAGCTGAGCAATACGGAAGAGGCTACCTGGGAGCAGGATGCAGGGCCTCCACTGCGTCGTCTAAACCCTGCTTCTCCAACTTGTACGTGAGGCAGAATCCCCGAAAGGACTTCTTAACACAGATAACCCGGCCCCACGCCCACAGTGCGATTCAGCAGGTCTAGGGGAAGGGCCCAAGTATTTGCATTTCTAACAAGTTCCCTAGTGCTGGAACTGCAGACCACACTTTGAGAACCGCAGGTCTAAATGGTTTTTAGACCTGAACAAACACAACCAGACAGCGCCCTTTCCAGCCCATAAGTGTTGTTGACCTTGGGCTGTGCCAACTGCAGTCACGTTGATACCAAAACAGTCCCCTTGAGGAACTCCCCCGTCTGCCCACAAGTCGGATCCACAGCCTGGCTGGCCTCCAAGGCCAGCACTACCCAGGAAGGGGCCTTTGTCAAAGTGGAGACTTTGTTTTAAAAAAAAAAAAAAAAAAAAAAAGGCTGTGCTGCCAAACCAAAAGCGATTGTGCCCCCCGGTGGCCATTTGGGCCCATTGACTTCCAGGGTCAGGTTCTGTCTGCTCATGTTCTGGTTTCCCTCAGGTCCCAAGCTCCCTGCCTGGCTTGCAATGGAAGTGACACTGGTCACCACCTTTGATGCAGCAGGAGTTTGAAAAAGGGTTTGGAAGCAGAAAGGCAGAAAACCTACTGGCATTTTCACCACTTTCTCTTAGTTTAAGGCAGAGATGGGGCACAGCACTGGTCTGAAGACAAAATATAAAATACGAAGGGGAGTGGTCAAAAATGAGCCAGGTGTGGTGGCATGTGTCTGTGGTCCTAGCTACTTGAAGGCAGAGTCAGGGGATTGCCTGAGCCCAGGAATTCGATGTTACAGTGAGCTATGATCGCACCACTGCACTCCAGTCTGGGCGACAGAGCAAGACCCTGTCTCCCAAAAATAATAATAATAAAATAGTCTTTAATAAAGAGCAGAGGCAGACAAATGTGAGTGGAGACGCGACAAATCTCTCCTGCAGCAGTGGATTAGGCCGCACCAAGTTTCTATTGTAGGAGCCAGTTTTTTTGTTTTGTTTTGTTTTTGAGACGGCGCCTCACTCTTGTTGCCCAGGCTGGAATGCAGTGGCGCGATCTCAGCTCACTGCAACCTCCGCCTCCCAAGTTCAAGTGATTCCCCTGCCTCAGCCTCCTGAGTAGCTGGGATCACAGGCGCGTGCCACCACGCCCAGCTAATTTTTGTATTTTTTTTTAGTAGAGACGGGGTTTCACCATGTTGGCCAGGCTGGTCTCGAACTCCTGGGCCTCAGAGGATCCGCCTGCCTTGGCCTCCCAAAGTGCTGGGATTACAGGCGCGAGCCACTGTGCCCAGCCTTATAGGAGCCAGTTTTTTAATTTTTTAAGATGGGGCCGACTTAACTTTCCTCCAGGACAGCTCCCCTGTTCTAGGGCTGTAGTAGGGCCACGTGTTCCCTTTTCCTGGAAAGGGCCCTCTGGGGTCCGATGCTGATGGTCAATGGCCCCATCGTCAGCCTTCCTCGGCTTCTGATGCAAGAGTGCTGATGTGCCAGTGTTCGAGAACCAAGCTGTAAAGCCTTTTTAACACTCAGGCAATCACAGCTGAGACACTGGGGACATCCAAGCCCCCGAGCTCATTTCCCCCGCACACCTGAGAGCTGCCTGCAGAGCTCCGCCAGCATGCGGGCATCGACAGGCCGAAGACAATCGTCTAGGCGAATTTTTATTTTAAAAGAGCCCACACACTGAAGTCCGAGTTGGAACAAATCCGTGACGGTGTTCAACAAAATGAGGTGTTGTTTCTTAAGACGCAAAAGCATTACTTCTACAGGCACCTAGAGATGAACCGTTTGGATTTGGGCTTCGTTAGGAATTCAGCCTAGTATCTTAACCAGCTATGTTGCATTTAGGGAGCCAATACTTTTCCATTTATTCCAAAAACGCTTAGGCTGACGCAGGTAAATCAATAGGAAGTCTCCAGCCACGTCCACATGTAAAATCAATAGGAATTATGACAGTTTTCAGCTTATATGATTGCACTAGTCAAGGATTTTGATTCATTCAAAATGAAAAATGAATCTGGGGTTCACCGCAGAGAAGAGTCGAAAAAATGAGGACAGCAGATGTGAGGCTGGGGAACCCCCATGGGCTAAACACGATTCTAGGTCAGGCCCTGGGAGGCACTTCATGAAATTCACTTGACTGAAACCTCCCTCCTCCTGAATCATCCCACCAGGGCAGGCAGGGATCCCGGGTACAGCCTTCTCGTCTCTTTTCATCTCTCCCATCCCTCCCAAGTGCATAGAGAAGGTTGGTCTTTTACCCATTTAAATCTAAAACATCAGGACAAACATGTATTCCGAATAGTGAACAATTCATAGCCTGAAGATTTTTTTTAGAATATGCTTGATAACACACCCCAGAAAAATCAACAACTGAGTAACTTCCCAAAAATTATTTTAAATTCACACACCTGATTTTCAGAGAAGTCTTTCATCGGTCTCATTTATTGCAATATTTTCTAGCTTTGCATCCAGTATAACACAATGAAGTATCACAGTGATTTTTATCGTTGCACCAGCATATACAAATGCAGATCAAATGTAAATAAAATGTGCTTACAGTGGTGATCCAAACATAAAACTGCAAAGGGAATTCTCTTTGAAAGTGTAATTATTTTTCTCCAATGTACCAGGTATATATTTTTCTCTATGCCAGGTATACATATTTTTCTTCATCACATGTGACAAACATCTGATGACGTGTCACTAAGTGGGATTCATTTCCATAGGGCAACTTTGAAATGTGTGGTCCAAACACAGCATCCCAGCACATGACCTCAGCATCACTGGGTTATAGTCATGGACACAAAGATAAACCAACTTGCAAATGCGTGAGTGCAGCCCATATAGAAATCTCACTTTCAGAAGCCAGAAGGCAGGTGTTAATATGCCAGCCTTGCCAGGGCTCACATTGAACTTGACACAGATCTGAGAGTGTGACTTTCTGGAAGGCATGCTCTGTTTCAGGGTGCAGTGATGTGGAAGTTTAAGGTACATCAAAATTCGGGGTCCAAAATTGCACGCTCTGAAAACTCTGCCTGCAGAGTGTGCTGGGGCAGAGGGTTGCCCGACTGCGAACTGCATGGGGGATACGTCCCCCCATTCTCACAGCCAAAGTTCCTCCCAGGTGCAAAGGAGAAACTGTGTGCACCTTCGCAGGCCCATGAGCTTATACTTAGTTCAGAGCAGTTAAAATTCACTCAAATACCCTCATTGCATAAAGAATGAATATAGCCTCTTTAGGTTACTAGTGAACAGGTGCAGAGAAGTTAGTTAAGGCAGGCCAATTTTTTTTTTTTTTTTTTTTTTTGGACACGGATTCTTACACTGTCACCCAGGCTGGAGTGCAGTAGCGCGCTCTCAGCTCACTGCAACCTCAGGCAGGACTATTTTTAATTATTTTTAATATCTCCAAAAGGAATCTGCACATGCACATCCGTGTTTCTACAGAAATCTGCAATCGATGGCAGATCTATGTTTGCCTTTGTGTGTCCACACGAACCATTTGGCAAAGGCATCCAATGCTAACAGGGCCCACCAACTACAACGGAGGCAAAAACTCTGGATTTTCTTTCACAGAAAGAGTAAAATTTCATTCAACTGTTCCATTTTTTGCCTCCTGTGATTCTAACTAGGAAATTTAAATAGGAAAATGTTTCAATCATTGGAGTAAAACACTCTTTAAAAAAATAATGCTTCGAAAAGTAAAGCAAAATCTTTTACCAAAATAATTCTTTCACTTTTCAAACCGTTCTGTCCACAAGCCAGTGTAATAAACAAGTAAAAGAATCACATTCTGTCAGCTTAAAGAATGCCACTCAAATTATTACTTTTTCACTTGCCCTTAACTTGAGTGGAAAAAGCTAAGGAAAATAAATGACTCATAAATCCCAAAAGAAGATCAGTCTATGAGAAAGAGAGAATAAGGCCCTTTGGATAGTCTAACACATACATCTTTTTAATATATTAATGAGAGTGGTATAGAAAGAATATGACTAAAATGCCTACCACAGTAACCTAATCAGAGTAAAACAATAAATAATATCTAAAAGAATACAGTTTAACTTCTTGAAACTATTTTCTTAAAACCAACCAGTTTCTTTGGAGAGCTCTCAATAGAAATCAGTTATCATTATCATTTGGCATAAGTGCGCTCAAGTCCACATAGTCAGCACCACCTTGCTGGATGGAAGGAAGCTGGCAGTGTCGAACTCATTCAAAATACTGCCTTAGTAATATTTACTATCATTTTAATCTAAGGCGTTGCAAAGTTACCATGAGCTAGATGAAGCGCATTCTAAATAAAATATCTGCCATAGATACATTAAGGCATAAATATTCCAGCCTTGAGCCACAAAAACTTTTGCCAATTAAATAGACTATCTTTAACAAAAGGAATTAAAGAAAAACTTATCACCTAAAAATGAGACTAGTCAGCAAATACTGTAAGGGGCCCATCCACGAGGCCAAGTCTGAGGCCAGGCCTGGACCCAGTGACGTCCGGATTTCTATCAGAGACCTCAGATCCAGGTCACATGAGCCTTCACAGCCCTCCCCACTGTATTCAGAAGGTGGTGGCACTAACATTGCTATAATGGAAACGCACCCCCTACTTTGCCAAAAACCGTGCCTATCTGGCATTCCTTGACTGACCCTGTCCTAGGCAGGGACAGCCCTCAGACAGCCACCCTCTGCCTAGGTTTCACAGCCCCAAACTGCACGTGAACCAATAGCTACTTGCTGGGGCAGGACGGAAAGGCAGCATCGTAACTGGCATTAAGCCACAACTGAGGAATGCTTTTCACGGTACAAATGCGCCCAACTTTTCGCCTAGAAAGTGCTCCCTTCCCACTTGCTTAGAAATGTCAGCCCCAGGGTGGGGCAGAGGAGAAATGCTTCTCACTTCTCTCTGCTGTCAGGCCAATGACGACGCGCCAGGCTCCCAGGTGGAGCTGTGCACTCCCGGGAGGTTTATCCTTTAATGGGTGACAACCAGGCTCTGCACTGCTGGCAAGAGGCTGCTTGGGACATTTTACGCGGAGGCAGAATGAATGTCCTGGTTTTCAAAAGGTGGCAGTGGCTCTCTCCAAAAGGTGAAGTTACTGAAGGTATCCGAACAGGGAAAGTCTGAAGAATGGCTTCTTTTCAGCAACGGGAAAACGTGGTCAACTACTTCACAGAGTCTCACATACCTGGAAGGAAAGGGACATTGTCACTGCCACTGAGTGACACCAGCTCTGCACCCAGGGGCTACAGGTAGAAGTCAAGAGAGATCTACAACCTCAAGGAGCAGACAGCCTACTTATTGACATGACTGAGGCCATTCTAGAATAATTTGTTATCGATTAATTGAAAATGAGAGATAAAAACGAAGAGTATACAAAGGAGGCATCAGAGAAGGCTCTGGGGAAGAGGTGGGTGGGACCCGACTTCACTTGAAGGACAGGTGAAGGGGAGACAGCCAAGCAAAAGACGGCAGGAGGAAGTCAGCATGACCAAGGGATAGCACCTGCTGCAGGGGTCACATATGGGACATCGGGGGAAGAATCACAAACAAGGCACATCTTTGGAGCACCAGACAGAGATTGCTTCATTGCGCAGTGAAAAGGAGCTGGGTCCTGGGGTTAAAGAGACATTAATTTGACATTCAGCTCTGCCATTTACTAGCTGCGCGATCTTGGGCAAATGGCATAATCTATCTAAGCCAATTTCCTCCACTGTAAAGGGAGGAAAAGAAAAACTAGGCCACAGTTTTAAGGTTAATTAAATAAAATAACATATGCAACATTAAAATAATGTCTACTGGGTGCTCACATGTATCTAAGCGACAAATTATGAACACATCTTAGAGAAAAAAGCCCCAGCTGGCATGACGGTCAAGAGACCTGGGCTCTCCTGCTTGCTGTAACCTTGGACAATTCTCTTGCCCTCTCAGCGCCCTTCATCTTTATAGTGTGTGGAGGTGAATTAGAGCAGGGCTTCCCAATGCTTCCTACAACGTTCTCTTGCTCTCTTTTTATTTGCATGCCCAAAAATATGTTGCATGTTAGTTTCTGTGGCTTATACTATGAAAAGAAAGTTGCTATATTGAATATGCATGTTCAGACCTCCAGGCACCTCCCAACTGAGATTCTGGCACACCCAGTCCTCTGCCAGCCATCCCCAGATTCCTCCTTGACAGTCACTGATCCCTGTCTAGTTCCAAATTGCTAAGAACCTAAATTGCATGTTCTGAAGTATAAAATAATGTATTAAATGAGGCTGAGTGTGTCTATTTAATAAAGGACCTCCAAAGGACTTTTGAGAAACAGTGTGCTTGCACAAAATGGAAAAACGATGTCTCCTAATATAAAACCAAGAGTTACGTCTTTCCTGGGGATTCAAACAAACAGACAGATTTTTAAAATACCTCCCGGCTTTAAGGCTTATTTGTCTGAGGTTTGTGGCTGCGGCAGGAGGGCCCCTCCCTGCAGGCTTGACTGCAAGGCTGCGGCGGGCACTGGAACCAAACCCACTCTCACACTCTCTGAGCGGCCAGGCCGAGTGTCATCTGCGCGCCTGCCCCAGACCGACCTCCACGCGCAGGGCTCCTCCGGAGCAGGCAGAGCTTATGCACAGACGCTCACAAACGAAAGGGAGAGAGAACTGAGCTCCTCCCTCTGTGTGGCCCCATCCATCTGAAGACGTTTCAGATGACCGTCCCAGTTCTAAACGACAAGCACCTACTTGGCTCAGAAATAGCTATACCAAGTTCAGTGCCAGAGAAAAGTAAGCTCCCTGGGGGAGGAGATTTACTCTCTCACAGGAACAGCCCCACCTCAGTCCAGGTGTAAAACGACAACATCCCCTGGCAATGAGTAAAGTCTGCAGAGCTCCACCCCAGGCCAAGCCTCGAGCGAGGTGTGCATTTTACCCTCCGAGCCTCCATCCATGCAGTGACCTCAGAGGCCACCTAGCCAAACCCTCTCAGACGCTGGAGTCCCTTTTCCATGCACCTCATGGCAAGACCTGCCACGTTCCCATTCCTGGACAGTGTCTCATTGGTTGAAAGTTCTTTTTGATCCTGATACGTTTGGCTGTGTCCCCACCCAAATCTCATCTTAAATTCCCACGTGTTGTGGGAGGGACTCAGTGGAAATTAACTGAATCGTGGAGGCAGGTGTTTCCCAGGCTGTTCCCGTGATAGTGAATAAGTCGCATGAGATCTGATGGTTTTATAAGGGGGAGTTTCCCTGCACGAGCTCTCTTTCTGCCTGCTGCCATCCATGTAAGACATGACTTGATCCTCCTTGCCTTTGACCACGATGGTGAGGCCTCCCCTTTTTTTTTTTTTTTTTTTAAGATGTAGTCTCACTCTGTCACCCAGGCTGGAGGGCAGTAGCGCGATCTTGGCTCACTGCAACCTCCGCCTCCCGGGTTCAAGTGATTCTCCTGCCTTCGCCTCCCAAGTAGCTGGGACTACAGGTGCAAGCTGCCATGTCCGGCTAATTTTTTTTTTTTTTTTTTGTATTTCTAGTAGAGATGAGGTTTCACCGTGTTGGTCACGCGGGTCTTGAGCTCCTGACCTCAGGTGATCCACCTGCCTCAGCCTCCCAAAGTGCTGGGATTACAGGCGTGAGCCACCGCGCCCGGCCTAAATCCTTTTTCCTGTATAAATTACCCAGCCTTGGGTCCCTGTCTTTATTAGCAGCCTGAAAACAGACTAACACAGATCCTAAACAGAAACCCACTAGGTCCTCTCCAGCCTGGGGAATGAGGGGGGAGCAAGAACAAGACATTGTCACAGTCAGCCACTTAGAATAGAGGAGGCAGCAGAAACTGCAAGGAAGGGTTAAGAAAGGAATCAAGTTCCTCCTGTTTTTCTGCCAATCAGGAAGCAGCCTGACACTGACTCGCCTTCTACAGGAGGGAACAGGGCCTTGGCTCCATCCTCCCCTCTCTGCACAAACCTTGAGGACTGCTTGGGTACTGGCATGACTGTAGGGTTAGAGGAGTCTTGTGGGGCAGCCCCAGGACTCCTGTTAGTCTAGAACTGCCCTCAGTTCTCTGACACTCAATTAGAATCCAACTGGTACAAGGACCATCTTGAAAGTAAAACTCTGCCCTAGAGGGAACTTAGCTCTCTATCTATCTAAAATCACAGGAGCTACACGGAGAAAACCAATCCATAGGAATCTCCTAGAACCAAATTCCCCCAGTCTAACTCCTCCAGATAAAGAGGACCCCCTTGGGCTCTCTGGGGTCTCTAAGGCTAGAGGCTTTTTTTTTTTTTTTTTTTTTGGAGATGGAGTCTAGCTCTGTTGCCCAGGCTGGAGTGCAACGGCGTGATCTAGGCTCACAGCAACCTCCGCCTCCCAGGTTCAAGCGATTCTCCTGCCTCAGCCTCCTGAGTAGCTGGGATTACAGGCATGCACCACCACACCCAGCTAATTTTTCTATTTTTAGTAGAGACAGGGTTTCCCCATGTTGGTGAGGCTGGTCTCGAACTCCCAATCTCAGGTGATCCGCCTGCCTCGGCCTCCCAAAGTACTGGGATTACAGGCGTGAGCCACCGCACCCAATCTGCCAGAGGCTCTTTTCCAGGTCTGCACAGACAAGACCAGAAGAGGTGTAGTCTCTGGAATGGACAAGGCAGGAAGACAAGGGTCTGCCTGGGCTGACGTCACCCAGTGGGCCCACCTCCCAACAACATGGAATGAGGAAGTGCTCTCCATTCTAAGAAGTTAGGAACCCGACGGGGGCAGGATAAAGTCAAGAGTGATTCTAAGTACACAAGCATGCCTCATTAGAAAGAGTAATCCCATTTAGCCCACTGACTCAGGAAAACTGGGCTTTGACCAAAAAATATGAGGGGAATTCTTAACAATTACACAGCAATGTCTCTGGTAAGAAACATTTGGTATGTGAAGAGATATACAGTTCCTCATCTTTAAATATAGCTTCACATATTTCAGTTTGGTTACATTTCTCATTCACATTCTAGGCTTTCAAACCTAACTTGGCAAATCTAAACTACTAGTTTTCAAATTCATTCAATTCCATTCTGTAGCAGAATTTAACCACGAGTTTAAATTTTAGACCCAGAGGGGATCTGATTCAATGCCAGCTATCTAAAAATTATGTTTTGGACAAAATACAAGGAGTTGAAATACATTTCTTCATTATAAGAATTAGAGATTAACATCCAGGCAGCAAAGGGGAAGAGGTACACCACGAACTGGGAAGCGCCATTTTAAGATAATGGTACTGATATAATAATCACATAAAACATGTACAATACTCACGATGAGATGTTGGTCTTCGCATGTTCCTGTACCAGCTCTCCTTTAGGGTTGACGGTAAATATTCTATTCAAAGACACTCCTACTTGCTTGTATGAATACACATCCTATATGTGGAAAAGGTGATTTAAAGTGTTCATTCGAAAAAAAGAGTTCATTGTAAAAACAAGTCCATGGTATTTCTGATTTGATGAAATATCACATTTTCGTTAACCAGAGCTCTACCTCAAAGTGGTGCAGGGAAAGAATACCCTTTGATGGGAAACTGTTCAATTAGTTTTGCTCTCTGGGCCTCAACTCCCTCATCTGTTCAAGGACTGAGTTAAAGAAAAGACAACCTATCACGTCGCGCAATTCTAACATTCCTTCAGGTTATTCTCTGACCCATATTCCTACTTCATGAAAATCTCCCATAACTTTCAAAAGTAGGACTTTCCGATGGAGCAGTTAGTACCCAACTACATTCTCTAGAATACTTCGCTTTCTAGTAAATTTGGGCATACGTGCAAAATCTCAAAGCGCTTCTTTCATGATACGAGACAACACTAGACGTGAGATGCTGAATTCACCATCATGGTTAGGACTAATTTTGCGGTTCCCTTCTGGTAGAAAGAACCTAATCCGATTAAATGTTCCGCTTTACTGCTTTAATGAATAATTTGGAATTTGGAGTTTTAAGTCCCACATCTCAAGCTTTGACCCACCTGCCAACCTCCAAAGAACCCTGGAGGCCATAAGACAATTTGTAATCCCCTTCCCTTTAGATGTAGGCAAGTGGCTCTTCACCAGGCTACTGCTTCTGGGATGAGAATCTGACTCTACATATAGTTCTAGGATAGGGCTTTCAGATGACAGCAACCAGAAAAGACAGTCATTTCAAGGGTTTTTCCATACCCAATCTACTACTTACAGCCGGTCGGTTTCCAAAAGCAGCATAAAAGGGTTCTGTATTGGGGAAAAACAGGTTTTTGATGTCTGTCAAACACTGGACTTTAAACTTTTCTGGCTTCTTTTCAATCACTTCTCTGTTAAACAAATAAATAATAGATTAACATGAGAGGCTAAGCTTCCTTTAGCATCAAACTGTTTTTAGCTGACAAAGCTGCCACAACACTAAGAAAACTCAAATCTTCAAAAGTTTAGTGTGTGTCAGGCAGTTCAGACATCCCAGAAAAGCGCGAGATAGAAAGTAAACCCATACTTTCAAGTCTTTCTACAAAGAAAACACCAAGGATGAGCCATTTCACCAAGAGTTCTCCTGGTCACCCAGGAAACAAAGAATGACAGAGCATAAAAACAAAAAGGAACATCTCTAAATTAATTCGATGAGGCTAGCATAACCTTAAAAACAAAACCTAAAAAAGAAAAGTATGGGCAAAGTATGGACCAATCTTATTTGGAATATAAGTGCAAAAATTCTGAAATACACACACATATATATACACACACACGTGTGTGTGTATGTGTGCGTGTATGCACAAATTGTAGCAGTGTATAAAAGCTGGGTTTATTCCAGGAATGAAATCGCAATTTAATATTTAAAATCAATATAATATAACATTATCAAGGTTAAAAGAGAAAAACATGATCATCTCAACAGATACAAATCCCTCCCAACTTCAAATTCATTTTTTAAAATATTTAAATTTAAAAAGATGATTTGATACAAGTTAACATCTAATCCAGATGATAACTCCAACCAGGAATGGAAGGGAATGCTAAAAAACCTAGAGTGAACATCTTCTTAACAGTGAAATAATGATGGTCTGTATCACCACGGCAATTCACTGCTGTACTGCCTGCTCTATCAAATGCAATAACGTAAGAAAAATAAATAAAAGTTATATATATTAGAGAGAATTAGGAGGAAAAATTGTCATCACAAAAAACAAATATGCACATTAAAAAGCTGAACCTACACATGAATTACCAGAATTAAAAAGGCTCTAATAAGATTAACAAGTCAATGTACAAAAAAAAAATCAATGTACAAAAACTAATCACATTTTCATGCATCTGAAACAAGTAGAAAAGGTCATTGTGTAAACAGTATTTTAAATTAAATTTTAAAATATAAAATGTCTAGAAATAAACCTAACATAAGATGTGCCAGACCTTTATGGCTAAAATTATAAAACTTTACTAAAATACATTAGGAAAGACCTACACAAATGAAGAAATAGACTATACTCTTGGATTGGAAGATCCGATATAATTTTGAGATATTAAGTCTTCCTAAATTGCTCTACAGATTCGCTGCAATTTCAGTCAAACTCATAACAGAGTCTTGGGTGTTTTGATGCAATTTGAGTCTAGAAGCTACGCAAACGAGCAGAAAGCCAGGCCTAGCACTTCCAATGCTGGGAAGGTGAGGAGCTTCTGAGCTGTGGGAGACAGGACACTGTGGCCTTGGCCAATTCGTCCAGGCCTTTGCCAGTGGAACAAAACAGAAAGCCCCAAAACAGAACCACACATTCACAGATGCTTGCTTTATGACCACAATGGCATCTCGGAGCAGCAAGGACAGGGCAGTCTTTTTAGCACGTGGTGCTGGGACAAATGAATATCCATGTAGGAAAAAAAGATTAAATTGCACCCGCACCTCATTCTACCTAAATAAATCCATTCTTAGTGGATTATAGACCCAAATGTGAAAGCAACACCTTCAGATAAAATACAGGATTGTCTTCATGCCCACAGGTCAGAGAAGACTTTGGTAATACACAAAAAGCACAACTACAGAGGAAACAATACACTCAATGACATAAAACTAAGTTTATTTTCATCAAAAGCTATGAACTGGGAAAAGATCCCCACAGCACTCCTGACAAAGGCTAAGTGATCACCATCCTGTGCTGAGGGCTTTTTTCTGCCCACTGCACCACACACATATCCACCCACCACATTCCCCTCCTTCATTCTAATTCAAAACCTAGCAGTAGAATCACAACTGCACCCAGTCCAAGAGTTGTGCTAAGGAAGGTCATTTGTGTACCCATCAATGATAGACTGGATAAAGAAAATGTGGCACATATACACCACGGAATACTATGCAGCCATAAAAAAGAATGAGCTCATGTCCTTTGCAGGGATGTGGATGAAGCTGGAAGCCATCATTCTCAGCAAACTAACACAGGAACAGAAAACCAAACACTGCGTGTTCTCACTCATAAGTGGGAGTTGAACAATGAGAACACATGGACACAGGGAGGGGAACATCACATATCGGGGCCTATCAGGGGGTGAGAGGGCAAGGGGAGGGAGAGCATTAGGACAAATACCTAATACATGTGGGGCTTAAAACCTGGATGACAGGCTGAGGGGTGCAGCAAACCACTATGGCACATGTATACCTATGTAAAAAACTTGCACTTTCTGCACATGTATCCCAGAACTTAGAGTAAAATTTAAAAAAAAAAAAAAAAAAAAAAAAAAAAAAGGAAGGTCATTTGCGTCAGGGCAGACTTGGCTAGCAATTCTAGAGAACTCCACGGGACAGCTAGCACATGGAATGGCTGTGGCTTGATGGCAGCCCTGGGAAGGACCAGGCTGGTGGCCACTTGCCACAGGAGCCCTTTGGCCTTCCAAGAGGACATACCAACTATGTGATTTAAGGTTTTTAAAATAATTCCTTCCAGGGAAAAAGCAATATACCTTGGAAAATGATATTTAAATAAGGAAATGAGAAAAGGATCACTTTAAATGTATAGATAGTGTTAGGATGTCAGAGTAACAATGTCGACTTCTTGCTTGGCCTAGCAAAGCCTTACTACTTAACACAGGCTGATGAATGGCTTGTTGCAAATTGTCAGCATAGCTTAGGGACACAGTTTCATTAAAATACGAGGATTTCTATGGAGATCAATGCTGTTACGATAGCTCTGAGGACTTGAAATACACTAGGTTGTGCCTGACTTTTCTCCTCTAGAACGTGCGTGTCTCAATTTGAGATCCTTTACTACAGGAAAAAAGCTACTGCTTACACAAAACAATGCCGTGATGGAAAAGGTACCTACAGAGCTAAAGGAAAATACACAAGAATCAATACGGCATTGGGGGCCCATTTAGATTCTTCCATTGTTTGCATGATTAGCAGCAGCAAACAGTTCATCTGGTCTTCAAATTCAGGCAGAATCACACCAATGACATTCATAAAGACCAAGTCTATGATACTTATAATCAGCCTTCAGCAGGGCCCAACGTCCCATGGTTGACCACAATAGATTTTGCTTTGAGAGGTGTCTAGTAAATTGCCCTGGGCCTCCAACTACAGGGACATCCAGGGTTTCCTTCCTCTAATTCCATGGGACCAGAGTTAGTCTCGCTTAGCTACCTTGATATGGCCCAGTAGATGAAGGGAGGAAGGCAATCAGAAATTGGCTAGTGGTCTGTTAGAGGACCCTTAAAACAAGCAGTGTTCCCAGAACTCTAAGACAGAAAATAACAAGTATGATGGGTGGCAAAAGCCAGGTGGATGATGGTGGTTGGTAGACGGGCCACTTAAGGATCCCTAAGGAGATGAGATAGAGGCTCATTGTCCAACGGACATTAAGATTCAGCCAGGCTACTCAAGAAGAGATGGAGCAGGAGAGTGACCCAGAAAGAGGGGAACAGCATGTGCAAAGGCTCCAAGCAGAGACAATTGTCTGGGAGACACAGACTGAGATGCGGAGACGAGAGAAACGCGCCTGGAGAGGAGGGGAGGCACGGGCCATGAGGAGCCACCAGGCGCCAAGCTCCTGAGTCTGGACTTGGCCTGAAAGCCGTGAGGAGCCAATGCAGATGTGGACCTGTGTTTGGAATGATTTTCCTGGTGCCAGCTATGGAGCATGGATATTGGTTGGAGAAGACCAGTGAGGAGGCTATTCTTACAAAAACTGCAGTTAGGAAGAGAGAGGGTCTGAACAGCCCCACAGATGTAGGTGTAGGGAGCAGGCCTGGTACCTGTGCAGGGCAGAGAAGAGGCTGCTGGGACTCAGCAGCAGGGGCCCCTGGGGCAGCACCGTGCCCCTCTCGTTGACCCAGTGCAGGTAGCCCCGCGTCATGTCCGCCATCCCGATGGCACGGGCAGAGCAGTAGAGAAATTTATATCCGTTCCTGAAAGACATAAAACATTTATATTTCATGGCATCAGAAAATGGAAACTTTTTGCATTCACAAATCCTGATCCAGATCTGTTCTGAAGAACGGCACTGTTTCAAGTTCCCCCACATACAAAAGTCCACATTCTACAAAATCTTGCTTACAATTGAGAAATAAGCTTAAATACATTTCACTGTAATTCACTAAGCACTTTTGCGTTCCCCACTTCGCTTAATCCTCAGGAGAACATGGCTAGATGAGTATTTCCCTCTGGTTTTACTGCTATGGAAACAGGTTCAGATGGATGAAACTGGTTCATCTGCCTGCGCCTGAGCCCTTCGTACTCCCCCTGGTCCCAGCTCTTGGCTAGAGCCCCTGCGACAAGTCCACAGCCACCTGCCAATTCACACACTTTGCTCCAGCATTTGCTTCATTTGCCCCTACACACACCCCATTAAATTCCTCCTCTCTTTTGGGTAATTCACATCAGCAGATAAATATTCTGCAATCCCTCATTTCATCCTAAAAACAAGCCAAGCCAGAACAACCACACACACACACACACGTACACACGCGTGCATGCACACACACGCCAAAACGTCCTTAGTCTCTCTTTGGCTAAGATACCATTTCTCTGTTCCCTTTTGTAGTAAAATTCTTCCAAAAAGCTGAGTATATGCATTGAGTCTACTTCTTCACCTTTCTCACTCCCAGCAGACTCTCATTCTCTCGTTCCCTTCCTTGCTTTCCCTGCACAGGTCACCTTGATGCCCATCTTGCCAAACCCTGGTATCAACTCTCAATTCTTGTAGCAATGGACTCCCCAGTAGCCTCTGCCTCGGGGGTTCGTTCCTTCTCCCAGAGCACCTGAGTCACTCAGCCCCCAGGACTCCACAGCGTCCGGATGTTCTCCTCTTCAGCAGCCACCCCTTCCCAGACACGGCGGCTCGACTGCTCCCATCTGCACTGCCAGTCTCAAAACGTACAAGCGCCCAGGGTCTCAGGCCTCATCGCTCCACACCCCCTACACTCCCTAGAGGATCTGGGGATCTCACCCACTTCCACGGCTCCAAATGCCATGTCTAGACTGAAGCAACACAACTATTCTATGAATGCAACTTTGTTGCATTAGCAGGACTCCATCTCACTTTTTTTTTTTTTTTTTTTTTTTTTGAGAGAGCCTTGCTCTGTCCCCCAGGCTGGAGAGCAGTGGCGTGATCTTGGCTCACTGCAACCTCTGCCTCCCAGGTTCAAGCAATTCTCCTGCCTCATCCTCCCAAGTAGCTGGGATTGCAGACATGCACCACCACGCCCGGCTAATTTTTGTATTTTTTGTAGGGAGCGAGTTTCACCATGTTGGCCAGGGTGGTCCCGAACTCCTGACCTCAGGTGATCCACCTGCCTTGGCCTCCCAAAATGCTGGGATTACAGGCATGAGCCACTGAGCCCGGCCCCATTTCACTTTTTTTTAACCATCAAAAATTTATTGTCTAGAATGAAATGTGCTCTAAGTATAAAAACTTGGTATCAAGTTTCAAAGTCTATTATTAAAAAAAGAAGGTATATTTCATTAATCGTTTTCATATTGATTGTATGTCCAAGTGATATCACTTTGAATATGTTGGATTAAGTAAAATATATTATCCAAAATTTTTTAAACACTGTCTATACACTGATATCTCCCAAACGCATGGACCCCGTCCAGACCCCTCTCCCAAGCTGCAGCTACTACGAACTCCACATTATGCCCACTGTGCAGTACAGGCTCACTGTGGACCCCGCAGTACTCATCATACTCCAAAATGGGTGCCTCCAAAACCACACACACCACGGCGGCTCCTCCCCAACTCACCCCGAGACTCCTCGGGAGCCCGTGTTGCAAGTAGCAAGTGGCAAGTGGCACTCTCCTAAGCCAGGGGTGACGTAAAACCCTCAGGGGCCCCACTGGTGTCTCCTTGCCCTCAGCCCCCTGCCATACAATCAGCAGGTCCTCTCTGCTCCACCGCTGATGGCCACCCAAACCGCCCCTCAGCACCACCCAGTGCTCCCACCACGTCCACACTGCACGGCCTCCTGGCCTCCATTGCTGCGACAATCTTGAATGACTTCCCTGCTGCTATCCCGACTCCACGTGGTGCTCTAAGAAAACGTAAAGCGTAGCCCACTCACACTCAGAACCCTCCCGAGGCTGCACCTCTCGCAGACATCGTCCAAACCCTTCACTGTGGCCTGTAAGAACAAGAAGACCTGGCCCCCACCTTTCTCTCCAACCCCAACCCCATCTGCGATGACTTCCAACTCCTCATTCCTGGCAAACCACACAGGTGTTCCTATCCTTCCTCCAACTCGCCACGCTCATCTGTGCTGGCACCTGCCGATGCCGTTCTTCCTGCCTGGAACACCTTTCCCCCAGTCTGCAGGGACTGCTCACACCCTCACCTCATCTAGGTCTCCGCTGGATCTCGCCTCTCCAGAGGGCCTTTCCCTTGACCTCCCCTACACGATGAAACACACACTCCCTCACTCCTCACCCAGGCACTGGCCCTCGCTCTGCCTTCCCTCTCCTCCTAGCACTGATCACTAATACGACGTTACAGTCCCTTATTCAACTGTATCTCTCATTCATCCATAAACATGAGGACAGGGACTTTGTCCCATTTTTTGCTACAACCCCAGTACCAAAAACAGTGCTTGACTTGTAGCAGACACTTAGTGAATATTTGCTGAATGAGTGAATCAACTACTCGCTTCCTATCCAACGTATTGCTCTACCATAAATATTTTATAATGGCCAATGGACTTGTTTCAAAAACTGCTCAATAATATGTTCTTTAAAACTAAGAAACAGGAAAGTTTTAAGACAAAAAGAATCTAGACATAACCGCTTATCTGGAATACAGGGATGCATCTGAAAATCACAGTCTTTTTAATTTCTTTTTTTCTCTCTCTCTCTCTTTTTTGAGACAGAGTCTCACTCTGTCACCAGGCTGGAGTGCAGTGGCATGATCTCAGCTCACTGCTACCCCTGCCTCCCGGGTTCAAACGATTCTCCTGTCTCAGCCTCCTGAGTAGCTGGGACTACAGGCATGCAACACCACACCTGGCTAATTTTTTGTATTTTTAGTAGAGATGGGGTTTCACTATATCGGCCAGGATGGTATCAATCTTTTGACCTCGTGATCCGCCCATCTTGGCCTCCCAAAGTGCTGGGACTACAAGCATAAGCCTCCGCACCCGGCCAATCTTATTAATTTCTAAATATCTTTGTATTTTAGCCATCTAATTAATACAACCTTTAAAAAGAAATCACTACTTCCATGTATAGCTCTTCACATCAAAGTCCTAAAAGCTGCCACCCGCAGAGATCTAAGATGCTAATCTACACAAAACTGGATTGTCAAATATATTTCACAGTTGGGCAATGCCACTGAGTTACTGTCAGCGTGCCAGCAGCTGGAAAGCCAGCTCAAGAGTGACCTAATGGGGGAAATGCTTGCTGGTGGAAGAGCCTTCCCTCCCGCCTTCAACAAAAGCTGTCTGCAATGCCAACAAGTGCTCCCATCAAATGCTCAGGCAGCACTAAGTCTCCATGGTGCCCCTCACAGGGAAGACCCCTCACTCAGGAGGGCAACCAGTGGCAGGACATGCCCCACAGGCCAGCCCAGTTGAAGTCCCTGCTCAACCTGTAGGCTCCTTCCACGGTCCCTTCAATGCACACTCACTCACTAGGCACTCCTGTGCCAGGCTGCACACGGGGTCTGGGGTGCCCACAGGGCATGGCACAGCCCTGCCCTACAGGAGCAGAGAGTGCTTGGGGAAAATCAACAATTACCCAGCAGGACAGGTGGGATCCAGGGATAGGAAGTGCCAGTAGATAACGGTGCGATACACACACACATCACTCCTGTTCCTCTAGCATTCTCAGCAACTGGAACACCAGAACGGGGAAAAAAAAAAGAGGGATCCATGCCCAGGCTTGGTGCAAACAGTTTTCTCCCCTGCCCTAATCTCTGCATCCCTCTTAAGACACTGACTCAGGGAGATTTAAATAGTTTGGAAAGATTACCTTTGGGAGCATTCTGCAAGATAAGCTTCTACACTGGAGTTTCTCAACACTGACATCTGAGACGGGAGGAGTGTCTGCTGGGGAGCGAGGCCCCCACAACGCCGCGTCATGGGATATGCAGCACCACCCTGGGTCCACCCACTAAGGGTCAACAGCATGCCCCAGTTATGTCCATCAGAAGCATCCCCGGACACTGCCGTATGTCCGTCAGTTGAGAGCCACTGCTGTAGAGAAAAATGATTCTGTGGCCCCATCTGCCATCCTAAGGGGAGAGAGGGTCACCGGCCACCTTGAGAAAGGAAGGCTCAGCACCACTCAGGCTTGGTGAGTCACCTCCCAGGCACTCTGCAACCTGGTTTCTGCCTACTCTCCTGCTTCATCTTTTACCCACCCCACCGTCTGCACCGGAGCCTCCCTTTCAGTGAGCCCACCCAGCACCTGCTCATCTCCCAGCCTCCCCTCTCGCTCCTACTTCCACCTGTGGTGAGCTTTCCTCTCCTTTGAAACCCTGCTCCTCCAGGGAGACTCAGCTGAGTGCCACCTTCTCACAGGGCCCTCCTCTGACACCTCTGGTCAATCAAAATTAACTTCTCCTTGACATATGTCCAACAAAAACCAGCATCTTCCTCGCTCGATCTGCCCCTCACTGCCTCATTACAGGGACCCCTAAGTGTCTCCTCCCACATTACCACAAGCTTCTTGAAGGGAGAGACTGCTCAGCACCCCCGACGGCACTTATGACAGCTCCTGGTGCAACCACAGTCTAGCGGATCCCTCTGAGTTTGGGCTGAGGTTTGGCTTGGAAAAGCAAAACACACTCTTGTGCAATCCACACAGCCAGGAGCAGAGCATTCCCAGGTTAGCAGTGACCTCAGGGGTCATCTAGCCTAACCTTCTCATTTTACAGAAGAGGAAACCAAAGCTCAGAGTAGGTACTCAGTCCCAGGGCCCAGTGTGAGCTAATGGCTGCCGCTTCTGGGATCCCGGCCCGACTCCCAATCAGACCTTCTATTTACCACATCATCATATCTCTTACTGGCAGACAGCAATGACTGCAATAAACAAAGAAGTGCTGACATGAAAGAAAGAACTGCTGCAGGCAGGAGAATAAAAAAGATCTAGGCCGGGCGCAGTGGTTCACGCCTGTAATCCCCGCACTTTGGGAGGCTGAGGTGGGCAGATCACCTAAGGTCAGGCATTGGAAACCAGCCTGGCCAACATGGTGAAACTCTGTCTCTACTAAAAATACAAAATTAGCCGGGTATGGTGGCATGTGTCTATAATCCCCGCTACTTCGGAGGCTGAGGCAGGAGAATTGCCTGAACCTGGGAGGCGGAGGTTGCAGTGGGCCAAGATCATGCCACTGCACTCCAGCCTGGGTGACAAGAGCAAAACTCCATCTCAAAAAAAAAAGACCCTAACAAGTCTGCTACAGATGCCTCTCATTTTCAGTCCACTGGCTTGGGACACCACACACCTAGGCCCCAGCAGAGCTAACGAACCTGGAGAAACACGGTAAGTGTTCTTTTCCCTAAGTCATAAAAACACTGGCTTCTGGTTACATGAATATAAAAGCATGTATGAAATAAGGTCAAAAATTCAAACAATTATTGCCCAAATTTTGGCCCCAAAGGACCCATTAGCTCAATGATTTAGATCTTTTAGGCAACAGTCCTTCTTGACTTTCCTTCTACTTTTGAGTACACCTGAATCTGAAAGCGGTTCCTGTATCTCCCATTTGTATTTATTCTGTTTCATCAATACTCAAGCCAGCTTTATACCCTCTCTATGAACAAGGTGACAATTAGCCTTATGGATCATTTCTCATGGGCTGACTAGATCCAAACAAGTAATTAACTTCAGCAGAAAACAAAATTGTCCTTATTTGCTGTTGTTTTAGGCAAGTGGTTAACTGCAAGACTGGCTTTCTCTCTCTCTTTTTTTTTTTTAGACGGTGTCTTGCTCTGTCGCCCAGGCTGGAGTACAATAGTGCGATCTCAGCTCACTGCAACCTCCATCTCCAGGGTTCAAGCAATTCTCCTGCCTCAGCCTCCCAAGTAGCTGGGATTACAGGTGCCCACCAACACATCCGGCTAATTTTTGTACTTTCAGTAGAGATGGGGTTTCAGCATGTTGGCCAGGCTGGTCTCAAACTCCTGACCTCAAGTGATCCACCTGCCTCGGACTCCCAAAGTACTGGGATTATTCGTGTGAGTCACTGTGCCCAGCTGAAGACTGGTTTTTTCATTAGACAAATACGACAGTGCATAAAATGTAAGTCGTACCCAAATTCAAGGGAAGCAATGTCAGGAAAAAGTTCATAAACCCTCATGTAAATGGCATCTTTTTCCTGGTACCCAGTATGAGAACCATTTCTCTGTTTCTCTAGAAATCACAATACAGATTCAAAAGAATGATGGCAGTCATTAGAACAGCGGGCCACAGCCTTGGTCAATTCTTAGCCTGACGGGTCTCCCAGCGGTGGCTGCTAAGGCCATCATGTGAGGAGGGTTGAGAGAGGCTGCCAGGATGGGAATTACTTTCCTCAGTGGTCGGCTCCAGGGGCTGCCATCGTGTCCAGCCTGTCCTCCATGATGGGGACCAAGGCCAACAAGCCAAGCCCAAGCCCTCCGGTATCCACATAGAATCCAGCAAGTCCAGGGACAGGGAAGAGGCCAGAGCTGACTAGGGTCACCGATTGTGGCCTCAGGACTGTGGCAACTGAGCCAGGCATTAAAGGCTGCAAAAATATTGAGAGGCAAAAATCAGAGGGGAAGCCATGTCAAGCTGAGGCCACCACATAGCAAAGGCAGGAAGATGGGGACGGAGTGCAGAGGAGGAACAGAGTCTCTGGATTAGAGCAGGAAGGTCTGAGAAATAGCAGCTGAAAGTAAGGGCTTGGCAGAAGGCTGGGACCTGAAAGTGCCAGGTTTCAAATGCCACGCCAAGGAGCTGGTACCTCCTCCTACGATGCTGAGCAGGGAACCCTGAAGGTCGTGGCAAAGCTGCCCTGAAGATGGGTTTTCGGAAGCCCTGGCCATCCTGCAAATCACACAGGCCTGACTGGGTGCCCTGGACAACACACACATCCAACTCAATGAGCAGGCAACTGTTGGGTCTCCACGTGACATCATGCTCCGGCCTTTCAACCAAAGTGATAGCACAGGAAGTGTACAGCAGTTATCTGCAGGTCCAGACAAACAGGTTTCACTCATTCTAAACCAACCAGTCAAAGAATGGTCAGGGGTTCTTCAGTAAGTCACACAGCTTTATTTTTCAAGAAGATCTCTCTTCTGAGAAAATCCAAGAGACAAATGAAGACCCAAAAAAAAAAAAATTAAAAAGCAACAGTGCTTGTTTAATGTTACGGTAAGGACGGAAATAGATTTACGTTCCAAAAACCAAATGAATCAGGCTGTGCACTACTCAATAACCTGAACCATGAGGGTTTCTTTCCTTCAACTAAAAATAGATGCAATTTTCAGTGTCACACAAGTCAAGGCAGCTCATGAGTAGATTAATCCTTCTAAATGAAAGGTCAGCCCATGGTGAGGCTGCAGGGAGGGGACGCTGCACGTACGCTGTCTACAGGCGCACAGACTGGGATAATCTTTTTAGAGGGCAATTTGGCAATATTGATCAAATCTTTAAACGTGCTCATCCTTTGACCCAGCAATTCTACTCCTGGGAATCTACTTTACAGCAGGACTTCCCTAAGTGTACGTGCCTTCTTTATTTATTTATACATGCATTATATATCATAAGCATTGTATGTGAACGCTTACTGCATCGCTGTTGGCAAGAGGGGAAAAAGTGGCAACTACCTACACGTTCATCAATAGACGGCGAGTTTAAGAAAGTATGGTGTATCTAGACGACAGGGTTCTGCCCAGCAGCCAAAAGAGTAAGGTAAATATTACATCAAATGAAACAAAAAGATATGATGAATAATTAAATAATGTGAGTGTATATGTGTGGGAGTGTTAATTTTTTTTTTTTTTTTTTTGAGATGGAGTCTCTCCCTGTCACCCAGGCTGGAGTGCAGTGGCGTGATCTCGGCTCACTGCAAGCTCCGCCTCCCGGGTTCACGCCATTCTCCTGCCTCAGCCTCCTGAGTAGCTGGGACTACAGGCACCCGCCACCGCGCCCGGCTAATTTTTTGTATTTTTAGTAGAGACGGGGTTTCACCATGTTAGCCAGGATGGTCTCAATCTCCTGACCTCGTGATCCACCCGTCTCGGCCTCCCAAAGTGCTGGGATTACAGGTGTGAGCCACCGTGCCCAGCCCAAATTTTTTAAGTTCAGCAAGATAGAACCAAACTGTTCATAGTAGTTCTACTTTTAAGGAAGGGAATAGCTTGGAGCAAGGCAGGGAGGAAGGTGATACAACCTCTGCACTTTAAAGTTTCTATAATCTTGGCCTCTTTTATTAATATATTTACGTTTTAAGAAGTATATATAACTTTTGTATGAATAATTTTTAAAGATGAAATCTAGAAAAGTAAAGTCAAACCAATGAGCCTGGGCATCTAAGATGACATCTGAAGCTTTTTAAATGTATATATTTATTTTTTTAGAGAGATGGGGGGTCTCACTATGTTGCCCAGGCTGGATTTGAACTCCTGGGTTCAAGCAATCCTCCCACCTCAGCCTCCCAAGTAGCTGGGACTACAGGCATGTGCCCGACAAAATCTGAAGCTTTTAATCCCACCAGGATATAAGGTTCTCTCTCCAAGCTACCATTTTTCTACCGGATCATAAAGTCCCAGGTCAGAGACTTACCTAGTTCATGGCAATCCCAGGCACGTGCCCTAGGATGAGGCACTAACAGGCCCTCAAGGAATGCTGGACGGATGAATGGATGCAGGGCAGGGAAATACAGTTCATTCATCTGTGTTCACAGAGTTCTAGAAACAGCTCTGGATGGTGGCCCATTCCCTACCATCACCAACGTGGGCTAGAGATGAGCAAACAAGGTTGGGAACCACAGGCCTGGGATTTCCATCTTGACACTCACTACATGTGAATGTAACTCGCTCACCCTCCTCACTCACGGAGAGTCAGCACTGTCCTGATTCAGGCAGAGGTACCTTCCAGCTGTAACTGGCTGGAGAACAGAATGCTGTGGAGGGGGAGATTTCGCTCGCATGGGAGACTTGAGGCCACAAAAGGCTGGAGAAGGCATGACTGAGTGGGAGAGAGGCTTGGGCCCAGCAAGCTAGAATGGGGGCGTTTCGGGGGGACGTGGAGAATCCCTGCAGGGCTCTGAACCCTGGAGCCACACGAGAGCAATGGGAATTTGGATAAATCACGTTAGTTCTCCTCATTAATCTCACTCATCTAAACACAGAAATGGTATTATGTGCTTTTCAGAATCTCTGTAAGATTTAAGTGAAGTAACCCATGTACCCAGCACGGAACAGCAGCCGGAGAACCTATCTCCCACCTCATGTCTGGGGCTGAGGGCCCCACAGTGGGCACTGTTCTGTTTTGGGCCGCTTGTTGGAGCACTCCACAGACCAGGTGGACACTATGTACGCTGCTGGTTGGCTCGCAGGGCCTGCAATGCTGACAAAACTTGCCTGGAAACTGCAACTTTTTAGCCTACAGAAAATCACTTGGCATATGTAACATATATGCCATCCCTCAGGATGAGCAGACTGGGATCTACAGGCGCACAGACTGGGATAACCTTTTGAGAGGGCAATTCACCCCAAACCTCAATCTCACCCCTAATGCTGCCACCATCTGTGTTCTCCTAGTAATCGATTCCCTTATACTTCGCTCCTTGTTTCTTGGTATTGAATTCAAATTTAGAGTTGCTGGGATTCACTTTCACTCTGGACTCTCCACTGCCACCCCTGACCCCCACTGCCCCTCCCTGGTTGAGGTGCAGCCCTCTCTACAAGTCACCCCGTGCTGGGGCAGGAAAGATTCCACATGCAGAGTGTGGTGCACACGACCAGCGTTCGCAGGAGGCGGAAACAGGCACTCCGTACTCACTGGCTCACTTTATGGTACAGCTTAGCAATGCCCTGGTGGGTCCAATCCTTCCCAAGGGTGGGCAAAATGTGGCCAAGAGTATCTGATCTAAATGAAGAGAAAAAGAGAAAAATAAAGTAAAATTCCCATTCAGGTTCATTGCACCATTCATGCCTCATTTAAAAAAAAAAAAAAAAAAAAAAAACACACACACACACACACACACAAACAAGACCCACAACTTTCTTTCTGGATAGAAAGCCCAAGGCTCAAGTCATCAAAGTTGATGCTGATGGAGGGACATGGCAATCCACGGAAGGACGCCTCCAGTCCGATCATGCATCGAGGTGCCTGGCTTGCTGAATCAAAGGAAAAGGCCATTCCGAAAAGACGCTCTTGAGAAGCCCCCACAGAAGCAACCAAGTCGGAGAGATAATACCCTAGAGGGAAACAACCCAGCCCTAAACACAATGATTGACACCAAGGAGCTGAAACTAAGCAGCTCCAACTGCACCAGAATTCGAACCGTGCAAGTCCCATGAGGGGAGCGGAGGTGCCAACACCAGGCCCAGAGACCGCACGGTGAAGCAAAGAAATCTACCATGGCCCCCAAGTCAGCAGGACCTACCTGGTGATCGTCCCGTCAATATCGGAAATGATGACTTTATCATCCCAGTTCCACAGATAGATGGTGCCCTCACAGCGGCAGGTGCCTTGGTACTGCGTGGTGACACTGAAAACCACGTCGTTGGGGCCATTCTTCAACTTCAAGCTTTTCTGAAGAACATGAACCATTAATATTTGTCTGCTTGAGTGAAAGGCCCTGATGGATGGGCATTTGGATTCTGTTCCATGAGAAGCAGCATTTGGCTTTCAAAACAAGGGGCTGCCCTGGGCCCTTGTATAATTCTTTCTTTCCCCCACCCTTCCTTGTTCTGGTTCTTTCTGGGTTGGACAGGCAAAACGAAACCTCAGCTCTCTCAGGCCCCCTTGTAATGCAATGTGCCTACTCACTGCAGAGTTGTTTTACTTCCCAGGATAATGCTAATTTGATCCAGTATTTTCAGATTAGAGTCATTAGCCAGGATTCAATGACGGGGCTATCCAGCATAATAAATCACCATTTTGGAATAGGATACACTTACCACTCCATGACTAAATAGGAAGGTCATGATTCAGGAAGACAAATTTAAGCCAAGTGTGAAAATACATTTCCCTAAATAACCATGTTTTTAAGTTATTATTATATTGACACAAATTGGAAAAAGAGAAGTCTCGGTTATCAGTCATGCCTCATATCCAGAAGAATATAGTCTAGACCCAAAGAAATCACACCAAATTCAAAATGCAAAGTGACTTTTGAGCAGTTTTGAGTCTCTGTGCCAGGACTCCTGGTGCATTCAGACTCCTGCCATTCAGACCCCCAGGTTGCCTGACCGCAGGTGTCCCCAGTGTCACCAGTGGGAGCCGTGAGTCACACAGAGACTCTCAGGCTGCAGGGTCCCACACATGGCCTGAGTGGGTGTCTGGGCCTGTTCCTTATCGTTTCCTAGTAAACACCCTCATGCCTGAACCAGGCGCCCCACTAACTCAGGGGAAATGCAAAAGACTTGATTCACAAAAAAAGCAAGGATAGGCGCCCACTGGCCATGACCAATGGGATCCAAGAAAGGGCTTTTAATTAAAACTGGTCTCACACATGGAAAAATAAAAGGACACCAAGACCAGGTGATGCCCCTCGTTACCTGAAATTCTCTAAATTCTATCAGAACTGCTTGATTTCCACCAACGGAAGAGATGCATTTGAGTTAACAAACATCTCTCTCGAAGCAAAAACACCCTTGAGTGATTTTCAAGTCTATCCATGATTGACACCTCAGGATGAATTAGCTCTGCCAGGCCGCCTTCCTCCTAAGGAAGGCCAGCAAAAGGAGAAGACAAAAGGGAAGGTCATATTGGGGACCCAGGCTGGATAGTGCTGGAGTTGGGGTGGAAACAACAGGCACCCAGTTGAGGGACTGCAGGCCCGCTGGGATGAAAGGTGACAAGGGGCACATCCCAACCATCACACAGCCTTAGGAGTCTGCAGAAACCTCATGTGCTTACAACACAGCCACGGCAAGCATGGGAGACTCACAAGCTGCTCGGAAGTCAGCCGGAGAGTCTTCTTGTAGCTGACGTTAGGCAGAAGAGGGAGGTGGCCTGAGTTTGATGGCTTGGCAGCTGCGCGCTCCTCATCACTGGAGGATGATTCATGCTTTACTCTGGAACACACAGTGATGTCATCACCAATTAGAAAATGCATCTGGGTAGCCACAAAAAATGCATTAGCCTTTAATCAATGACTAAGTCAATCCAGTCTCTCCTGAGTCCCGTCTCTTGGGTGATCATTTACCATAAGATGCTAAATTTATCAATGAACTCTCACTACATCCCCATTCATGCATCTCTTGCATTACACATGTGGGGGCTGCCTCTCCTCATTCACTTGCCTATTGATGAGCTACAATCACTATTTTAAGCCAACAGGTTCCTATTCATGACAAGCAGGGTTAAACTCCCTCTTGGCCTAGAAAGATGCTAACTGTCTTCTCTGTCTCTCTTCTCTTCCTATCTGTGACTGCAGGCCAAGCGCTTGGAGTCCAAGTTTCTACAAGTCCAAACTCATCCGTCAGTTGCCTGTATAAAGTTTGCCAAATATACAACTCCAAGGAATTAGGGCATTTCTGGGACTTACGGACAGGTGCCAGTGAAAGCAAGGAAGAATCACCAATTCTACCCTGCAGGATACCCCAGAGGGTCATCCCATGAGCAAGGAATATGCCTTACTTCCCTGCTCAGAATATACAGCTCAGTGTCCCTAACTCCTCTAGACTTTTTTGTTCAGTGGGGAGTTGGAAGGTGCAGGGTGGGAATCAGGCTCGTTTTCTTTAAATAGTTCACATAAAGTATATCTGTAATTAGCTGTTCACTCAGTGAAAATCCTGCTATGACATAATCCCCAACCCAGTAGTATTAGCTCTGCCTTCCAGGACCACTATCTTTGAAAATGCCTCAATGCTATATGAAGCGCTTAGTAAATGCCTTAGACTAAATGGAAAAGGCTGAGCGCCCCGAAAGCAGCACATCCCAAGCCCTCCAGTACTTTGCCTTCCTACAAAGCTTCTGGCTCGGCACCTTCCTCTCGGCAAGGTTAGCGTATACACAGAGCTCCAGCTCATTTTTTTTTAACTGTTTGTTTTATTTTTTATTTTTCTATTGACATATGACATATTAATTGTACATATTTATGGGGTACATGTAATATTCTGATAAATGCATACATTTGCATTTATCAAAATATCATGCATACCCTGATCAAACCAGGGTAATCAGCATATCCATCACCCCAAACTGTTATCATTTCTTTGTGTTGAAAACATTCCAAATCTTCTCTTCTAGCTATTTTGAAATTTATAATTACTGTTAACTATAATCATTCTATGCCATCAAACACCAAAACTTATTCTTTTCATCTAACTGTATGTTTGTACCCATTAACCAACCTCTCTTCATGCGCCTCTCCCCTCTACTGTTCCCAGGTCTGGTAACCACCATTCTACCCTCTACCTCCATGAGGTCAACATTTTCACCTCCCACATATGCTTAAGAACACGTGATATTTGTTTTTCTGTGCCTGGCTTATTTCACTTAACATGATAACCTCCAATTCCACCTATGTTGCCACAAATGACAGGATTTATTCTTTTTTATGTCTGAATAGTACTCCACTGTGTATATGTATCACATTTTTCTTCATCCATTTATCCATTGATGGACACTTAGCTTGGTTCCATATTTCCACTCCTGTGAACAGTGCTGTGATAAACATGGGGGTGCAGGCATCCCTTTGACATCCTGATTTCCCTTCCTTTGGATAAATACTCAGTAGCAGGATTGCTGGATTGTATGGTAGTTCTATTTTTAGTTTTCTAAGAAATCTCCTACTGTTTTCCCATAATAGCTGTACTAATTCACATTCCCACCAACAGTGTTTAAGAGTTCCCTTCTCTCCACATCCTTCGGAGCATTTGTTATTTTTTGTGTTTTTGATAGTAGCCATGCTAACTGGGGTGAGATGCTATCTCACTGTGGTTTTGATTTGCACTTTCCTGATTAGTGATGTTGAGCAAATGGGACTATATCACATTCAACAGCTACGGCCCAGCAAAAGAAACAATCAACAGAGCAAAGAGACAACCCGTTAAATGGGGAAGACACGTGCAAACTCCTCATTCAACAAGGAGCTGATACCCTGAACATACAAGGAACTCAAACAACTCAACAGCAGAGAAACCAATAATCCCGTTTAAAAGTGGGCAAAGGATCTGAATTTCACAAGAGATGTACCAGTGTGTGTCTTATCTTTTTATGTCAATAAACTCTCTCCTCTCAGTGCTAAGTTCCTCTCATCCTACTGCCTCCTGTTTCCCCCGCCCTTGCCTCCCTTAAGATCTCCTATGCAACCTACAGCTTTCGGACCCCATAAGTCCCATAAGCCTCACCAACACGGCAAAACCCATCTCTACAAAAAATTAAAAAATTAGCTGGGCATGGTGGCGCATGCTTGTAGTCCCAGCTACTTGGGAGGCTGAGGCAAGAGAATCACTTGAACCCAGGAGGCAGAGGTTGCAGTAAGCCAAGAATGCGCCACTGCACTCCAGCCTGGGTGACAGGGTAAGACCCTGTCTCAAAAAAGAAAAAAAAGAGATCCCTACAACCCAGTACTGCCCAATACTGGGGAGACGTGAAGGAGGACAGTGTTCCACAGCACCCTCACTTCTGTGGTGTTTCTAACGCACTTGTGTGGAGACCTGGCTCCTTCCAGTCCTAGAATGAGCAGGCCCTGCCTAAGCACCTGCTCCCTGGGCCCCAGGAAAGGGAGGTCTGTGGGCTTCGGGCTGCTGGCCCAGAGCTCGTTCAACCAACACTCAAGCATACCATGCCACGCATCAATGGCACAGCAAATAACCTATTCCTACTCACACAGGGCTTGTGTCTACATCACAACACAGAGACCTGGGCTGAAGACAAAGATTTAGAGATCACTGGGACAGAGTCCTGGGGGAATATGCCATGGCAACAGGAGGCTGAGTTGAAGGAGAACAGAGCATCGGCTAGAACTGTGGTTGGTCTGTGGCGGAGCTAAGCTACACGTGGATGGAACAATGCCATGACACTGGGGGCTGATTCTGATTCTAGGTAGCGTGGAGATGGCACAGCAGTTAGACTCTGAAAAACACAGATTTCCAGCCCTTGGTAACTTCAGGCTGTATTACCTTGGAGAAATCACTTCATCTTTCAGCCTTGATTTCTTATCTTAAAATGCAGAGGAACAACTGAACCACATCCACTCAAAACTTCAGGATGCAGGCAGGTAACAGGCTGGAGAGACCTGGACCGGGAGACCCAGACATAAGCCCCAGCAAAGGCCGCATCCTAAAACATTCCTCCCTGGGCCTCAGTGGGTTCCTCTGTAAAATGACCTGGTCCGACCAAAGTCCCTTCCAGTTCTGACACCTACGGACCCTATGAACCAGGCTGGTTCTTCTGAACCAACAACCTGGAGGTTTTCAGTGTAAATGTGGTCCTGGAGCCAGTACAGCCTGGCAAATGCTGCTAGGGACGGGGGGCGGTGCAGATTTCCTTGTCAAGCAGAAGAAGAAAGAGGCTACAGGCCCCTCATTGAATGGGAAAATGTTTATGTTCCAACCAAACAGTTTGGAGTGAAATGAGATCCAAATGTGAAGCAAAGCTCTTGGTGACAACAGATTGATGTGTACCTCTGCCGGCGGGATGAGGAGGCAAGGCGGAATGCCTGTGATTTCCATCTGCTGCTTTAAAAAAAAAAAAAAAAACCACTAAATTTGTGCAGCATGCCATGTTTGAAGGAACACAGAAAGGAAAACACAGATACAAAGACTAAAATGCGAGATGTGCAGTTGGCTGTTGGTGGTTTCGGCTTAGGGCAAGTACACGGTCATTTGCGGCTGCCACATCCCAGATTGCGCCACTATGCACAGAATAAAATGCCTCCTTTTCGGAGGCCCCCACCCCACCCCTTACAATGGCTCATTAAATGTTGCTTGCTTTACAGTATCTGCAAGAAGCAACAAAACAAAACAAAAGGGCTCATGTCATTTGAAAATGTGTGCACAGAAGAGTAGCTGTGAACAACATCTAAGTTAGCACTTGTCAGTGTACGTTTTTCAAATGGTATTTTAATTATTTGTATGGTGACAAGCTGTTTGCTCAATTATGGGACTTCGGGGACTGTTACGTCAATCAAGTCTGTCAATTAGGAAAACATTCTGACACCTTTTTTTTTTTTTTTTAGTCAACTGCATGACTCTAATAAGGAGACTCAAAGTCTGAGATGCCAGTACAAATTAAAACGTTTACATTTTTCAAGAGAACTTTATATTCTTTTCAAAATCTTTCTCTTTCACAAGAACCAATTCTTACTTTTTCAGGTTTGATGACGAACCATAGTGTGACTAACTCAGAATAGCGAATGGTCCAGCTGTTTCTATTTGACGGGGAAAAGCGTTTTTTGCCCACATTTGAATATGATTGTATTGCACAGTGAGAAAAATCCGTGACACCCCAAGTAAACTGCAAGAGCTGAGGTTCCAACTTGGGAAGAGCTGCAGAAGTGTCTCGCTGCTCTCCCCACTCTCCTGGTCCTGCCTGCTATGGCTAGAAGGAGTAAGAGTAAGAGCAGTGCTGGCACCAGCGATGCCACTGTGCCCGCTGTGTATGGGCCCCTCCCAGTGGCTGTCCTCTTCCTTCCCTTGTAAACCTAACTCTGACCCTCAGGCCCATCTTCCCCTAGGTCTAAGACTGGCTATATTAGTCTGTTCTCACACTGCTATGAAGAAATACCCAAGACTGGGTAATGTATAAAGGAAAGAGGTATTAATTGAATCACAGTTCCACATGGCTGGGGAGGCCTCAGGAAACTTACAATCATGACGGAAGGCAAAGGAATAGCAGGCACCTTCTTCACAGGGCAGCAGGACGGAGTGAGTGCAAGCAGGGGAAATGCCAGATGCTTGTAAAACCATCAGATCGCACGAGACTCAATCATGATCACGAGAACAGCAGCATGGGAGAAACGGCCCCCCGATCCAATTCCCTCCACCCGATCCCACCCCTGACACGTGGGGATTTGGGGATTATAATTCAAATTTGGGATATTTGGGTGGGGAAACAGAACCAAAGCATATCATTCTGCCCCTAGACCCTCCCAAATCTCGTCTTTTCACATTTCAAAACCAATCATGCCTTCCCAACAGGTCCCCCAAAGTCTTTTTTTTTTTCTTCAGATGGAGTCTTCCTCTGTCACCCAGGCTGGAGTGCAGTAGCACGATCTTGGCTCACTGCAGTGACCTCTGCCTCCTGGGTTCAAGCGATTCTTCTGTCTCAGTATCCCCCGAGTAGCTGGAATTACAGGCGCATGCCACCATGCCCGGCTGATTTTTATATTTTTAGTAGAGACGGGGTTTCACCCTGTTGGCCAGGCTGGTCTCGAACTTCTGACCTCAGGTGATCTGCCCGCCTCGGCCTCCCAAAGTGCTGGAATTATAAGCGTGAGCCACCGTGCCCGGCCCAGTCCCCCCAAGTCTTAACTCATTTCAGCATTAACTCAAAGTCTACAGTTCAAAGTCTCATCTGAGACAGGTCCCCTCTGCCTATGAGCCAGTAAAATCAAAAGCAAGTGAGTTACTTCCTAGATACAATGGGGGTACAGGCACTGGGTAAATATACCTGTTTCCAATGGGACAAATTGGCCAAAACGAAGGGGCACAATCCCCATGCAAGTGTGAAATCCAATAGGACAGTCAATACATTTTAAAGTTCCTAAATGATCTCCTTTGACTCCATGTCTCACATCCAGGTCATGCTAATGCAAGAGGTGAGCTCCCACAGCCTTGGGCACTGCCAGAGGGCGGGAAGGACTTGGCAGACATCTCGCATTTAGCCCTCAGAGTCTATTTTAAAATACTTGAAACTCTATGGTTTGGGACTGAACGCGTGTCTTCCAGGTGACCACAGAGCCACCCTCCCCGATCGGTTTCTGCACTCTGGATCATTTTCTCATGTTGTTGCCGCAAAGACCCAGTGAGATGGGGTCTACTGCATCGGTGTTACTCTTAATCCCATTTCACAGATGGAGACGCTGAGAGGTGGATTAATTTGCCAAAGATCACACTGAAGGCTGTTGGACAAGGTCCCTGCTCTACATCCTGCTCTGTGCTACCTCTCGTGTTTAGAAATTATTGCCAAGACAGAGAAGGTTATTAAAATGAATTCCAGGAAAATGGGGCATTTCTAGTGTAGCTATTTAAGTTGGTTTAAGTTGCTGAGAGCACCCAGTTTTGCATCTTTCTTTGTGTGCCTCTTTCGGGGTAGCGTGCCTCCACGCAGCCTCCAGGTCAGCTCCATCCCAGCCTGTCTGGGCACTGACAGTGGCACTGGCATCTTTGCTCAGATGTGTCAGGGAGCTTGTCCGAGGTCCAGTGGTTACCAAGGAGCACAGCTGGGATTCCAAACCAGACCTGCCTGACTCTAAAGTCGGCTGCTTCCGCTACAGCTTGCAGAGTAAACAACCACTTATTTTAAAAATGTCTGGTTTCCATGCTGGCTGCTTGACGGATCACTCAGAGGATGGCATGTTCTTGGCCTGGGCTCCATCCTCAACACACCTGCCTTTTCCCTTCCAAGCGCACTCACAGCCAAACTCAGAATTCCCAGCTGGGAAATGTCGAGACCCTGGTGCCTTCCCATTCTTTCTTGTGCCTGCGAAGCACAGACCAGGGGTGGGTCAGCGAGGAGGCACCTGGGACACCACCAGGGGAAACGGAAACATTCCCCTTCAAGAGCATCCCAGGCGAGAGCGAGCCAGGCCATTCACAGGCACATTCAAACTCAGCCCTGCCAGGTCCCACAGACTCGTCTCCACCCTGTTCTTCTCCACAGAGAACAATAAAGAAATCAGATCGTTTCCTACCTGCCTCCCACGTGGGTTTCTGTTTGTAGTAAAGACTCCTAGACGTAAAATTGTTTAAGACGCAGAGCCATGGCCAGGATTCAGGGGAATGGAAATCCACGCCTGCCTCTCCCATAAATCAACAACACATGGAGAAAGCCTCAGTGGTTCAGTGATGGTTGAGCAACACTTTGGAAAGGCTACTCTGCGGGGCAGTGGCCTCCAAGATACAACAACGAGTAAGATGTGGATCTGGCCCCAATTAATCTGTTAGCACTTTCTGTCTGCTAAATAAGAAATGGAATCCTGGATTTCTTAAGCACGGAAATACTGTAAACATGAAGTAATAAGTAAAAGATGGTACAGAGCAAATCATCCAGTGTCAGTATATGATACCTGCATCATAATTAGTGTATAATTGGACTGTCCTCAGAGTCACCTCCAACCCCATACAAAGAGATTAACCTGAAGACAAACCACAAATACTGATCAGTATCATCAAAATCTAACCTCTCCTACGCCAAGTGAACATGAATCCACGTTAAAAGTATCAACATAAGTCCTGGTCAGCATTTAAATTGCAGAGAAAGGCAAGTTCCTTCAGAAGTGAAACTTATTTCCATGTTATCGTTAGGGCTATTATGTTACTGTCATCACTGACATTATTCTCACTGTTACTAGTGTCATTATTGTCATCATCATCATCATCTTTGTATAAAGGACAATCACATGCCAGGACCATGAGAAATGCTCTGGTTATATTATCTCACTTAAGGCTCACATTTATTTTGCAAATTAGCTATCTAAGGGAGCAACTGCATCCATTTTGCTCATGGGAAAACCAAGTTAAATAAATTGCTCCAGGTCACCAAGTGAATCACAGAGCCAGAGTTGGAACCATGTGAACCCTAGGGGCATCCAGGCGGCATGTGCCATGAACTTGGACACTGCAACATCCCAAGAGGCCTCCTACCGCACCTGGTGGCCATGCTGAGCTGCGGTGGTTGCTCTCCGGTGCTGTGTCCGTTGCCAGCCAAGCACTGCTCTGGCTTACTCTCCTAGAGAAGGAGAAAAGAAAGTCACAGAAGTACCACAGAGAAGGGGCTTGCAGGCAGCTGGTGTTTTCCCATGGGCTTCCTTAATGCAGGATCCCTGAAGGTAGACCCTTCCCCAAGGACGCCCACCCTAGCGATCGCCCCAGGAGTCTCCGGCTTTGTTTATTTCAGTGGGTCCTGATCACTCCTTTGCTAAGAAGTATACGATCAAACCAAGAAATATTTTTGACAGAAATGAGTCTGTTATCCGTGAGTGTTTGTGGCACCAAACCAAACTCCATCATCACTGTAGCTTATGCAAACGCTTGATCAAGGGCTGCTTGGATTCTGGGGGCCTTTCAAAATATTTTCTTGAAATTGCTGATAGAAATACTTGAAAATATTTTCACACCATATTTTGCCTGGGGAAGATGTGAAAGCATTTTCTTCTTTTCCAAGATCACATACTCTTACTAGAAAATCCTCTGTTGGTGTACTGGAAAGAACCTTGGATTTCTAAGAGAACACCTGGGCCCAGTCTTGTCTCTCTTGCTTACAAACTTTGGGCAAGTCATTTAACTGTTCAGAACTTCGCTTCCTCATCTGTGAAACAGGGGTGATATTCTCCATCTCCTAACGCTGCTATGAGGACTAAAGGAGACTCTGTGTCTGAAACACAAAGCTAGGCACACAGCAGGCAAGGAAGGACGGAGATGGGCAATGGCCCTATGGACAGAAGAGACCAGAGAGAAATGCCAAGGGACCAGGGGTAAATGACTAAATCTCTTTATCCGTGCTCGTTTCATCAGGAGATAGGTTAACAATTTCTACTACGGTCCTTTAATAAAGAAAAGGAACAATACAAACAACATAATAGGGTGACTGTCTTAACATACGATTAGCATGAACTAATTTCAAATATCCTTTAGGTTTTTTAATAAGCACACAAATAACTGATATAATGTGTCCAGTTATGTTTTATCTATTTATCATGTGACTTAGCCACTACTATTAGCAATTTCTTCTTAGGCTATTTCCCAAATATATATCTAACTGAAATAAGTATGTTTTAGATTTTTAAAGAAACACTTAATTTCATAATTGTTCCTTACTTTATAGCAGCACTTCACTTAATTCAAACTGGTGAGAATTTGGATATTCTACAAAGAAGTCACTGAAATATACTTCCACCTTAAATTCTAGAACATTCCGCTCTCTAGTAAGAAAACTAGAGAGGCCCTTCATGCTTTATGGCCTCTAGTATAAAGCATATATATTTGCACTCATTTGTCTGTAGCCCTTGGAGATCAGTAAAACTGATAAGAAGACCTCAGATATGCTAACAGAAAACGTCAAAGAACAACTATATCTTGATAAAACTCTTCCAGCAAATGTTTTCCCTTTCAACTAATGGCATACATAGAGTTCATGGCAGTTTATGATTAAAATAACCAATTTGACTGTTGTCCCTGTGGCTTCTTCATACTACTTTCCGAGAGTAATCAGCACACCCTCAACAAATATTTGCTGAACCCCTACTCTGGGTCCAATATGGGGGCCAAGAACACCAAAGCAATCAGAGCCATACATGGTCTCTGCCTCATGGAGTTTTGGGTCTAGACAGAAAGGAAAGGTTCATCACATAGTCACACTAGTGATTATATAATTATCAACTATGACAACATTTATGGAGGAAAAGTTCACAGGCAGAGGACAGCAGACCAGACTCACATGCAGAGAAAAGGCTACTGGATCTGCTAGTTAGCTAAGCGAAGCAGGGGAGAGGGGTCCACAGGATACTACGTAATGAAAACAGCATGTGCAAAGCCCCCAGGGTAGAAGGTACCTCCAGCCATTGAAGCTAATGCACAGAGAGCAGAGGAAAACAGCAAAGATGAGATTAAAGAGGCAGGCAGGAGCTAGAACACACAAGCACTGTAGGTCGTGGTAAGGACACCAGCCTTCATTATAAGAGCCCTGGGGAACCACAGTAAGGCTTTAAGCAAGAAGCAACATAAATGGCAGCAGTCCCCTAAAGAGACCAATGTATCCGCAGTACAGAGAATGAAGAAGCAAGGGTGAGGATGGGTGCAAAGAGACCATCTGGAAGCACCTCTGGGAGAGATGACGGTAGTGCAGACGTGGGAGTGGAGCTGGAGAGACATGGACACGTCAGATAAGTATTTAGGATGGAAAACTTATAGGACCTGGTGTGGGAGTGAGGCTAAAAGCATGAATCTCACCCACGGATGGACAGTGGTGCCATTTTCTGACTATGGCCCCAATGATGGAAGAACTCACAAGAATCCCGTGAGTTCAACTCTGGAAGTGTTAAGTTTGAAATACCTTGAGGCATCCACAGGACAATGTCTGCTTAGTTGGCTACTTGATAAATGGATGTGGAGTAGAAAAGAATGTCCGGTTTGGAGACAACAATGGAGTCATCGCATGGGCAGAAGGGAAAAGTAAGAAGTAAAAGGAGAAAAGGTGGCCTAACATGAGCTTTGAGGACCCTCCTAGAGGTGACTAAGCCAGAGCGGGAGCAGCCTGCCGGGAGGAGGAGGCCCAGGTGGACACAGGGGCCTGGGAGCCAAGCGAAGCAAGTGCTTCAAGAAATAGGAGAAGGCAACGAAGATCTTAAAGAAATCACAGGCACTCATAAGTAAGGCCAAAGCCATGGACCTTCAGACATTCCATTTCAGTGAAAGGACTCAGAGAATTAGTCAACTGCTGTAAGTATATATACCTCATTAAAATTGTCCTCACAGGCAAGGCGTGGTGCCTCATGCCTGTAATGTCAATGCTTTCAGAGGCCTAGGCAGGCAGATCACTTGAGCCCAGGAGTTTGAGACCAGCCTGGGCAACATGGTGAAACCCAACTCCGCTAAAAATGCAAAACTTAGCCATGTGTGGTGGTGCACGCCTGTAATCCCAGCTATTCTAGAGGCTGAGATGGGAGGATTGCTTGAGCCCGGGAGGCAGAGGTTGCAGTGAGCTGAGATTGCACCACTGCACTCTAGCCTGGGTGACTGAGCGAGCCCATTTCAAAAAAAGAAAGGAGGGGAGAGGAGGGGAGGGGATGAGAGGGGAGGGGAGGAGAGAAAAAGAAAAAGAAAAAAAAATTGTCTCCACAAGCAGAAGGAAGATATTTAATTTCTTAAGAAACTCAATTCCCAAGGTGAATCCCTTCTTTTATAGATGACGAAATCTTACCATAAGGGAGTGACTTGACCACAGTCTCCTAACGGTTACAGAGCCAGGGGGTGACGCCTATGCTGCTGGCTCCTGACCTTCCTCCCCACCTTCCCCAAGTTCCGCAAGCCCCAGCCCTGCTTCATGGCAGACTTGGCTCATGAAAACTCAGCACTAGGGCCTATGTTCATTTCTCTGATATAACTACATGAAAACCAATCTCACTACACAAAACCAAAACTTGCTAAGTGTGAGCACTGCTTTGTCTTCTGGGCTTACCTCCTTGATCGTGGTGTTTCTTCCCCTCCATGAAAACCACCATCTTCCTCCCTTTTTGGGCATTTTATCCCTCATGATAGATTCCACAGTGGCCTGTTTTAAATGGATGGTAACATAAATAATGGAACAAAAAAAGATCAACTTAGCACATTCAAACCAAAAGAAACATACATGCAAATTAAAGTAAGATTTAAAAAAAAAAAAAAATCAGAGAAAACACAACATACTATTTGTGGGTTAAAAATTTTAGAGAAGCAAAACCTAATGGCGTCCAAAATTACATGAAGGTAACTTAAGCATGAAGACTTAAGAAGATGTTAAAGGAATAAACAAACAACAAATAAAATACAACACAACAACAACAACAGAAAAAGAAAGCATTAGAAATCATTAGTGATTAGTAAGACTGGAAGTTTTCAAATTAAAGTGGCTAACTGGTTATTATTACTCTCAATATGATTATAAAATAAAATATGAAATGATTAATATGGGGTAGAGGATAAAACAGTTTTCAACAAAAGGTAAAATGCATAGGATTTTTATGAAGTGTAAATTTCTAAACATTTACATTAATAGGTACATTTGATTTAAAATCTCAAGTATTAAAAAGAAAATTTATACTTTTAAGTTAGGCAAATGAGTTTAATGGGGAGATTAAATATGAATTGATAATTTTCTACGTTTTTTCCAAAGAACAAAATATCTATCTATCTTGAGGTTAATTCTAGGACCAAGGTAAAAGTCATGTAATGTCCCTTCCTCAATTTACAGAACTTTCAAGTAGCTGACACCTCAGCTAGTAACGAAAGAAAGACTTAAGCTGAAAGATTCAGTCTAACAGGGTGCAGGGAAGCAGATAGGTAAGTAATTTACTATGTAGCTTAAAAGATCTCTATCTGACACAAAAGAAAACCCAACTGCAGTAAAACACAAACCACTCACATCCAGTTCATAAATAGGACAATTCATAAAGCTGTCAATGACCCTATTTCCCCTAAATCTACTCATAAATGTAACAAAACCACAATTTAAAAAAAAAAAAAAAAAGGCAAGCAAGCCAAAGAAAGGAAAAAAACAAACAGGAGTATTTTCAGTCCTTCACAAACTTGTTCTAATGTTCATTTGAAAAACAAACAAAAATAGCCTAGAAAATTCTCAGGTAGAAGAGTAGTAAGTAGAACAAGCACTATTGGATATTAAAATATACCTAAATATACTAAAAGAATGCAGTGTTGGTATACAAGGACACATATCACAGGAACAGAAAACAAAAGTCCAGAAATAAATCTAAATTCACAGAGAAATGTAACAGAAGGTGAAGTTGTAAGTGCCTCTGAGTGGAGGATAGGGTTAGTTAACACACGGTCCTGGGATAATTCAGTAGCCATGTCAGACCCTGGAGGATAGGGTTAGTTAATACACGGTCCTGGGATAATTCAGTAGCCATGTCAGATCCTGTGAGCAGCTCACCTGCCTCCCCTTTCTTGCTGACAGATCTGAAACTGTTCAAGAATCAGGCTGCAATGCATGTGGAGAAGGCTGGCTCAACTCCAGAGGATGCACCTCAATGGTCGAAGCCATTCACTGTCATTTCATTGCTTTGCCAAGAACTGCTTTAGAGGCAATCATGCGACCAACTTTGGCCAATGAAATACTAGCGAGCTGCCCCCACCCTCCCGTTTCAGATGTGGCGGTATGAGGAGATGATCTGTAGGGCAGTCATCTTGTGACCATCAAGGAAAAGCTGAGAAAATCACAAAGAAGCTAACCCAAATTCATCAAGCCTGAAACTGTCAACCTCCAAGATCCTTGTCATATGAGATTATTACTTAAGCCACTTTTAGTCATTCTGTTTCCTAAAACAAAAAGCATCTTCACCAATTCAAGAATTTCCTAGGAAAAAAAAAAAAACTGGTTTGGTTCCCAATACCTCCCTCATTAAGCTCAAAATAAAATCTAGATGGATGAAAGATTTTAAAATCTTTCAAAATTTCCAAAACTTGTAAAAATACACCCCATATACAAGAAAGCACAAAAAGAAAATATAAGGCCTATCTTCACAAGTTTTGGAAATGGGGAAGCAGGGCCATTTTAAGTATGATACAAAACCCAACAGCCATAAAAGATAAGATGGGCAAATTCTACATTTAAAAATAATATCTATATTAGAGAAATGCCATATATAGAGTCAAAAGTTACTGACTTGTAAAAAGATTTAGCATGCATATCACAAGAACTAATTTAAGTTTCAGAGCCCATGTGGATTTCTTTTTCAGTGAATAAATAAAGCCTTTAGCTATATTGCTATTGCAATGGGCTTTTTTCTTACGGATTTGTAAATGTTGAGAACAGTGACATAAAAATGTGTCCCAGGCCATGGATACCATGGCAGGGACAAAATAAAAACCACTCTGGAGAACATGCCCTCAGCCCAGTCCACAAAGGTACCCACAGATAAAGCACCATCCAACATGAGATTGCAGTCCTCAAAACACAACGCATGCACACACACACACACAGACACACACATGTACACATGTGCACATACACACACGCACACACCTGCACAAGTATGCACACATACACACGTCCACACACACGTGTGCACATGCTCACATGCAAATGCACACACATGCACATATGCACACACGCACATGCACACACACTGACACATAGGCACAGGCACACACACACATATGCAAACCCAGGAAGAAGTAAGCCTAGACTCAACAAAGTCCGATTAGACCTTCAAGAATCTCAAGTGTTAGAACTGGCTGACCGACTGCAACATCCTAAGGCACACAAAAGCTTGCTAAGCACACAAAGGATACAAACAAGTCTAAGGCAGTCTCTGCAGCAAAAAACGTATAATCTAGTAGGAAGATCTATCACTGAAAATTAACAATTCCCGGCTGACTGTCTGGTGAATTGTTTTGGGGAGGATGAGAACACTGCAGGCTGGCAGGTGGTGTGGCTGCCCTCCTACCTCTTCCCTGCGGCCACTTACCTACTCTCCCCTGCAGACTGGGAGCTGCCCAGGCCCTGTACTGGCTCCAGCCTCAGAGAATCAGGCATGGGGCCGGCTTCCTGGCTGAGCAGCACCTGACACTGGCACGGACACCTGCGCCTGACCTCGATGCCTGCTCCACCCCTTCCAGGGTGACACTCATCTCCCTTTGTCCTCACTGGGCTCTGAGGTCCTGGCACCCGTCTGCTCAGCCTCCACCTGTGCCCCTTGCACGGCAGATATTGAGAAAGGAATCTTTGGTCCATGATTGGCAGGTTTTGCCTCGATAAGGAGGAGGGGGAACCACGTGCACGGTGCAAGAGAGAGATCTGAAACTCCTGGCCTGTATGCTCACGAACTTCAAAACAGCACAGTGGAATTAACTCTGTGGTTTCCACAATAAAAGGGAAATTCCAATCACCCAGATTAAGCCATTCATCATTTCTAGCATCCCCTTTTCTTTCTCATGTTAAAGCTCACCTTTGGCAAAGGTTTCTGGAAGGCCTGCATTGCCAGGAGGAGGGGTGCTGCTGTTGTCCAATTATAGTATCTAACACAAAACAATGAAACAGATGTCAAAAAACCGAGGCTCAGACTGAAAACCTTTCCAATGTCATATAAAGTAGTCAAGGAAAGCTCAGGACCCCAGCGAGGTCCTTAAAGAGCTCAATACTCTTGCTAGCCCCCTCCTCTCCCCCAGGCAGAGGCTCCCGTCCACCTCATCCCAGCCGCTAGTGAGGGCCCAGCAGCAGCCGTGCCAGCAGGGCAGACAGTTGGACATGCCAGCAGCCCAAATCCCACAGTACAGCTGCTGCACCAAACCACAATGTGCTTGGGGTATTTCTTGCCACATGTTAAGGAAAAGGCAACTAGGTGTAAAACATCCAAGGCTTAAGGGAGAAAAGCTTGCTAACAGTCTGCAAAAATAACTGTACATCCCTTGCCCTCAGATAATGAAGTTTTCTTTTTTTTTTTTTGTGAGACGGAGTCTCGCTCTGTCACCTAGGCTGAAGTGCAGTGGCTTCATCTCGGCTCACTGCAAGCTCCACCTTCCGGGTTCAGGCCATTCTCCTGCCTCAGCCTCCCAAGTAGCTGGAACTACAGGTGCCTGCCACCATGCCCAGCTAATTTTTTGGGTTTTTTTAGTAGAGACGGGGTTTCACCGTTTTAGCCAGAATGGTCTTGATCTCCTGACCTCGTGATAAGCCCACCTCGGCCTCCCAAAGTGCTGGGATTACAGGCGTGAGCGACTGCGACCGGCCAATAATGAAGTTTTTCAAAAGGGTAGAGATGTAGGCTACTCTGATATACCCATGTGCTGCAGAGTGTGACTATTCACATTCAATAAGAACATCGAGCTGGGTGTAGTGGCTCACACCTGAAATCCCAGCACTTTGGGAGGCCAAGGTGGGAGGATCTCTTAAGCTCACAAGTTCAAGGCTACAGTGAGCTACAACTGCACACAGCCTGGGAGACAGAGCTATACCTCGTCTCAAAAAAAAAAAAAAAAAAAAAACTAGTAGAGATAAATACTAAAACTCACAGGACTGAGGGCTATCGGAACCTATCAGCTGTACTGCCAGTTCTGTGGGCATGGAACTCGGACCACAGTGAAGGCATAATAAAGCAATGTAGCAAAGTCTTGATTTTATATATTTCTAAGGCTTAATGTCTAGGTCTATTTGAAAACATGAAACAGAAACAGTATCATGCTACTGCCAAAGTGACTTTCAAGAGGTACTTACTTACTCCCAATCTTTACCACGAGATTGGGGTCATCGATAATAGCGGGGTTGTCCACAAACTGTTGATACGACACAGCTTGCTCCAGGAATGCATCTGTGACAGCAATTGTAGAGGATCAGGGAAAAAGAAAAAGACAGATCAGCTCAAAATTAGGCCTACCTTTCATTCGCTCACTCACAAGTGTTTTCTGAGAGTTTGTGCATTCCAATTGTGCAGACAATCCTATAAAATGTATTTGTAAAGGTCGCGCCATTTTATCTGGAGGGCGGTGTCTGCGCAGCAATGCAGGGAGGCCAGGACAAGTCTGAGGATGCTAGGGGACGTGTACCTTAGTTGGGGCACATACGTTCACACAGGGAGTAGGGGTGAAAACAGCATGCACGTGCATCTGCACAGGTAGAGTCACAGCTACGCATGGCACAGAGGCCAGGCTCCCTTGGCTTAAGTCATGATTATTGGGCTGACCCTGGGCAAGCGGTTCACCTCCCAGGCCCCAGCTCCCTCCTCTAGCATGGGGATAATAACCACATCTGCTTCCTAGGGTGGTCATGGGGACTGATAAGGTCGTGAATAGGAAGCACAGGGCCCTTTCGAAAATGGGGCCGCCTCCACCACAATCGGAAGCAGGAATGGCACTGTTCTCACCGCGCTGGGGCAGCCGCACCCAGATCAGAGCAGAGGAGAAGGTGGCAGGGTCAGGAGGCCCAGACCTCAGCCCTGGACGTTCTCAGTTCTTTGACCGGCTCTGGCAGCTGGGCTGTACCTTGAGCCTTGACCGTGGTTCTGACCATCTCCCTGGCCCGGAGCCATGCCTGCTCCTTCCCTGGGAGCTTCTATTTACCCTGAACCAAACCGAAACCCAGCAGACATCAGACACTAAGAATCTCCTCTGTCCAGGAAAAGAGTCCCTGGGTCATGATGCCAGCCCGACTGGCCTCGACATGTACCCTCAGAGCCCACATTAGGACCTCCGGGGACTCTCCTGGGGTCTCCTGACTGTGACAATCTGGCCTCACCTGTAAGGACTGGACACTCGCAGATCCTGCCCCATGAGATAACACTCAGATAACAGCGCCCGGCCTCGTCAGTGCTGCCACCCCATGCCCCCAGCTCATGTGTATCAGGGAGGGAACACCCAGGGGACTCAATGGGACACTGGTCTCCTCACGCCAGTGTCCAGAGAGTGCGCTCGCCCCCCATGACCTCAGAAACACAGTGGGGCTGGGCATTAATACGTGGTCCTAGGAAAACTGAGTGAATGAACGGAGCTGGCGGGACCCAGCACACAATCTTGTTTCCGCTCTCAAAGGAATGGCTGGCAAAGGCATGAGAACAAAAAGGCCTCAATCTTTGTGGAAGAAGAAATTCCCAAAGCCTTGAAGGGACCAGGGCGGAGGCAGGAGTCTCAGATGGCAGCCCTGGGTGGAAGGGGAGATGCGGGTGGCTCCTGAGACGTAGAGGGAAGAAGTATACAGCCTGGGCCCCTTCCCTGCTAGAAATACCACGAGGGGATGGAAAACAGGAAGTAGTGGGGGAGGGGGCGCAAGGAGTGCAGGGTGACTGTGTCTAGTTCCCGCGTCCATCAGCTGATAACTGCTGACTGCGCCCCGCTGTGGGGCTTGGGCACACCCCACCATGGAACTGTCAGGAGGCCCTGGCAGGGCATTGCTATGAATGTGGCAGTGCTATGAATGAATCACCTAAGCCCACCCTATTAACACCCTTTGAATCCAGCTGGGAAAAGTTCCCAGCCCTCCTCTGACCAACTCAGACCTCCCTGCTCCAAGGCGCCGGCACACGTCTCTCCTGCTGCCAACGCCCTCTAATTTAATTAGACTGACACCCCCCTCTAGCCTGCAGGCTTCTGGAGGCCGTCCCTGCAGTGCTCGCCTGGGGCACAGGGGACACATAGTGATGGCCTGAGCCATGTGTGACCCACAGAACTCTGAGGCCGGCTAACTGCAAGCTAGAAACATCGGGGTTACAAGTTCGGTGCTATCATTTGTGCTGTCATTAACCGCAACCAAGGGAAAAGCCGCCTTGACACGCACTCCTTGGAGAAGCCTAAGCCTCTGGGCCTTCTGACCGGAGGCCACCAGAGGGCGCCCACGCGAGGCCCGCGGTACCTTTCGTGATCTCCCGGTGGTCGCTGAGGCCCCCGCAGAGGGAGATGGCAATGGAAGGGAGGTCCCTCAGCCCGTCCGAGGTGCTCTCCACGCCACTGTCCACGCCTGAGCTGCCCACAGACTGCGGGGACTGGTTGGCCGACCGGGCTCCGTTGTCGCTGGCATGTTTTGCGAGTCCGGAAGGGTCTCCGCTGGAAGGAGGAAAAGCGGCAGAGACCGGCTGAGGACTGTCCCAGTCCAGGGTCCCACATCGCCATCCGGTGATGCTCTGGCACGCGGCCACCCTCAGAGCCACAGACGGCTGCATCTCAGCACAGATGTTGATTAAAGCACCACGACAAGGAAAGAGACATTTAAACGCCTTAGCTTAGGGGACAAAACCATTTCTCAGCCGGCTGCATCTCCCTGTATCTCCCTAAAATACACTGAAGAGGAAGGCAGCTGTCCTCCCTGTTCCCTGCCCTTCCCCTCCAGGCGCCAGCCCTCCCCTAGATCGCAGGCGGACTGGGGGTGGGTCCCCAGGATCACGGGAGACCCTCCTGGGAGAAGAAAGGGCTGCGGACCATGACCACTGTGGACAACATGACCTCAGGCTTCAGAGGGAGGGCAGTCTGGTGCCTGCATCCCTGTCCCGAGGTGGGGACGCCGCCCAGTGCCCACAGCCTTATGTCCACAGAGAGAGCAGGCGCACTTCACAAGGCAATGGGAGACTCCTGCTGCCTCTTTTTTTTTTTTTTTTTTTTTGAGATGGAGTCTCACTCGGTGGCCCAGGCTGGCATGCAGTGGCATGATCTCGACGCACTGCAACCGCTGCCTCCTGGGTTCAAGCAATCCTCCTGCCTCAGCCTCCCAAGTAGCTGGGATTACAGGTGCATGCCAGCAAACCCAGCCAATTTTTGTATTTTCAATAGAGACGAGGACTCACCATGTTGGCCAGGGTGGTCTCAAACTCCTGACCTCAAGTGATCCACCCACCTCAGCCTCCCAAAGTGCTGAGATTACAGGCGTGAGCCACCGCACCTGGCTGGCTTGCACACTTTCTAATCAAACATAAGGGAAAACTGAGCTCACACAGAATGATATTCAGATTATCAAAAATGACGTGAGGAATTTTACTTTTTGGGGAAATACAGGGCCGCCACTTCAGGATCCATGTCTGTGAGGTCATCCAAGTAGACGCCGTCAGCACCAAGATGTCGGCTTCGTTTATCTAAAAGGACGAATGGCTCAAGTTAGAAAACCACTCTTCTAGAAATGACCTCATGGCCTTGTATCTATAGAAACAGCATTTAAACACTATGTGCAGATGTGCTCCCAGGTACTCAAACTTCCTAAGAACCACAGTAGTTCCAAATATGTTCTGTTTTGTCTGGTAAAACTGAATGGCAAGAGTTTTTTAGACAAATACTTTGAGGTTTGGGCACAGCACCGTTGAGGGTGAGAAGCTGGTTTTGATGGACTTCTTCCATGATGATGCTGGAGAAAGAGTGGATTGAGGTCACTCTTGTAGGTACCGAGGCCCCTCACTGGAGGCCACAGCCTGCGCTTTTCCCATTGGAAAATGGCGGGCAGTACAACATGACCGTAGACCACCAAGGTCCACAAACCAGGGCCGTCATCCACCATCGTGTGGCCAGGATCAAGTTAGTTAACTTTGCTGAGCCTCATTCCTCCCCTGTAAAGTGCCTGAAGTGTACTGAGCACTCAACGCATTGAGGCTATTACCATTATCATTACACTTATTATGAAATGATAAAAGCTTTCATTAGGCACTTCCCCATCAATACCCCAAGGCAAAGCATCCGACCCTGTGCATTGTCAGACACTGGGTATGATGACTTCAAATGTCCTCTTTACTTCTGGCAGAGAATGATGTCATTGGTCCATACAATTCTAGAATACCACACGAAGCTGCTGGGTGGATGGAGGTCAGGCCTGGCACCATTGATACTGACACACAGCCAGGAGTGCATTAAAGCAACGCAGAGCGCCACTGCGTGCCAACCACTATGCCAAGCGCTGAGGAGAGAAAGGTAAGTTAGATAGAAAGGACTCTTGATCTCAGACTATGGGGGAGTTGGGCAAAAATACATCAATAAAATAATGATCATTTGAAATCATGATAAATGGTATGCAGAAATTACAGTGGGTAAGGGGCTGGAAAGCAACACAGGTCAAGAAGAGAGGTGGCCAGGATTAACCTAATAATCAGCTTTATTAAAGTCACATTTATGGGTCCCATTGTGTGCTGAAAAGGACTTAACTCTCCCAGGTCTCAGCAGCCTCGGTGTGTAAAATGAGGAAGTTTGCTACATGATCCTCAAGGCCTCCTTCGTGTCTGATTTCCTATGACTAAATTCTGATAATTAAAAGATTCCTCCGAAGAGCACAGACTGAACATGATCATTGTCATAGTTCAGTTTCTACCTCAGTTTCCTTGGAACTTTGGAAAGGACCTGTCATTTGTAGAGTGAGCACAAACTATGAACAGGAAGGCAGCCGGGGAGCCCCAACCTTCATACCTTTTTTCCTGGAAGGAGAATCCGTCTTGTTTGCTGTCTGGACTACACTGGCAGACGGGGGTTTGAGCTCCTCGATCATGGGCAAGAGTGGCGCTGCTGCTCCTAAGGTCTCCAGGTCTTCTTCATTCACAAACTGCATTTCTGTCTGAGGCTTGTTCTGGTCCAAAAGCGCTCCCCCGGCCAGAGTTGGTGATTGGTCACTAAAAGTGTCTGAAGATTCGCTGTGAATGGCCTGAAAGTGACTTTTATCACAAATTTTTCTAGTGCTCAATGGGCTGGACTCTTTCATCTTGTGTGGAGAGGAAGACTAGAGCAAAGAGGAGAGAGGGACAGAGAGAGAGAGAAGGTCAGCACAGAGGCAACCAGAAAAACTGAGTGACCCAAAGAGAACAAGAAGTAATCAAAAGTAGGCAAGAACTTTTAAGCCTCGGGAATCACCTGGTGATTTCTATACCTGCCAAAAAGTCCGGAAACCAAGAATATTAGGTCCAAAGCAAATGAACTTTCCTGTAAAAAACATCAACTGCCAAAGAGAAGTGAGATTAGCAATGTCAACAGACAGGAGCACCCTAAATGCTCACTGTTAGGTGACAAGTCTATTCACACATACTGGGATTCTCTGTGGCCATGAGAATCAATGAATTACAGCTACACCAACAACATGAATGAATCTTGCAAAACTAATCTCTGCTGTTAAGATCAAGTTTACCCTTGCAAGGAGCAGAGGGGTCAGTCTGAGCAGTGACCGCAAAGAGTGGGGGTCTCCACGCTGCTGGTCATGCTCTGCTTCTCGGTCTGGGTGCACGTTGCACAGATCTGTTCCTGCTGTGAAAATGTATTGAGCTATACATTTACAATCTGCATTTTTCTGTATGTATATTTCAATGAAGTTTACTCCCAAAACATGAGTGAATAAGTCAAGATTTGGTGATGGTTGGTTCACATGAGTGAGAAATTAGCATTTCTGATTCTACCGCAAGAGGGATTTCCAGTTACAGAAAAGATTTATTCAAACAAAACCCAAAATGCAATTCATGGGCTAAAAAGAGGGGAGAAAGTATTCACTTCTCTATCTGATCAAACAGCGTCAATGGAAAATGAAAACAATGCTAACAGAAAATCTGCGGTTACAACTTTTTGCCCAAAGTGATGGATTTGCACTTCCATGCTGTTTCTCCAGCAACTAATGACATCAACTTGCAAAGAGAGTTGGCTGGGTCAGCACCATAGCTGTGGACAGGGAAATCAGCATTTTCTGTGAAATCTAAATGTAACCTAGAAAGGAAATGGATCCACAACTTTGGCCTCAACAGACTACTCTCCAAAAAGCTGCCCATCTTGACTCTTTATAAGGAATGTTTTCAATAGTCATTCACTCACTCACTCACTCACTCACTCATTCATTCATTCATATCACCAACACTTATTGGGGATGCAAGAGGCTATAGCATCTTCTAAGGACCTTACAATATTTTTTAAAGCTTGTGATATAATAACATAATTCAAGATGTTTATAATACATTAGCATACCAAGTAAAATTTCTTGAAAGAAAAGACTCTGTTCATTTCATGTTTTTAGAAACATATTTGTTGAACCAATTATGTACCTACATGTAAACCCACTGCATTTCCAAGATAGGGAAACTGAGGCTCAGCATGCATGTGGCACAGCCAAGGAGAAAGAATGCAAATATTCAGAGGGCCTACAGGTGCCAGATACTTCACATACCTACATTAGCTCTTCTAACCTCCCAACAATTCTGTCATTTTCTCACAATTTTACAGATGAAGACACTGAGGTTCAGGGAAGTCTACTCATTTGCCCAAGGTCACCTTTCTAGCAAGTGGTGGAGTGAGGACTCAAACCCAGAATAACTTGCTGCCTCCCAGGCCGTCATTCTCTCTGCTACACTCAGCTACTTCTCTATGTATTTTGGAGATATCTATAGGGTCAAATTCAGGGTCCTACCAACAATGAGGGCCCAGAAATACTTACTACTTGATGAATCAAAACCTTAAGGTTTTCTGACTGTGTTTATCTATTAGGCTGAAATCTTTCATTTCTGTTCTATTAGCCTTTCCCTCTCCGAGGGCTTTCCCAGATGTCTCTCTCTCTGAGGGACACAAGAACATGTGGATTCCAGTTCTCACAACTCAGCTTCTCTTTCAATGGGCCAAGACTCCACATCTCTCTCCCTGTGGCTTTGCTCCAGTCATCGCTGACCTAGCAGAATCAAGAGCTGGAAGCTATTTTTGTTTACAGTTTCAAGACAGCAAGATTGTGTGTAAGTTGTATTTCTTTAATTTAATTTGCATTTAGCTGTGACAGAAAATGTGGATCCTGGCTAGGCACGGCACCTCACGCCTATAATCCCAGCACTTTGGGAAGCCAAGGCGGGTGGGTCACTTGAGGTCAGCAGTTCAAGACTAACCTGGCCAACATGGTGAAACCCCGTCTCTACTAAAAATACAAAAATCAGTGAGGCGTGGTGGCACGCGCCTGTAATCCCAGCTACTCTGGAGGCTGAGGCAGGAGAATCGCTTGAACCCGGGAGGCAGAGGTTGCAGTGAGCCAAGATAGAGCCATTGTCCTCCAGCCTGGGTGACAGAGTGAGACTCTGTCTCAAAAAAAAAAAAAAAGTAAATCCTAAGAGGAATCCCATAGGTTTAAAATCTACAAAAGCAATGAGACCTCTATAATGTTGGTAATGTGGAAGAAAGTAATTCCAACATTCAAGGCTAATCCTTAATATATTTTGGTTTACCTCTGGCTCCTGGTAGCTGTGTTTCTTGGCTATGCTATGATACTAATTCCATGTCATTTAAGCTAAGTTAGAAATCTTCGGTCCGGGGAAGAATTGAAGAGACGCTCACCTTAGCAGCCTGCGGCAGCTCTCCCCACAGCCAGAGCATTTCTGGATTCTTCTGCCCCGTCCTGTCCGTGGACTTGCTGACCAATTCTGAATCACTTTTAGGTGTTGAAGGTCGGGAACCGGAAGGACTTAAGAAAACACAAAGCGAAAATTAAGGTGGGAAAAGAAACTTTTGTAAATGTTTTGGGCCCAGCTCCATGGCTCAAATAGCCCGGAAAATGCACCCCCAGCTGTCGTTCGCCCTGAGCAGAGCCTCATGACAAATCCCTCCTCCGGCCACCAGGGGGCAGTGCAGCGCGTCCCGTGGAAGGCGCTCCCCGTGGGTCGCCCGCCCCACCCTGCCGCCTGCTGCACCGCGGAGAAAAGTATGTTTTACAAAAGAAAGAGATGGAAAGAGAAAGGGAAAAATAGTCTGTTCTCACCTCAAAAAGACCACCCTTCCCCACCCCACTCTGCACTCGCATCTCCTGCATTCTGCTTCCAAACCAAGTTCCTCTGCTGTCAGAGGGCTGCAAAAGGGTCTTGGTTGGCTCGGGTAGGCACTCATTAGAGTCTCTATTTTAAATATTTATAATCTGCACTGGCCTCGGAAACAGGGAATTATATCATATGCCAGTTTTACCAAAGATGCTGGATGCCACAAATAAACTGGATAACGTTGGGCAGGAGCCTCCAAGTTGAAATTTTCTAAGATCTTATGTTTTCCAGGAATATTACAAGGGACTCACCCACTGGCTAAGGCTCGCTGAGTAACCACCTCCATGTTTCCTGAATTTTTACTCTGAAGACCCAAATGAGGTCTTACTTCTGCCCAGCCAAAGTAACCATCCAAAAGTCACTAACTTATCCACAAGATCCTCACCGTATTCTAAACAACTTAGAGAAATATTATTTATAGCAGCAACTCTTGTAATTATTTATTGCCGCGTAATAACATGGTTAATTATTGCTTATTTTCCCACATCATTTCCTCTAGAGGAAGACCGCAGAGTTTTCAGACAAAGCAGGAAATAAAGTTTTGCAGTTTCCCTTGCCATCTTCTTTCCCAGACCTTATCTATTCTTCGGAGACTGATGCTCCTGGTCTCATTGATCTTTGAGTTACAGTTCAACTCCAATTGAATACAACTTTCCTGTCAATACAAGGTGAGTTCATGATGATCCATAACTTGTATCCAACAAACAGGGACCCTATGGGCTAAACTGATCCTGAATCTCTTTGCTCAAGCTGCATAGAGTAGCTAGACCAAGCACCCCCTCTCTCATCTCACACGGAGAGGCAGAGGGTGGTCCCTGCTCCCTTGGTGCCCCCGACTCCCAGCCCTTCTAATGACGTGCTGCCACGGGGTAGCCTGTGCGCTCTCTTTCTCCTGCCTGGGGAGAGGAGGCTCCTGACATCACACCAGGAGAGCTTCTGCAACGGGACACCCTGCTCCCGACAGACACACATTTCCGCCTTTTAGGGAGCAGTCCTACGAGAAGGCACGTGGGGTCCCCACACATCCATGTGGGAAAACCTCCCGGCCTTTCAACCTCCTTGCTCCTCCAGTTCTACAACTGGACTTCTCCAAAGAGACAACGCTTTTATGGCACTGAAGCATCTCCAGTCACATGTTCAGTATCATTGCAATGGGAAAAGCACAGGCTGTGGCCTCCAGCGAGGGGCCTTGGTACCTACAAGTTTGATCTGAATCCACTCTTTCTCCAGCATCATCGTGGAGGAAGTCCATCGAAACTAGCTTCTCACCCTCAATGGGGCTGTGCCCAAACCTCGAAGTATCTGTCTAAAAAGCTCTTGCCACTGTTTTACCATACAAAATAGAACATATTTGGCTGTAAGTTCTTCGGAGCAATAAATTATCTCACTGCCACTAAATGAAATAAAGTCCTTTAGACAAAGCTTGCTCTGCGCAGGGGTCGGCAAACATTTTCTGTAAAGAGCCCAGTGGCAGATATCGCGGGCTTTATGGGTTTTATGACGTCTGTCGCAACTACTCGCTGCCGTGGTGGTGTGAAAGCAGCCACAGCCAGTATGTAAACCAACTGCCTATGCCCGGGAAAGCTTGACGGAGGCAGATGGTGGACCAGATTTGACCCATGGGCCGTGGTTTACCAACCTCTGCTCTAGAAGAACAAAAATGTGGAACACAGTTCTCCAGCAGCGATTCCCAACTCCAGAGTTCCTAACATTCTGGTCCCTTCATAAAAGCCGCAAGCCACGAAACAAAGCCATAGAGAAACTCAGGCGTGCCAACTCATGCATAAGGAGCCCAGCCCTACACGAAAGTCTAAGCTGCAAGTCCCTCCCCGACAGCAAACAGGCCACCACCATAAATGCTGCCCGTTCAGGCCACAGCAGCCCTTCTTCAAAGGTCCTGTGCACAGATACAGATGCGCTTTCTGCCGACCGTCACTGAGGGAATTCACACGGACCGAAGAGGACCCAGGAACGGGGCCCACTGCCAAGTGGGATTTACCAGAAAGATGACTCCAAAGTGCTCTGTCATCAAATATTATTATTTTAAGATCAAGGGGTTGTTCAAAAAAGTAAGCTTACAAGGTCGATGACTGATGTTCATAAATAAGGTATTTATTAGCCTTATCAAAGTTTTCAGTATTTTTGCCAGTCCCAATAAGGCTAATTAGTTATAACTGTTTACGACTTTGTTTTCCTGATTTTAAACAGACTTTTCTTCTGCAAATGTAGCCTCTGAATGAAGTACATCCTGAGGTCTGGTTCTTTAATCAAAAAGAAAAAAAGGTTTTCCCATGTACAGATTAATCGTAGCTTCATTTGCTAAGGGCTTATAAAGTAAACCATGTAAGTCCATAAAATAGGTAGGTCAAAACTGAGGGAATGAAGGCGGAAATCTGAGATGACTGCATCGAATGAACACACCAACCTGTGATCCTCAGCCTGAGACCCAGCCCATTCTCCAAGATTCTGTTCTAGAAATGCTGTGGAAAGTGTCTGACTCCATTATTCAGATAGCCCAATAAACTGCTTAAATGGTTATAATAAATTCAAGTGGTATTTCAAAAATATCTTGTAAACTTATTTGTCAAACAACCCTACACAGAAAACAGAAGATCATATTCCCAAGCTGTATTTCATTATTCTCATTTTCAAAGCACTCCACAGAATTAGGTAAAATTATTTGCTTAACCATAATTTCCAGAGAGTCAAATTTAGGAATTTAAAAAAAAAAATCTGATCATCTACAAATGCTTATAATGAAAGGAAGAGAGTAATCTATAGACATATTGTTTCATAAGTAATTTGGTTAGTGAAATCGATTTGTAGGAGTTAGATCAAAATTTTCACTTCATATAATCTACAGGTATTTTCTTCATAAGTAATTTGGTTAATGGTAAAATACACTTATAATAAGAGTTAGATCAAATTTTTCATTACTGAATACATCCCAACGGGGAAAGTAACTCCTCTACCTTTCCGGAGGATGGAACAGGGAAGACTGTGGAGGGCAAGAACTAGACAGACCTCCCTCGGCCGCATCTGCAAGATGAGGGGCAGTCCTTTTGCAATCTACCAGGCTACTGGATACCACCACGTGATACACATTAAAAGAAAGACAAAATCAGAGGTCAATTACATCAAGTAAGATTATATAAAGTATATGATATAAAGATTATATATAAGATTATATAAAGTATTTGACTACTCTCAACAATGACATTTTTAAGAAAATAAAGCAACTCAGGCATCTGATAACGGCAGAGCACTGGATATTGAAATTGCTAAGAAACCAGGGTGAATTTTCTGAGACACAAAAACAGGAAACTGCCAAATGACCTATTTCACTTTCTGTTTCACCCACGTGTAGGAGTGATCGTCTCTGGTCACACTTTGGTGCTGAATCAAACTACAAAATCCAAAAATCTGATCGTGTGTGCTGTCAACTGTCTCTTTACAGAAAACACCTAATTCCAAGTGTGGAAATGTAACTATTTATCCTAATTTGTCATTCCATTTGGTGACGGGCCGATCTACATAACCTGACTCAGTCATCGTGCTGCATTCATGAGGCAAAACGTTACAGATGTTTGGAGCATTAAACATGCTCAGAGTTGCGTTTAAAGTGTTTCTTTTAAATCCTTAAAATTAACCTACAGTGCTTGAACAGAGTTTTCAATCCATTATTGGGTTCTAAATATTTTACGTTATTTTCCTCCTACACCACTATTTTTCCCTCCACTATTTTATCTCCACACACCTAGAGAAAGAATGAGAATCTAGAAAGGTCTTATATCTGCACTGTCCGTTATAATAAACCACCAGCTACAGGTGGCTCCTGAGCACTTGAAATGTGGCTGGTCCAAATTGGGATGTTCTGCACATGTCAAATACAGAATGGGAGTTTAAAGACTTGGTATGAAAACAGAAATATGATGTATCTCATTAATAATTCTTTAAAATTGATTGCTTGTTGAAATGATATTTTGGAAATATTGTGGTCAAATGAAATATAGCTTTAAAATTCATTTCATCTTTTTTTAACTTTTTAAAAATAGGGCTACTGGAAATCTTAAAATTACATGTGGAGCTAGTTATTATGTTTCTATTGAACAGGGCTAGGCTCTGACGCAGGCCGACCTCCACGCAGGGACTTTGTCACAGGCCTCAGCCTCAGCCTGCTGGACTAACCTGCGACATCAGTATTGGCCGGAAACCAGACATGGAACGTATCTATTTTCTCTCCAGCCTCCATGTCAGCACACACTGGCGACTGCTGCTTGCTAATGCACAAGGTTACCCTGATCAAACTGGAACTGGGGTAGCGTTTTGATAAGACTGGCTTTAGGCAGGAACCCAGAGTTTCTAAGAGCTCGCACACTTCTACTTCAGATTCCAGAAGTGAATCTAAAGCATGAGGTGTACGAATAATCCAAGGATGTCACTGGCATTTAGACCAGCGTTTCTCGGTCTCTTTTTCATTATCACCACACCCCTGAGCATACTGAGAAATTCATAGCCCAGCTCCACCCACCATGAGATTTGAATGCTATGGCCCCTTAGAGACCACACACCATTATAATGTCTACGATTTTGTTGCCACCCAAGAATGAATTTTCATCCCAGTGGGGGTTATATTATTTCCTGTGTGAGAACACAAGATTTAGAGCTACCCTCTTCCCCCAGTCCTTTGAAAACTAGCTGGGGGGCTCACTATTCCCACAGGCTTCACTGATGTAAACATCTCTGGGGTCATCAGGATGGCATTTGCACAGTGAGCAGCTCTAGTTCTCCAAGTTCTCCTCTAGGGCAACTTGTGAGTTCATTCAGGGAAATAAATATTCTTGAATTCGGCAGAATGGATTAAGTGTGGGGGAGGCATCATTCTAATAGCTCTGAACGACCTCAGCGGCTCCTGAAGCAATGCCTGTGTTTTTGAATTTTACTTAGGGCTAAGTATCAAGAAAGGCTCTGCCACTGTGTTTTCTCCTATTAACAATTAGCATGATGTAATTTACACGTTTTTCCTTTCAAGTTCACCTCCAGGGAGCTACAGCCATATCTGCAGACGGAGTCTGACCCCAGATATAAGTGTATGATCTGAACATGTTCTGTTTTTAATCCTCATCTGTACCTCCTGCTCTGCACTGTGGTTTTCCTGGTCCTAATGATTTTCACTTTTCATTTCTATTTCATTCTTTTCTTAGAATTGTTCCCCTGGGCCAGGGGAACAGCTTACCTGGGAGTGGGCGACCACTCTCTATCTGAATTAGGGTATGAGGCTGACTGAGGGTAAATCACGGCCGGGGAGAGGTTTTCCTGAGGAATATCATCTTGGAATGGAGACATATCATTAGGAAGAGTTCTGGAGGAAAAAAATAAGAAGACTAAAGTCAAAGAATTCTTAATGATAGATTCACAATCAAGTTCCAATTTTTTCTTGATTAGCTCTAAGTGCTTTGTAATTAACATGATCTCTTTAAACACGCAGACCTGTTCCAGGCAGTGGAAGGGGAAAAACTGATACCGGCATCCATAAATGTGTCTACGTGCTAATGCTCTGGCTGAATTCTAAATGTAAATGATTTTGTTTCGGCATTTGGACTCAGACACGCGTGTGGTGATCACGCTGCTGGCTCCTCCCATCATGCCACCTTCTGTTACCCTACACAGTCACGTTCCAAACGCCTGGGAAGTAGAGCGGCCCCAAACCGGCCGGAGGGTGGTATAAAACCCCTGCCAGGTCCAGGCAGAGCTGCCAAATAACTCAATGACCATACGCTGATCATGTTTCGTCTAGCAGAAGAAATACATGGCATCAACCAAACATGCCTTATGGTTACAGAATAACTGCAAACGACCTAGTTTCAGGTATAAGCACACTCACTACTAAATATAGTTCACAATTTCAGTCATGCAGAGGCCATTGTCTGCATGCTGATGTTACCTGGAACACCTACCACTACATTTTGGACTTCACCATCATGCAGAGAAGGCAATTATAAGAAGCCCAATGACCCTGGTTCTGAGCCTGTCACAGGTTAGAGGCTGTAGTTGGGAAAAGCAATATTCGTTGCCAGTTGACATTTATTTTTTACCGGAAAAAAAGATATATTCTATTCCGAATAATGATGCAGGAAGATACTCCTGATGTTCCTTATCCCTTCTTTATGTTAACAAAATTATCAAAAATTACACTGAATTACATAAAAATCTGAAACATCAAATATCCTTTCAAAATGAATTTTATCTTTTAAAACTGGCATTTTTCACCAAAACAGTAATACATACAAACAGAATTTCACTACACTGTTTTTTGGTTTTTTTTTTGGTTTTTTTTTTTGTTTTTTTTGAGGCGGAGTCTCGCTCTGTCGCCCAGGCTGGAGTGCAGTGGCCAGATCTCAGCTCACTGCAAGCTCTGCCTCCCGGGTTTACGCCATTCTCCTGCCTCAGCCTCCTGAGTAGCTGGGACTACAGGCGCTCGCCACCGCGCCCGGCTAGTTTTTTGTATTTTTTAGTAGAGACGGGGTTTCACTGGGTTAGCCAGGATGGTCTCGATCTCCTGACCTCGTGATCCACCTGTCTCGGCCTCCCAAAGTGCTGGGATTACAGGCTTGAGCCACCGCGCCCGGCCTTCACTACACTGTTAAAAGCAAAGAAAAAGGAAACAAAATTTCCATTAAACTTTGGACCTAAGTCAACATTAAAAAGGAAAAAGTTTGCTTATAGAGAAAACAGGATTTTCTTCATTCACTTTTAAGCCTGAAATCAGCGCTTGCCTATAAATCAGCCCAACTGTGCACGGTTGGTGCTCAAATAAGAATAAAGAGGTTCCAAGAAAATAGGTTTGGTCATGAACTATTAATTTGCTCAGTTCCTGTTTCTTGACTCCATCCCAGGCTGCAAAAGTGATCAGCCAAGGAGGTTTGGCATCACCAACTGTCTCTTGGCTACAGCACAGCAAATCTTTATACCACTCTAAGATTGAGTCCACATGATTCCAAAATTCAGCCTAAAATAGGGGTTCCCAACCCCTGGGGTCCGTGTCCCTGTCAGAACCTGGGCCACACAGCAGGAGGTGAGTGGCAGGCAAGCTGGCAAAGCTTCATCTGTGTTTACAGTCGCTCCCCATCCCTCACATTACCGCCTAAGCTCCTCCTCCTGCCAGATTAGTGGCAGCATTAGATTCTCATAGGAGCGGGAACCCTGTTGTGAACTGCACATGTGAGAGATCTGGGCTGTGCACTCCTTATGAGAATCTAATGCCTGATGATCTGTCACTCATCACCCCCAGATGGGACTGTCTAGTTGCAGGAAAACAAGCTCAGGGCTCCCACTGATTCTACACGATGGTGAGTTGTATGATTATTTCATTATATATTACAATGTAATAGTAATGGAAAAAAAGAGCACTACAAATGTAATATGCTTGAATGATCCTAATACCATCCACCCCCAGTCCATGGAAACATTGTCTTCCACAAAACTGGTCCCTAGTGCCAAAAAGGTTGGGGACCACTGGTCTAAAACACATAAAAGAATAAGGAATTATGGGGGGGAAGTTTATAAAAATAATCTTGAACGGGTAACTGTCTGATTCTGGTGCAGCCCCTCCACCCCGGACGGTTATTACCTGCTGCTCTCCAGCAGCTCCATGGCCTCATCCGAGCTCATCTCAATGGGGAACATGTCCTCCTCCTCAGACGTGTTCACGCTGTCATCTCTCTTCAGGCTGTCCAGCTGGGACTTTCTCCTCCTCTTTCTTCTCTTCTTTACTACAGAGCTGCTTGACGGCGTCTCGCTGGGAGCGATCACTTGGGCTGGCGTGCCGGCATCCAGGCCTCTTATCCTGTCCACAGAGCCTCTTTTCAGCTGACATTCCATTCTCGAAGCTCCTTCTGACAGGATGGGGGAGGTGGCCAGGTGCATGGGGATGACTTCCTGAGAAAAGAACACATTTTCTAAAAAAAGCCTCGTTAATTCGGGTGAAAGGAGCAGGGCCTTGCCAGAGGCCTCCAGGATTCATTTCAGAGGCCAAGTACCTCCTGGGGAGGGCCACAGCAGACAGCCCAGCTAGAGGCCACAGCCACGGTGACCAGGAGATGTGGCTGCCCAGTCTGGTAGACGATCAGAAAGCCAACAATGTGCTGAATGCCACTTTGTACTCAATCCTGCATTTATGTAATTTTAACAATGGGAGGTAATTCTCAGTGATCTCAAGCCTCCAAAATTCAACTTTGGCTGAAATATCCAGAGCACAGAGAAAAAAAATGAGCTTTGACTCACCATATTATGCTGAGAATTGGATGCACTCTTGCACTTCTATGTAGATGTGGGTGTGCGTGGGTGGGTGTGAGAGAGAGAAAGAGAGATAATGTGTATTGTGTATTTTTTATATGCACTGAGTTAAGATAATAATGATCTAAAAACCAGAAACACATAAAACAACCGACAGCCCCACCCAAGAACCTGCCTGCACCACAGCCCAGGGAGGGCCCTGAACATCGAGGAAGCAGATACTGATCCTCTCTTTAAAGACAAAAGGAAAAAGCACAACCTGTCCATTTAGTAGTTGTTTGTCAAGATTCAGCAGTTTTTATAAAACCCTGGTAATCATTTTATTAATGAATGCCTCGTTTTGTATGAGAAATTTGTTGACAATAAGAATATACAGAAAACAGAGGGAATAAATAAAAATGTGCTGCTGATCATTCAAGTAGGTTTGGAGAGCATCAGACACGCTGAAATATAACATCTACACCTGAGACATACAGCTGTGAGAGGTCATCTCACCTGGCGGCTGGACTAGACCAACTAGAGAAGCAGCACAAATTCTCAGGTCAAGAGCAGAGAAGGGCCCTTGCTGTCTGCGGGCCGGAATGGAATGGGCAGCCAGGCAGACCCCCGCAGGCACATGCAGCACCAAGCAGTGCTGAAGGACATAGGCTCCCCCAGCTTCCAGCAGCATCCCGGGGGTCCTAAGAGGCATCTGTATGTTGCTGAACATACTCTGGCCTCCAAGGCCCCACCCCCCCCACCACAGGCACCCTGTCAGACCAGCAAGACCAGCAAGCAGGCCCCATACAGGTCCCGCTGCATGCTGGCCCAAAATGCTTCCTCAGCTCCGGCGGCCAAGAATCTATCTAAAGCCAGGTACAAATAGAAATTAAAAACGCAGGTGTCCACATGCAGTGGAAAGAGTTTCTGTCAAAGGCCATTAGGAACCAATTAGTATTTTCGGAGTCTTCCCATCTAAGAGAGGTGAAGAGCAGGTGGGCAGGGATCCCCAGAATCAACAGGGTTACTCTAGAACATGGAAGGGGAGATGCTGGGTCCTCCCCAGGCACCACCCTTCTGGGTGGGCAGGACGGAGGCAGTGCCTGGGACTGTTTTGTCCCGAAGCTGCAGTTACGGACACTTGCTTTAAAACCTGGAGCTATAAAAAGCCATTCCTTTTTAATCATGGCTGCCTTTCTGGAAAGGAACTAGTTCAAGTCGATTTCATTCAGGAACCCCTATATTAGACCCCTTTAAGGTGCCTCATCTGTGAACAAAAGAGTTAAAGACGTGGTTTGTCTTAGTAGAAAACATAACCATAAATCATGACCTTGGATTTGGCAAAGGACTCTTACATGTATATGACACCAAAATCATGCACAACAAAAGAAAAAACAGCACACATTAAAAAGGTAAACACAAACTTTAAAAAGAAAGAAATTAGACTTCACTAAAACTAAAGACTTTCATGTTGCAAAGGACACCATCAAGAAAGTGAAAAGAGAACCCACGCAATGGAAGAAAATATTTACAAATCATATACCCGATAAGGGACTTGTACCTAGAATATATAATGAAGGCATACATGGCAGTAGTAAAAAAGAAAAACAACACACACACACACACAAACTAGCAAAGGATCTGAATAGACATTTCTCCAAAGATTCAGAAATGGCCAATAAGCACATAAAAAGATGTCAGACACCACTAGTTATTAGGAAAATGCAAATCATAACCATAAAGAGATACCACTTCACATCCACTAGAATGATTAGAATCACAAAATCAGAAAAGTATTGGCAAAGATGTAGACACATCAGAACTCTTTGTGTGCTGTTGGTGGGAATATAAAATGGAACAGCTGCTTTGTAACACAGTCTGGCAGTTCCTCAGAGGTTAAATGTAAAGTTACCACATGGCCCAGCAATGCCATTCCTAGGTATATAACCAAGAAAAATCAAATGCATGTGTCCACACAAAAACTTGTATACAAATGTCCACAGCTGCATTGTTTACAATGGCTAAAAGGTGGAAACAATCCAAGTTGTCTGTAATGATGAATGGAACAGATGAATGGACATGGTCTATGGATACAATGGAATACTATTCAGCCATAAAAAGGAATAAAATATTGATACATACTAAAACCTGGATGAACTTGAAACATTAACCAAAAAAAACAGGCACAAAAGATGGGATAGTATAATTCCATTGAAAAGTTCAGAATAAGGAAATCTATGAGAGATAGAAAGACTAGTGGTAACTTAGGGCTCAGGGGTTGGGAGTAGAGAATAGGGGAGGCGATATCTAAAGGGTATGGTGTTTCTTTTAGGGGTGATGAAAATGTTCTAAATTTGACTGGTGGTGATAGTTGCACCTGTCTGTAAATATACTAAAACCACTACGTGTACACTTGAAATGGGTAAATTGTATATATGTGACGTATATCTCAATAAAGCTATTAAAAATTTTTAAATAGTTTTTAAAGTAATTCAGCCACTCACTTAATAAAAGAACACTGGGCATTTGAGATTTGACACACCAGTGTAATCTGTACACCTCTGACAATGGTCCAGGCCCATGTGTGAAGTCCATCCCTCTGTCTCCTGGGAAGTAGTCAGCAAACTGAAGCCAGCCAGGAGAGCTGAGTCTGTGTGGACTCAGCACAGCCCCAGGCCATCTGGCTCAAATCCCTCATACAGATCAACGCCCACTTTTCTCTGCCCCATTGTCCACACAGCCAGGGCCAGTATTACTTTGCACAAACTTCCGCGGTGTCTCCAGATAACCATTGCTCAAAGCTCAAAACTAGGAAGTAACCCTGACCACCCAGCCTTACTTACCTGATCATTATCTGTTTCTTGAACAAAAAATGCTTCTCCATTATCTCCCAATTTCATGTGCAAATCCACAGATTCCCCATTGATTTCTATGTCAACCTGAGGGGAAAAGATGGTTAAGAAAAGAATGAGCTGCCTTCACCAGAACAGGAGACCTCATGGGGAGAGCCAAGTCTCTGTGGATAGGCTGTCGTCACATATACCCTGAAGTGCCACACAACTCCCAGTCTCAGTCAGGCAGTCCCATCCAAGGGAACGGTCACTTGAGCACTGGAGGAGTTCTGGGTTCGGGAGGGCAGGCCCCTGACCAGGAAAGAAGGAACCCAAAGCAGTAGGTTGGTGCAAAAATAATTGCGGTTTTGGCCATTATTGTAATTATTAAAAATAGTGGCAAAAACTGCAGTTGTTTCTGCAGCAAGCTAATAGAAAGATTCCTCCGAGACCACCTGGTCTAGCTCCTCCTTTTTTGGCTGAGGAGCTAGGCCAGACAAGAGGAGTGACCAGACCAGGGTCACACGGCTGGTGAGAGTTCAAGCTGCAATCAAAGCTTCCCCAGCCCCAGACATTGTAAATCACACCCTGGAAAACTCACCAACTATTGGCTGGGATCCTTCACCCATACTCAAGGAAGAGTTTCCACTTGAACTTAACTCAAAGAACGAATCATGAGACATCATCCCAAAATCCACATTAGGTGGGGGCATGAAATGTCTCTTTGTAAATATTTGTTTCTTTCCATTTGTGTGGAGATTGTCTTCTAAAACTGGCCACATCAATATCCCGGTCCTACCTGCTCTTCCAGAACCTTTGTCACTCCTGAAAATAAACTAGAAATAAAACTCTAAGCTCACAACTGACTGAATGGACCCCCTCTCGGTCAAGGAGATGCCAGAGAAACCTTGAGAACTGAGTTCAAGGCCATGATGGAATGCCAGATAGGACATGCTTCCTCATACCCCACCTCAGTAACCGCCATTTCAAAAGGGCCAAACAGAAACCAGCCCTTTCAAAAGACTCTGCACTGGTATCAGCAAAAGAAGCGGCTCTGCCTTTTTTTTTTTTTGGGGGGGGGGCCTGATAAGAGCCCAGGAACTAGTCCTGACCCATCTAGGGAGAATGTGCCCTGAGGGTTTTCCCTTCCTCTGCTCCACCCTTTGATGTCAGACACCAGAAAACTCCACCCTTGGCTGGTGCTAGTGCCATCATGTTTTGAACATGGGTCCCATGGAGAGGCATGAAGCTCAGCTGCACATGTGCATGTTTTCCTCTCCTGAACACTCGTGACCCCCCTCCTGTGGCTAATTAAATATGTAGATTCTGTGATCCCAGAAATCCCTGGTCTCTTTGCCCCTCCTTCTTCAAAGCGTCTGTTTCTGCTTCTGGCTGGAGGCTACACTTCCCAGCCTGTCAGAATTGGCCACCCAGCAGGCAAAGCAACGACCTAGTTCTCCTCTCCAAATGTATGAACTTTATCCTTCTTCCATTGACACCACCAAGAAAAGCCTATTTCTCCTCCCCTTAAGCCCAGGCAGGCTTGTGATGGTCCCAACCAGTAGAGCACAGCAGAGGTGATGCCATGTGGCTTGCAAGGCTAGGCCATAAGAAGATCCAGCATCTGCCTGGCTTCCTCCCTCTCAAGATGCTCACCTCACCACTGCCACTGTGTTATGGGGTGCCCTGGCCACGTGGAGAGGCCATGGGTAGTTGGTATGACCAACAGCCTCAGCGAAGAGCCCAGCCAAGAGCCAGAATCAACCACCGGTCACAAAGAATGTGAGTGTTCAGATGATTCCAGCCCTCAGCCTTTGACCTTTCCAGCTAAGGCCCCAGAGAGCAGAGAAAAACCATCTCACTGTGCTCTGCCTGAATTCCTGACCCACAGATACAGGAGCTTAATAAACAGTGGTGTGTGCCACGGCACTTTAATTTACACAGCCATGCTAACTAGAATAATTTCAATTAGTCACTGTCAGTTCCATGACTGACCATTTCCAACGGAGACCTGAAACTCTGGGTCCGAGAGTACAAGACAGGTGGCATCACCAGAGTGCAAGGGCATTCTCTAAGGAGAGCCAGTGCCAGGTCCCCGTGCCCTGAGAGCTCACCACTTTCTCTCGGGAGCGCAGGACGCCCATCTTCCCAAAGCGGACGTGGAAAGGGGAGCATTGGAGGTTTCCATTGGGCTGGCGGATGACAATAATGTCAATGCACCCCGAGAGCGTGGCGGGGTTCAGCCCCTTGTAGAGCTCCTTCACGGTGACAAACACCTGGCCGGCTAACTGCCCCACGTAATTCATGGTCTGTGCCTGGAAAACAGACAAAAAACACACACACAGACACACAATTAATCAAAGGAAGAGCCAATCAAAATGAACTACTCACCATTTTAAAAACATAGATTACACACTCAACTTTCAGCTCATCTCGTTTCTGGAATATGCTCCGTCCACCCCCATGGCCCATCAGGGTCCATCATGGCCCATTACAGCCCATCAGGGCCCATCACGGCCCATCAGGGTCCATCACGGCCCATCACGGCCCACCAGGGTCCATCACAGCCCATCACGGCCCATCAGGGTCCATCATGGTCCATCACGGCCCATCAGGGTCCATCACGGCCCATCACGGCCCATCACGGCCCATTACCCCAACTCCCACAGCAAGCCCACCAATCTCTACTCTCCCAGAGTCCAGCACAGACAGCCTTGACCCCACGACATCTCATCTCAGTTGCCCCGGGCCCTGTCTCCTCTGCAGTCCCATGAAGCTTGTTTATATTGTCCTTAGGACCACTGCCACCTGCCCCTTCTTCTGTCATGATGGACAGGTTTTGCACACTAAATCTCAAGACTGTAGAGGAAAGAGACTATTTCATACAGCTTAGGATCCCCCACCATGCCAATCACAGTAGCTACTTGATATTAGTTGAAAAACAAATGACTGTTTTTACTGGAGAAGGGAAATGAAGGATTTTTGTTTGTGACAATCTCCATGTGGCCTTTGCCTGTGTGTCTGACTTCTCTCCACTGCTCTCCAGCGCAGGGAACACCAGTGCTCTGGGCTGCTGGCCGGCTATCAACTGCAATCCACTCAGCAAACATTCAGGCCATCTCCTCTACAGGGCCTGGGGCCACAACACAGAGATAAAGAAGAAAGTCCTGTCCCCTGGAGGGACTCACAGGCTCATGAAGGAAACAGAGGTAATATACAAGGAACTAGCAGGGCATAGTAGCTCATGCCTATAATCCCAGCACTTTGGGAGACTGAGACAGGTACATGGCTTGAGCCCAGGAGTTTGAGATCAGCCTGAACAACATGGCAAAATCCCATCTCTACTAAAAACACAAAAATTAGCTGTGCGTGGTGGTGCGTACCTGTAGTCCCAGCTACTTGGGAGGCTGAGGTAGGAGGATCACTTGAACCCAGGAGGTGGAGGTTGCAGTGAGCTGAGTGTGACTGGAGTGCAGTAGCACGCACGCGCACACACACACGCACACACAAACTAAAATAAATATCAGTGTCGCTGAATTTGTTTTAAGTAAACACTAAGGGAGTTATGATCAAGGAAAGAAGGTGCATCAGAGGAGCTGGCGCTGGAGGCGGGCTTGGAGGAGGACATCTCAGATGTCAGATGAGAAGGTGGACAGGGTACTGCGGGACAGTGAGAGGTTCATGCAGAGGCATGGACGCTTCAACTACCAGACTGGAAGAGGGAGCTGTGCCCAGAACAGAGAATGTGCAGAAGGGAAGGATGGAGAGTGGGAAACCGTGCCAGGAGATGCGGGTTCTGCTGTGTGAGGCCATCCGATTCTGGAACAAAATGACACTTTGATTCAAGATTTAGCAAAAGCATCACCGTAACAATGTAAAGACTGGCAAGAAAAAAACTTGATGGCAGGAAGGCTAGGAGAGAAACGATTTCCCGCCTGGAAAGGAGGTAGAGACAGAAGAAACAGAGGGATAGGGACAGGTCAAGAGATATTCTGGGTTCAAGGCAGCTGGACTGCGAGCCACCACTGTGCTCTGGCCTTCTTTTCGTAGCTCCAGATCCCTGACCACCTGGTGCAGTCCACGCCTGCCCACATCACTGTCCACTCTACTCAGCTCTCAGCTCCCATCCTTCTGCCGTCACTGTGCCCTGCTGTCCTAACCGCTGGTCTTGACTGGCCCATGGCACTCACATCTTATCCCTGGACTGGGTCATGGCAGGCAGGAGTCCTCCAGCCCTCCTCTCTCCACTCCTTGCTCAGCTTCGAGGGTCACACCATCAACCCTCCTCTGGCCCTTCAGGGACGTGGCACCTCTTAGTGGTCGTCCAGTCTCGGGAGTCTCTTCTTTCCAGCTTTGACTTATACTCCAAGGCTGAGTCCCAGACTCTCTTCTCCTCTCCCGTTTATTCACCTGATGCTTTGGTGGATTCGTGAAGCCACGTGGTTGCAAATACCGCCCCAACAGGAAGGATTTGCACGACGTAACTTCCAGTCCACCCCGAGACCTCACCCCTCCTCCTGGTCCACACTGCTGCCATTCTTCAAGGCGACTATCCCAGGACACATGTGACCACACAGACAACACCCCCACCTCAGCTCACCTACAGACTCCAGGAAACACCACGTGTGTGAACCTGTGGCTCACAAACCTGCCGTGTAGACAGGTTGGTTCTGGGAGCTTTTCCTACCATTCAGTGGTGCCGTGATATTATGATGTAAAAGGAAATATATATTTTGGTCTTCATCCCCAGATCCCAGCCAGAACTCCTAAACCCCTTATAATTTCTAGGAATGTCTTTTGTTATGATATTTCGCTTTCTTCCCCTGCTCCTGAAACAGCCCCTTAGCTCCAGAGCTTTATTGCTCTGGTGAAAGGAGCGTCTTTCCTCACTCAAGATAAGCCCCCTTTGACCACACCAAAGTTTAATTAGAGGACTCTCGGAGGATGGGGGCTGGGCCAGCTGCCAGAGGAACTATCTGTGATAAGCGTTGGTGCCTTCAGCCACTCCCCACCCCCCACCCCATCCCCAACCTCCAGGGAGGGGGAGGGGAGGGAGGTTAAGTGTAATCAATGGCCGATGAGTGAATCAATCTCGCCTGTGTAATGAAGCCTCCATAGAACCCAAAAGAAACGGGCTCAGAGAGCTTCCAGGTTGGTGAACGTGTGGCAGTGCTGGGAGGCTAGGGTGCTGGAGAGGGCATGGAAGCACCACTGCCACCCCACCACCCTGCCCTGTGCACCCTTCCACCCTTCCACCTGGCTGCTCCGGAGTTTTATCCTTTACAACAAACCAGTGGCGATCAGTAAACTGTTTCCCTGAGTTCCGTAAGCCGATTCACAAAGGAATGAACCCAAGGAGGTGGTCATGGGAACCCCTGATTTATAGCCAGTCAGGCAGACGCACAGGAGGCCCAGACTGACTGGCATCTGAAGTGAGGGACAGCTTGTGGGGATGAGCCCTTAGCCTGTGGAATCTGATGCTAACTCCAGGTAGACGGTGTCTGAAATGAATTCAATTATAGGCACCCGGTTGGTGTGCTCGAGAGCTGGAGAACTGCTTGGTGTGGAAGAGACACACACAGGTTTGGTGTCAGAAGTGTGTATGAGAGTAGAGGAAATTGTATGGTTTGTTTGTTCTTTTATGAGCTACATTCTTAAGGCCAAGGATAAAGCTTTGGTCTTTCAAGTTAAAAAAACAAAATATATCTTTTGTATATCTTACCCCAACTCCTATGAAATAAGCAAAAGTGAGATCAGCACACCCATTTGCAAATGACGCTCAGAAGTGGTCAAATCCCCTGCATGCAGGGGCTAGTAAGAACTGAGGATTTAATTCTAATTTAGAACAGGCCAGAGAACCAAAAGTCATGAATGATACCTACAAAGGAAAGAATGCAAGAAGCCCTCCCAGGTGCATTTTACAATCTTAAATGAAGCTCTCTGTACTGATACACCTCCTCTCTCAATGGAGGACACAAGCCCAGCCCTTAGCAAACACACTCAGGGAGGAACACACATCTGCCTTCCTTTTCACCTGGGGGTAAACGCCAGAGCCCAGCTCCCCCTTCATCTGTCCTGCTAATATGTCACATATATATAAACATCAAAACACACATTTCTCTAAGTTCACGAGTGGTGCGGGTTTAACTTCATGCAAAAAAGGTGCGGTGGGATGCTTCCTGAAAAGATGTACAATATAAGAAATGATTCTTTATAACCCTGATACTTCTTATTCCTTCCATGTTGAACTTAGATTTTAACATGTTTGGTAAGAGAGGTAACCCTCTAACTCTAAAACTACGTGCAAGCAGTATTAATAACATCTTTGTACAATTTCTTTCATATACATTATCTCCTGCTGACTCTCACGATACCCTGTAGGAACGCAGCCTTTCAGATGGTAAAACCAGAAGACAGCCAAAGTGCAATGAAGATTGCAGGGCTGGTGAAGAAGGGCTGTCTGGACTGACATGCCCAGTTTCACCAGACTGGAATCCAGGTCTTTGGATTTTGAAGTGACCTCTCTTTTGGTTCTGTGAAGCCCCTTCTCATGTTCCCCATCTCTTTGCCTTCATCACCCTTGCAGGTGAGCTATGTTTGTCACCGAATGAGACCAACTCCCCAGCAGTGAGGCCCCAACCCCAGGCCAGCACATCTAAGAACTACTGTTGATATTTTTTTACTCGTAAGAAAGAGAAAGCTCATAACTGGATAGCATTACCACATCTCTGCATCCTAGCCTCTCCTCTGCAAAGGGGGCATGTTGGCCTGGGTGACGTGCAAGGTCTAATTCCAGCTCTATCTCTTCCAAGACAAAGGCTGCACTCCTTAGTTCTTAGCAACTGAAGAGGCATCTTTAATAATTTAATTGTTGCTCTGCTCTCTTGTTCTCAAGAACAAGCATCCTTGCCCCTCTTCAGTGAGCAAACTCAAGGTTACTGCTCAGAATCCAAGAATTTGGAAGCGAGAAGGATCCTTAGTTGTTGTTCCAACAACCTCATTTTTTAAAAGTAAGCCCAGAAATGGGAAGTGACCTAGCAAAGCTTTCTCCATGGCAAAGACAGAGCCAAGACTCCAATTTCCTCTGTGACCTTCCCACTGGATTGGTCTGGAGTATTTTCCTACCACAAATAACCAGAAGGTGCTTTGATATCCCCAGCTGTGGCTTTAGCTTAGATTAATGGTGCTCTGATATCTTTAGCAGTCCCCTCTATTGAATAACTTCTTTGCAAATCTGAAAATACCTCAATTTGAAAGCAGGAAATCTTCTCAATAATTCTCAACAAGTGACAGGGTCACGGGCTCCACCTGGCAATCTGTTGTCTGTTCCTAGGAACTCAACATCTACACCCTGGGCCTGCCTTAACAACCAAGCACTGAAAGTTTTTAAAAGGGTGAATACCACCACCTCACATCTATTAAGATGACTACCATTAAAAAAAAAAAAAAAAAACAGAATATAACAAGTGTTGGCAAGGATATGGAGAAACTGGAACTCTTGTGCACTGCTGGCAGGAATGTAAAATGTGCAGCCACTTCAGAAAATAGTCTGAATTCATCAAAAAAATAAAAATAAAATTAGCTTATGATCCAGCCATTCCAGTCCTGGGTATATATCCAAAAAAACTGAAAGCAGGTCTCGAAAAGATATTGGCACACCCATGTTCGTGGCAGCATTATTCACAGTAGCCAAAAGGAGGCAGCAAACCCAGGGTGACAGATGAATGGAAAAGCAAAATGTGGTCTATCCATATCATGGACTATTACTGAGCTTTAAAAAGAAAGGAAATTCTGATACATGCTATTGTGTGGATGAACCTTGAGGACAGTAGGTTAAGTGAAATAGGCCAGTCACAAAAGGACAAATGCTGTATGATTCTACCTATATGAGCTACCTTAGGCAGACAAACTCATAGAAACAGAAAGAGTGATTACCAGGGGCTGGGGAGAAGTGGAAAATAGGGAGTCAGTGTGTGTTTAATAGGTACAGGGTTTCCATTTTGCCACTGAACCATACACTTACAGATGGTTAAAATGGCAAACTTTATGTTATGTGTATTTTATCACAATTAACATTTTTTTTAAGAACTGGGGAGAGGCCAGGTGCAGTAGCTTACTCCTGTAATCCCAGCACTTTGGGAGGCCGAGGCAGGCGGATCACGAGCTCAGAGATGGAGACCATACTGGCTAACATGGTGAAACCCAGTCTCTACTAAAAAAATACAAAAAATTCATCGGGTGTGGTGGCGGCGCCTGTAGTTCCATCTACTGGGGAGGCTGAGGCAGGAGAATGTCGTGAACCCAGGAGGCGGAGCTTGCAGTGAGCAGAGATCGCACCACTGCACTCCAGCCTGGGCGACAGAGCGAGACTCCGTCTCAAAAAAAAAAAAAAAAAAAAAGAATTGGGGAGCGAGAATATTGTATTAACCAGAACTCATTTCAGGAAGCCAGGATATCATTTGGTTAAATAATTTCTTTGAAAGAGAACTTGGGGTGGAGGGGGCAATCCCTCTCCCAGGAGGCACCATGCCCTTTAAGGCACCAGGTGGGCCCAGTCACTCCAGGCACCTGTTGCCTGGAGGGGTGCTGGCAGGTTAGAGGCAGCCAGGCTCTTCTTTCTCTGCCCTTCCTCCAAGCTCTCTTCTAAATAAATCCTGGACAGATGTTTAAAGAATACAAGAATAAACCAGCTGAGCATAAATTCCCAAATTTTACTTTCAGATATGTTTTGAGTAAAAGGTTCAAGGAAGAAGCTAACTTACCTGAAGAAGCCAGACAAAACCAGCCAATCAACCCACCTCCCTATACCTGCCCGTTAATCTCATGACTGTCTTTGGTGTTGGTTTCCTGCTGTCTGCTAAAACACGTGACCAAGCAGTGAGGGGAATATCTGCTTTATAGAAGAAAGTATCTTAATTATTTCAAGGGTGACAAACAACAACAAACAAAAACAAAACCTGCAGAGGACCAAACGGAATGCTTCAATTTCCAGTGGCTTTCAGATGCCTGCTATTCACTCACCCCATACCAAATTCCTTTTAAACTTACTGATTTTAATCTTAAAATTTGGCAGGATATAGCAGCTTCACCTGACAGGATTTTATTTACCACTCGAAACAGGATTCCACAACCCCTAGTTCAAATGTTTTTGACGGAGAACTCAGCCAAATCTTACAAATATCCTTTGGCAAGACTGGGGTTCTCTAAGTGTGGATTTTCAGAAAAGCTCTAAGGTTAAGAAATGTAAGTTTTTTGAATGTGACATCTTCTAGCTTGACCTTCTGAAATAATACAAATTTTCTGAGGTTATTACATCCCATTGGAATACTATCTTTCCAGACATCTCTGGGTTAGAAACTGTTTTTATGTTAGAACCAAACAGATAATATACCAAAGAACATAAACATCTACAAGCATATTCCACTTAGAATTCTACTTATGACATTAATAATAAATAGCAAGCTCAACTCGAATAGCATTGATTATTAAAAACACATATGGGGGCTGGGCACTCATGCCTATAATCCCAGAACATTGGGAGGCCGATGCTGGCGGATTACCTGAGGTCAGGAATTCGAAACCAGCCTGGCCAACATGGTGAAACTCCATCTCTACAAAAATACAAAAATTAGCATGATGCCTTTAATCCTAGCTACTCAGAAGGCTGAGGAAGGAGAATCGCTGGAACCCAGGAGGCAGAGGTTGCAGTGGGCCGAGATCACATCATTGAACTCCAGCTTGGGCGACACAGTAAGACTCCATCTCAAATAAATAAATAAATAAATAAATAAATAAATAAAGGGATTTGAATGATTTTAGGCCACGCCCCTTAATGGATGACTCAGGAATCTGCTGTTCCACTCATTTATTATGCAAGTAAATAAAAGTGATTTTAATTCCCTTTCTAGTTCCTTCAACTAGAACATTACCTAAGGCACGTTATCTGGGACATAATAGTGGCTCCATTTTCCTATTGTGGGTTTGCTCCTTGGAAATGAAATGATACCATGGTAAGCAACATCTAATGATATACAAGACTGGCCGAGCAAATGCAAATGCAAAACTGTCTCAATAAATGCACTCTTACAATCCCCGTTTTTGTTCAGTCTTTCTCACTTGTACTTTTCTTCCTACTCTCGCTTCTTTTAGAACTAAGTGGCCAGGCACAGTGGCTCACGCCTGTGATCCCATCACTTCGGGAGGCCGAGGCGGGTAGATCATGAGGTCAGGAGATAGGGACCATCCTGGCTAACATGGTGAAATCACATTTCTACTAAAAATACAAAAAATTAGGCAGGCATGGTGGCACACACCTGTAGTCCCAGTTACTCAGGAGGCCGAGGCAGGAGAGTCGCTTGAACCCATGAGGTAGAGCTTGCAGTGAGCCGAGATGGCGCCACTGCACTCCAGCCTGGGTGACAGAGCAAGACTCTGTCTCAAAAAAAAAAAAAAAAAGAAAAAAGAAAAGAACTAAGTGTCTTGCAGGAGTTGAACAATAATTAACCCTCAAATCTGGGTTCCCACCTGCCTCCTCCGTTTCCTCCCCTCGCTGTCCAGGTATACGACCCCTTCATACACACACCCACATGACGCTATCTTTCAGCCTCAACCTCCTCCCTCAGCCCTCCAGCCCCAGTCACCCAGGGCAGTAGCTTGATAAATATTACTGTCATTCATCAAGTGGTTGAACAGACATCTATCTACGAAGTGAGTCTTCTCTCCTTGAGGACAGGGACGAGGCTTGCTCATTTCTGACGCGGTACCTGCCCCACCGCAGGGCCCAGGAGATGTCTGCAGTGCTATGTGGCCATGTTTTCTTTAACAACTTCCCACATCTTCTTTGATGATATTCTGCAATACTTGCCAGGAGTCTAATCCTATGTATTTGTGTACCAAGCTAGGTATTTCTGGATGATGTAATTGCATTAAATCTATATGGTGACTGATTTCCAAAAGCGAAAGTATTTTCTGCGTTCAGAATGTTTTTCCTCCCATATAATGGAAATAGAGGATCCAAGCTCCCTCAGCCCTACTCTTAAAACATTGAGAACCAGTGGGTGTCCCAGAGCAAAGGACCAAGGCTCAAGCCAAGTTCATTGACCTGTGGTGACCATTTTGCCAAAATCAGGATGGAAGCGGCGGCAGGCAGGAGGATGTGGATGTGTTTTGTGATGGGGTCTCCACTTACCCAGGAGACACAGATGGCCTAGGGCTGTCGGGGGCCACACGGGGCATGTGCAAGCCCCTGGTGTTTTAATGAGGAAGGAGTTGGCAGGTCATCACATAAAGAGCAACGAGGAACTCTGCCAGGAGCAAATGAAAGAGAACCGCTGAAAACAACCTCGGGTTTCAGCACAGGCTAACCTTTGACTTACCTTTGAAAGGACACTCAGAACGAAACAGAACTTGGGGCTCTCTGAGAAAACAAATCCTATTGCCTGTTTGAAGTTAAAGTGTTGTCTGTCCTGTCAATACAGACCCTGAGACTGATCCTTGTTTTCCTGGGGCTCTCGGGGGAGCCACAGGTCCAGCCTAGGGGAGTCAGCCTCTGGAGGTAGGAATCCTCCAGAGCCCACAGACCTTTCCCATTGTCCCTTATTTGTTTGTGCTCAGAACACTTAACACATCACTGCTAAGCCCCAGGGGAAAGGCCATAGGAACCTCCACATTCCATAAAATGTATGAAACTCCTTCATATGTTGTAAGCACATCTGATTCGACTCTAAACAACCCCGGGAAGCACTCCAGGGTAAGCATCATCACCCCATTTCTGATGAGGAGCCAGGAGCACCAGGTTTATTCCAACATGACTAGAAAGTGAACAGAGAAGAGTGGGGAGCCCAGGATGGACTCCTAGTCTCTGCTGCTGTCCTCTGCACAGCACTACCTCCTCATCTAAGGTGGATAAATCCAGTATCAGTGGGGGAGGCCCAGGTAAAGCCAAACCAGTCATGTGGCTTTAGCAAAGCAGATGGCAACCATCTAATTCTAAATGTCAACTCATATTGAGCACGTGTTTACAGGGCATCCGGTGCTGGAGACATCATCATAGATTATAACTGAAGTCTGAATTACAGAGAGGCAGTTTCAAATCCAGGGCAGAAGGCACAATCTAAGCTTCCAAAAACTCATTTACTAGAGGGAGTGAGCTCACCCTCAAAAGGTGCATTCAAAAAGTCCAAACCACCACTTGGCAAAGAGGTTGTAGAGGTAATTCGAGAATCTGATGGGGCTCTCACTTTGATGCTAAGATTCTGTGACCTGCTCATAGCAACTTCATGAAATCAAGTCTTCATCTCAAGCAAGAAGCTTTTATTTTTGGTCCCATCACGACATTCCGAAATATAAACAGCAAGTGGCACCCACCACCCTCAAAGTAGCTTGGCAAGTCAGGGTACGAGGGGGAAAAGCACTAAAATTTAAAAACCAGAAGGAACGAAGACAGCAGGAATTGTTCTCTGCCAGAGCATAAATTTCATAAGACAATGCTCCCCAAGAAAATGCACTGCGAACAGTTTAAATAAACAGCCGTGACATCTAAGGGTAAGAATGAAAAGCAGAAATGACACAAAATTGGGGTCAGAAGGTCTGGCTCTGTTATCTTCTGGCATTTACCAGCTGTGTGTGTGGGAGCAGGGCATTAACACAACGGCTCTGACTGAGCCCACCAGGCTGTCATCCTCAGTGGTCAACACAATGACTAGTTTGGAAAGATCTTTGCTCCTGGAAAACACATGCAAAATCGTATTATTGTCACAACCTCCCGTAGGAGGTGGCTACAGAAGCAAGCCTCAGGGTTGGCCCTGGATGTGACACCTTCAAAACTGTTCTCACCCGCAGCATCACCGCTCCCTGACAGGGCCTCTCAGAAGGTAAAGTCAAAAGCCATAGTTCAAAACTTTCCCTACAACCCTTAAGGACTTAGAAAAGCCAAAACACCCTCCTGGGTTCAGTCTGTGATTGAAGACTTCTCTGGCACTTGCTCAGCTCCGAGTGATTCATCATTTCCTGGAGAGAAGCTACCTAAAACCCACTTACTGCCCAGAGAGCAAACATGCATTCGGTCACATCTGCCCTCACGGCAGGTGCGTAAAGGGCACCTGCGGGCTTAAGGCACATCCAAGGAGCCTAAATATTCAAAAGCCAAGCCAACATCAGTCTGGGATGGGGCCCCCTTATCTATGTTCCTGTTATCAGCAGGAAATTACAGCTCCCAGATACAGACCTGGCTGCTGCTGATGGGGCCAACAGATCATGTCCGGACAGCTCAATGACCATCCCTGGCACCCTTCCTCTAGGGAAGGCACTGTCGGCTCCCCAGCTGGGCTTGACAGGGACTATTTTGGGGCTTCCTGCTCACTGCCTAGCCGCCCTCCTCTGAGCACACTGCAGGCAGTGTCTCAGCATCTGAGGACTCTATCTGTGGTATGCCCAGTACCGGATAAAGTCACAAACATCTCACTGTTACTGGTGTTCGCCAAGATCACATCCACCTTGGAGGTTTATGAGACAAATGAGGATTTTCATCCAAAGCATTTAAAAACACAAAAAGCTCCTAAGAAGTGCCCAAAATGGTATAATGACTAGTAAGACTTGCATGAAAATGAAATTGATTTATAAAGTGTTAGCTTCCTCCTGTAATTTACACTAACGGCAAAGAGGAAGTCTTTTCAGAGCATTGTGGACTGATACTTATGGCGGTTGATAAGGGTGATGAATTACCTGTGACAAAAGAGGAAGTCTGGCTCAGACTCAGGGTGATGCAGGGAAAGGAACACAGACAGAAAGTCAGGCCACCTGGGCAGCAGCCCACGCCCTGCTGTTACTGGCATACACTCACGGATAGCTGCTGCCGTCTGCCAGGTCTGGACTGACTGAGTCCACCAGCGTCCCTGTGGTTAAACTGTCCTGACCAGAGTGCCCTGAGGAGCTTCTTTTTTTTTTTTTTTTTTTTTTTGAGACGGAATCTCGCTCTGCCGCCCAGGCTGGAGTGCAGTGGCCGGATCTCAGCTCACTGCAAGCTCCGCCTCCCGGGTTCACGCCATTCTCCTGCCTCAGCCTCCCGAGTAGCTGGGACTACAGGCGCCCGCCACCTCGCCCGGCTAGTTTTCTGTATTTTTTAGTAGAGACGGGGTTTCACCGTGTCGGCCAGGATGGTCTCGATCTCCTGACCTCGTGATCCGCCCGTCTCGGCCTCCCAAAGTGCTGGGATTACAGGCTTGAGCCACCGCGCCCGGCCGAGGAGCTTCTTAAACAGAAGAGCACAGCTCTGCATCCATCACTACCTGCTGGGAAACTGGGGACTTTCTTGGCATGCCAGGGTTCATGAGACATTCCTGTCCAGAATACAAAAACTCACTACAAAAGCTGGAGATGCTTTAAAAGGCCAGCAGGTCAGAGGCCCTGCAAGTCAGAGGCCTTTTAACGGCCTTTCAATACTTCCTGACAAAAGTGATGAAACAGCAAAAACAGCCAGCCCTGGGGTCCAGCCACCAATGCCCTGCCTATGTTAGGCAGGTGGGAAAATGTGCAGCTCCAGCAGTGAACTTCCGGGGTGGCAAAGCGACAGGCATTTCCTCCTCCAGCCCACCCCCACCCTGCCCATCCCCCTCCCCGCCCCAGGACAGGAGGGCGTTCCCATAATTAAGCTCATCTGTAGAACTCCAGCACATGGTCTGCCGGCCGAGCTCCAAGCGTTCATGACCACAATTTCATACAGTTCCAGAAAGGACAGCACTGCTGACACTGTCAGGATGAGGTGACAGAGGTCACGTGGTTTCTTGCCTCACGATTACATTAGAAAATTCCACGTTTACTTCAAAATTGGCAGAATCCATCTCCAGGCTTCACAAATTGCCAAGAAACGCTGCTTTCTTGGAACTGCCAAAATTCAAAACCCCCGCCACAGCTTTCCTAACCCCACAATTTTTGCCAACACCAGCCACCTCTAGAAGACTAAGGTCAGTTTAAAATGGCCTCAGATCAGCTCAAAAGAAAAAATGGACAAAACATATACAGAATTCACATTTGGCCAGTAATACATGGGAGAGATATTCAACCCCATTCATAATTAAAGATACAGGAATCGAAAGAGGCCTTTCAGATGTTCCAAAATCAAAGCATTTCATTAAAACCCCATGGCCTGTGAAAAGTAGGAAAATCAGACATCCACACTCACTACTAGCAGGGTCATAAATGGGGTAGGCAATGTGGCAATGCCCATCTTTTGGGGCACATGTTGGCAAACCACAGTAACTATACTGCTGGGAACTGATCTTACAAATACAGTAAGATCCATGTACAAAAACAGTAACTGCAGCATTAATTGGAATAGGGAAAATTGGAAATAATATCTGTATGACTCTGGCTTAATAAATTATGGGCCATTCACATTGTAAAATGGAATATTATGAGGCTGTTAATAAAATGGGAGAGAGTAGCTCCATAAATATTAACATGAAAAGGTACATATAGAATGAAAACGGGTAAAAAATACTCATAACATGGACCCACTGTGGGGTTTTATTGTTTGTTTTGTTTTGTTTTGTTTTGAGATGGTGTCTCACTCTGTCGCCCAGGCTGGAGTGCAGTGGCACGATCTCGGCTCACTGCAAGCTCCACCTCCCGGGTTCATGCCATTCTCCTGCCTCAGCCTCCTGAGTAGCTGGGACTACAGGCACCTGCTACCACGCCCAGCTAATTTTTTTGTATTTTCAGTAGAGACAGGGTTTCACCATGTTAGCCAGGATGGTGTCGATCTCCTGACCTCATAATCCGCCCATCTCAACCTCCTAAAGTGCTGGGATTACAGGTGTGAGCCACAGTGCCCAGCCGAACCCATTTTTTAAAAATTACATGTGTACATATTTTGATATGCATAAAAAAAATATGGAATGAGCTATATACAAAACAAGATTCACAAGATTCATCCCTGGGACCAGCCTGGGAAAAGGAGGAAGAGATCTTCACTGTTTATCATAAATACTTCCCATAATGTTGCTTTCTAGCTTTTGTTTTTTATGTCTGCATGTATTTCACATCAATTATTAGTGACCTCAGAGAACTGGGAGTGAAGGATGGAAAACTCTGGTCCACTCAGTCTCAGGGTCTCCCCATCACTGAAACCACTGAGACAGAAGAGGGTGCTGGACAGGGGTACTCCCGCTTTGAAGGGAAGGTCAGATGAGTGATCACTCAACTCCTCCAGCGCTGAGACTTTGCAACCCTCAGACACTACAATCCCAGGTGACGCTTGTTCTCAGGTTCCTGCCAAGAAATACAAATGGCCTGGATAAAGGTGGGTGCAGACATCTAAATATGGTGTGACCACTATGCAGGGCCAAACAGCCTGAGGCTTTGACTCCGATCCTTTGGCTCAATTATTTAGCTCACTGATGAACGACAGAAAGTTCTTTTCCTTTGAAGACCCGATGGCACGCTCTCTCTACACACTTTCAAAAGCCCTCTGTCCAAATTCGTGTCTTGGTCAAAAAGAATGTTCTACCCCTATAACTTTATTTCTGTATCACCCCCCACCCCTATCACACCCCAGCAATTGGGGGGTGGGCAAATATCACTTGGATGTTCCAGGGCACTATCTATTAGGAGACAATATAGCTCAGTAGGTAAGAGGTATTCAAATCCTGCCTCCACCTTCCACTAACTCTGTGGCCATGGACAGGTTACTAAGCTGTCTGCACTGCGGTTTCACATCTATTTTATAAAAAGGGATGACATCAGCACAGCCACCTCATAGGACTGTTGTGAGGCAGTAAACATAAAGTACTTTTCAAAGCACATGCACCAAATAAAAACCAGGTGCTAACTCTGTGACCACAAACTGGTTCCAGACAAAACCCAGTCTTTGAATAACGTCTCTTGCTGGAGAGGACTTTGTATAGATCACCTACGTAAATGGTACCTTCCCAAAAAGACAGAGGCAAAGAACATTACTGGTTAAAATGAATACAGAACTATCTGAAGGCTATGCCTACGTTCCACCAGGGTGGTAACACGTTCTCATTTGCCCCAAATCTGAGCCCAAAGAGGCCACCCTGAGACTGGTGGCATTCTGGCATTGCAGGGTCCAATGGCGGGACATTCTTTTGCCAGAACAGTTGTCTGGGCACGTGCTTTGTCGGGTGCTGGTTATCCTAAAACCCTTGTTGCTTGTCTCCTGTCTTGTAAACTGAAGACCTATGGCCTAGTGAGATCCATGAACAGAGGACGATTTCATCAAAACGTGAGTGTGTGTGGCTAAGGGGACAGAGGGCAAGGGAAGAGGAGCAAGGGTTTCCAGGGGGCAAGGCCAGGGGGGTGGGGGGCACAAGTACGTGCCAGCAGGCACATGGGGGTGTTGGTTGTGTCTCCCATGCAGGGTCTGTGGACAGCTTTGTGAGCCAATGCAAATCAGCTTACACTCTGGAACAAACAGGCCTCCTTACAGAGCAAAGTGCCTGTTCTAACAGTCTACAGCTTTTTCTGGAAAGCCCCAGCATTCAGCATCAGCCGAAAATTCTAAGTTGTTGCAAGAATCACAAAATGTGGTCAGTGGGTTGAAAAATCCACTGTAGCCATCCCCCTGTAGCCATGACCGCCGGTGTGAAAATGCTTCTGGCTTCTCTCCTGATGGAGCCCAGTCCATCTGGTTCCTCCCAACCTCTCAGCTGGGAGTGGGAATGGCACAAGGCACCCTGCATCCCTCAGAGTGCAGAACAGCCTGTGGGCCAGACACTGTGCTGAGGTTTTAAGACTCCTGGGCCACATACCTTATTGTGAAAAGTGTCAGCCTGGACCCAGACCCAGAGCTTTCTACAGGCAGAAACCCACTATTGAACATATCCCTGCCTGCACAGACCCCACCCCAACCCCAGCTGCTAAGGGCTTGTTGGGTGAATTACAGGTGGGGAGATGAAGAGGGGAAAGCAGTGGAAAAAGGAAGAGGAAGGCAGCCCACAGGAAGGGAGGTCAGGGCACTTGCTCCGGACCCCCGCAGCCCCAGGGCCCAGTGTGGCCTCCTGGGGGCATAGATTCCCTTCGGGCACTGGTGCATCCTCTGATCAAGGAGCAGGGCCAGTGCGGGTATGTCCCCTCCACACACAGGCATGGGCCCCTCTCTCTCCACACCCTCACTCACAGCTCAGAAAGCAAACATTTCAGAAACAGCCATCTGACAGGCACCTGGGCCCCTTCTGAAGGAAGAACCTGTGACGTCACTGAAAGGCTCTGCTTGGGTTTTGTACCAACTCTTTTTTCCCCACACACCCCATTCCAGTGTTACATGAGTGGGCTTATTATACAGTACATTGGACCAGGGTTCAATAAAGTGTCAAAACTGTGACTTTGCCCTTCTCAAGGAACAAGCCCCAAAGCTGCTAGTGGGTGATTCCAGGGACTTCCTCCTCAGAACCCCTCAAAAGCTCCGAGATCCTGTGCCCAGGTTACCAGTGAGGAAGTGCAAGTGCAAACAGGTTGAACCGCCAGCCTCGGTGTCCTGGCGGGACCTGACACCTGGATGTCTCTCAAAATGCTCCAAAACCTGCCGCCATCCGTGCAACTCCCACCCTAAGGAACAAGCTGCCTGTAGCCCTCAACCACCCCCACTGGCAGGCTTGCGCACATCAACTAATCTCATTCAGGTACCTTTTAGGCCTTGAACCCAGTACACAGAGGGTCCGGAAAAGCCAACCGGAAGAGAGGTGGCAGGCAGGGGGAGGGGGCTCCCACAGGGATGATTTATAGAGCAGAGGCCGGCGTCAGCCAGGACTGTCCCAACCCTGCAAAGAGCCCCTCCTCGCTGGCACCCTGTGGCACCTTAAAATAATAACCACCACAATGATTCGTGGACCCCATATTATGTCCCAGGGGCTCGTTTTTATCTCAGTTATTTTTACAACAATTCTGTGAATGGCTATGATTATCCCTTCATTTTACAGATGAGAAAACTGAGGCTCAGAGGATTCAAGTCTTCTGCCCAAGTTCTACATCTGTGAGTGGTCAGAACAACAACTGCAAAGCCCAGTGCTCTGTGCCGGCCTCGGCGCCTCTCAGGCCACGGTGGCCTCAGGATCTTCTTCTGAAATAGCTTGTCATCTCCTGACCCTCCCCTGCCCTCTGTTCTGGGCCCTTCGTGCAGCTGACCAGGCAAAGAGCAGAAGAGCAGGGCCCACAGACTTCCTTCTGTCCGGGCCAGGCTGATCATCCCCACCAAATCCAGGGCAGGCTCCTCAGTCACTTCCAAGATCCCCCCGCCAACCAGGAATCCCTGTGGTCTCTCACCTGAACCCTCAGGTTCTCTCCCACACCACAAGACTCAGCAGGTCCGCCCCTTGTTCCCCTGTGCTTTTCTAAAAGAAAAGAACTGCTGATCACCGAGACCCGGGTGGATGAAAGAACTTGCTCAGGATCCCAGAGAGCTCAGGCAGAGCCCAGATCAGAGCCCAGACCTCCCCACCCAAGTCCAGGGCTCTATCCACGCCTGGCTCCACAAGACCACAGGGCCCCATATGGGAACAGGAATAATAAACGCCAAAACACACACCCATGCATAAAAACACTCAATAACAAATGCTGGCAAACGTGAAGCGCTATCAAAATATAGAATCATAAATCCAACTGTTACACCTTTCAACAAGAATCTGGGAGCAAGAAAAGCGTTCATGTGTGGATGTACTTATTTCTCAAATACTATACATTCCTCCACTGCTTACTTTCATTCATAAGACCCAAACTACGGAACACAGGATAAACAGCCAATCTCACAATCACTACCCTTAGACCACCATACCACAACATCCCCAGTTAAAAAAACTGTTACGAGCTTTGATTTCCCAAGACACTTCTATCCTGTGGGAAACTACTGGGTTCTAAAAACTCTCCAAATTAATACTGCCAGTTGTCTTAATTGGTTTCCTGCTTGCTGATCAAAAACAGGGTTGAATTTGCTTTCTCCAGCAACTACTGACCACACAAATTACCTACTCTAGCTCCACGGCACTTAAGTTACTCCCAAAACGTTACTTCTCATCCTGCATTTTCCTGGCCTTCCCCATAATAAAATTATGTTGCAGGAGCAGCTGATGGAGCTCACTAGGCCTAGCACCTACTAGGCTGCAAGAAAGGTGCAGAGGCCTCGCAGGGGAGAGCTGTAATATGAGAACGGGGATTCCAACCTGGGCTCAGCCTGCCCTGCCGCCCAGCAACTGTGTGACCTTGGGCACAGAGGTCAACCTCTCTGGGCCTCAGTTTCCTCAATTGCAGCGCTGGAATCCTAACTCCGGGGGAAAGAAAGCCTCTCATCCCAGTCCCCGGCGCAAAGCAGGGGATGATCGCGCAGAGCCAGGACGCACCCGCGCTAGCCGGCTGGAGCTGGTCCCCGCGGTTCTGGGACTGCGCGGCAGCCCCCTGGGGCCCCCACGCCGCTCGAGATCAGCCAGGCCGAGCCCACGCCCGGCCTCGCGGCGCGCAAGGAAAGCCAGGCCGGAGGGATGCTCGCGAGGCCCTCCCGGCCTCCAGGGCCTGTTTCCCCGCCTCCCTCCTCCGAACCACTTCCCGTAGAGGGCCGCGGGGGACGTAGCCCGGCCGTCGGTAATCGGGCCCCCGGGGCCGAGCCCCCGCCTCGCCACGCGCCCTCAGCGCCCCTGCGCCGCGCCTCGCCCCGCCTAACCCGAGGCTGCGGCCCGGGCTCCACAGCGGCAGGCTGGAGGCGGCGACTACTCACCGAGCGGCGCCGCGCGTGGCCGCCTTTGTATGCAAACACCCAGCCGGTCGCCCGCTGTCAGCTCAGCTCGCCTTCGGGGGCGGAGCAGGGGCGGGGGCAGAGGCCGGGGGCGGGGCCGGGGCGGGGCAAGTGGGGCGGCGCGAGGGGGACTCGGGAGGCGCTGGCTGCCCGGCTGCTTTCAGGGCCCGCTGGCCCGCTCTGCCCGCTCACCCCTGGCCGCCTACCTTAGCGTTCCTGGGGGTGGGGCCCCTTAGGCCGCTTTTCTGATTTTCCTTTCCAGAGCCAAACTTGTGTATTTCTTCAACACTCTGAATTGACCTATGCCGATGACTGGGGGAGTGAGGACGGAGGGGAGCAGAGAAAAGGCAGCCAGGTAAATGTCCAAGTAAGCCTCCCAGGGCCTGGCCGCGATCTCGTCGGTCCTGTGGGTCCCGCTCATCACCAGTGGCGGGGCCTGAGCCCGTCCTTGACTTTTCTGACCCTCACCCTGCACCATAAAGGCGCAATCGCGTTGACCTATCGCCATCTCCTCTTAGCTTCTCCTCGCTGGGTCACCCCTGTCCTTCATCCTGATGGTGACAGCTTCCACTCTCGCCTCTGCCAAGCGGTGGTCCAGGTGCGGAATGGTGGCTCTGAACAGGAGGGACAGGCAGCTCCCTGCGCCCCTCCAGGCGCTGGGAGGCAGGCAGGGGATAAACAATGAGCCACATAACGTCTGGTGGTGAAATGATTTCCATCAATGGGAGGGTGTCACATTTGAACTGAAACTCTAAATGACAGGAAACACCTATGTCTACAAAGACGGGGGAGGACGCAGGGTTTTCTGGAGAGCAGAAATGGCAGATGCAAAGGTCCTGGGGCTGGCGCTGGGGGCTGGAGGGGAGGCAGGGGCCAAATATTCAAGTCTTGTAGGCCAAGGCAAGCAGTTTAGGTATTATTTAGATGTTATTCCAAAACCAATTCTTTTTGAGACAGGGTCCAACTCTGTCACCCAGGCTATAGTGCAGTGGCACAATCTTGGTTCACTGCAGCCTTCACCTTCTGGCCTCAGGCAATCCTCCTGCCTCAGCCTCTCAAGTAGCTGGGACCACAGGTGCAGGCCACCACGCCCAGCTAATTTTTTCAATTATTTGTAGAGACAAGGTCTCCCTATGTTGCCCAAGCTGGGCTCAAGCAATCTTCCCACCTTGGCTTCCCAAAGTGCCAGGATTACAGGTGTGAACCACCACACCTGGTCCAAAAAGAATTTTAAACCTGGGAATTATATGATCTAATTTACTTCTTTAAAAAGTCACCCCTCCACTGCATGGAAAATGGACTGCAGGAGTAGAAGCCAGCAGACAGGTGGCACTGTAGGGAACCAGGGGACATGATGGTGGCTCAGAATGCAGGGGCTGCTCAGCGAGAAGTGGAAGGACTTCAGAGAGATTTGGAGGCAAAACCCACACGCTTGTTGATGAATGGAGCGGGTGGAGGTGTGTGATGCGATACTCAAAGACAAGTCTCGGTGTGGAGATTGAACCGCTGCTCTGCTGAGATGCAGAAGGCCAGGGAGGAGGCCAGCTTGGAAACAGCATCGAATGCGGCAGCTTAGTGAATTGGATGAGCCGGCCAGCTATAGACAGACATCTGGGGGCAGCTGCTTGGAGAGCTTTGTCCAGGGATGCAGCTTCCGTCCATCGGTCAAGTGTGGACACGCTCCAGCTGGGCTTGCGGCAGCTCCCATCTAGGCAGCCCGTCCCCAGCTGACATTGCAGAGGTGGGAGCTACACAAAGAGAATCTTGCAGTTTGTAGGTGAGCTACCTCCACAGGGGTTTTCTCAGAGACCAGAGCTGCAAGTGCATCACAGCTGCCCAAAACCCCTGGGGTTGCAAGGCCCCAGAAGGACACCCTCCTGCGCCCTCCCCTCCTACCTCCAGGGAGGAGCTGGCCTGGGAAGAAGTCTACCCTATGTGGAAAAGCTTTCCAGGAAGCCAGTCCAACCTCAGGCCACTTACGTTTATTTTTTTGTGTAAAATAAGTCCATTATTCAAATGTGGAGATAGGAGGTCTGAAAATACAGCAAAATTCAACTCAAAGCCCTCATTCTGAAAATGATGAGCCTGGGGGCCCAGCAGGGCTAGAGTCAGTTCTGATGAGCAAAGTCTGACTAGATTCAGAGCAAATTAGGACCCGCTGCTGCCCAGCCTGCCACTCGGGGAAGGCCAAGGTTGCGGGGAGCCTTTGTACAAACAAGCAATGGGAAGAAAACACTCACTAGATCACAGTGAGTTATGCGCTCCCAGGCGATAAATGAAACTGGACTTTCCAAAGCCCTGGTGCTTTTGATCCGGCACTGGCTGGAGTCCCCCTGGGAGGGCCCTTGGCTGTGCTATCAGCAACCAGGCCTGACTGAGCAGTGACTCAGCCAGGAGAGCTGAGGCGATCCCCCTGGCCAATCCCAGGGCCTAGCCACACTCGGAAGAGGAGAGGGAACTCAGGGGATGAGTAACCTTGCTCTAGCTGACTGGAGGAGGAAGGAGGGGCTGAGTAATGCCTTAGCAAAGCCAGCACAAGCATCCTGATTCTAGAGGCTCAGTTTCACAATCCGGGAAATGGGCTGCAGTTGCACATGACACAGATCTGCTTTGAGGATGAAAAAGGCATCATGGGAAGCCGCTGTCACAGTTGCGGGGTTGGAAGATTTTTCAATTCTAAAACCCCGTAAGTTGAGGAGTGGCCATTCCCAGAAGGATCTGTCCACTGCTGAGCCCAGTTGGTGACAGTAGCTGTTGTATCCCGAGAACTCTGAAGTTGTGCAGATCAACCACCTGCACAGGCCCAGGTGGGGCAAGGTAGGCAGGAAAAGTGAACATCCCTGTTCACGGGTGTCCGGCCAGCTACTGTAGCAAGGAGAAACGCCGGCTGATCCCCCAGGACTCTGAGCATGGTTAGCTCTGTAACTGCCCTGGCAGAAAGGATCCCAAAGAGAGGACAATGAATTCTTCCCCCAGAGGTACAGCCTTTTATCCCTGGTACCAGTGCCTGGGGCTCCGGGAAAGGGAGGGCATCTCCTTGGGGTCTAAGGCCACTCCTTGGTTGGAGGCCCCTCACGAGGTGACTTTGTCCTGGGCACTCTCTCAAGAAGCAGGTGGGAACCAGAGGCCACCTGGTGCTGCTTCACTACCTTGGCAGCAGGGAACAGAGCAGCCTGGGAATCCACCCAAGGTGGAATGGGGCCCCTGGGTGCTGTGGCTGGCTGAGCAGGGCCAGTTTCATGGGGAAGCGGCAGGTGTAAAAGGGCCTGGGTTCTGCAGAGAGGACAGTGATCCTGAAGAGCGAACATCTGGAACCAAAGCACAGAAGGTTTTGATGGTCACCCGGGCTGTCCAGAGGCCTACTCCACAGTTAGGGCGGGGCTCGCAGATTAGAGTCGAGGCATAGGAAGTGGCAGGATGATAAAGGCTGACAGCTGGCCACAGAGGAGCATGTTGAAGGCCCTAGGCCGAGCACTGGGAGCTCCAAAGGGGAGCAGACCAGACACAGTGTCTGTCCTCAGGAAGTGCACAGTCTGGGGTTGTGATCGCGTAAAAACTGTCACAGTGCTCCTGGCCGCTGTGAACTGAAGTGCTGTGCACTGATACAGGATTTGACCTGCCCTGTCCCCAAGCAAGAGGATTCACTTGACCTTGGTGGCCTGAGCAGGCACCAACCTAAGCAAATCTAGGCCAGATGTCAAGGAGCAGAATGAACCACGGGCCAGCCAGCAGCACACACACAGTGGTCAGGCATGCCCAGGTGCTTGAAAGAAGGCCCGTGGCTGACCGCTGGTGAGCGGGGGAGCTCGGGAGCTCACAGCAAGCCCCATGCCTGTCTTCCACTGGATGAAGCAAGAGTGGGTATGGAACACCCTTTCTCCTCAGATCAGATTGGGAACGATTCATAACGAGCGGGGCTAGAACAGAGAACAGCAGAGAGGCAGGAAAGAAGAAAGAGACCAAGGTGCGAGGATGGGGCAGGGAAAGAGACCTCGACATGACCAGGGATGGGAGGAAAGAACTCCATCGCTTAGAAACAGTGGCGGCTGTGCTGGGAAGTCTGGACTGTTACAGTGGGCTCTGATTCCAGGAGGAAGAAAAAGACCCCGCATATCACCGTGAGTCAGTCCTCGGAGTCGCCATGACGTTGCTAAACAAGTGTGGGGTTGTCACAGCCTTAAGCAGCACATCTCAAGTCCCACATTCCCCAGTGCTAAGACAATAGCTACACAGACAGGATTCTAAGGAGAGCTCAGAGGTAGAAGACCCTTAAGAGTCCCCCTTTCCTTAGATAGGAAAACTCAGGCCCAGAGAGGCAAACAATGGGTCAGTATGTGTGTCTAAACTTACCTAAACATAGAAAAGGTATAGTAAAAATATAGTATTAGAGTCTTATGGGAGCACCATCGTATATGCAGTCTGTAGTTGACCAGAGCATTGTTATGCGGCGCATGACTGTAGATCTTCTCATTAATAATAGGCTACCTGGTCAGGTGCACGAAGTCTAGGGTTCAGAATCCAATAGGCTCAAATTCAAGTCCAGCTCAGCCACTTGGCTGAGCGCTGTCTGAACCTCAGCGTCCTCAGCTGTTAAAAAGAGATAACCATCCCCATCTTAGCAGCTTTGGGGGTAAATTAAATGAGATATATTGGGATCCAGATAACCAATAAAATATCACATCACTTTACCAGTTCAAGCTCTTACCACTCAGTGTTTGCAGGGGCTTATCACTGATGAATGAATTCAGGAGTTCAGGAGTTCAAGACCAGCCTGGGCAACATCCTCACCCAGCTAATTTTTGTGTTTTTTTGTTTGTTTGTTTGTTTGTTTTGAGACAGAGTCTCACTCTGTCACCCAGGCTGGAGTGCAGTGGCACGATCTCAGCTCACTGCAAGCTTCCAAGCTTCGCATTCCAGGTTCACGCCATTCTCCTGCCTCGGCCTCCGGAGTAGCTGGGACTACAGGCGCCCGCCACCACGCCCAGCTAATTTTTTGTATTTTTAGTAGATATGGGGTTTCACCATGTTAGCCACGATGAGTATTTTTTTTTTTACAGAGACAGGGTTTCGCCATGTTGCCCAGGCTGGTCTCGAACTCCTGCACTTGAGTGGCAATGTTTGGAACCAATTTACACAGTTCTTTTCCTTGCAGTTGCCAAACAATATTATTTATCTAATGGTCATAACACCTTAGCAGATAATAGAACTACTGAACAGCAGTGCTTACTATGCTCATGGATGAGGTTTCTAGTTGTCTTCTATTAAGCAGGTGGCCTTGAATTCTGGCAGCTCACGCTTCAGAGTTACCTGTGGACACACAACATCATTCACAAAATGTTCTTTTTCTCCCCAATGTCTCTCGAGAATGAAAATGACCAGGCCATCCTCACATTCTACAGAGGTTAACCCAGCAACTTAGGGACACAGCTGGGGCAGGACTCCTGGGCTCCTGGTCAGTTCCTTGTGGGGATGCTAAGCCTCAGGGCTGACATCTCTTAGCTCTGCCATCCGGGAGAATTTCACAGGAGCTCCCATTTGCGCTGCTGTGAAGGCCATCCTGCTCCTTGTCAAGCCTGTCTCCTCGTTGGCTTGAGGAAGATCTCTTTTGTGCCCAAACTGTGAATAAGCAAACTGGATGCAGCATCTCTGATTGCTCTGGGAAGAAACTTATGAGAAGTGCTTGAGAAAAGTCATGACGTTCTGCCTCTGCTAAGAACCTGTTGGACACTGCTTGGTATATACGGCTAAGTGGTTCTTTGTTCAGACCCGCTTCCTCTGATTAGCAACCACAGATCTTCTGGGTTTTCACTTGTTTATTTCTGTTTATTGTCATCTCTGGGAAGATGGCTTCAAATTTTTTTTCCCCAATTGAACCCCGTATCAATTGATAAGTAGATCTTTAGATAAGTAGATCTTTCTCTTTCTTTCTTTCTCTTTCCCTTCCTTCTTTCCTTCCTTCCTTCCCTTCCTTTCCTTCCTTTCCTTTCCTTCCTTCCTTCCTCCCTCCCTCCCTCCCTCCCTTCCTTCCTTCCTTTCTTTTTCTTGAGATAGGGCCTCACTCTGTCACCCAGGCTGGAGTGCAGTGGGGCAATCTTGGCTCACTGCAACCTCCACCTACCAGGTTCAAGCGATCCTCCCACCACAGCCTCCCAAGTAGCTAGATTACAGATGAGTCCCATCACGCCCAGCTAATTTTTGAATTTTTTGATACAGACAGGGTTTCGCCATGTTGCCCAGGCTGTCTGGAACTCCTGAGCTCAAGTGATCTGCCCGCTTCGACTCCCCAGAGTGCTGGGATTATAAGCGTGAGCCAGAGCACTCGGCCAAGAACAAGAATTTTCTACAGCTGCATGAAACAAGGCAATTCCCAGCGGTAGTGTATACCTGGGGGGAAGTGTTACTTAGTACAGAAAGTCTTTCCCTTCCCAAGTCACCCCTTCATGAACTTTGCAGCTCTGTTATGAGAACTACACACATCTAGGATTGTCAAAGATGAACAAATGACCCTCATCCTTGCTAATATTGCTTGCTCTGAAATCAATTTTTTCTGATACTAATATAGCCACTCCAGCTTTCTGTTGATTAGTGTTAGCATCACATATGTATCTCTTTCCGTTCTGTTTACTTTGACCTGTCTTTATGTTTAAAGTGGCTTTCTTAATGACCCCATACAGTTGGGTATTCTTTTTTGTAACCAATCTGACAATTCCTGAAGTTACAATTGAAGGGTGTGATGGTTAATTTTTGGTGTCAACTTGACGGGGTTAAGGGATACCCAGATAGCTGGTACAGCATTGTCTCTGAGGATGTCTTTGAGTGTGTTTCTGGTAGAGGTCAGCATTTGGATCAGTGAACTGAGTGAGGAAGGAAGATTCATCCTCACCCATGCGGGCTGGGCTCCATCCAATCAGGTGAATTCCTCGACAGAACAAACAAGCCAAGGAAAGGCAAATTCACTCCCTCTTCTGAAGCTGGGACAGCCTTCTTCTCCTGCGCATGGACATCAGCACTCCAGGCTCTCCAGCCATTGGACTCCAGGACCTGCACTGGTGGCCCCTCAGGTTCTCAGGCCTTTGCTATGTCACCAGCTTCCCTGGTTCTCTAGCTTGCAGACAGCAAATCACAGGACTTCTCAGCCTCCATAATCATGTTAGCCAATTTCCAAACTAAATACCCTCTCATTTATCTGTATCTATCCTATCTGGTTCTGCTTCTCTGGAGAACCCTGATACAAAGGGTTTACATTGAATGTCATTCGCATATGGTTATATAAATAGTAGCTGTTTTAACACCCTCATCTAATTCTATCATGAATGTCATTTCAGGATCTGTTTCTATTGATTGATTTTTCTCCAGATCCTAGGTCATATTATCCTGCTTCTTTGCAAGCCCGTTATTTTTGTTTGGACATGGGACATTGTCAATTTCGTACCGTTGGTGGCTAGGTTTTGTTATATTCCTTTAAACAGCGTTGTGCTTTGTTCTGAGACGCAGTAAAGTTACTTAAGATTAATTTGATCTTCTTGAGGCTTGATGTTCAATATTGTTACAGCAGATCGAGAACAGCCTTTGTTCTAGGACTAATTTGTCACCTCTGCCAGGCAATTCTCTTCTACTTTTCTCCTCGATGTCCTGAATTTTAGGGGGTCTCCCCAGTCTGGCTGGTGGAAATGTAGTGTTTGTTGTGTAAAATTTACCTCAAAACTTAGCAGCTTGAAACAACAAGTATTTAGTCCCTGCAGTTTCTTGTGTCAGGAATCCAGGGGCAGCCCAGCTGGTGGCTCTGACTCAAGCTGTCTCGTGAGGTCGCAGTCAAAGTGATGGCTAGAATGGAGCCCTCTGACTGGGGCCAAAGGATCTTCCTCCAGGACGGTGACTCACATGGCTATAGCCAGGGGCTCCATTTCTTGCCTCATGGACCTGTCCGGAGGCTGATTGAGCAATACAGCTTCTGGCTTCCCCAGAGGGACTGACCCAAGAGAGGGCAAGCAGGAGCCACAGGGCTTTCTACACCATAGTCTCTAAAGTCACAAACCATCACCGTCACTTTCACCACATTCTGTCCTTTAGAAGCATATTAGTAAGCCCAGCCCACAATCAAGGGAGGTAGGAGTAGGCACCTCTTTTTGAAAGGAAGACTATCAGGTAATTTAGGGATATATTTCTAAGCTGCTCTCACAGACACAAAGTATCCCCAGGTCTGAGTGATTTCTGAAGATCGTTTCGCCTGCAAGCTCCTTCCTTGGTGGTTTCCTCACATTCATGTGCAGACCGGTACTCAGCTGAAGACTCAAAGGCACTCCTTGCAGATCTCTGAACCATTCTCTGTGGCTTCTTCTTCTGTAGATCTCTGCCCTGCAAATTCGAGCTCCCTTGGCCTCCCAGAAGCCCACATTCCATCTCCTGAGCTGGGTAGGCCCTCGGGCTCTGTTTGGGCTCCCTCTTCCTGCACTGCTGAGCTGGACACTTGCAAGGCTGCTCTTATTGCTTCCCATCTCCCAGGAATCCCTGTCCTGTTCTGCCTATTGTCCAGTGTCCACTGTTATTTCAGATACTTGTCCAGCTTTCTGGCTGTTTTTAAGACAGGAGGGTAAACCCGCTCCCTATTATTCCATCAGGACCAGAAGTGGGACTCCCCAGCAGCGGTGCTGGCTCCCGAAAATGAGTCAACAGCCATGCAGCAGACGGGAGACTCACACCCTCCCCTCTTCTTTTTTTTTATTATACTTTAAGTTCTGGGATACATGTGCAGAACGTGCAGGTTTGTTACATAGGTATACACATGCCATGGTGATTTGCTGCACCTATCAACCCGTCATCTGCATTAGGTGTTTCTCCTAATGCTATCCGTCCCCTAGCCCCTCATCCCCTGACAGGCCCCAGTGTGTGATGTTCCCCTCCCTGTGTCCATGTGTTCTCATTGTTCAACTCCCACTTACGAGTGAGAGCTTGCGGTGTTTGGTTTTCTGTTCCTGTGTTAATTTGCTGAGAATGATGGCTTCAGCTTCATCCATGTCCCTGCAAAGGACATGAACTCATCTTTTTTTATGGCTGCATAGTATTCCATGGAGTATATGTGCCATTTTTTCTTTACCTAGTCTATCATTGATGGGCATTTAGGTTGGTTCCAAGTCTTTACTATTGTAAAAAGTGCCGCAATAAACATACGTATGCATGTGTCTTTATAGCAGAATGATTTATAATCTTTGGGTATATACCCAGTAATGGGATTGCTGGGTCAAATGGGATTTCTGGTTCTAAATCCCTTAGGAATCGCTACACTGTCTTCCACAATGTTTGAACTAATTTACTCCCACCAACAGTGTAAAAGCGTTCCTATTTCTCCACATCCTCTCCAGCATCTGTTGTTTCCTGACTTTTTAATGATTGCCATTCTAACTGGCGTGAGATGGTATCTCATTGTGGTTTTGATTTGCATTTCTCTAATGATCAGTGATGAAGAGCTTTTTTTCATACGTTTGTTGGCCACATAAATGTCTTCTTTTCAGAAGTGTCTGTTCAAATCTTTGCTCACTTTTTGATGGCACTGTTTGGTTTTTTCTTGTAAATTTGTTTAAGTTCCTTTTAGATTCTGGATATTAGCCCTTTGTCAGATGGGTAGACTGCAAAAATTTTCTCCCATTCTATAGGTTGTCTGTTCACTCTGATGCTAGTTTATTTTGCTGTACAAAAGCTCTTTAGTTTAATTAGATCCCATTTGTCAATGCTGGCTTTTGTTGCCATTGCTTTTGGTGTTTTAGTCATGAAGTCTTTGCCCATGCCTATGTCCTGAATGGTATTGCTCAGGTTTTCTTCTAGCGTTTTTATGGTTTTAGGTCTTACGTTTAAGTCTTTAATCCATCTTGAGTTAATTTTTGTATAAAGTGTAAGGAAGGGGTCCAGTTTCAGTTTTCTGCATATGGCTAACCAGTTTTCCCAACACCATTTATTAAATAGGGAATCCTTTCCCCATTGCTTGTTTTTGTCAGGTTTGTCAAAGATCAGATGGCTGTAGATGTCACACCCTCACTTCTAATCTGACATTATCTCGCTCCCTCCTCCTGGTCCATTTCCCTATAAAGGTGATGTCCTTTGGCATACACTTCAGATCAGCACATCTGCGTTTAGCACTCCAGGCTTCATCCTTCTTCCCAGCTTTCCCCAGCCTTGTAGTCCACAGTGCCTCCTTTGCCAGTCCCAGGGATGATATTCAAACTATTAGGCATGCCATGAGCATGAGCCAATCAGAGCAAACACCAGCCACAGCAGAGCAGGGACCTGCTGGCTTATGGAGAGGGTTGCAAAGCGAAGGGGGCAAATCTAAGAGAAGAGATGAGGTGACAGGAATGAGGCCACTTAGGGGACTGGGGACAGTGACTACAATGGGTATTTCTAAATTTCTAATATTTTAATCATTGGCAAGGTCATAGCAGTGTATACCGTATGAATCTACCAAAGAAGAAAACATTTTTGGAATTGCTTTTTAGCTTCAACTGAGAAATGCATCTGCTATGGACTGAATATTTGTGCCCCCCAAAATTCATCTGTTGAAGCCCTAGTCCCCAGTGTGATGGTATGACGAGGTGGAGCCTTTGGGAGGTAATTAGGTTTAGATGAGCTCTTGAGGGCAAGACCTCCATGATGGGATTTGTGCCCTTATAAGAAGAGGAGACCAGAGCTCACTCTGTGTCATGTGAGGACAGTGGGAGAAGGCAGCTATCTGCAAGCCAAGGAAAGTGGGCATCACTAGAACCCAACCATGCTGGCACCCCGGTGGCAGAGGTCCAGCCTCCAGAACCATGAGATAGAAATTTCTGTGGTTTAAGCCACCCAGCCTATGATATGTGTTCTAGCAGCCTGACCTAACTGGAACCCCAAAACTAAGGTGTCAGTCAGTTGAGTGACCCAGCGTCTGGCCTTAGTGAGGGAAGCTGACTTCCAAATAAAATCAGGCTTCTGCAAAGACACTGTGCAACCTGTGATAGTACTAGGACACCTGAGCCAGCCCCCCGGAGTCATAGCTCAGCCACTAAATGCCTTAGCAGATAGACCTTTGAAGATAAAATCTACAGTATTAAGTGATATAACCATTTATCGGCTCAAAAGAATGAATTAGGAAAGCAGAAAGAGACTGAATATGCTAACAAATCATATCATTTCATGGGAAAATGTAAATGCTGTTTGCCTATTGCCATTCACTTTGGCACGCACCCGTTTCATCATTGACCTAGAACCTGGGGTTGGTGAGGAGAATAACTACACTCTGAGGACTTCATTCGTCTCACATTTCCCCTATTCCACAGTGTCCAGTGTACGCCAGACCCACAGAAAGGTCTCAGAAGACTTGTTGAAGGACTAATGGGTTGATTGGCTAAGCTAAGCTAGCACAGGAAAGGGACAGACCCTTAGGAGAGCTATTGTCAATCTCCTAGATTCAAATACGTGTTCCTGTGTCCTTAGGAAAGCGAAATTGAATTTTCCTTTAACCTAAAGCCTAACATTAATATAATATATAACAAAACCACATACTTCTAAAAGGAGCATCAAAGATGTAAGAGGAACATTATCCCCCTCCAAGGGTGCCATGGGAACACTTTCTTTTTTTTTTTTTTTTTTTTTTTGAGACAGAGTCTTGCTCTGTCACCTAGGCTGGAGTGCAGTGGCCACAATCTCGGATCACTGCAACCTCCGTTTCCTGGGCTCAAGCAATTCTCTTGTCTCAGCCTCCTGCGTAGCTGGGATTACGGGCGTGTGCCACCACGCCCGGCTAATTTTTGTATTTTTAGTAGAGACGGGGTTTCACCATGTTGGCCAGGCTGGTCACAAACTCCTGACCTCAGGTAATCCGCCCGCCTCAGCCTCCCAAAGTGCTGGGATTACAGGCCTGAGCCATCACGCCCAGCCAGGAACACTTTCTGAATAACCTTCTGGTGTCTGCATCCCTTGTTCCTTCTGTCTCGTCAAAGGAGCTGTGCAGCTGTAGCTCAACTGTTCCTTTCTAATGCAAGGGTAAATACAAATCAAAAACCTGTTTTGAATTGTCTTTCATGCAATAAGGGAAAGAGACTGCTTTCCTCCTCCTTCTCTGAGAGCATTTACTGTAGGACACGTGTCATTGTAAATTCTTTCTCTGTCCCTTTGAGATGTTGTAAATCTTTTGAAAAGCTAAATAAGCCTGTGGCCACCTGTAAAACTCAGGAGTGTTTCCTAAGAGACCTGGAGGCCACCTCTTTGAAATGTAAACATGAGGGAAGACAGCACCCCATCTCCTAATTCCTTGAGAAGGTAAGAGAGAACCTATTCTGCAGGGGACTTGCTCCAAGATGCAAAACTATCTCCTGTCTGGATGGCTTTTTTTTCTCCTCTTGGGTCTTGGGTAAAAGCAATTAGCTAATGCAGATTACTAGGTGATTTCAAGATGAACTAAGAAGGATAAAGGGTGCTGTCAAGTGCTCTTACTTGAGGACTAGTTATGGTTTATCTTCACAACATGTATGCAATGGGTTGTATTTGCTTGGCTATAAAAAAGGGTGAATTTCTCTCTGTCACGTTATTATTACTATCATCCATCCCTCATCCTATGTGTTCTCAAAGCGTGTGAGTGAGGACAGGAGAAGAAAAGGTGGTCATTGGCTAGAGGACAGGAGAAGAAAAGGTGGTCATTGGTTACAGCCCCTTATGCTCTAACAGTAGCTTTGAAATGTCATATTGCAATGTGAATGAAGGTCTCTAATTTAATACAAACTGGTCTCTTTTGATTCATGGCCAAATGCACAATACTCTTTCCTGTGTAGAATCATCAAGCGTGGTACAGGAGAAAGAACACAGGATTTGACATCAGAAAGGTTGGCTTTGTGTCCCAGCCCTGCCCCTTGCTAACTGTGTGACTTTGTCAAGACATTTAATCGCACTGAATTTCAGTTTGATTGTGTCAAGGAGATCTCTTGGATTCCTTTCATTGTTGCTTTTCATACAATGGACCAGAAAACCTACACTAGTAGAAAAACTGGCAACATTTGAATCAATTCTGTGGCTTATTTAAAAAAAATAATAACTGGCTCAACATTGCCACATATGCCTACTATCACATGGTTGCCAAAGTCCCAGAGGCTCGAGGAGTTTGGGAGGGGGAGGGTTGATGGGGTGCTGGGGTGGGAAGAGAGGCTGAGGCTGCTCTTAAACAGACGAGATCTGATCCAGACCTGGAGGAGCTTTGGACGACAACCAGGAGAGATGAGCAGAGAAGAGATGGGGGACAGGGGAGAGCGTGGCTGGGAGTAATAGTGGAGCCACACGTTTAGCAAACCTTAGGCAATGGGAAAGTTCAAAACGTGCTTAGGATTCACTTGCAGGTTATCAAACAGCCCTATGGGTTTATTGAGCCGTTAATATGGGAAGACAGGCTGAGACCGATTTGTCATGGCCTCAGATGGCAGCCTAAGGAGTTAGCGTTTTGTCTTGAAGGTCCTGGAGAGCCATTAAAAGCTTCTAAGCAGGAAGTAAAACATTATGAAACCCCTGTTTTAGTAAATGAATCTGGCTATGGTTCGCATTTCATATGCCAGGCAGCAGCTGAGGTAGAAAGGGCTTCTATGATGGCTCAGATGGTTGGTGATCAGGTCAAGCTATGACCATAGATTGACTGCCATGGAGAACTGAGGAAGGGACAGTGCATCTCCATCATTTTGAGTCTATGAGAATGGATCACTCCAGTAATAATGCCGCCAGTCACCACTCAGGCTCGAGGTGGGGCCACGGCAGCCTCTCTGCAGTGCGTTAAGTCCTGATCCCACCCTGTGAGATGAGAGTCCTTGTAGCTTTATCTCTTAAATGTCCTTCTTGGATTTAGGAAAGCTGAATCTTCATTTGTTTCCACATTCATCCATAAAAGAAGGGCAAGAAATCCAGGGAGAAAAAAGTAATTCCAGGATTGTGCCCACATGTTTCCCTGTCAGGAGCCCTGGAGTGTCAGACCGCGCTGGCTGGCTGCTTCGAAAAGTCTCTGACAGCCACCTTTTCCCAACTCAGAAACAAAACAGAACAAACAAAAAAATCTACTACTTTAAAATCCCAGTGGAACTGCGCTTCCTATAAATGTGTTTTTGCCAATTGTTTTCGCATGATTAATGGTTCCCAGGGTTACATAAAATTCTAGGGACCCCTCTTTCCCATCGAGAGAGAAAAAGGATCAAGTCAGGAAAGGGTGAGGGGACCCAGAGACAGACATCACCTACTTCCAACGGTGCTGTGGGCTCTCTCTGGGCCCTGGTTTGGGAATTGAAGTTCCTGTCCCTACTGTTCTCATCCCTCTGAGAGGAATTAGGCTCTGAGGATTCCTGTCAGGATCCAACTTGGAGAGTTCCCTGTCCCTGAGAATACTCTCAACATCACAGGCTGGCCCATGCATCTAATGGCAATTCCTTTGCATTCCCCATGTTAGTAAAAAACTGGGAAAAATTATTGTCTACATTAGAATTTTATAAATATGGACCATAGTTTATGATTCTTACAAGAATTCCTTGAGAAAGCATCCAGTTACACTGAAAAGCTGACGAGACCTGTCTAAAAGCCCAGAGCGAACCAGCAAACGGAGAACAAAATCAAAACTCCCAGTCTTGTTGCACGGCTCCAGCCTCCCCAAATTCCAGTCACTGCCCCCTTCAGCAAGCCAGTGCCTGGGAAGCCCGATGGGGGACATGTTGACCTGCGTCACCCGGAAGCTCCGGAAGCATCGTGATTCCCCACCCTCCCTGCCTGCCCTTTACCTTAGCTTTCAGAGGAAAGTCTCATCTCCCCATCAGAAGGTACATTGTCAGGACCCGGCTCAGCTTCCATTAACTTCAGATAAAGGCCCCTGCTCATGGGAACCTGGGTCTCCTGGTGGATTCCCCTTTTTCTTCTGATTTTCTAGTTCTCAGCAGGCTGGGCCACCACTGGGTGGCTGCTGTTAGGACAGGCATGGCTGGCCCTGGTCTTGCCCTTCATTCTCTCTTCCCTCCTGTTCCTTCCCTCAGGCTGCCTCTTCCCCTCCCATCCTCTCTCCCTCTCCAGCTTGCTCTCATGCGTGCCCTGGGCACGGGCTCTCCCGGGAAAGGCCATTGTTGGGCGGCAGGATTCTGATGCTCCCCACGGGCACTATGACATCAGCATTTGGTGGTGCTCAGAGGAGGAGAGAAAGAGATGAAGAGGAGTGAGCAAGGCTTCAGGAGGGAGCATGCAGGAGATCAGCCCTGGATTCAGACTGGAGTCTCATCCACATCAGAGGCTGATAGAAGGCTTGGATTACAGCAGGGGCAGGTTCTGTCACGAAATCAAATTTCTCTTCACTGATTTCTGAATTCACAGCAAGCTAACTAGAAGAGATTTTTAATTCAGAATGTTGCACTCCAACAAACTGAGAAAAACATTGAGGGAGGGAATTACGGAAATTTGACGGTATCTACTAAGTTTGATTTTGAGAGTTTTGTAATAAATGTTGTTGAATAGAAAAGGCATCAAGTCCCTATATATGAGCTCTTTGAAATGCCTAAATCAGAGGGATAAAATGATGAATAATTACAGTATACAATTTTTGAATTATTGTCAAATCAACTAAAATTAGAAGTTTTTAACATGCTAAAATGGAAAGTTATTCAACAGAATGGAATCCTTTAAAATATGATGGAACTGCCACTTAAGCATCAGAAGTCTGCTCAGGCGCGACCCTGGGAGCCCAAACTTTTCACGGAACAGCAAGGAACATCCCTATGCTCCTCATTCCCAGTTTTTCTGTTTTGTTTTTTGTTTGTTTTGTTTTGTTTTTTGAGATGGAGTCTCGCTCTGTCGCCTAGGCTGGAGTGCAGTGGCGTGATCTCGGCTCACTGCAAGCTCTGTCTCCCGAGTTCACGCCATTCCCCTGCCTCAGCCTCCCAAGTAGCTGGAACTACAGGCACCTGCCACCACGCCCAGCTAATTTTTTGTATTTTTAGTACAGACGGGATTTCAACGTGTTAGCCAGGATGGTCTCGATCTCCTGACCTCGTGATCCACCCGCATCGGCATCCCAAAGTGCTGGGATTACAGGCATGAGCCACCGCGTCCGGCCCTCCTTCCCAGTCTTTACATAGATGCTTAGGATTCAAGGGGGTTTTCTTCTCATTAGCAAGACTCTGGCACCATCACTATGTCTAGTACCAAATCTCTACATTCAGGATAGAAGGTGCAACTTAGAAATATCAGTTCATGAACCATGGGGCATCCCTTTGGGAAAATGCAGAGTCAAGCCAACTCTCTTGATCTTCCAGGCATACAAAACCTGCTTGCCCCTCCCTACTTTGAACAGTGCTTTTGAACTTTGATGGAAAAGCCACATTTGGAAGGCAAGTTATTACAGGGAAGAGATTTTTTTTTCTTTTGTCTCTAGTTCATGGTACCTTGGATAGATGCACGCTCACTGCAGAGTCCTACAAAGCACGCTCTAATGTTCAAAGGCAGGGCAGTAGTTTCTAGTAACAGCGTGGGATTTGTACATTACCTTGTTGACTTTTTATTATGCAGCAGCACCTTTTAAATAATATGCTAATCTAGCACCTTCAGTTGTTCTATATAAGAGAGTGTGATTATTCCTAAAATATTTACCAATCATTTGTTCTAAGTGCTAGGCTCTTCTGTAATATTTCCAGATCATGTCAACCCTTCCTTATTAAAATTTGAGAGCTAAAAAACAATCACTTGCTTCTGAAATCATGATTCTCGTTCTCAAAAGTGTACAGTATTCTACTGAGACTGGAAGGGGTGTTACTGAAGCCTGCATGTTCAGTGGGCTACAAGATTCCGGCTACATAACACTTCCACCAGCCTTAGAGTAAGATCACGTAGCTTTGCATTTTCCCAACCCTGTAATCTTGGGCTGCACATCTATTAGCCCGAAACAAAAGAATTCACTTCTCCTAGGCTTCTCTGCAGGTCATGCCAACCTTAACAAACTGCAGTCCCTACTGTCCCTACTGACCATTACACCGCAGAACTGTGAGGATGATGGCTCTCCAGTTTGGAAGAGAATGATGCAGGACGAAAGGGGTGGGCAAACCATGGTCTAAGTATGATATCTGAAGCTGCTTAATCTACAAAAGAAAACCCCATGTGAGGAATGGGAGATGGAGATGTGGAGGCCTAGTGTCTAAGGGCTGGCATTCAGGGGAAGGATGATATTTGTCTGTAATCTCAAAGGCTATGAAGGATGGAGCTGGGTGGATTTGGGTTCATCATGAAAAGGACCTATGAGTAAGTCAGGCCTGCATAAAGGTGATCTGGAAGCCCCCAGCTGCACCCTCAATTGGACAGGGGCTGTGGAGGGGTTTTGAACATGACTTAGCAAATGGAGCCAGATTCCTTCAATGCTCTATCCAGTCCTAACTCAATGAACTAGCTCCCTCCTTCTTTTTCTCTGTCTTCCAAACTGAACTACTATATCTCTTGCAAAACCAATTGGATAATTCTGTGTTAAGCTTCCTGTCTCCCACCCTAAGCAACCACAGATGAATGATGGTTGTTGCAGAGGTGGGCAAGTCTGGGTTCTGAGAGCTGCCATTGAACTTCTCTGTGCTGAGCTGGCATTAGCTCCTCTCCTCTCCCCTCCCCACCCTGCTTAGAGGATGCTCTCCACATTTGGAGGTTTGTGTCACACTTCTAGGTGACCAGGGTTTCTCTCCCATGAGAAGAGGAGGGACAGGAGGACTCTGTCTGAAGGTTCTGAGTTTCAGATTTGCCCATGGGCCAGACATCAGGCTCTGTCCATGAGGTGACCCAAGTCACCAGAGGAAAAGTGACTGTCCCCGATCTCCACATTAAATTTGCCCTGGGCCTCAACCAAACTCTACGCTTTTTCCTCCTAGAACAGTGAGGATATAGGCGTGGTTAAAAAGAAATCCCACAGGTCCTTCTGGAGTCTGGGGTGTGCTGGATAGGGTATGGGGAACTGGGGACCTGGGTTCTGGCTAGCTCTCTGTCCCTTACTATGAGACCCTGCGCAAGTCACCTGGGGACCTCAGTCCTCACACTGGAAAGTGACACAATGGGAAATAGAGGACAACCAGGACACCTTTTAGCCATGACCTATAATTTACATCTCTATGAGGTGACTTCACAGGCACAGATCATCTTGCATCCTCACCCCAACACACACACACACACGCACGCACACACGCACACATGCACACACACGCATGCATGCACGCATGCACACACGCACGCACGCAGTACAGTAACTGTCCATCTCAGGTCCGAGACACCCCAGGGCATCTCTAATCATCTCAAGCGACATTGATATCATTTCAGAAGAAGGAATTAATGCAAATTCACCTCAATTTTAAAATAGGTAACATCCCACCCAATACTTTCTCCCCTCCCTGGGGAGGTGTAAGTGAAGATTCAGGCACAGCTAACCTAATTGGAGGAAGTTCTGAGCAGAGTTCAGCACAGTCTAGATAAGGAATCAGTTGGGAGTTTCTGGAATCTCAAATGGAAGAGAGGGATGGAGTCAGAGAGCAGGGCATGGGCAGACAAGGACCCGCCCTGTCCTAGCATTACTCAGTCTGAATTCTCTTCTCTCACACCTTGCTTCATATGCCTAACCTGACACCGTACATCTGCTTGGTCCATGCTCAACTCAGCTGCAGCATCCTCAGGAGACAGCTGGATCAGCTAGAGAGCTTCAGAACGAGACACATCACTCTGCCAGACACCCGCAGTGCTCTAGCTCCAGGATCCAACATCTGACCACATGTCGGCAGCCACCGCTGCCCTGGCTCCACCGTTTCTCCCCAGGTCTAAGCTTAAGCCGCACCGCATTGCTTCCATTTCTTCACACTTGCTCTATTCCCTTCTACCACAGGGGCTTTGTGCAAGCTCAGCCTCAACACAAATCTTCCCCCTTCTTCACCTGGTCAATAGCCACTCATTCTTCAACATTAGTTCAACCATCACCAACCTCCCCGGCTATGTCAGTTCTCCCTGTTAGACACCCTGGCTGTTCCACATATCTTTTATTCAAAATAGTTACATATTAAAGCATTCCATTTGTGCTTACAATTATTGTAGAATTACTTCCCAGCCAACAGATGCTACAGGAGGGAAGAGACCTTTTCTGTTTAAGTATCTAGTGTAGTGCCTGGCCCTTAATAGGTGCTCAACAAAAATTTTTTAATGAATGCTTAAATACCATATCATGGGTCATGTCTGGTTGCAAAAAGATATTCATCATAATAAGAATAATAAACTATAATTAAAATATACTCATCATCATAAAAATAAATGAACTAGGCACATACTGGTGTTAAAGGTATCATTGCCTCTATTGTGGGCCATTTTAGGATGCAAGGCACAGTAGGGGTAAACAATTAAGAGAGGCTTCTGTGGTCTAGGAATGCAAGATCTAGTAAATATATAATGTCTCCAGCAAGAGAAAGGAGGACAAGCAAGTCAGAGCAAGCTGCCCACTGGGGTGGGAGAAGGGAATGATAAAAGGGAGGACTGGAAATATACACCAAAGTGAGTCATTAATACAACATTTCTATTCACAACTCAGAATTCACTGAACAAAAAATGGCCATTCTGTATAAGATTCCAATTAAATGCATTATTGTTGTATCTGATTGTGCTAGTGCCTGTCGCTAATCCATGCCACAATGATTCATGCTTAAAAAAAAAAAAAAAAAAAAAAAAAAAAAGGAGAAGCAATTGGCTATAAGGGCCACCACAATGCATTTCTAGATAAGAGCTCAGTGACTGTTAAGGGGCACCTGCGTAAGAGCTCTGTTAACAATGCTAGGCAAGGAAGAAAACCCCAGGGCAGATGCCAGATGGAGCAAGAGACAAACATGCATTTATTTTCCCTTTACTCCAGATAGCTCATTAAATTTCTTTTTTTTTTTTTGAGATGGAGTCTCGCTCTGTCACCCAGGCTGGAGTGCAGTGGCACGATCTCGGCTCTCGGGTTCACACCATTCTCCTGCTTCAGCCTCCGGAGTAGCTGGGACTACAGGCGCTCATCACTACGCCCAGCTAATTTTTTCTATTTTCAGTAGAGATGGGGTTTCACCGTGTTAGCCAGGATGGTCTCAATCTACTGAACTCGTGATCCGCCCGCCTCGGCCTCCCAAAGTTCTGGGATTACAGGCGTGAGCCATCGCGCCTGGCCTAGCTCATTAAATTTCAAGGAAACTTCAGAATTTAAAACTCACAGCAATGTAGAGAACAGGAGGGGCATCTTCAATGGAGAAGATACTTCATCAAATTTGGAAGGTGAAAGCAAAGGGAAAGTCTGACTAAAATAACATAGAGCAAGCTATACCCTGGACTTCCTGCAAAGAGGGCTACAGTGAGGGAGGGGCCCATCTGCCCACAGAACTGAAGCAGGCACTGGCCTCAGGAGCCCCAGATAACAGCCGGCTCCTGGACTTTTTATTCCAGAATGAACTCTATCAGTTGGAGCTTCCAGGCAAGTTTTTTTATCCCGTCCATGCTAAATAAAAACAACTACAAAGTGCCAGGCATCTGAGGAACCCCTGCAATGTAAAGAGGAAAAATAACAAACAGAGGAAACAATTCCAGAAAAAATAAAAACAATGAGGGGAACAGAAGAGAAATTACTAGGAAAAAACATCCCCAGATCAGAAGCTCAGATCTGAGATGCTATTTCATTCATAAAACAAAAAACAGAATAATGCTGTAAAGAAGAAATAATTAGAGAACAAAAAAAAAAAAAAGTTTGGAAAGTAAACAATTTGGATTGTGAAAATAATAACAAACAATAGAAAGTGAAATTTACAAAATCTGCCAAATCACAGACCAAAAGTTGGGCAATAGAAGATAAAAGAGATAGAGAACCACTCCTTACGTCCTTAGCCACCACCCTTTCCTTGTTTTTCCACTTTCCTTTTATCTCTTGGAATATCTCATCAGCTGATATCTATTAAAGGAGAAGGGAATTGTCCCCCAAGAGACTAAGTTCTGAGCAGATGAATGAAAAATGGCTACCTCCAGGCACATCAGTGTGAAGTTTCAGGACACAAAGAGTTAGCAGAAGATCCTAGGCTTCCAATAGGAAAAAGTAAAATAAAAGCTCACCTACAAAGAAACGAAAGCCAGACAGGCATAGAAGGAATATTTGCTGCTAGAAGGTAATGGAACAATGTGTACAAAATTCTGTGAGAACTGAACATCAACCTCAAATTCTAAATTCAACCTAGCTCAAATGTGAAGTCAAATTAGAGATTAAGACATGCAAGGATTCAAAGTATATCTCCACACACCTGTAATCCCAGTACTTTGGGAGGCAGAGGCAGGCAGATCACTTGAAATCAGGAGTTCGAGACCAGCCTGCCCAACATGGTGAAACCCTGTCTCTACCAAAAATACAAAAAATTAGCTGGGCATGGTGGTGGGCGCCTGTAATCCCAGCTACTCGGGAGGCTAAGGCATGTGAATCACTTGAACTCAAGGGGCGGAGTTTGCAGTGAGCTGATATTGCTCCACTGCACTCCAGCCTGGGCAACAAAGCAAGACTCCACCTGAAATACATACATATATATATATATATTCTGACCCCCTTTTCCTGGGAGGTTATCTGGAAATGTACTCCAGCTTTTGCTTATTGTAAAAGAGTAAACTAAGAAAGACGAAAACAGCGATTGGGTAACAGTAGCTCCAGTGAGGGCCTCCCAAGCTGCAGCTCTGTGGGAGGACTTAGGAGCAAGCGGAAGAGAGAGCTCTCCTGGAGAGAGGTCCTGGGAAAATAGGGTTACCTACACAGGGAGCTGACAGTCTGGGGAAACTAGAGAGTGTGGAGTGTGATAAAGGCATTAAAAGCAAGGAAGCAATGAAAAGAATTAGAAACTACTGAAAGAGAGCAACTTCTTGTAGAGGTAGAATAATGCTTAAGAACAAGGTCTCTGAACCTCTGTGGGTTTGAATTCTAACCCTGCCACTTTCTAGCTGTGTGACCTTGAGCAAATGACTCAGCCTCTCTGTGCTCAGTTTGTCAGCTCTCAAGCAGAAATCATAATGGGACCAACTTAGAAGGCTGTTGTGAGGAATAAATGAGTTAATATTTCTAATGCCCTTAGAAGAAAAGAACCTGTCACCTGATTTATGGTATGTAAAGTTTGCTAAATAAATTTTTAAAAAAATTCTAAAAGCCGTATGAAAAATATGGTCATCCAAATAGAAAGAATAGATCCCAATGATAACAAGGTAATAGGCTTAAAAATAAAGAATGCAATGGTTTCCACGTGATCGGCTAATGTCAGAGTTTAAGGACATTGTCTGTTTGGAGGGTGCGGGGGATGGGCAGGGAGTAGTATTTTTCCTAACAATAAAAAAGAGAGGCGGCCGGGCGCGGTGGCTCAAGCCTGTAATCCCAGCACTTTGGGAGGCCGAGACGGGCGGATCACGAGTTCAGAAGATCGAGACCATCCTGGCTAACACGGTGAAACCCCGTCTCCATTAAAAAATACAAAAAACTAGCCGGGCGAGGTGGCGGGCGCCTGTAGTCCCAGCTGCTCGGGAGGCTGAGGCGGGAGAATGCGTAAACTGAGGCCCGGGCTGCTGTGAAGCTGAGATCCGGCCACTGCACTCCCAGCCTGGGCGACAGAAGCGGGAACTCGTCTCAAAAAAAAAAAAGAGAGGCAAACATAACCTCCAGGAAAAACACCCCCCATACCTCTCCCCACCAAGAAAACTCTTTACAAGTAAGGCAGTATCTGAACGCAGAACAAATTAAAATATGATGAGCTTATGCATAAATGCTAGAGTGTGAGAAAGGAGATCATTGGCATATGATGCTCTGTAGAATCAGCCAGACCCTCCTCTATCAGGCGTGAATCCACAGGGCAGTGTGCAAAGACGTGTCAATCAACTGGGTAGGAACAGGAGACTGTGGCCTTCATTGTGAGCCAGTATTTCCCAGTTGATTCTATAGGACCAGTCACATAAATCGCCTCGATCACATTTTTCAAAAATAAATCTAAATCTAGACAAAGTTTCACTTCCTCCCCCGACAAAACGTGCTCCCTCCAAGAAAACCCAAATTTAGGTCCAGTCCTTTCCCAAACCTAAAGACAAGAAATAAAAGCAATAAGCAAACTACGGTTTCCAGTAACTGGGCCAGGATAAGCTAGAATTCTGGGAATTGCTGTTCTTATTAGAAATGTCACAATCAAAGTACACATCAGCCAAGAGGGAGGCATGACATAAATGCTGTTGCTGCTTCTGGTGTAACAAATTGTCCCAGCGTTCCAGGCCTTCTGCTGTCTTTACTCTTGTTTGGGGATGGAGCGGGGCAGGGGCGTTGGTGTGTGTGTGTTTCTTTGGGTTTCTGTATTCCATAGCTACATTCTTCAAACCAAGAGCTCGACCTCCGAGAAAAACTCTCCCTCCAACATGCCTCCAGTCAATGGAGAATGAATCGCTGGCTCCTCTGCACTCACAAGTCCACAGGCAACTCTGTCATAGCACCTGTCACATGGCACTGCCATTATGATCCTGCTATCCCCTCCCCTGCTTGGTGAACTCCAGAAGGAAAAGACTAACCATAACACACTCATCACTGTGTCCCCAGTGCCTAGTGCAGTGGCACAGTCACTAGTAGGGAGGGAGAGAGAGGGACAGTGTCAGGGAGAGGCAGAGAGAGAGAGAGGAGAGTGGGAGAGAGAGGGTGAATGACAGGTAGAGGGACAGTGGGAGGAGAGAGAGACTTTGAGTCTTATTTTCTCCCCTGTTGCCCTTCCTCCTCATTTTTGGTTTTCTCATTACTAAACATTCGTGGAATTTAGGAACCTACCTTCTACGGATAGCAGGACATAACAATGGTCAATGATCAATGCCGGGATAGAAGGAGAGGTGTGAGTTGGAAGCCTGCCTGATGCCCCAGCCACCTCTCCATGCCATGCGGCCTCCAGTGTGAGTCCGTGCTCCAGACCATGCATCAAACTGCCAGCTGGTCACCTGCCTTGGGAAGTTCCATGGGCAGTTCACACTCAGCCAGGCTAACAGTGGACCCCGAACTGCTTTCCTGCCTCCAGGCCCACCCCTATGGCTGTACTCTCACAGGGCTGCAGATCTGGAAGGTTTGCCTGCTTGGGGCCTTTCAATCCGCCTGCCCCGGCCCCTCACATACCATTATCTGTAGGATAAAGTTCAAGGTCCTCAGAAAAGCAGACGAGGCCTCCTCTCATCAGTGCCCATCCTCCTCCTCCATTTTCATCCCATCTTCCAATCACATCCCCCAGATCTCAAAGACACTGTACTGTTTCTTACCTCTGTGCTTGGTCAACTGGTACGGCTCTTTCAATACGCCGCAGAACACTCACCTTCTCTTGGAAGCATTTTTCTGAAATTACTTCTGAACCCCCCACCCACGCAAGCTGTTACAAGCCCTACTTCTCCCCTCCCATGAGGCCTGTGGTGAACAGCAAGCTTAGGATTCAATGAAATCCTGCTGTAAGCATGTGGAATGCAACTCAGAGAAGTCAGGTAACTTGCTCAATGTCACACATGCTGTAAGTGGTAGAGCCATGACCCAGATTTTGCACTCCTGATGCAACACCCCTACCATGGATGGTGGCGGCTTTCTGTGATTTCACCCTTGAAGCAGGAGCCTCCTGCTTGGCGCCTCCCGTCCTGAGCTCCCTGTGTTGCTGGGAGCCCAGCTCTGTGCAGAGTGGGGATGGAGGCCAGCGGATTGCCTTTCCTTACCTGCCTCTCGTGTGTCCTGCACGTCAGGCCAGAAGCTGGGCTGGAAACCTGGTAGCCATGGGCTCCTGCCCCACAGTCTGGAGATTGGGACTGAACCACGGGAAGCTGCCCGAGGCCACCTCCATGACTATGGGGCCTGCACTCCCACCCACAGGTGAAGGGAGTCACTCACTTCGATTTCCTGCACCTTCTCACAGACCGAGGCTTTTCTCCCTCCTGACATAACTGCCACTAACTGCTCTCTCCTCAGGATTCCTGGCCTCCATTTGGCCCCAGTCCCTGCCAATCCCCTTGGAGATAAAATTTCTGCTCCTCACAGAGTGCCCAGGCCAGGCCTTCCTCGCAGCCTTCTTTATCCACATCACTGACGCCTCTGGATTCGTCTCAACGACGAACCTCTCACTCTGCCTGCGGCTGCGCTGAGCCTCAGGTGTCCTCTGCGAATCCTTGGTGACTCTCTGTTTCAGCGTCCCTTTCTAACTGTGGGCTCCTCAAGGGTGGAGACTAAGTGTTACTTTTGTTCCGTAGCCACAAGGCTTGGGCCAGGCCACAGTAGGGACACTAAGCATTCCGGTGTCATCGCTTCTACCCTGCACCATTCCACAGCCCCTCTGGAGCCTCCCTACCCACACATGCTGCCTCCGCCTCTTCCCCACAGTGGAAGCATCTCAGGGGTAAGATCTGTGGGCCTGCAGCAAATTACATGATGCCCCTGAAGCTTCAGCTATAGCTCCAGGGCAGGGTGAAGGCCCGAGGAGAAAGGAACAGGAGAGGGAGTTTGGGACCACCTCTGGGAGTGCCGGGAGTGGGGTGTAAACAAAATATCTTCCTACCCAAACAGTAGAGGCTCAGAGAGTTTGAGGGGTGAGGGTAATGATGGCCTTTGGGCTGTGGACCATGGGGTCTAGGAAGAGCCAGAACGACAGCCTCGGGGGCAGACACAGAGCAAAGCATGAAAAACAATCCCAGAGATGCTGAAGGGGCTGGGCCAACGCCTGGGAACCAGGTGCAAAGCAAAGAGGCTGCGGTGGGAGGAAGAGGTAGAATCTGCGGCGGGAGGAAGAGGCAGAATCTGGGTAAGGGCCTTGAGGGCCTCGGGCGTGGGGCAAGGGCTCTCATTAGACGTGTGCAACTGCATTTGCGGTAACGACCATCCGGTAAGGGCAACCAATGACATGAGCGTGAATGCAGACCTCTTCCTCTTGACACTGGGGAGCCACTGAAAGTTTTTTAATCAGGGAGGTGACAAAATCCTATCTCTGCCTGGAGGAGGATTCATCTCAGGAAGAAGAGATTAGGAAACAGCCAAAATGTTCGCAGCTCCGTGGGGAGCTAATCCAGCATCCAGAAAGTGCTGCGGGCAATCTCCGAAAGCATCAACGGAAAGGAATAGCCCTGTTTTGGAGACTGCAGATATCCACGGCAACAAACCACAGCTGGACATGGAGTATTTTCTCTAATCTTAAAATGTAAAAGCGTAACGAGGACATTCTATCACAACGGCACTCACATTAATGTTTGAAGACCATACATTTCGAATCCACCCAGGGTCTCTCATTATTGGAATCTGAAAAACAAAAACATTATTGATTAATAGAAATGTTCTGGAATTAGGTGGTGGTAATGGTTGCATAACTCTGCCAACATACTAAAAACTCACTGAACTCTACACTTCAACATGGTGAATTCGGTGGTATGTAAGCTATATGTCAATTTAAAAAAATTAATTAGTAAGAAGAATGTGTGGCCGGGTGCAGTGGCTCACGCCTGTAATCCCAGCACTTTGGGAGGCCAAGGCAGGCGGATCACCTGAGGTCAGGAGTTTGAGACCAGCCTGGCCAACATGGTGAAATCCTGTCTCTACTAAAAATGCAAAAATTAGCTGGGCATGGTGGTGGGCAGCTATAATCCCAGCTATTCAGGAGGCTGAGGAAGGAGAATCACTTGACTCCCAGGGGCGGAGGTTGCAGTGAGCCGAGATCATGCCACTTCACTCCAGCCTGAGCAAAAGAGCGAAAATCCATCTCAAACACACAAACAAAAAAGAATGTGGTGTCTTTTCTTTGAGCACATTCAACTATGTTGTGTCAATTACATAGGGTGCGTTATGAGGTTGGAAACGCCCTGTCTCTCTTACTCTTTCACTCTTTCTCCATCTTCACTTCCTCCCCAAAGCACGTGGATCCTATTGATAAAGGTATAAGGAGGTCAGGCGGCATGAAAAAATGATGGAATTGGAAGTCAGAAGACATGACTCAAGTGCTGCCTCTGCTGTTTCTTAGCCACAGGACTTGTTTTCTCACCTGTAAAGTGTAGGTAACAATAACCCCTGCCCTGCCGAGCGATGGGAGTTATTGTGAGCATTAAGTCAGTTCATTCAGGCAAAAAGGCAAAGCCCAATTCAGGTACTAGCTATTAGGACTGTTGGCATGGCGCTATCCTAGCAGGTAGGACATATGCAGTACCCCTTTCTCACAAGTGTCCCAGTTAGAACTGCACAAATGGCACACGGAGTAGGCCCAGCCTTCCTAAGGGATGTATTGTCCTAGGCCTAAAATTATACTTAAATTATACTGAAAAACATGTGTGCTCTGAGTTCAACTGCCAACAGCCCAGAATAAACAGCTCCAGAAGCCCCTAACTCTCTTCCCCGTCCTGTCCCTCCTTGGCCCTGCACCTCACCTCATATTCATCTGACCCACTTAACTTTTCCAGCACATATTTGTTGACTGACTGTTAGTTAATGGTGTTGCTTTATATCATGACATAGAATAGCTCTAGGGGTCATGTACTTTGCTAGGTACTGGGAACACAGCAACAAATGAGATGCAAATCTTGTCCAAAAGTCACTCATAAGCTAGTGGAGGGCAGGAAGACAAGAGAGCACAGAGGAGGAAGTTAAGCGTCTGCCCATGGGTAATGCAGGGAAGGTTCCGTGCCTTCTGAAGGAGGGGACAGTTGAACTGCCTCTGCAGGGTGAGTGGGAACTCTGGGAGAGGAGAGGACAAGAAAGGCTGCTCCAAGCAGAGCAGAGAGCATGTTCAAAGAAACAAAGTCATTGCACAAGTGTTGGGACAGCAAGGTGCCCCTCGTGACTCCAGAGTAGTTGCACACATGCAGGAGGCATGAGGGGGTGCCGGGGGGACCACGGGGCAAGGAGGCAGGGGAGAGTGAGACCGGCACGGCAAGGGCCTCACATGCCCCCAGGAGGACCTCTGGCCTTGTGCTCTAAACCAGCCAGTTTCATTTTTTTAAGAATGCCCTCCTCAAACAACAACTCTTGCTGGAGCCCATTATGTAATTAGAAAAAAGGGCAATGGCTATGGTCAAAAGGCGAAGGGGCCTGGAGTCTTGGTTACAGAAACCCTGAGGCTCTCAGAGCAGTGTGAGAGCAGTCACTGTGCACCACTGGGGACTACAGAGGAAGGGAGGGATGATCAGATCTGTGTCTTACAAGGACCACGCTGACCTCCGAATGGGGGGTGCATTCGAGGCAGAGAAGTGAACTTGAAGGTTATTCTAGCAAAGGATGGCTGGGATATGGACAAAGGTGAGGACAGTGGGACAAAGAGGAAGATGAGCTCTGAACACAACCACATGGTAGAATCACCAGGAAATGATATGCAACTTGGATTGGGGGATTGAAGTACAGGGAACTTTCAAGGATGCCTGAAGTTTCTAGTCTGGGTGACTAGGTAGATGATTGTATCTCTCACTAAATTAGGAAAGCAAGAGGGATGAATTTAGGGAGGAATAGTCTCCTGGAACCACATCCAAAATAAAAAAGGATAGATTTTCCTTTAAGACAGAACCTGGGAAAGAAGGCAGATGTGTGTTATAGGATTCTATCCAATCTGGATCCTTGCTGGGGAAGCAGAGGTAAGGCCGTTGATTTCTTTATCTATATGTTGCTTAATATGGAAGCTAATGAAGTCCTCATTTCAACAGAGCAATGCATTTGAAACACTTCTTGGAATCCAGTTGCTGCTTCTATTTCACCTCCTCTGGAATATTTCAGCATGCTACAAAAATCATGCAACTTGGGTACAGATGTTCTAGACTATCCAACTCAAATTCTTCAGGGGCCACCAACACAGTCACACGGGCACCAGAATTCTCTGCCTACAATAGTTGGATTGATTTCACACTCACGAGGTAGGCTAGGAAAGCTGCCAGCAGTTTAAATTCACAGTGTTTGGATTTGGCACCAATTCAAAATGAAGTTTTAAATCAAACACAAGATATATTCTTGCACTGCCAGAGGAGCAATATCTCTGACCCCCAAGCGTCTGGTTTGAATTCAGAGATTAAATATAAACACAAGAGCACCAAAAATGGTGACCCAGTATATTTCAACAATAATTTCTTTCACAGCTAAGAAGAAAATAGGCTCATTCTGCCCACAACTATTTGTCTGTTGTAATTCGAAATTCCAATATAAAATGTGAAGCTCAGCCATTTGGATTCCGGCATCAAGCAGTTGGCAGTCATGGTGGAAGCCAAAAATGAACCTGGCTTTTAACTCCAGTTTTTCTACTAGAAGCTGTGTGGCCTTGGGCAATAAATTACCTTTCTAAGCCTCAATATTCTCATTTGTAAAGAAAGGCTAACAATAAAATACTTACCTTAACTGATGTAAGAAGCAAAAGATAGAATACTGTGAAAATAGTAACGTACCATACAGATGTCAGTGGCTACTCCTGGATGATGGTCATGAAGTGGAAGATTCAAGGTCAGAAATAGGTGAGCATCTTCAGAGCAGATGGTTTGCTTCTATCATGAGCTGCATGATTGTTCAGGTCCTTGTTCAGTGCATTGGCTACCAAAGCCACATTCCTGTTTTCGGTGTGATCAGACTCCAGGAAACACATGCTTGCGTTAGCCTCCTTCTCAACTCTATTGTTTGTCTTGATTTCTTTCTTCCTTTTATTTCTCATTTAACATAGATTTATGTAACTGCTATGGACTGAATATTTGTGTCCCCACCCATACCCTTGCCACCATAAATGCATATAATGAAGTTCTAATCCCCAAGGCGATGGTATTTGGAGGTGTGGCCTTGCAGAAGGTGCGGGGTTATTAGGTGATGAAGATAGAGCTTTCATAAATTGGATTACTGCCCTTACAAAAAGAGACAGGAGAAAGATAATCTCACTTTGCTATGTGAAGACACAGCAAGAAGGCAGCTGTTTGCAAACCCTGAAAGAGAGCCCTCACCAGAACCTGACCATGCTGGCACCTGATCTTGGTCTTCTAATCTCCAGAACTATGAGAGATCAATTTGAGTTATTTAAGTCACCCAGTTTATGATATTTTTCTTATAATAGCCCAATCTGGCTAAAACAGAAATCCTGTTGTGTTTTGAACCATTTTTTGTCTATGGATATATACAGCAAAGGATAGACAGGTGATAGATTAGATAGATAGATAGATAGATAGATAGATAGATAGATAGATAGATAGACAGATAGATGTGATAAATAGAAAAAATGGAAAAATGCTTAGAGAATGAACACAGTAAATGTAGATAGATGAGCAAAAGGAAGATGGACACTTTCCTGCTTTCTTTCTCTGGGTTATGTTGTTTGCTTGCTCCCTTGACTATGCCAATTATTACTGTATAAAAAGTACTTGAAATAGAACCTCCAAGACTGGTCTTAGTCAGGGCCTCTGCCACTTGAGAGTGGAATCATACTGACCATTGTGTTACCCTCTCTGAGTTTCAGTTTTCTCTCCTAAAGAATTTACATGATACTACCTACCTCATGTAAGTTCTGCTATGAGAGTCAGATGGAAAACGTACTTGAAAGTAACCAGCTCATGGTAGATACTCAATGAAGCTGAAATTGAATTCCAATCACAGCCTCATTCAGATTAAGACCCAGGTCACAGTTCCTTGTAATCTTCATGTGGCTGGGCTCACTGCTACAGTTCCTGCCATGATTTGCTGGAAGTCACATATCTGGAGCCTACGTCCAAATTCACATTCAGATCTGTGGGACTCCAAAGCTCTTGCTGCTGTTTCATTGATGGTGCAATATTTAAACAGCATACATCTCACAAACACAGAAGGAAAAGAGAGAGAGAATTCACAGAGAGTAATGTTTCCAGATTATCAGGCCCAAAGTGGCAGGCTGCTCCCAGTTTACAAATGGGGTGTCCAACGTTCATTTGTAAATTTTTGTAAAAGCAGGGTAACATTTTCACATAGAAACAGTACTACCAAAGTCAGCTTTTCCAGGACAAGAAAGGCAGAGAAAACTATAGCATAACTGAAGAAACAATGGCAGCGTATAACTCAGGACCTAAAGGCATTATTGTTGGTTTATACAGTCTGCTTTCATGGGAAAACCCATTCACAGTCCAATGGAAGATTCCAGGAATGTGTGGGAACCATCGAAAATGTAAGAGAAGAACCCTGGCCTGGAAATCAGGCAATCCAGGCTTTAGCGCTGGTGTCGCTAACTTGTTGCAAAGCATTGACAAGGTATCGCCCTTCTCTGGGTCTCAGTTTTTCCATCTAACAGAGGCTCGAGTTACACTCGGTGATTTCTAAGGGCTTTTCATCTCCAAAATTCTGCATCTATATGCATACACCCTCCTACATCATGATTCCAACAATGATACCCCCTTCCTTTTGTAGCCTGGTACCCTCTGTTGAGATAAAGGAAGAAGATAAAGGAAGGTTTGCTCTGAGTAGGGGAGAGATGGGGTGAAAGGGATGGTGTTATATGTATGAGGACTCCTCCTGGGACAGTTCTGGCAAATCTGATGAGATAACCACTTGTGATCTCCAACATGGGTTTTGGAGTCAAACTGTCTAGAATGATCTAGGGTAGAATGCTGGCTTCACCACTTACCATCTGTGTGGTCTCGAGGAATTCATTTAATATTCCTGAGCCTCCATTTCCCCTCTATAAAGGGGGAATAACAATGACAATAATAATAGTAGTAGCTTTGTCATAGGGACTTTGTGAGGATTAAAGGAGATACTTCATGTCAAGTGCTCAATATATATTCATTATCATCATCATTGTCATCATCATCACCACCATCATCATCATCACCTTCCCTTCCTCCCGTTGAGAGGTGCATAAACTGGGTTCTAACTGTAACCCTGGCCTGCTGGGTGACTTTGGCAAGTTTTTTCCCCTCTTTGGGTCAGCTTTCCTATTTATCAAATGCCTAGATTATATCAAAGCAAGGGTACCTAACTGGCCAAGTGCAACACAACTGATCTCCATCTCCAGTGCCTTCTGCTCCACTGAGCACATCACACCACATCGTTCCCAGCTGAAAACTTTTCATGGCTCCCTATTGCCCGGGAGTTAAGGCCCAGTTCTGGCATGCATGGTCCTGCACGATCCACTCCTGCCTGCCCACTTGCCTCACCTCCTCTCCCATGCCTCATTCTCCACTCCAGGGACATGCACACTGTTCCCATCTCAATGACTAGGCTCCCCTGGTTCCTCCCAGTCAAAGGTTGACCCTCCACCCAAATCTGTCCTTGGAGCCATTTCCATTACTCAAAAACCAGCTCTCCATGGGGCCTTCTCAGAGTTCCCCCTTGGCAAATAATCGTCCTCCTCTGTGCTGACTCAGCATTCCAAAGAGAAGGCCACAGTGCAGTAGGCAAAAAGTGAAACTGATGAGAGTCAAGCTGCTGGATTCCAGCTGTGGGAGAGCCGACAGTGAAGGGTAATGCCCATTCCCTGGGTGGCTGAAGGCAGGTCACTGCTCCTCTTAGGGCCTAGTTTCCTTCTCTGTCCTGTTAGTTAGGAGAGATGACCTCCAAGGGTCTAGGTGAAGGTTGCTGCCCCACTGCCTGACACAGCCGGTCTTGGATGCCAATCTGATGCCAAACTGTGATCATTATTCAGGGTCTTTCTCAGTGAGGCCCAATTCAGTTCACTTGCCCAGGATCTTCTCACATGAAACTCTTGAAGTCCAGCCAGCTTCTCTAAGGGGCCTACTCAGTCATAATTAGTGGAGACCACTCACTCATCATTGAAACATGTCAGAAGAGTCATTTGAAGGAAGTAATCATGCCTGGGTCAATGGTAGGATCCATCCCAGCAGGCAAGTGAGCACCCGGGGTGCTTATAAGAAGCAGCAGCGCTTGATTGGGAAGGGCTCCGGCCACTCCCTTTCTCCCTTGCCAAGCCACATCCAGTCACAAGCAAATCCTGCAGCTCCACCTCCAGTGGGGGACCCCAACCACTTCTCCCATGCATGCACCACCACCCAGTCCCAGCCACACTGCTTTCTCTCGCGGCTCCAGCAATGGCCTCACAGTCAGTCTGTTTCTTCTCCTCACCAGCTCTGCTCCTCACAGCAGCCAGAGGAACCTTCTGGAATGTTAGATCACGCCACTCCTCAGCTCAAACCCCCCCTCCCCATGCTCCCCAGTCTGCTCAGTAAATTCCAGGGCCCTACAGTGGCCTCAGGGCGTCTGGCCAGGGTTCCGGACTCACCTCCTGCCACCTCTTCATCATCCATGGTGGCTTCTTCCACCTTAGGGACTGTGCATGAGCTGTTCCTCTGCCTGGCAGATCCTCCCTAAGCCTCCTTCTCTCACTTCATGCTGGTCTCTGCTCCAATGACCCCTCCTGGAAGGGAATTTCTTGGTCCATCTGATCATCCCCGACCTCCTTACCCTGCTGTCTTTTTCTTCTTAGCACTTTATCAGTATCTGATGTTAGATACTTATTCTTTATTTGTTTTCTGTTTTTCCTACTAAAATGTAGGACCTTCCTTTCTCTCCTACCATACCCCCAGCACCTATGATAATGCCTCACGTGTAACAGGCTCTCTCCTAAGAGGTGCTGTATGGCTAATCGCTACAAAGGTTATGTTTAGTCAGTACCCATGCTCTTTCACCAAAGCTATTTCCACTTTTTAATGACAGTCATGAAGTTTTAGAGCTGGGAGGAAGAGCTCTTTTTGGCCCTTTTGATATTTTGATAGAAGCTATGAATCCTCTCCCCACAAAATGCACATTCACCCAGAAACCTGCACACCATTTTAGGTGGCTCAAAAACCTGTCACATTACCTAGAAACATCTTTTAGTTAATGAGCCCCCAGATATAGACCACCTCCTCACCCCACGCTCCAAGAGGGTAAGTGCTTGCTCAAGGTCACGCAGCTCTAACCTGATGGGAGTTCCCCAGAATATCATGGCAATGGAAAGATAATTAATACTCAAGGGAATTGGATCTAAGCCCTGGTTATAATATTTAAAAATGTTTGGTCTTGAGTAGGTCTTGAGCACTGTAAGCCTTAGGAGTTCCATTTCTTCAGTTATAAAATGAGCTTAATAATACTTGCTCCATCTTCCAAGATAACAAGCGCAGGTTGAATGCTTCTAATGTGTGTATCTTCGATCACTCTCTGAGTTCATCTGATGACACTGGGCCCACCCAGGTAATCCAGGATAATCTCCCTATTTTAAGGCCAGTGATGAGTAACCTTAATTCCAACTGCAACCCTCATTCTTTCCTTTACCACATAATGTAAATTTTTCACAGGTTCTGAGGATGAGGATGGGGCATCTTTGGGGGACCACTACTCTGCTTCCCTCCTAATGGGCTTGCCCACACCTCCCTGTATCACCCTGCAGTTCACTCGCCTTGCTGCAGCCAAAGTCTTTTTTTTGTAACACAATTTGGTTATGTCACTGTATTAGTCCGTTTTCATGCTGCTGATAAAGACATACCCGAGACTGGGCAATTTACAAAAGAAAGGGGTTTAATGGACTTACAGTTCCACATGGCTGGGGAGGCCTCACAATCATGTTGGAAGGCAAGGAGGAGCAAGTCACATCTTAAGTGGATGGCAACAGGAAAAGAGAGAGCTTGTGCAGGGAAACTCTCATTTTTAAAACCATCAGATCTTGCGAGATTCATTCGCTATCACAAGAACAGTGCAGGAAAGACCTGCCCCCGTAATTCAATTACCTCCCACCAGGTTCCTCCCACAACACACGGGAATTATGGGACTTACAATTCAAGATGAAATTTGGATGGGAACACAGCCAAACCCTATCAGTCACCTCTATGATTAAAACCATTATATCACTTCCCACTGCTTTTAGAAGTAAATACAAAAAAAAGTATACAATTTTCTAAGGCCCCCTGAACTTGGTGAATGGTTTTCACCCACACTTGCAGTCTCATTTCCCACTTGCTCCCTTTGGTCTCTCTGGCCCAGTCACACTAACCTTTCAACCCCTCCTATTCAGCTTACTGCATCCAGCCCCATGGCCTTTGCACATGCTACTCTCTGTGTCTGAGATATGCTTCCACTGGATAGCCTCTCTTCACCCTCCAGGCCACAGCCAAGTGTCCCTTCCTTGTAGGGGCTGTTCCTGGTCTCCTCAACCTGCTCACACCCTGTTTACACCCTCTCATAGGGCACCCTTGTAACTCGTTCATGGCACTTAGTGCAGTTTGCAAATTTACATTTGTTTGCATACTCAGCTGATGACAGTATCCTTCCAAAGGAACAGTGCCTGTTGGTCTCATCATTGTGTTTGCAGCAGTGGCTGGCACTGGTAGTCAATAAACACTTGTTGAATGGAAAAACAAAGGTGTTTTTTTCAATATACAGATGAACTCAGAAGGTCAAGGGACTTGGCCAAGGCCACCCAGCTAAAGTGGTGGGGGGAGGGTGAGCTGGGATTTGACTAAGTTTGACTTACTTCAAAGCCATAACACCATACCATGTGCATTTCAGGCTACTATTTATAGGAGGGGGCTGGAGATGGCTTTATTTGATGAATAAGCCACATCCAGTCACAAGCAAATCCTGCAGGCCATTCATCAAATTTTCCCATTTCAAAAGATGAAGGTTGTATTGATCTCTGCAGCCCTCAAGGGGCCTCATGTCTTGGGCTTTTGTCTGATCAATCCCGTGGCCAGTAAGCAGTGGAAGTTCCCACCACTAACATGTGGAAGTTCTCCCCTGTTCCTGATCATGTCCTCCCAGCCACTTTGAGAGGTGAGCTCCTCCAGGCCTCACCATTGATAAATGGTGTCTACCTAGTCCAGTGCCCAGTGTTTACCTAGACATCTGACACACAAGTGTGTGTGGCCTCTGGAGGTACTCAGATAGCAGGATCCCCGGGAGAGGAAACTCCATGGAGCAGAGTCCTGCAGGGGAGCCCGGGGAGACAGAGGACCCAGGGCTGGGGATCCCAGCTGTGTGACTGTGAGAGGTTTACCCCTGTGTCTTGGCCTCATTGTCCCTGAGTGTACGATGAGGGGCTGGATGCTTGGTGCTTCCTGCTAGAACATTCTGTGATTCTAGTGAGTATCCAGCACAATCTTTGGTTCCAGACTTCATGGACACTCCATATAGAAGGGACCCTAGATATAACTAGCTTTAGTATGTGGAAGGGACTTGGATTTAAGTCCCAGAATACAAATCTCTGCCCATTAGAAGTGATCTCCAGTGTGAGCTCCTACCCAAGCCTCATATCCCACTGGACACATCACAATCCAGGGTGGTAATGTGCTACCCAGCTCTGCCTTCCCTGGGTGGGGCCTCACAGTTGCCACTATTTCAGGCCCAGATGCAACCACAAAAGTGAGCTCAATATGGAAGGCTGAAGCTTCACATGAGATGCATGTGTGTACATATATTAGATTAAAGATGGCCTCAAATTCTTTGCTACTCCTTCCACTGAGAGATAGAGTCTAATAACCCTCCCCTTAAATCTGAGCTAACCTAAGTGACTTGTTTGATCAATAACTTGCAGGACAAGTGACATTCTTCATCTTCTGAGGCTAGGTCATAAGAAGCCTAAGCATCCTCCTCATTCTGGGGGATGCCAGCTACCAGGTAAGAGGTTTGACTACCATGAGATGCCAAGCCTGAGAGGCCTTGTGTGCTGACTCCTGTCAATGGTCCCAGGTGAGCCAAGCCTTCCAGCCACCCCCACCAAGGCAGCAGTCAGGTCAGGGAAGCCATCTTGACCCTTCCAGGCCAGCCCATCCACCAGTCAGGTACTGCAGAGTCATCTCAGTCAATGCCATGAGGAACAGAAGAATCATCCAGCTGAGCCCCCCGCTCAGGTTTCCAACCCATTAAATCATGAGATACGATAAAATAATTATTGTTTTAAGCCACTAAATCTTGAGTCAGTTTGTTTTGGAGGAATAACTAGAATAGAACATGTATGTGGGGGTAGGCGGCAGGGAGGCAGGTCTAGTTTGTGTGTTTCTGTGTGTAACTGCATCTATGTATTTGTATCATGATGGGGAGAGACTAGTTGCGTCTATTTTTGCAAGTACCTATGAGTTTGCCTGTTATACAGTTTGTACTTCTGTGAGTTTGATACGTGCCTGTTTGTGTGTATATATGGCAAAATAATGAGGCAAGTCCTCCTGTATAAAATCTAATCCTGCTGCTTAATCACCTCCTTGCCTATTTATGAAAAGAGCTAGTGCAGACCAGAGATGTATGCACATGTATACGTGTCTACGTGTCTTTACAAGGAGAAAGTATGACTGAGGAACAGGTTAAGATTGGACCCCAGGGTTCTTGGGGCAGTTGCGTCAGGCTCCTTGGCACTCTGAACCTCTACCCTCTAAGCCTAGGATTGGTCACTATGAGCCAGGCAGTGGGCAACTCAGATTCACGCTATCCCTACTCCAATCCCCGCAGCAGGCAGCAGCTCCCAGAGGATTTCTCATGGGTTAGAAGTAAGTATTATGCAAAAACCAGTTCCATGGTGGGTCAGATACACTTGGAAACACTAGATAAAACAGAGATAAAGATGACTTTTCCCTCGTAGTTTCTCAGCACCTTTACTACATCACTACATTGTCAGTCTCCAACAGGGAATGTAGAATGCAGCATTTCCCCAAACCTCTAATCTTGAAAGCCCTTTCTTACTGAGCAAATAGTAGTATTTGTATGTCAGGTAACTCATTTTGGAGAAATTTTGCTGCAGAAATATCCAAACCTGGGAGGCGGTCTTCCACATGTCCATCTCCATCTATCCCCTAGGGAAGATAAGTAGTAGTCGCAAGAAATTCAAGTCTCTATCGGGAGACTCGGAAAAGGATCCATGTGAGAGTTAGGAGAGAAGGGCAATAAAAATGATAGGCAAACAAGAGTAGTTTGTGCCATAGTGAGGAGAGACAGAGAGACAGGGAGAGGCAGAGAGACAGAGAAGCAGAGACAGAGAGATAGAGACTGAGAGTGACCTGAGGTCAGAGCAAGGGGAGGCTGACCCAGCCTGCCCTGCTAACATTACTGTTAGCATAGTGCATACTCTTTGTTCAGTCCTTACTGCCAAAAGACCCCTGGGCATGCACGAAGATTTCCTTCTTAGCTAGGCCATGACAAGTAAGTCAAGGTTTCCCTTTCTCAAGCATCCGCGTTGTCTCGCATATTTCCTGTGTCTTTTTACCTCCTGTACTTTCATGCCTTGCTATCCAGGGTGTGGCTGGCCCACAAACCTTCCCAGGGCCAGGCCTTGTCTGTGAGTGCACCTTTCATAGGCAAACCAACCAGTCCAGAGCTCAGACCCCAACCACCTCTTCTGTCAGGGTGTCACCCTCTGGGCCACTATCCACCGTCCTGTTCACCCCAGGGCCTGGGACCAGAAAACGAGCGACAGCCTGTGTACTCCGGAACCCACTGAAATTATTCACACTAGCCAGCCCTAAGCCCGTTTACCCTGCTTCACCTGTTCCTTTCCACAGAAACCACAATAAAGACTCTTGTCCACATTTTTCCCTTGCTCTCTCTGCCTCGTGACCAACCCAGCGCTTCCCCATGTGGCCTTGTGTGACGTGGCGTGCCTCCTGTCTCTAGGGACCTGTGAGAACCACAGACCTCCTCCTTCGTGACAGTCATTTTCCTGTCTGTCTTACCGTACCCAATTAAAACAAATCTCTAGTGCCCTTAAGACACTTGGTATCCGAGAGCCCCAAGACCAGAAGGCAGAACTCAGCAGAGACAGGCACGATGATGTTAGAAAGTTGATACATGCAGCGGGGATTAGACAGAATAGTTCAGAAAGAGTTTTAGCACAGGCAAGGACCAAACCAGACAGACACTCAGCCAGTAGGAAAGGACACATCAGCCCTGGCTACACCCATGGGTAGTACCAGTAGCTTTCTGTAATCTACACACACAGCCTTTAGAATCGGACTGGCTAAGCTGAAATCCTAGGCCCACTAGGCACTGCCTGTGTGACCTCAACCTAGTCATTTAACTTTTCTTTGCTTCACATTTTTCATGAATGGGGATGATAATATACTGTTATTAGGAGGATTAAGTGAGGATGAGGGTAAAGCACTTAGTATAGAAACTAGTACATAGTATGCATTCAATAATGTCATATTTTTATTACTACTACTACTGAAACATAGAACTAAATAGCAACAGTATGATGCATTACCTCATTTGTATTGAGAGTCTACTGTGTGTGCCACCTGGGCCGGCGCTGTGACAAGCATGAGTGTTTGTCACAGTTCAAAGCAGAGAGACCAGCAGGGACTGGATTAGGCAAGTCCAGTCACACATTCATTGAGCATCTATCAGGTGTCGTGACCTGTACTAGGCACTGAGTTCATCAGTGGGGCAATTATGAAGATAACTAAGACAGGATCACTTGAGTTACTCATAGCCAAGCAGGAAAAACAGATACAGAAACTAATATATGTAATCCAACATGATGCTTGCTGCATGGAGGCACAAACAAAGGGCAGGGTAGCCCAGGAGGAGAGAAACCTCCTAGAGAAAGGTGGGGACAGTTAGGGAAGACATCTAGGAAGAGCTCAGATAAGAGGTGACCAGGAGGACAAGGGAGCATATGGCAAGAAGCAAAGGCTTCAAGGAGACAAGAATAACCTTGGCCTTGTAGCCAGTAAGGACGCCAGAACACAGAGTGAGTGGGAGCAAGGCCAAGGAGGGGAGAGGCCGCCCAGAGATAAGACTCTGCGATTCAGGAGAGGAGCTGAGAACTGAGGGCTCCACTGAGGTGTCCTGCCCAGGACAGCGACAAAGCAACCCAAGCCTTGGTTGCAGAGGAGCTGTCTGGGAGCCTAGGGGTATGGAGTGGCTCTGGGGAGGTGGAGGGATGGGGGCAAAAACAGCTGCCATGGAGCGAAGACTAATCGTGTGCTCTGTGCTGTGCTGGGCATGTATACTTTTACCTTCCTTCGGCCTCACTCTCTCCCCAGGGGGACGTTTAATTAGCATCAGCTTGGAAATGAAGATGCTGAGGCTCAGAGTGGCTTCATATGGCCTATCCACACACTATGGAAGTAGCCAAGCGGAGACTGAATCCAGGCTTGCCTAGCCCCAAGGCCCTCACCCTTCCTTGTCTATGATACTGCCTCCTGAGAGGCAGGGAAGCCTGTGCCGAGGCTGGCGCCAAGACCCATAGGGGTGGAGAGTGGCAGAGAGAGAGAGAGAGAGAGAGAGAGAGAGAAAATGAACCAGAGGTCAGGATGAGACAGGTTGTGAAGGTGGCACAAACCAGTGTTCTGTGCAGCCTTAATACATGGCTCACCCCAGATGGGACATGCCCAACAGGCACTGGGCATTGCGCCACCTGACTGAGGTTAAGTCTAAGAGTACCCTGGGATGCAAAGCTATATTTCTGTACATGGGCAGACTTTTGAAGCTTCACCTGGGAAAGAGTGGGTTCTTGGATTGCAGGTGACTATGAACAATGGACACAGGCCTTCCAGAACCTGAGTGACACCTGACATGTGGATGGCTATCAGAGGCCATTGGGCTCACTTGCAGGGACTTCACCCTGTGCACCAAGGCAGACAGATGGCCACACAGGCAGCTTCCTCTTCCTAGAATAACAATCACAGAAAGATACCTACCATGTGCCAGGGGCTGTGCCAGGTGCTTCCCAGGGTCAATTCATTTAGTTCTCCAAGCACTGTGGGTATTACGTCCCATTTTTTTTTTTAATTGAAGAAACTGGGTTTCTTTGCAAAACAATCTCATAATATTTTAAGAACGTTTACGAATTTGTGTTGGGTCACATTTAAAGCCATCCCCGGCTGCATACGGCCCGCAGGCCATTGGTTGGCCAAGCTGGATTCATGGCCTCCAAATATTTTCCCCAAAGTGGAGGCTGATTTGAAGGAGGCACAAATTCTACAGGAAGGGTGTGAGCTCCGGCAGTGGACCCAAGGCCAACCACTGGCTCAGGCTGACACGCCAGAGTGCAAGCTGACAGGCATTATTTAGATTCCTAAGTTCCATGACCCACCTTCTGCTCACAAAATGTGCAAAGCCCTGACCTTGTCCAAAAATACCAGAGATTCCACATGAGAAGGACCCTAATCAACAAAGCTTATTCTGTTTAAATAGAAGTGCCCAGCAGCAGGAGTCCTGATAAAAACACTGTGTATTTCATAACGCAGGAGAAAGGAATTCACTCCGTGTTTAGAGGCGTGGCGTCGGGCAATCTAGAAGACCAGCTTTTAACAACCTGGGCCTGATCCACCAGCTCACACGTGAGTGGGTTCCTCTGCAGAAATAGCACCAGGAACATGAAGACACAGCTGTTTCTGAAACTGTTGGAGCCACGTGGTGTTGTCCCTGCTACTGCGTGCTGTTCCTGCGTTTCTCAGAAGAGGCGTGGGACACGGGAGCCAGTCACAGAGGCCCTGACTCTAAAGAGAATTTTTAAATACAGAACTTGGAGACAGCCCCTTGACCTCGGGCACATCCAGAGCCTTCTCCCAAAGCATCTGGTCTCCCAAGACAGCTGCAGCCTGCAGCAAAGCTGTCAGGAATGAGGGCCATGTGCGGCTCATCTGGGCCCGGCCAGGGGCGAGCAGGCAGCTTGAGTCAGGGCTTGCCAGGATGTCAAGTGAGGATGGCCACCGGAGCCGCCCCGCACACCCCTGGCTGAACTGATCTGGGTCACAGACACCCACATCCCAGCAGGATCAGGACCTGAGAGAGGGGCTCTAGACAGAGATGGGCCCATCGCTTGGCAGAAACGACAGCACAGTCAGCACTGGAGACAGTGAAACTCTATGACCACCATGGGCTCCACCAGGACTGTAGGCAAAGCTGGGCACTTCTGGGTCAGGAAGTCACCCACAGCCGAGGGTGCATGAGTAGTCTGGCTTGTGACTGAGGGCTGCCCCTCGGGAGAACCTGTATTTCTAAGCACATTCGCTTCCATGTAATGTGCGGTAGGGCTTGTTCCCTGGCCTGGTGAGATGCGGAGGAGGGGGTTGTAAATGGGGAAGGGCACAAGGACGGGGACGTTTGGTACACAGGCTCTGCCAGCACTCACACACCAGCAAGGCCAACAGGATGACTCAGTGTGATTCAGGTTTTCAGTGGCTGCAAATCCAGCCCGCCAAGCACTTCTCCACTCACCCTGCTAATGAATGGGCGTCCTTTCCCTGTGCCCAGGCCAGGTCACTCCCAGTGACAGGTGAGGGACGGAGTCGGCAGGTCACCATGGTTCAGCAAACACTGGGCACCCGAGTGCTAGGGAGGAAGGGATGAATTCCCAAGATGCAACGCACAGATTCGGGCAGGCTTCCAGCTTCTAGGCCAAAGTGGAGAGAAGCAGGAGCTGAGCACAGCTCCTTGTGCAGCCTCACAGTGGCCCATGGGGGCTGCTTCCTGTTCCTCCTGCATTGGCCACAGGCCACTAGGAGCTGCTTGCTTGCTGCTCCAGCCTGGAGCGAAGACAGAGTTCAGGGCTGCCACCAGCACAAGAGCTGGGCGAGGCCAGGAGGCATCTGGGTTGCGCGGTTGTATCCAGAAGCAGCCTGGGGCTGGCCGGGGGAGCACACAGCCCTCCGATTTCAGGGCTGCCTATTTGAGTGGCAGCTCCTCTTAAAAACAGTGCAGAACAAGCCCAGGGCCCCACAGAAAGGGGCGCTGCCCTTCCCAGAACTTGAGCTCCGGGACTACGCGTCTGCTTTCACCAGATACAGCTTGGGGCTGGGGAACAAAGAGCCTTCTCTGGGTCAGAGGTGGGGGACCCAGAGGCTGGGCAGGAGCTCCTGTTCTGAAGGGTCCCAGGCCCACGCTGCAGATGCTGCTGACATGGAGAATCACTCTAAAGAGGAACGCAGAGAGGTAGGAGCGCAGAGGAGGTGCGGCCAGGGGAGGCACACCTGGGCGTAGCCAGGGAGGGGCGCAGGACAGTTGGAGGCTGAGAGGAGACCCACGTGGTGGGGAAAGGATCCCCCGAAAGGTGTCAGAGCACGAAGCAGCAGGAAGGAGCCACCTCGGCCGCTGCTAGGACCAGTGGTGCCGTGGAGGAAGCCAGGAGTTGTTTGGCCTGAAAGCCGGAAGCGCGCCCAAGTCTCTGCATGACCACACAGGCAGTCACCTCGCTCCCCGGCACTTGGGGCAGGACAGAAGCTCACTGTCTGCTCATCAGACACCTTGTGCTGCCTTACAGACACCCTGCCCGCCGGCCATCCTCACTCACTTCTGACTGAGACCCAACTCTCTGGCCGATCCCAGGCTCTAGCACCGTTTGGTGCTGCCAGAGATACATCTAGTCAAAATCCAATGTCTTTTAAATATATAGACCATATGTACCATATGGACCTATGGACTAGAGGTGAATATATATACATCACATCAAATTCAACTGACCCAGTATTTCAGGAGCACCTACTATGTCCCCAGCCTGCAAGGGAAGCTGGGAATTCTGGCATGAATTGCACCCTGTCCTTCCCTTGAGCAGCTCATTCAGGAGTCAGCAACCCCATCAGAAAACCAAACACCACATGTTCTCACTCATAAGTGGGAATTGAACAATGAGATCACATGGACACAGGGAGGGGAACATCACACACTGGGGCCTGTTGGGGGGTGGGGGCAAGGGGAGGGAATTTGGAGGACGGGTCAATAGGTGCAGCAAACCACCATGGCACACGTATATCTATGTAACAAACCTGCATGTTCTGCACATGGATCCCGGAACTTAAAGTAAAATTTAAAAAAAAAAAAAAAAAGGAGAGTCAGCAAGTATCAGAGCCATAGGATGGTGAAGGATGCTGCCGACCTCACCGCAGTAGGAAGGGGCCTGGCCACTGGGTAGAGAGGGGAAACATGTTTTATCAATTAAACTTCAAAACTCAGACCACATTTATAGTGGTCAATACAATCTATGGGAGGATATTGATTTGGACTGAGCTCCTGCAGTAGGTCCCAATAGAGCAATCCAAAATGGAGTCACTCATGCTAAGTAAGGTTCCACTCACCAAACCAAAACCTAAGCTGTTTCCTTGTGAGATCTGACCTTCCAATAAATGAAGACAGAGATGATAGCCAAATCCTTAAACAGGCCAGCTTCCCTCCGGCCACCCACAACAACAACACACAACAACAAAAAAAAACACACCAGAATTTTACAGCAATCAATCAAAAGGGGCCCAGCTACCCCAGGCTGGCATTATAGGGAGGTCCCCTCTGTTTTAACCCATGTGAGGAAAGTAATCTGAAGTTAATCAATCTGCTCCTCACCTGCCCCTCATGCCCTGACTGCATCTCCAGATGCCCTCCCTTGTCCTCCATTCCAGCCGTGCTGAGCTCCTCATATTCCTCAAATACTCCACCTTAGGGCATCTGCACTGGCTTTTCTTCCCCCTGCAACACCTTTCCCCCAAAGTCAAATGGCCAGCTCCCTTATCCCCAGGTCTCACTCAGATCTCATCTGCTCAATGAAGCTGCCAACCACAGTTGGCCTTTCCCTGTCCAAATCCCTGGTCCTTGTACCTTGCTTCATTTTTTTCCATTGCACTTTTAGCCTTGGGCATGTTCTATCACTTACATATTTATTATATTAATTGTTTATGGGCTGCCCACCATGTGAACTCCATGAGGGCAGTGCTTTACTTTTGATTTGTTTTGTTTGATATATTATGTTTGTCAGATTTGTTCACCAAAGTATTCCAAGTTCCTAACACAGTCATCAGCACATCATAGGCTCTCAATAAATATTTTCCAGTGATGGAATTGAATGAACTGTGGCCTCCTGACCACCTGGGGCCTTGGTTTTCAGGTCTTTATTTCATGGGCAGGAGCACCAAAGAAGCCCTGTGACAGCCCAGATGATGGATGATCACTGAGATTCATGGATGCTGAGAAAATGGGTGGAGAGTGGTCACGGAGAACCTCGGCTGTAATACTGCCTGTATATTTCTTAACGTAGTGGCGAGGATTCAGGAATTTTTTCTATTATTCTTTATAACTTTTGTATGTATGAGAGATTTTATATTTTAACAAAATTAACAGATGTTTAGTAAAAGGCAAAAGATGTATGCAATCTGAAGAGAACCCAGAGTATAAAATTAACAGATATTTTACAAGTTAGCCTTGCCTATCATGTGCTCAGTCCTGTGCTAGGTGCTGGGCTGGGAAGCAGATGGAGCAGATGGGGTACACCAAGGACCATGGTCTCATCTTCAGAGAGCTTGGTAGGTGCATTACGAGACAGCGCTGCAAGCTTCAGAAACACACACCAGGACAGAAGGTACAAGGAAACCAGCCCAGGATTTGCAGGCAAACACGTGACACAGACACTCAATGCTGCAGATGTTCAGAATGCACGGAAGTGGCAGTGGCCAGACAGGTTGGAGGAGCTTCACCAAGACGCTGGAGTGGAGCTGAACTCTGAAGCACCAAGGAAGAAGAAGGACGTCAGGGAGACTAGAAGCCATGGCAGCGTGCTCTCTGAACCCTTGCATGAACCTCTCAGATAGGCTCGAGTAATGGTAACAACCTAAACCTCACCTTAGTTTCTTCACGCATTCTTGGAGCGGATTATTCTGTACAATCTATGAAGTGTTTTCTGTTTCAAGGGCTCTATCATTCTGTGTCAAATGACTAATTCATTCTATGCTAGGCATTGGGCATGCAGAAATTTAAAAAATATATGACTCTTGGTCAGGCGTGGTAGCTCACGCCTGTAATCCCAGCACTTTGGGAGGCCAAGGCAGGTGGATTACCTGAGGTTGGGAGTTCGAGACCAGCCTGGCCAAGATGGGGAAACCCCATCTCTAGTAAAATACAAAAATTAGCCAGGTGTGGTGGCTCAGGCCTGTAATCCCAGCCATTTGGGAGGCTGAGGCAGGAGAATCGCTTGAACCCAGGAGGCGGAGGTTCCAGTGAGCCGGGATCTTGCTATTGTACTCCAGCCTGGACAACTGAGAGAGACTCCATCTCAAAAATATATATATATGTACATGTGTGTGTGTATATATGTGTGTGTGTATACATGTATATATATGTGTGTGTATATGTATATATGTGTGTATATATACATGTATGTGTGTGTATATGTATGTGTGTGTATATGTGTATGTGTGTGTATGTGTGTGTATATGTATATATGTGTGTATATGTATATATGTGTGTATATATGTATATGTGTGTATATATGTGTATGTGTGTGTATATATGTATATATGTGTGTGTATATGTATATATGTGTCTGTATATATGTATATATGTGTGTGTATATATGTGTATATATGTATATATATACACACACACACATATACGGCTCTTGCCCCCAAGAATTCACAATCTAATGTGGGAGTCAGACATTAGTACCCCTAAGAACCTTGAGAGGGAGGTACAGCAAGTATCACTGCCATTCCCATTGAAGATGAGGAAACTGAGGTTCAGAGAGGTGCCAAGGACAAAATGTGATCCCTGTCTCAGGAGGCACCCATGGTGGGGACAGTTTCAGATATAAACAAGAAGCTCTGTGCCAGGTGACCACTCACACCACAAGGAAACTATGAACCACCGAAGGAGGTGCTTGTTGAGAATGCAGATTCTGATTCCGTAGGTCCAGGGTGGGGCCTGGGAGTCAGCATTTCTCCTTAGCTCCTCCGAATAGTGCACGGCTCTCAGACTGCTGACCAGATCTTTCTGCAGAGTGCCCGGGTCACATTTAGAAAATTCTGGGATCTCTAGATCAGTGTTTCCTAAGCCTGGCTGCACATCAGAATCACATGGGCAATTTGCTAAACATGCCCAAGGCTCATTGCCAGAAATTTTCATTCCACAGGGATTGGACCTAGGATTCCATCACCTCAAAAAAAAAAAAAAAAAAAAAAAGTTGTTCAGGTGATTCTGACAGCCCTTTGGACCGACTGTTCCTGGCCTTGCTGGGAACCTGAGGATGCGTGCCTTGCCTTTTCCATTTCTCCGACTCTCTAGCTCCACCTGGCGAACCTATCTTGTCTGTCATAAAGACTCTGAAGCTTCCTTCCAATCAAAACTGGGCCCAAGTCTAGAGAAAGGCTCTGGGGTAGGATTTGGCCAGTCCCTATCCAAAAATAATATTTCTCTCCAATTTCAGCTGGCCTCAATGCCGTAAATTTCTCAGGCTGAGAATATATTCCTAAGAGTTCAGGGGCAGGGCCAAAATCCTATTTATCTCTGTATCATGGGGCTTAACAAAGGGAAGAGGATAGGCCTGATACCTGGAGGTAAAATTGAAATGAAAACTTCGAGTTAAGCATTGCCCTTTTTTCTGACTATTTTTATCAAAAACATCTGGAGAAGGGCAATTTAAATGATTTCTGTCCTATGGTTTTCTTCTGTGATGCAAACTGTGAACACCCAGAGCACCATGTACCTGGGAGGAAAGCAGAGAAGGAGACAGCGGGTGGGGGAGGAAAGAAGGAGGTGGACGCATATGTAGGGCATGTACTGTGCTCCTTATTGCTAAGCACTATTTGCTAAGCACTTTAGAAACTTAGGCCACAAGATCAGATACGACGGAAGAATTCACTAGCATTACCTGTTCCCAGGCCCCACTCAAATCTACCAAATCAACATCAACAGGGGTAGAACTCAGGAGCTTTGCAAAGCTCCCAGGAGCTTCTGGTATTTGGGAACCACTGTACCGCCTTGTTTAATCTGCACAGTAACCCATTTTACAGATGAGGCCACCCAAGTGCAGAGTGACTTACTGAAGCCACACAGCCAGTATGTGCCAGAGCCAAAGCACGAAGGAAAGGGGACCAAACTTTCTAGTGGCATCTTCACAGAAAGCAAAAATGTTCAAAATCCCCGGGGAAGTAAGGACAGATGCCTTTTTGCTTTACATACACCAGTGTTTCCTTAGGATGCACAGCAAGGCGTGTTCAGTGTGTGGACTTCATCCTGGGTGACCCCAAGTGAGTCCTTCTTCAGATCAGAAAACAAGGGTTAAGGTTAGGGTAACAGCCTGTAAGAAAGTGACAGCCCCCAGAACTCACAGTAACAACTCTGCTCAGGAAAAGGCCTTCCATTTTCATAGAATAGTTAGATCGGAAAATCAAGGGCATCACACACACACTCACACCGTAGGTCAGGGTTTCAGACAGGCATTTGATAAGATCTTTCGTGATGCTCTAAAGGTTAGTTTGGATACCCCGGGTTGGGTAACAGTATATCAAGCACAGCATTTAGACATTGTTATTCCTAAGAAATATGGAAATCAACTTGGATGGGGGCTTCTCAGGCCAGGCCACTGGCTCTATTCTTGCTCTTTCCTTCTTAGACATTTGATCAATACTGAAGCGGGAGAGAAAGCATGCTTGTGGCTTATGGTCAAGACGGTTTAGTGAATTTGTACTTTGACTCACCCCCTCTGATCCAAGCCCATAGTATATCAATGGATAAGCAAATATGACATAGCAAGGCTCCAACACCAGTCAGTGTGCAAGAACCAAAGACAGATCAGAAATGTGCAAAGTGAATGGAGCTGAAGCCACAGGCCCAGCAGGCTCTGGCCTGGAAGGAGGTCATGGCTGGAGGTCAGCACCTGCGAAGGAATGCATCGATGGGACACGGGAGCCCGGCTTCACACTGAAGGTAATCCTGGAAAGGGATTTCCAGTGCTGGTGAAAAGAGGCTTAAACATGTCTGCAGCCCTACTGCTTAGGGCCAAGGCGATAGAGGGAAGTGACTCAACCTTTCAAGCAGGAAGGAAACCAAAGGCTACTTCATTCAGAGCCCAGATTTCCCCATATCACTGTAAGACGGGAGCTTGGAAATGCTGTTATAAGGCCTGGCTCTGGACTGTGCCCTGGGACCTGGGGAGGCAACTACAAACCACAGAACTGAGGGTGGACCTTCAAATCACCCAGCCTTGCTGCTGGAGAACAAAGGACTAGGAGTTGGGGTAAGGGGTATTAGAGCAGAGGAGAAAAAACACAACAAGATTTTAAAATTCACTCAAAATGAGCCCTCGAGCAAAATGTCTAATGCTAAGGATAGCACACAAAATAAATATTTGGAATATAGATTTACATCATGTTGTATCCTAGTTATTCTCATTTAACAGTCATTATCAGGTCATTGAACAATCTGATAATGACTGTTAAGTGAGAATAATTGAGATACATAAAGACACAGATTAAGGAATAACCTCCATTAAAAAGAGAAATTATGAAACAGATATCAAAAGGTAAACAATGAAATAAGGGAAAAGAATCTATTAGAAATATTGGAAATGAAAAACATAGTCATTGAAATTAAAACATAAATATCAATATGATAGATAAAACCTAACAGGAAGCATAAAAGAGAGAATTAATGAAGTAAAATATAGTAAGGAAGCATTCAATAGGCACAGCAAGTCAAAGAGATTAAGAAAGAAGTAAAACAGCAGCTAGGAGACATGGAGGATACAGTGAGGTTCAAATTTGTGTCTAATTGTTCCAGAAAGGAGAATTAAGGAGATCACAGAGAAGAAGCTTTTGAAGAGATGTTTAAGAATCTCCCAAAATTGATGAATGAGTGATGAGTAAAAAAGCAGACTCTGAACACTGAGAAGAGTAAATAAAAATAAATCTACACCTACACATTACAGTGCAACTTAGAGCACACATGCAAAGGATAACGTTTAAATGTCTCAAGGAAGACATGTTTTCTTAAATACTGAGGGGAAGCAACTGTGGATCTAGAATTTCATAATGACATAAACCACCATTCAAGAAAAAGAAAGTGTGAAAAAAAAAAAGCTACATTTTCAGATAAACAAAGACTAAAGAAATTTGTCTTCCATAGACTATCCCTAGAAGAACCATCAAATCATGAACTCAGACAAAAGGTGTGGGATACAAAAAACAGCAAAAAGTACAGATAAAGATACAAGAGATTGGACATATTATAATTAACACTTTTTTACTGAAAACAATAACTGAAATTTTTAGGTTTTCTTTAAAACAAAAACTAAACCTCTGGACAAGACTAATAAGATAGAGGTGTATCCAGTGGTTGTCAAAGTGAGCTGAGGGCAAGGCCCTGTTTGGCAAGAGTATAGAAGTAATAAATAATTTTAAACCATGTTAGACAATATTTGTTATATAGGTATGTTTTCTTTACTTTTCTTTTTTTTTTTTTTTTTTTTTTTTTTGAGACAGAGTCTCACTCTGTCACCAGGCTGGAGTGCAATGGCGCGATCTTGGCTCACTGCAACTTCCGCCTCCCGGGTTCAAGCAATTCTCCCACCTCAGCCTCCCAAGTAGCTGGGATTACAGGCGCACACCATCACATTCAGCTATTTTTTTGTATTTTTAGTAGAGATGGGGTTTTGCCATGTTGGCCAGGCTGGTCTTGAACTCCTGACCTCAGCCAATCTACCCGCCTCAGCCCAAAGTGCTGGGATTACAGGTGTGAGCCACCATGCCCAGCCTATAGGTACGTTTTCAAAAGCTAAGGAGAACCACTAAAAGAATATAATTTTGTTCTGTGATTATAGAATTAACTGAGCAAAAACAGAAGAGAGGATAGAAAAATTATTTTTTTAAATTATAAATTCAACAGAAGTCAAGAAAAGAAAGCAAGTCAGGTTTTTAAAAGTCACAAAATCAGTATGTTGGATAATAAAATCAAAATCTGAAAGGACCCTGTCAGGTCTAAAACCAACAAGATAATATTTAAGACAAATATGCTAAGCGTCAAAAGTCCACTGTAGAACTTCCAGATGCCAAAGCCTTAGCCATCAGCAATTAATGTGAAAAAAATCAGAATACTTTGAAACGATCAGAGCAGTTCATTTGTTTCTCAAAGCTCCTCCATGTGTAAACTGAGGCTAAGAATCACCTGTGTGTTTCTTACAAGGATCGGTAGGACAAAATATGGAAAATGTCTCGTAGGGCACTGGCATGGAGTGAGAGCACTCAGTAAACAAAAACAATAATCAACTTGGACATTGATCATTTTGGAAACACTTTGAATTATCCATAAATTTGGAATAAGTCGTGTTTGCAAAGTACCATTATACAAGTCGGCTGCTCAAATTCAGTGTTCAGCGTAGAAGACTTACTGTTCCTTTTCTTTCTATCTGCTGACCTCTCACCCAGTGGGCATTTCGAATTAGGTAAAAACTAGAACTTGACCCCGTCTTGCTTCACCATTAACTGGGAAGTGCCTATCAAATGGCTATTAATAAACTCAATTTCTGCCTGGGTTAAATCAGGTGAAGACACCAACTAGCCAAGTCCCTTTCTCCTTCATTTTGAACTGTTTTGAAACTCAAATCACCTTATCCTTAGATAAAGAGAATTCACTCAAGAATTTCAACAAAACTCTCTTATTATTGGCTGAAAATGTTGTACGTATTACCTCATTTTCCATTTGTAAACACTCCCTGCCTGCTTTGCATGTGGCGAGAGGCCCTGATCCGCTCCGGTGCGTCCTGTACCGGGTCACAGCGTGACAGCGCCCTCTAGAGGGTATTTCTGGGCCAGGACACCGGGACCCGCGCGACCGCAATGAGATGTTTCTGTGAAAGGCTGCACTTCTATGGGGTAAATGAGGAACAGGCTGGGCCTGACAAATATAGCAGGGCATGGAAACTGGATCCTCCCAGCCACTGCGTGCAGAAGGTCTGCAGACTGTTACTCCGTGCTGCTCTAAAAAGAATTCCAGCCTGCAACTCCAGAGTGGTAGCTCTGGGAGGTTACTTCCTCTAGGAGTTTCAAAGGATGTTGCAAGGAGCCCTGCGGTGACTGTGGGGAGAGGAAGGGTGGAGCTGGCAAGGAGGTGGCAGGGTTGATGTAGGGAAAAGAAAGGAAGCTTGAGAAGGGAGGGCTCCAAGCTCTCCGTCCTTTTATCTCCAGAAGTTGCTCCATTCTTATTCCATTTATAGACAGGGGCCTGCAGATATTTTCAGCTATAACAAGAATTCCGCGTCGGAGAGTGCAGCATTGAGAACTATGGAGAGGCTCAATTCCCTGGGCCACCACTGACACTCAGAGTGCCTCCAAGCAGAATTAACAAAGAGGACCTCTGGGTGGACAAATTTCAACAAGGTGCCCTTTCCCCTTCACTGTCCCATCCAGCCTCAGCCCCAGAGCCCAGCGGGCGTGATGAGTCAAGCACAGGTTGGGTTTCAGCCCCCAGCGTCCTCTTGGCCAGCACTCCATGCAGATCATAAACTGCAGAGTCTTAGCTGCAGCCCTGCCATGGCCTCATTTAATAAAAGTGCATGTCACAAGCCACCTACCTGATAAGGCTGGTCTGCAATACCGCCTCCCCCGTGAGTGTTGGTGAGCCTGGCTACTTTTGAGGGCAGCCCTGTGCTTGCAGCGTCCACACAGGGTCTCAGGCAGTCTATGGACAGCCCTATGGGGAAGGTGCCATTGCTACAAATGTATTGCAGGCCTGGTCGAAACTACATGGTCAGGGCTAGAACCAGATTCTCTGAACTGTTCAGATTCTCTGTATTTCTCTCCTACTAAATGCAATTCTCCCCTCTACAGAGTCTCATTCTCTTCATCCTAGTAACAATAAACTCTTCCCAAGTTCAGAGACAAAGCCCCCTGTCCCTGCCTTGCTGTCCATGCTGCAGGAGATATCATATCCCCCTGCCCCTCCCTGAGCCCAGCTGCAGAGCAGCTTACAAGAGTCTCGCAGTCGTACTTATTTCAAACTTTCGGTATTATTTGCTTATATACTTTATCAAGGCCAAGATGGATCTCAAGAAGCATATGATGAAAAACAAAAGTGGGTAATAGGATCATTTAAAAACAGATCAGGACGAGGCCCAGTGGCTCATGCCTGTACTCAGCACTTTGGGACGATCACTTGAAGACAGTAGTTCAAGACCAGCCTGGACAACATAGAAACACCCCATTTCTACAAAAAAAAAAAAAAAAAATTAAAACTTAGCTGGGCATGGTAGTGTGTACCTGTTGTCCCAGCTACTTGGGAGGCTGAAGTGGGAGGATCACTTGAGCCTGGGAATTTGAGGCTGCAGTGAGCTCTGATCACGCTGCACTCCAGCCTCAGCAATGCACCAAGACCTCATCTCAAAAAAAAAAAAAAAAAAAAGAAAGAAAGAAAGAAAAAGATCAAAATGAAATGGAGGTGGATTCAGAATGCCGGGAGGGAGTGGAGAGAACGATTCCTGAAATCTAGACTGTAGATAATCCTGCCTTTGAGCACCAAACAAAACTGTGCCCCCAGCAGCTGGTGCCGAAGAGGAAAGGTGAGTGCCTGGGCTCTACTTACCCAACAAAAGGATCCATATCGATTAATCACTATGGACACACATTCCAACTGCAAACACTGTGAAGGGCATATTCACGGGTCCTCACATGGGGGTGATGAGAGCAGAAGGTCAGGGTCAGACCCTCTCGGAGAATGGCCACAGGCATCTCATTGCTTGCATGAGAAGGGGAGTGCTCTTTCCCATGGGCATGTGCTCTGCCCATGGTGCCCAGGCTATGGCTGCCCACCCTGTTCCTGTCCCTTTCAACCAGGACGACCCATCCACAAAACTCACCACACAACCTCCGTCCAGGGCCAACACACACAGTCCTCAGGCGTGCCAGACCCTCCAGCACTGTCCTTCCCCACCAGCCTCCATCTTTCCCGGAGTCCGTCCAACCCAACGTTCTAGGCTTCCTTTCTCGTTTCACCCTGGGGGCTAACTGCAGAGCACCTCTGGAGTGCTCTGGGCCCACCCACGTTCTGATTCTCCCTTCTCCAGGTGCATCCCACCCACACAGGGCAGGGCTTTCTCAAAGGGACAGCCCAGGGGCTATGGATGATCACATGATAAGTGCCAAAAGCGGGGTCGGGGATCCTCAGCATGTTGATGAAGCCCAGAGCAGGCCAAAGCTCACCAAAGACCTGTGCGCGCTCAACTGGTCCTTTCATTCCGGCATCTGTTTCTTCAGCAAGTTCCAGGTGCTTGCTATGTGCCAGTGGCCCGTTCCAAAATAACCACAATAGAAAGTAGGGGCCAGATTCTAAAAGCGAGCTGGTGGGTGGTTGAGAATGTAGGCATCCCACCAGCTGGGGGGCTTCCAGGCGGCTGGAGAAGGCTGAAGGCTGCACTTATACAAGTCCTTGAAGGATCACTGGACATTGCAAGAGCTCTGTCAACTGAGTGCAACCCCAAAGGAAGAAACGGGGTTGGATAAGCAGAGGCACGGGGAGAATGTGAAGGGCTGAGAAAAGAGACACAGAGGGAAATCTCTGGAAAGAGAAACAAGACCAAGTGCATTCCAAATCTAAATGCAAAGGGAAGTTCAAAATGGTACCTGAGTTTACACACATTCCTCAATGGGAAGTCAGGAAGTGACTGTTAGTCTTAGCTCTGCCATAGGCATGCCTAGAAAAGACACCTGCTACCCTGTGGGGGACTCGGTAACCCGTGTGTAAAACAAAAGGATGCACCAGATCTGGAGTTCATAAACTCTGTATTTCAGGGACTGAAGTTGTATCTCCAGCCTAGATTTCTCATCTGAATTCTGTTAAAAGGTAAACTGAGGCACAATAAAATTCTAAAGAGTTTATTTGAGCAAACGGTTCAAAACCCTTCTCTGCTACCACCTGGTTAAAAGCACCATCCCCTCCCGCTTTGATTATCGCAACAGCCTCCCAACAGTTCCACCATGTCTGCCCTGCCCCAAAAGCCCAGGAGATAGGTTCCCTTAACATAGCAATCCAAGGCGGGGTCGAGGCCAATGCCTCCATGCTGGCCTGTGCTCCGCCAGCCTCCACACCGCTCTCACACCATCTCCTCCTACTTTTCTCATCCTCTCAGCTCCGGCCACACTGGCCTCTTGGGGTTCCTCAAACCTGCCAAGATGCTTCAGCCTCAGGGCCCTTGACACCTCCTGAGGCCTCTGCTCAGTCCTCAGCTCCTTCAAGTCTTTGCTCACCTGTCAATTTCTCAGGGAGGCCTCCCCAACCTCCCCACTGAAAATTGCGTCATCCTCCCATCTCGGGCTCCCTGTTGCCTTCCCTCACTTTCTTTTTCTCCACAATCCCGCTCCCCATCTGACATGCATGTTACTTAGACACTTGCTTATTCTTTTCTCCCCCACCTGGACTGTAAGCTTCAGGAGGGCAGGATGTTTGTTCTATTCACGACCCATTTCCAGTGCTTAGGGAAGTGCCAGCCACAGTGTCGCCTAGTGAATATTTATTACTAGAATAAGCAAATGAGTCAAAAGACAATAATCTTTTATAATTTTCATTTCAGGGAGCATGCGTGGTAACTGACATACGGTTGTCAACTTTTAAACTTAAAAAATGAAAAACAATGGAAGGAAGGGAGGGAGGGAGGGACAGTACTTTCTTTTCATAAAAGATACTTTAACCTCCCCAAAATAGAAAGTGCCTTCTCCCAGGATAAATAACAGTCTTTCCCAAGGAATTTGAATGGGCCAAGTCACATGAACATATCTACCCCACAACATTGTCTTATTTTCTTTGTTCACCATGGGTCAGTGGAAACTTTGGCACCAATAACCCATGCCATGCCTAGCAGCCCTCCAGCTCTGTGTTACTCTGGTTCTTCCTTCAAAAACAAGAGAGCTAGGTATAGTGGCTCATGCCTGTAATTCCAGAATTTTGAGAGGCCAAAGCAGGAGGATCATTTGAGGCTAGGAGTTCAAGACCTGTTTGGACAACATAGACCTTGTTTTTACAACAACTTTTTTAAAAAATTAGCTGGTTGCAGTGGCACACACCTGTGGTCCCAGCTACCCGGGAGGCTGAGGTGGGAGGATTGGTTGAGCCCAGGAGGAAAGAGAGTCCATCACCCTGGCTGGCCCTTGCTCTAGCAGACACACCTGCTTACATCAGAATCAGCCTTGGCACTGGGAAGGGTGGGGGCTCCAACTCCAGAAGCCAACTCAGATCCAGAGCTGCCGTTCGGATCACAAGAGCCAGTGTGACACCTGCCAGAGGTTCACAAACTGTACAGTTCACACTGAATTTTCAGTAAATGGATACTTTGCCTGGCAGCTTCTTCTAATCCACCTTTCATGCAGCTGCTATGAGAAAAGTAAGAAGACTCTTCCGAGCTCACCTCATTCACCCCCATGCTGGGCTGGTAAAGCAGCGTCATCAGTCCCAGTTTAAAGATGATGAGCCCAGGGCTCAGAGAGGCTCAAGGTGACTTGGGCAAGGTCGCAGCCCAGTTTAGAAGCAGCAGAGCCGGGATTCCAAGCCAGGGCACCTGGACAACAAAGCCTGGCTTTCACCACACCTGCCCCTTCCTCAGGCGCAGCAGGACGTTCACATAAACACCAGCCCTCCTGGAGGAACAGAGCGGCAGTGCAGGGCAGAGCAGGGCAAATCTGCTTACCTCGATGACCACAGCATTGGGGATAAGCCACGCCCCATCTTCTCTCCTCTGTGTAGAGTCCAGGAGGCGGCAGGAGGCAGGGACAAAGAAGGGCGGACCCATTACTTCCCAGAGTAAAAGCCATCTCAGACCTCCCTGTTTCTCTTCTTCCTTCTCAGTCCCTCATCCCCATCCCTCACGTTCAACTCCAGGCCATCTGCTCCCAAAAGCCGACTCATGGGCTGCCTCCCTTCAACTGCTCCCATCTCCTCATGTCTGGAGTCTTCATTTCAAGTATACCCAGCCCAGCCCAGCCCAGCCCATTCTCTCACGCCCTCTACCATACACTTGAGCATGTTTAACTATTAGAAGACAAAATGACATGATGCATTTTATATGATCTGCATTATTTTATGTGGTTCTTAGCTTGCTGGCTATTACTGAAATTCCACATCAAGTGTTCTTCTGCAGCCCCTACAGGGCCTGAAGGGGTGCAGAACCGACACTGACAAGTTAAATGGCAATAATAGGGCACACCACAGTTTGAGGAGTATGTAGAGTCACATAACCCATTTGAGCTTCACAATCACAAGCGTCACAAACTGAGTCTCTCAGGGAAGGGACCTTGTTGAAGGTCTTGCTTTAGACACTTGCTCCCCACTCTGGCCCTGACCAGAGGGGTCGGGAAGACTACTGAGGCCCCCCAAGTAGGCGGTGAGAAAGGACCTTTGGGAACAGGTTTGGGTGAGGGAAGGCTGCACACTGAGGTGCTTTGGCTTAATAGGTGTGTGCTAAATAGGGTGACTGCTCCAATCCAACACCTATGACAGCAAAAGAGGGTGCCATAAATAATTACAGGACAATAGGCATAAACCTGAGCGACCCGGATAAACAAGGACTTGCATTCCCGTGATAAAGGTCTGCACTGGGTTGGGCAGTCTGGGAGGCTGTGCTAGGTGCTGTGGGGACACCGAGATGGTGACACTCTCACTTCCCCGGGGAGTGTGACATTTACTGGGATCAGAAGACAGATAAATATGTACTGGGACATGATCACAACCATCTCTGTCACTTAAATGCTGTGTTCAGAGCCATGTCCCCTGCACTCCAACTTTACAGAGGAGAACAGAATCTGTCTGCCGCAGAAAGATGACGATCGCGAAACGAAGAAATTTTAGGCAAGTTACATTATGGGAGGACGGGAGCTCCTATCCCCAACCATGAACTGAAATGGTATAGAGATGGAAGCATTTGAGCTGGGCCTTGAAGGATGGCTAGGGCTGTGACCGGTGCGGGGGAGAAGGGATTGAAGATGGGTGTCTGTGCCAGGGACAGGATGTGTTCCCAGCTTGCTACGAGTTCAATCGCAAACATGTAACAGCAGAGAGTTTAAGCAGGACTGGCCTGGCTGCTCCCCTGTGACCACCGACTTTGCTCGTGCTCATCCTAATTTCTTGTCACTAAGAAAAGTCACATCAGACACCGTGGTTGGGTTTCCAGGAGACAGGTCGTTTCCTAGGTGTAGTGGCAGAGTGTCACCTCCAGGGGGCGCTCAAGGCCTCCCCACGGTTCACCTGCAGGAGGAATGGGGCGGACCCAGGACGCTGAAAGGAGACAGAGGCTCAAAGCCCTGCTCCCCACGGAGGCCTGCAGTTTTCTTCTCTGCCTCCATCTTCCCTACAACAAACACCACAGGGGCCAGTGCCTTCAGGCCGGCCAGAGGTGGCAGCCTCCCGAGAGCCCTCCGAGGAGCAAGGGGCAGCCCACACAGCCGTTTCAGGGGGTTCGCGGTCTGGGAGAAGTAGACCCTTCCCCTGGGTTTGTCTCCACACCTGGCCACCGTCAGGGGCGTGCGCTCTAGAGGTCCCTGTAGAAAGAGGCCCCAGAGGACGTCGCCCCGCCTCTGTTCAGGCCTCTGGCTGGTGCAGCCAAAGGAACTCAGGTGGCAAACAAAAACTCTGGGTAGATGGGGCCCCAGTTCCTACCTGGACTGGAGGCGATAAAATGGTTCCAGGGTCCTGAATGGTCACCTCCCGGGAGACCCAGCTAACACACCTGGCTCAGCACATCCCGGAGCAGCACAGGGACGTGGTGGAAGGAAAGAACAGAGCTGACAGGGGTGTATTGGCCTGTTCTCGCACTGCTATAAAGAAATACCTGAACCTGGGTAACTTATAAAGAAAAGAGGTTTAATTGGCTCACAGTTCCACAGGCTGTACAGGAAGCACAGCTGAGGAGACCTAGGAAACTTACAATCATGCAGAAGGCGAAGAGGAAGCCAGCACCTCCTATATGGCTGGAGCGGGAGGAAGAGGAAGAGAATAGAAGGAGGTGCTACACACTTTTAACCAACCAGATCTCTCATGAGAACAGCAAAGGGAAAGTCCGCCCCCGTGATCCAATCACCTCCCACCACGCCTCTCCTCCGACACTGGGGATTATAATTCAATAGGAGCTTTGGATAGGGGACACAAATCCAAACCATATCGGGGGTAAGGTGGGGCCAGACTTTGAGGGGCCTTGAATGCCAAGCTAAGTGACTAGAGGAAGACTAAACTCTTCATACAGAGACAAATGCAGGATCTGGCTCCATGCATTTTCCCATACAGGGCTCTCTGAGTCCGCTGGGCCAGTGTAAATGGATTCAGTGTCTTGGCACCATTGTATTTACAGTCCAGCCTGTCCCCACAGGCCATCTGCTTTCAGGTGTAGTGCTGGGATTAATAATAGCTACTGTTTATCAAGTACTGTGAGTAGTATATAGTTAGGTATTATAAGCTTCATTTTATAGATGAGACAACTAACTCTTCAGCAAATCAAAAGTTGTAACTGACAATGTTGGGGTGTGAGTCCAGGCCTCGTGGCCCCGAACCTTGGCCTTCACTCTGGGTCTTACATATTCGGCCCGTGACTGCCTGCTATCTTTCATAGACGGGGCGCCTGACCAAGACGAATGTCACCACACACACCCTAACTAAGAAAAAAATAAAGTCCCAACAGCCCAAGGAACAACTTAGCTTTAGGGGAACACACTGTACTGTCATTCCCCAGCCTTTGCTCAAGCTGACCCCGCAGCCTGGAAAGCTCCACCCCCATCAGCTCTGTTTATTGAAATCCTATTCCTCCTCCAAGGCCGGCTTCTCTGAGAGGCCTCCTCCGGTCCTGCCAGGCTGAATCACTCTTGACCTGTGCCCTGTGAACTCTGTGGCTGGCCAGCTGCAGCCCCACCCATTCCCATTCCACCTTGACCTCCTGCAGAGGAGGGAGAGACGAGGCCTTACACACACCCCCACCGAATCGCGCCCCCCGCGCCCCACCACAGAACTCTGTACACACTCAGGACCCAGAAATACTTGTGGCGCAGAGACCAAGCCCAGAGTCTCTGGGAATGGCCATGGCCAACAGCACAGGTGATGCTGCCAACTTAGCAGGTGCCTCTGAGGGCTCACGCTGCCGCCAGCTGCCCTTTTCCAGCCCCAGGAATGAAAACAGTCCCATGGCAGCTGAGCCACTTTTACCCTTCCCAGAAGCCAGTCAGCCCTGCCTGGGCTTCTGGCCAGGGCAGTCGCAGCTCCTGCCCCTCCCACCCACATCTCCTGCATCCCCCACTCAGCATTCCTGGACTGCTGTCAGTCCATCGGGGGCCTGCCTGATCTAGGTACCAGTTCCTCTGCTTTGCTGAAGCCTGACTCTGGGCCCAGCCCTCCCTGCCCTCCAAGGACTAGTCCCAGACTCAGTCACCAGCAGCAACTCCCAGTGACGCTCCCAGTTTCATGGCTCTGCAGCCACCCTTCAGCAAGCAGGTCAGATTCTTCCAGGTACAGCACCAACCTGAGCCAAGGCCAAGGCCACCAGGCCCCCTTCAGAAGCAGAGCCTCGCAGGAAGCCAGCTCTGCAGCTTGAGAGGAAGCGGGCCAGACTCCCCCTGCCCCCATCACCCTTCTGAGCCATGGAGGCCTGCCACCCCCGAGGCAAAAGGCATGGGCACCGCACAGAGACGGCCAGCGCAGGGGTGGGGGGGATCTGTGCCACAGTGGCTCAGCCAAGGGGCCTGCTGAGGGCTTTAGCCTGGGGCTTAGTATCCCTCTGTCTGTTGACAAGCGTTTGTCAAACACAGAGGAAGGTTGTGGGGTTGGAAGAGCTATGGAATACAAGGGAACACGTGGTGGGTTTGACATCCCTTTTGCAGCTTCATTACAAGAAGCCTTCAGTGAAGGAAGCACCACCTCAGGCTTTTATGTTATTTAAAGTTTCCTGTATATGCTACATATTCTACAATGAACATGCTTTTATAATCAGAAAAATAATTAATATCCAATAAAACACAAGCAGAAAACAGACATGATGTTAAATCAGTATTAAATCCAAACTTCACATCTGTAGGGAGGTGCAGGAGAGAACGAGGGTTGGGCTGGGCCCCAGGAGGCCTGCGTTCCTGTTCCCATCTTCCACCACTCCCCTCCCAAGGTGCTGTGTGAAAGTCCCAACTTCATCACCTCAGTTTTCTCAGCTGTCAAATGGGAATTGCAATGCTGCGCTGCCCTCCTGCCGGGGTTGTGTGAGAGAGGTGTCGGGATAATGCCACCTGCGTCTCAGGGCTGGCGAGAGTCCGTCCCGCGGGGCATGTGGCAGAGCTTCACAAGAGCCTCACCTGCCCACTTGGCAGATGCGAGTACCATTCCCAGTCAGTGCTGGACAAATTTAAGAGACATTCCAGCAATGGACACAAGACAAAGCCATTGTAATCCTCCACTAACCACAAAAATAGTCTACTTAATCTGAGCGTGGGGTCATTTGCCTGCACCAGGCTCCCGAGAGGAGTCCTGCTCCTGTCCCCGTGATGTAGAGGGATGCTGTGGACCAGCCTGATGTGTCTCCCCTGCAGGCCTCCAGCCCATTCAGAAAATACTTGCCCAAAGGGCTAATCTGCAAAACAGCGCAGAGGTGTGGGCAGGATCCATGCCTCCTTTCTCCCTAGACAGCCCTCACTGCACTGGAGCCTGGGCACCAGCCCCAGAAGGGCCTCTTGTCCCTGCAGGAAGGCACTGCCCTGAGGATGGAGCTGACTGAAGTGACAGGCGACAGGTGCTTGGGGTCCAGGAGCGGGAGGTTGGCCTGCCTCCCCACTCTGTCCCCCCAGGATGCAGAAAGCCCCAGGGCTCCCTGCCCCCCAAGCATGCTACACACTCTCCACTGCTATCTCAGCCTCTGCAGCTGAGGACCACAGCAGCTGTCCCCAGTGCACCACTTGGAGTGGTGGTTTGACACATTATCCTCACTACAGCCCAACCCCCTGGCCTCTGGAAGAAACAGCAGGGTTCTGAATTCTGGCCCAGGCCCTAGCCTCGGGACTCACTGCCACTTAGGGTTATTTGAACGCCCTCCACTCCTGCTTTGGGCTTTTTCGTGAAAATAACTACTTTTGTGCAACAACAACAAAAAAGCCTTGGTTGCTAGGATGAGATCTGAAAAGGGCAGTAGGGACAGCCACTGGCTTTGGGGTCCGCAGGAGCCCCACAGCCCACACAGCATATTATTGGAGACAGCTCTGGTTAAATGATCATATTGGAGGGGGCCCTTCCACCCTCCACACCTCACTTCCTGGCCCGCACACAAGCTGGACAGACAAGGGCGTTCCAGCACAGCGCCTGATGGTCTAGAGGCACTCATGAAGCTCTGAAGTCCGATTCTGAAGATAAAGCAATCGCTATGCATTTTCCATCCAAGGCAAAGAAAAAAGCCTTTCATTCTTGAATAAGTTCTACAGCCTCCTCTATAAATGTAGCCTCCTGAACAGGAGCCTGTGAGGAGCAAGCTGGGCCAGTCACTTATCTGGAGAAGGGTGAATGCACAAGCCTATCCTGAACAAGGCGCTCTGGGTGCAGATGATCCCCGTGTCCCATCAGTACACAGACACCTGGGGATGGAAGGAGGAAGAACAGGGGCTGTGTTTGCAGATGGCCACGAGGCCGGCCCTTACCCATGACCAAGCCGAGTCTGGGGAGCTCTTGCCCTGCGAGGTCTCCCAGCTGGAGCTGCGAATGCCGTCCTGTTCCCCCATGGCCCTCCCCGTGGGGTGCTGTCTGCCTCCTCACTCAGCATCAGGAGAGAAATGTCCCCCGGGCAATACCAGCTCAGAGACTGGGAGGCTGGGCTGGGCGACACCGGAGCCTGGGCAGGCGGTGCTTCCCTTTGCACCAGTCCCAGGAGCCCCGGCCAAGTCACACGGCTCAGCAAAAGAGCAGAGTGTTGAATTGCAAATCCTCTCCTACCTGGGGACCAGCTGACAAATAACACCAAGGAGACAAAGCTTCCAGAAGATGCCAGTTTCTGTCAACTTTGTGAAGGGGAAAGTAGAGGCGGGGAATGATCCCTGCCGGCCAGCCACGGGGCACTATGTACCCTGCCCTCCCCAGTCCAGCTCATCAGAGGCAGCAGGACTGAGAGACTGAGTAACTTCCCCAAGGCCACGCAGTTCCCGGGATGCTTTTCTCCTGCTCTACTTGTTTCCACATTTGTCCTCTTTTGTTCCAGATTCTACCTGGGGATGTTCTGTCTCCAGAGGGGATTGGTGGGAGGTGTGGAGGGAGAGGCCACCTCTGGAGCTGAGTGCTGGAAATGGTGCTTTCTAGACAACAATCCCTCCACTTTGTACTCTACCACGGTCTCGCGTGAAAGGTTCTGGAGTCCTCTCTGTGCCTCTGCATCGCCTCGGCACCCCGCAGAGTGTCAGGAGAGCCGGGTCCAGTGGGGTGCTGTGCTCCCCACATGGCCCTGAGCACGGCACACCACTCTGGACCCACTTTCCCAGCGTCCCCTAAGGCCACCTGCAGGCACTCAGCCCCATCCATCATCACGACAGCTCTCCTGGTGAATACCTCTCGCATCAGGACCTGTGCTAAACATTGAAGATGCATGACGGGTGCGGAGGCTCACACCTATAATCCCAGCACTTTGGGAGGCTGAGGTGGATGAATTCCTTGAGCTCGGGAGTTCGAGACCATCCTGGGCAACATGAAGAAACCCCATCTCTATCAAAAATACAAAAAGTTAGCCAGATGTGGTGATGCATGCCTGTGGTCCCGGCTACTAGAGTGGCTGAGGTGGGAGGATGGCTTCAGCCGGGGAGGTAGAAGTTGCAGTGAGCCAAAATCACACCATTGCACTCCAACCTGGGTAACAGAGTGAGACCTCATCTCAAAAAACAGAAGAAGGTGCATGATCATATATAATTTCACAGCACGCCTATAAGGTTATGAACAGAAAACAGAAGCTTCCAGAACTGGCCTTGGGTCCCAAAGCTGGAAAGTGGCAGAACAGGGCCAGGCTGACTTCAAAGGCAGTGGTACTCTTCATCTAAACCTAATCCTTGCATGAGCCTTGGATTCTGCCCAGAGTGGTGATGGGGCTGGGCTCAGGTGACCTGCCCAGCGTGAAAGGGAGGGCACATCACTAGGGTGGTTTCTTGGCAAGGTGGGGGCAGAGGGCACACTTCGAGAGAGGGTACAGAGGCCACTATCTGGTTCAACGACAACTGAAGGAGAGGGCTTTGCGGTTTCACTGAGAGAGAAACAGCGTGCCCTGGGAGCACAGCAGGGTCAGGGAAGAAACTTTAGAACACTGTCATGCGAGCCTGTTGGATGTTCTAAGCGTCCAATAAAGGGAGTGGACTAGGAGAACTGCCTAAGTTCCCCTTCCAGGCCAAGTGAGCCTCACTGAGCGGCAGCTTCCTTCTCTGGGAGATGATACCACCTAACCTTGAGGACCACTGTGAGATTAGAGGTGATATGTGTGAGAAAAGTACTTGGCACAGAGAAGGAGATCAGAGACGTCAGTCCCAGCCTCTCACCCTTTCCCTCAAAGGTCAAAGGAAGGAGAAATCATTACAGGTGGAGAGATCCAGGAAGACTTCCTGGAGAAGGGGGCATTTGGCCTAGGTCTTGAAGAGGACAAATTTGAAAACAAGGAGAGCAGGAGAACAGCATCCCAGGAACGAGTCACAGCAGGAGCTAAGGGTTAAAAGTGAGGAAATACCGAGTGCTCGCAGAGGTTCACAGGTGACTCCCAGGTGCAGCCTGGTCACCAGGGGATCGGGGCATCCTGTGGATTCTTGACAGCTCCAGGGATTTAGGGAAATATTTCAGGGACATTCAGCTTGGTCCTGGCAGTGAGGGGGAGCCAGCAAGAGGACGGTTGGAGGCAGAAGCTGCAGCAGTAAGTCAGGCCCCCGACTCGACTTCTCCAGGTGCTGGTCCTCCTCTGTCCCCGCAGCCTGCGACGCCATGGTGGCCTCCTGAGGTCTCTAATGCTCCTCTGTTGGCTCCATAAGTGCTGCTCCCCAGTTCTCCCTGTTCTCCCCAGGCAGGCTGTCTCTGCTGTTTTCATTACAGCTCCTCTTCTTCATTCCCTCCAGAGGGCACCCCCGCCCAGACAAAATCCATCTGGGATTGTCATGGGAATGAAACAGGAAAATAAATGAAATGAAATAAATGCCTGTCTAATACAACAGGCATACCATAGTGACCCTCACTTTACAGGCTTGGAGGTCAGCAATTCCCCAGCATGGTGGATCCAGCAGGGACATAGTGTACTCAATCCAGGCCTCTGCCGTCCCAGGTCACTGTGCCATGACCCTGGCCAAAGGGACACTGATGCTCCTAGCCTTCCTTCCTGCAAGAGAGCTCAGAGAGTGCTGGGGAAGGACCAGCGCAGAGCCGGTACCCCCCGCAACAGCCACTACCTGGAATAGCTCCCTCAGTGTGAGTGCCCCGAAATGTCCTGAAGTGTAAGGCAGAAAATAACAGCCATGAAGACACTTCTACTGAGCTGGGGCACCAGCGCTACTACTATTTTTAATTCATCCTGTCAAGATATTTTAAGAACCTCATGACCAACGAGTGATAAGATGGTGAGGAATTATACCTGGTCATGTTCAGCATCTGGCCAGGATCTGATAGAAGCAGACCATGTGGGTAAGAAGGGGTTGCTATGAACATAGGCACGGCCAGAGTCATCGCATTGATTAGGAAGGTGCAGTCCGAGGGGAGTCTCCCATACAAACCAAGCCGGGGGAGAGGCTGCAGCCGGCTGCATTTTGTCCTCGGTCCTCAGAGCTCCAGCCCCAAGGCACGGCCATTTCACACCCCTGTTGGCAGCAGGTGTTGGAGGAGACAGGTGGTCAGAGTGACACATGTCCCACTGCTACGTCAGGCCACTGAAAGCTCCACTGGTCTACACAGTGGGCCAAGAAATGGGGTCATGGCCATTGAAGGGGTTCCCAGCCCATGCCAGGGCCAACCAGAAGCTCGGCATGGTGGTTAAATCCCACATTCTGGATCAGACAGGCCTGGGCTCCCTGTCTGACTCTTCCCCTTAGAAGCTGTTTTGACTTAGAGCAATTCACTCAGCCTCTGAGAACCTTCATTTCTTTACCTGGGAAAAACAAGGATAAAAACAGAGTTTCTCCCCCAGAAGGTTGTATATATATATATGTTATATATCTGAGGCGATGCATGAAAGTCCTTGACAGTGTCTTCAGTGAGTGGCAGCAGCTATTCATCCCCATAGTCGCTTTGGGGAGGCATAGACAGCTCCACTCTACAGATGGAGACACCGAACCTCTGTTTTATTTGGGGCAGCCGCTGGCTATAGACCCTCCAACTTCTCCACCAGTGGAGCTCCCGAATCTGCCATTGCTCCCCGAGTGACCTCCGCCAGGACCAAGCTGAACGTCCCTGAAACAGTTCCCTGGAACCCCCAGCTGTCAAGAATCCACAATCCACCTGTCTCCTGCAGACCAGGCTGCACCTGGGAGTCACCTATGAACCCCTGAGAGCACTCCGTATTGCCTCACTTTTAACCCTTAGCTCATGCTATGACTCCTCCTGGGATGCTTTTCTCCTGCTCTCCTTGTCTTCAGATTTGTCCTCTTCAAGACCCAGGCCAAATGCCCCCTTCTCCAGGGAGCCTTCCCTGATCTCTCCACCTGTAATGATTTCTCCTTCCTTTGACCTTCGAGGGAAAGGGTGACTGGGACTGATGTCTCTGAACTCCTTCTTTGTGCCAAGTACTTTACTCACACATATCACCTCTAATCTCAGAACATTCTTCATGGTTAGGCGGTGTCACCTCCCAGAGAAGGAAGCTGAGGCTCAGCAAGTCTCACTTGGCCAGGAAGGGGAACTTCATCATCCACCCCCCTTATTGGACACTTAGAATGTCCAGGGAGGCTTAATTGCCTGTGAGTTTCCGTCTCATCATCCCAACACCACAGAGGCCCCCTCAGGACAGAGTTCAGGCCTTACTCATTTTTAGCATTGTTAAAAGATAAAGTGAGGTACAATACAGTTACAAAAAGTTTGTTTGAATGAATAGCAGTTCATGAATCGAGAAACACCAGACTGAGAGTGATTCCAGGCTCCACCAGGAGAGCCCAAGGGGAGGGCTTCTATATGGCGAATGCAGAAGTAAAGCAAAGAAAATATTTCATGTGTTACAATCATGTAGTTGACTTATTTGGCCTATCTCACTGGAATGTCCCTAGTTGTATAAGTTCGTTGGCAGATTCTGATCGGTTGAGCTTAAGTTCTTTTTAAAAAAAAAAGTGTTTTAAAAAAAAAAAACAGTTCCATGATTAGGTCTTAGGCTTTTAATAATGACGAACATCATAGTGCTTCTCAGTTCTCCCTGTCCTTCTTTAGGTGGAACAGGATGGCGAGAGTGGTCTGGAGTTGGGTATTTCCCTTCCTCTGGTCAGTTAGACTCTGATAAAATCCCAGCAGGTTGGGTCCTGGTAAAATAGCTTCTTTGAGGGCAGGCCTTGTTAAGAACAGGATGCTCTGGCATATTTCAAGGTGGTTTCCTTCCCCTCCCACAGCTTGAGGGGATTTTTCTCTGATATTCGCTTCAAGAGTCCAGTTGAGCTCCTGGAGGTAAAACTCACAAAAGCGTGAGCCCACCCTCCACCATGACTGGTCCCCCTGGAGTTTTTAACTCTCAGACTCTTCCATACTGAGCCTCCAGCAATTTAAGTTTAGGTTTTCCTACCTGGGCACTGGTTCCTGTGGAGGTTTCCACTCATGGGTTTTGCCTCAGGAAAGGTATGCTTTTCGTATGTGCCTATTGGTCTCTCCAACTTTAAGGGCATCAGTTTGCCCTATGACCTCACTTACCTGCCAGATCTAAGAAGAACTGTTGATTTTTCAGTGTATTCAGCTTTTTAATTGTTGTTAGGAAAGAATGACTACTTCTAAGCTCCTGTGTGCCTGATGGAAAACTGGAAGTTTTCCAGGTTTGAAATTGCTAGTAGTTATAATTTATAAAGCAATGGCACAGGGGCCAGACATTGCCCACTCTCATGGAATATATTAATAGATCATTTTCTCTTGCAAGCAAAAGTATCAAAATACCTGTTTGTTTCAGCACTTTCCTGTGAGAAACAGGTAGGGAGGGGAACAGTGTTTCATTCAAATCCCGACTGTTCCACAATGTGCTCCAAGGCGTGGGATTACGCATCTGGAAAACAACAAGAGGCAAACCAGGGAGTCAGGCAATAAAAGCAGACAATGAAGAGAACCTTCAGGTGGCCTGGGTAATTCTGTGGGAATTAGAACATGCTCTTACTTTAGTGAGGGATACCTCGAAAAAATAAGTGACTTTTTCATCAATTTCATCTTACCTATTTCAATTGATCAGGATCATTCAAATATTACACATTTATACACATACATACTTTCATATGCACACATGATCACACACACCCAGGAACACATACACACAGCATCATCACACACACCAGTGATCACACACACAATCACACATACCTAAGATCACACACAGTCATGATCACATACACAATCACACACACCCATGATCACACACACACACTTATGATCACACATACCCATGAGGAGATATACATATACATCTATGATCACACATAACCATGATCATACACACCCATGATCATACACACACCCATTATTACATAGACACACCCACACACACCCACACCTATGATCACACACATCCATGATCATACAACAATCACATACACATATCTATGATCTCACACACACACATCCATGATCACACACACATCCAGGCACATACATTAGATCAGTTCAGGGTCCCAGCAAAAACAGATAGGACACTTGAGCCAGGTGCTTGAGGCTTAATAATGGGACTGTTTACAAGGATGTGGGCAGGGTTGAGAAAGACCAGCAGGGTGGGGGGTCAGAGATGACATGATCTAGGCCTGCAAGAGGAGGGGCCATTACCACCCTAGGGTAGAGAGAAAAGGAGGCAGAGCTATGACCTGAGCCAAGGTGGAGGAGGCAGGAGAACGCCCCCCAGGTCACACACATCCTGGCCTCCAGAAACTGTGACTATGTTACCTCACATAGGTGATGTTACATCTTCCACCACACTCCATGGCAAAGGAGAATTGAGTTGGCAGGTGGAATTAAGGTTGCTGGTCAGCTGCTCTTAAAATAGGAAGATAATTCTGGATTATCCTTAAACAGTAACCCAACCAGTTACCCTAACCCCTCTTCTACCTGTCTTCACCACCGCAGAGCTTGATGCACACCTGGCATCCCTCACTCTCATCCCAGCCTCTATCCTTGCTGTGTTCACCCAGGTGGGCTCAATACAATCGTAAGCGTTCTTAAAAGAGGAAGAGGGAGGCAAAAGAGAGCACAGAGATACTGCATGAAAGGAACTCAACCTGCTGCTGCTGGCTCTGAAGATGGAGGAGAGGCCTCAAGCCAAGGAATGAGGTGGCCTCTAGGAAGCAGAGAAGGCAAGAAATGGATTCTCCCCTAGAGCTCCCAGAAGGAAACGCGTTCTTCCAGCATCTATATTTTAGCCTAGGGAAACCCAGGTTGCACTTCTACCCAATCAACTATCAGGTGATAAATGCGTATTGTTTTAAGCCACTAAGTTTCCAGCAATTTGTTACAGCAGCCCTAGAAAACTAACACGCCAAAGAGTGGCTGGAGGAGAGGATCACCCTGCGGCCCTTGAGTATCAAGGGTGTCGGCTGACCCATGGCAGTCAGCCCAGAGGGGCGCAATCAGAGGAGCAAACACTGGAACTCTCTCTCCTCTCGCTCACCTTCCACCACTGGCCAAGCTCAGTGGAGGCCAGAGCTCATCAAGAAAAGCAAAAATCAAGGGACAAAGGGACAGTCTATCTCTCTCTCTCTCTCTCTCACACACACACACACACACACACACACACACACGTAAACTCTGCTTCTCTGAGTCAGAAAATCCTCCTGTGACTCAATCCTGGAATGAGGAAAAGAGGGAATTACCTCTGCATTTTTAAATATTCTCTCCAGTCCACATGTTGGCATCAGACCAAAAGCTGCATAGGGATTAGAAACCGTCAAAGGCAGTTCAGGCTGCCATAACAAAATGCCATAGACTAGTTAACAACAGGAATTTATTTTCTCACTGCTCTAGAGGCTGGAAGTCCAGGGGCAAGGTGCTGGCATGGTGGGGTGCTGGGGAGGGCCCTCTTCCTGGGGCTGACTCCTCACTATGTCCTCACATGGTGAAGAGGGGACGGGAAGGAAAAGAATGCTCTCTTGTGTCTCCTCTTTAAGAACACTAATCCTATGGGATCAGGGCCCCACCCTTACAACATCATTTAACCTTAATTACTCCCTTACTCCAAATACAGTCACACTGGGAGTTTGGGCTTTAACATACTAATTTGGGGAACACAACTCAATCCATAGAACAGGTACTTTTAATGAAAGCTTGCATACAAAACACAAGAAGGCCAGGACCCGGAGCACACAAAGCAAATAGGAAACCTAGGGTCCTGGCCCCAGACACCTCCTGGCCAGCCAGAAAGCCTTGTAATACTTGACGTTATTGCCCAAAATAGGGTAGCTCTCTATCCGTGGTCTCAGAACTGCTGCTCTCCTTAACTTCCCACACCTGTTAGAGTCCTCCGGCACTGAGTAGTTCTAATTATTCTCGGCTGAATTAGAAACAGAGGAAGGTAGCTGCCTGCTCAGCAGTTGAACAGGAAAGCCAATACTTTGATTCTGCTTACAAAGTGGCAAATATTAAGGGTCAGTGTTCCAATACAGGCTGAAATCAGTGCAAACACAAATGATGTTTTATTCTTATTCAGAGGCAACTTTAGGCTCTGATGAGTATTGTAGAAGCAAGAGCCAGGCCCAGAGTATCTGTGCATGGATATACTCTCTGTGAAGGGCTTCAAGTTCCTGTGACCATGAATGAGATTTACAAACAGGGAGCAGAGCAGTCATTGTGCCCTGATCCCCTGGTGAAGACAGAAATTCTCAGCCTTCTGCACACGCCTGTTGAGGGGACCCCCTGGGCAATTCGATGGTGCTGAATTCACTCACTTCCATGTTCACTGCATTTTCCAGTCCTCCCCTGACCTGTCTGGACAGGCCCACTTGCAGAAAATACAAAGAAAATTCTCCTCTTTCTACATGATAGAGAATGCTTACCTAGAGCCGTCCCGAGAAGGCATCAATACCGGCCTCATGTCTTCGATGCTCCCTCTGGAAAACGGAGCCACCCCCAACAGTGCTGCACATGAAAGACCAGAGACTGTGCCCTTTATCTTTGGGCTTCCCTCCTGTGTGGGCATTAAAGGTTTAACCCTCCCTGAAGTAAGTAACAGCCAAGGAGCTTCAGTCTCTGAATTTTTTTTTTTTTTTTTGACAGAGTCTCGCTCTGCCGCCTAGACTGGAGTGAGTAACGTAATCTTGGCTCACTGAAACCTCTGCCTCCCGGGTTCAAGTGATTCTTGTGCCTCAGCCTCCCGAGTAACTGGGATTACAGGTGTACACTACCGTGCCTGGCAATTTTTGTATTTTTTGGTAGAGACAGGGTTTTGCCATGTTGGTCAGCCTGGTCTCGAACTCCCGACCTCAGGTGATCCGCCTGCCTCGGCCTCCCAAAGTGCTGGGATTACAGCAATCCCTGTGATTCTTATCTGCTCATGGCTCTAACTCAATGAGGTATGAAAAACAGATAGTAGTCTTATCACCCCTCCATTTCAGATGAGTAAACCAAGGCTGAGAAAAGCTGCGTGAGTTGGACAAGCCATAGACAAATGAACAGCAGGAACCAAGACCTGTCCTCGCCTCTTCCGACTGCAAGCCCAGCATCACACCAACCTAGACTTTGGGAGGCTAAGCACTTGGAGGATTCTTCCAAAGAGAAGCAGAAACCTACCTTTTCCCTGCAGGGCTCATTGAGCTACATGAAACCTATTGACATAGTTTGGCTGTGTCCCCACCCAAATCTCACCTTGAATTGTAGCTCCCATAATTCCCATGTGTTGTGGGAGGGACCTGGTGGGAGATAATTGAATCATGGAGGTCATTTCCCCCATACTGTTCTTGTGGTAGTGAATACGTCTCAAGAGGTCTGATGGTTTTATAAGGGGTTTCCCCTTTTGCTTGGCTCTCATTCTCTCTTGCCTGCTGCCGTGTAAGGCATCCCTTGCTCTTCCACCATGATTGTACAGTCTTCCAGCCATGTGGAACTGTGAGTCCATTAAACCTCTTTTCTTTATAAATTACCCAGTCTCGGGTATGTCTTTATCAGTAGCATGAAAACAAACTAATACACCCAATAAAAAGTTAAGCATGTATTGGTACTGGTTATTTGTTTCAAAAACTTTGTTTAACATTCATCCATATGTAATCCTTACACTTGATGTGAAAGCTTAAGTTTAATCTCACAGTTTTCAAATTTTTTTAGTTTCAGTTTTTAGCTTTACTTTTAATACTGTAAATATTGATAGATATAACCCACATAAACAAAGTTCTCTGGGGTCCTCAGTCATTTTTAAGAGTATAAAAGGGTCCTGAGACAAAAATGTTATTATTTTTCAAATTAAAACTGAGAATATTTTAAGTATATATTTTCAATTCATTAAAAATAATAAACCCATTACATGCTAACAATGCATTTTTATTAGAAATAACCATGTTTCCAATTTTTAAAAAATTGCATTGTATTGCTTCATATTTTTGCAGATCTCATTAATGTCTGGCTAAACTGAAGACAACTGATTCCCTGCTTCTGCATTCAGTCTGTTCCAATATTATACACTGGTTGACGTATATGAAGAAAAGCCAATTTGTATATAAAGAAAAGTCAATTTCACAAAGACATATAATTGAAAAAGAGGGGGGATATTTTAATAATCTTTCAGATACTTGTGGATATTATTCTCTGATATTACACCAAATTTGACAAGTAGTGGCTTCTTAAAGATTGTTACAATATGGAAAATGAAACTATACTGATGTATTTTTTATAATCAGTTACATTAAAATCCATTGGTCTACTTTCCCTTTTGAATGGGTCTTTTACTCATGCACAATTTTATACCCTCATACATTGGTTATTTGCAAAATACCAGTTCATCTAGTAGCCATACAGATCATCCAACTGTTGATACAATTCATTACACAAAAATCACATTATCTAATACCACCATTGATATCATTAGTTAAGTCTTTGGATGTTGGGAAACTGTCAAGTTCATAATGGCAGATACTATGGTCCAACATCCTAATTTCTTTTTGCAAGCTCAAATATTATAAATTTATTTACCAAAATATGTTCTATTATTTTTATTTTCTCTAAGTGCCAGGCTTACTTCATTCATTTTTCAGAAAATATCTGCCAAATACCCAGGCCTAAATAACCATAGTTTGGCAGTCATACTTTCAAGTAAAAATAATATTCCAAGGAAAAAGCAGCAAGTTCATCTTGTGACTCGGGCAAGTGCACAAATGCTTTCCTTTGAAATGACCATTGTACTTTAATATGCAGCAGAAGTGATTTTATGCATGTGAAGAAGAAAAAGCATCAATGTTAACCTTTAGGATACCAGGGTAAATATTACATTTAATTTTGAGTTGCTGGCACAAAAGCAAAAGGAGATGCATGATACACTCCATCGCTTAGCGTAACAGAAAGGAGGAAGCAGACGGGAAAGGCATATATTGCTTGATATTAAAGAAATTATTCTGAGATAATTTCTCAACCCCGAACATCATATATTATACACGAACTTCTCTGTTGCCCATTCACATGGCCTTCTCTCTCTCCTCTGAGGAGTCTTCAGGTGGAACACAATCAGAGCTGAAACAGGGACAGAGCTCGGCAGTGGTCGTGACAAACATTTTTTATTTTGTCTCAGATTTCACATCATATACTGAGACTTCTATATAGAAAAAACAGTTGGATCTGTAGCAGTTTATTAACTCATTAAAAGCTTTTAAGCCTGTGAGATGCCATATAAAATTATTCTAAACAATGATTTCAGAGAAACAAGCACTGTGCATCACCACAGCCTCTCCACTGCCCAGCAATTTCATCATCTTTCCTATTGTTTTAGGGCCTTGATTCATCTCTTAATTTCCTTGAGATCACAAGAAGTTAAGTGGACACGACCTTCCTTTTAAAATTAATACTTCAGGGCCAGGCACAGTAGCTCACACTTGTAATCCCAGCACTGTGGGAGGCTGAGGCGGGCGGATTGCTTGAGGCCAGGAGTTTGAGACCAGCCTGGCCAACATGGTGAAACTCTGTCTCTACTAAAAATAATTTTAAAAAATAGCGAGTCCTGGTGGTGTACACCTGTAATCCCAGCTACTCGAATGGCTGAGACACGAGAATCGCTTGAACCCTCAAGGCAGAGGTTGCCGTGAACGGAAATTGTGCCACTGCACTCCAGCCTGGGCAACACAGTAAGACTCTATCTCAAAATAAATAATAAATAAATAAAATTAAAACTTCAAAATACCATTTAGGAAGGAATTGTAAATAATTTTAAAAATCACACATTCTGACAAAGCCTTCTTCCTTTCTTTGTTCCTCAATTGCAAAACACATCAGACTAAATACATGCCTAACCGCTTCTGCTCAATTTACTTTCCTTATGGGATGTTCTGATTTGTAGTTATGACTGGCTACATAATTTGCAAGACTCTATACAAAATGAAATTGCAGGGTTCCTTGTTCAAAAATGATGCAGAATTCCCAGATGACAACAGCATTTGACTCAGGGCAAGGCCTTTTCAAGCATGCGACCCTGTGCAGAAACACAGTCACATGCCTAAGAATCCAGCCCTGGTTGTTAGTGATTTTCATCATTCAATAAATGCTTATAATTTCAATAAATTTATTGTGCAGAGTAAAAGTATATTTACATAATCTCAGTTTCAACGTAGATATGGTTATATGCCCACATGGAAGATTAAACTGATTATCACCCGGCCATAACAACTTTGCTGAAGACAAAAAAGTCAAGATCCCTGGGTTCCAATTTCAATTCTGCCCCCCAGCAAATACCAGGGGTTCTTTGATGAGATGAGAAGGCCTCTGGGCCTTTCAGCTCTAAAATTCTGGTGTTCTGCATGAATTTAGAAAAGTGAAAGGTTTTAAAACATGCTAAAAACAATTTTCACTTCATCCCCTAGCTCCATGAGAATGACACTCTCAAAGGACTGGGAAAGTGTGGCACCATGAAGATGTATTCTCAGTGACAAAGGAGATTCCTGGGCCTCTTAGGGCGGCATTGAAACAGCCCTTTAGTAAGAACCGCTGGGAAAGTCTTTCCCAAGACCTCTCCCGAGCTGCACACACACACACAGCAACACAAGGGCCAAGGCGCAAGACGAAAGCACCATGTCTATTTATGCTGCCGGTAGAAACTTCCACACACATTCGCTCATTTCATCTTCCCAAAAATTCTGCAGTGTCGATAATAAAGTTGCAAAACCAGATTCACAGAGGTTAAAAAACTTGCCCAAGATCACAAAGTTGGAAAGTGGTGGAGTCCGGCCCAACTCGTGACTATCAGCCCCCAAAGGAACCCCTTTTCCACCAGCACGCGCTTCCCTGGGTTGAACAGAACCCAGACGTGTGACCGACGCTAACGGGCTGGCACTCGCCCTCCCACGTTGGCTCAGGGACACCCTTTCGGGGGCGTGTCCTCCCAGTTCTAGAGGTTCCCAGAGAAGAGGAGGTGCTCACTAACCAGGCAGCTCGCCCAGACTCCGGGCAGTGAGAGGAAGGGAGCGCCGGCCGCGGGAGCGGGATGGAGACCAGCAGCCCGCCGCCCCCGCGGTCCAGCCCCAACCTGGGGCTGAGCCTGGACGCCCGGCTGGGCGTGGACACGCGCCTCTGGGCCAAGGTGCTGTTCACCGCGCTGTACGCACTCATCTGGGCGCTGGGCGCGGCGGGCAATGCGCTGTCCGTGCACGTGGTGCTGAAGGCGCGGGCCGGGCGCGCTGGGCGCCTGCGCTACCACGTGCTCAGCCTGGCGCTCTCAGGCCTGCTGCTGCTGGTGGTCGGCGTGCCGGTGGAGCTCTACAGCTTCGTGTGGTTCCACTACCCCTGGGTCTTCGGCGACCTGGGCTGCCGCGGCTACTACTTCGTGCGCGAGCTGTGCGCCTACGCCACGGTGCTGAGCGTGACCGGCCTGAGCGCCGAGCGCTGCGTGGCCGTGTGCCAGCCCTTGCGTGCCCGCAGCCTGCTGACGCCGCGCCGGACCCGGCGGCTGGTGGCGCTCTTGTGGGCCGCCTCGCTTGGCCTCGCCCTGCCCATGGCCCTCATCATGGGGCAGAAGCACGAGCTGGAGACGGCGGGCGGCGAGCCGGAGCCGGCCTCTCGCGTGTGCACCGTGCTGGTGAGCCGCACCGCGCTCCAAGTCTTCATCCAGGTAAGGGCGTGGAGGGCGGGAGTTGGGGGGAGCTGGGAGGAGGGAACCCCCTCTCCCCGGGGAACAGGCATTTTCAACTTTAATGCTCGCCACCACCCAGAAAGTTGGGTCTCGTTGCTTCGTCCCATTTTACTAGATGGAGGGAGGCGTGGCCAAAGGGAAGCATTGAGAGAAATCCCGATTTGAATTCAAAATCAACTCCAAAGTAAATGTTCCCACTCTTGCGAGAGTGGTGTTCAGACGTTACTGGGCGTAAAGTTGCCTGCAGAGCCTGTGAAAATACGGAGTCCATGACCCACCGGGGTTTCTGCCTCTATAGCCTGAAGTCTGTGTTCCAACGAGTCCCCCAGATGGCTCTGGAGAGGACCTCCCTGAAGGTAAGGTGGGGAGGGGAAGGCACTCCCGGTCTCTCTTGCAGAGGCCTGATCAGGCTTCTAACCTCATTTCCTGTTACCTTCTCCCTGGCAGCCTTGCCTTCCCCAGGCCACTCGTCCCCCAACACCTCTTGCTCCCACTTTCCCCGAACCCCCACCATGCCCAGCCTCTGGCTTTTAAGTCAAAAGCTCATTCTGCTTTTGATTCCAACCCTTCTTATTCCCCAAAGTGCAGCTCTGCTCTCACCTCCTCCCCAACTCCAGGGACTCTCCCCTGTCTTCTGAATTCTCTCAGCATATGATGTATTTGCAGCACTTCACAATGCATTTTCTGAAAGTGATGCTCAGCTTTCTAAATGTCTGTCTCCATTTCCACATCGTTCTACAACCCAGTGTCCTCTGGTTGCTTGCTCCAGTCACATTAGACCATGATCTCATGTATCCAGCACATTGGGGAAGTGGGAAAGGCTGAGAAAGCACAGGCCCCTCCAGGCCCTGCTGGGCCTCCAGGAAACCTAAAGGAACAAAGCAGGGTGGAGCCAGGACCCCTTCTCTGCACACTGGCACACGAGGGTACGTGGGAGAGTTTACTGTGTGACTTCATCAGGGCACATGGAGGGTGTGGAGGCTCCTTAGGGGACTCGTCCTAAGCAGCCTCCTAAGCGGCTGCTTAGTGCCATGTCCCCAGGTGAGGCTCCTTCTCATGTTAAGCTGCCTCCTGCAGCTGGAAGCCCAGCCTGCCTACATGGTCAGAGGGCTCTCTCTAAAGTCTCCCCTCTCTTTCTATACCCTCTCCTCATTCCTGAAGACCCCACCTTTGTCCGTGTCTGCTCATCCATACCCTGGGCAGGGGTAGGGGACCGAAGGGCCTCAAGGAAGGTGTTCAACTCACCAACCTGCTTTTCACTCACAACCGGGAGAAATCCATGGAGCAGGCAACATCTTAAGGTTTCATGGGTGTTCAGTGGGGCCGCTTTGTTCCCATTCAATTTAAACATTGTAGAGGGGACAGGGACTCTCCATGGACAGAATCCTTCCAGATCTTGAGCATGCCCCACAGTCCAGCCTCCAAAATACACGGAGGCCTCCGAGTCCCACCCCTGGAATCCACGGAGGCCACTGAGTCATCTTCAGGAGTACACCTCTATGGAGTGGCTGTCCTGGCAACAGGGCCTTCTCTCCACTGAACTTGTCACCTCTTATTTCTTTAAACAACATCTTCCTCTCCTAGTTCCTTTCTGGCAGGCTCAGCCCAGACACAGCTTGCCCATCACATGGAATCTGCTATGAACAACTGTCTGCAGTGATTTTCCCGTGGGTCTGGGGGCTCCAATGGGCACCTGGAATCAGGACACAAGTCTCCCGTGGATGTGGGGTATGGAGAGTGGGATCTGGCCTGCAGAGAGGGATGAAGGGACCAAATGCCTGAGGAAGATGTATTTGTTTCTTTGTTTATTTTACACATGGAAATTGGCATTTAAAAGTTTATAAGGCATAGTGCCGTAGCTCAAGCCTATAATCTCAGCACTTTGGCAGGCTAAGGCAGGAAGCTAAGGTGGGAGGCCAGGAGTCCAAGACCAGCCTGGGCAACACAGTGAAACCCTGTCTCTACTAAAAGTACAAAAGTTAGCTGGGCATGATGGCATGCCTGGTCGTCCTAGCTGTTGAGGAGCCTGAGGTGGGAAGATCCCTTGAACCCAGGAATTTGAGGTTGCATTGAGTCACGATGCACTCCAGCTGTACTCCAGCTGGGGTGACAGAGCAAGATCCTGTCTCAAAAACTAAAAATTAAAAACTAAATGTTCATAATACGTTTCTGAAATGAAAAACTCTAGCCATTGTGGAAGGGGAAAAAGAGGCTGGAGAGGGGTGTAGTCAGAACTCTATGCTGCAAATGGTGGAAACAGAACTGGAGGCAGCTTCAGCCAAAATTAAAAACTGAAGCAAGGATGTTGGGGCAGCTGAGATCTCAGGTCAGAATCAGGGGCTCAGGGCTCCCAGGAGCCCCTCTCTCTCCTGCTCTTCCCAGACTCAAAAAGAGGCCTCTGGGTGTGTCTGGGTAGGGTTCACAAGCCTAGGTCTGTCCATAGGGCAAGAACATGGCTTCTGGCATCCTCTGCGATAATTCAACGAGATCATGTGGAATTGCCCAGAATATTGCAGGTTCTCAACAAATGTTCACCTTCTTTCCTTTCCTGCCTTTTCTTCCCACCTGAGGGTTTAACTCCAGCTCTCCCTTCCCAGCCTAGTACAGTGCCTGGCTCACAGGAAGCACAATCAGGGCCTTCCCACCTGTCCCGTCTTCTCTCCCTCCCTACCTGCTCTGCTCTCCTCCTTCCCTCCCTCCTCCCCTCACTCATCATCAAGCTCTCTCCTTCCTCCACCCCTGGCCTCTCCGTAATAACTCAGCTCCATTTGCCGTCTCTAGATTTACTTTTTGTTTTGTTTTGTTTTTAAGATGGAGTCTTGCTCTGTCACCAGGCTGGAGTGCAGCGGCACAATCTCGGCTCACTCAACCTCAGTCTCCCGGGTTCAAGCGATTCTCCTGCCTCAGCCTCCCGAGTAGCTGAGACTACAGGCGCGTGTCACCATGCCCAGCTAATTTTTGCATTTTTAGTAGAAACGGGGTTTCACCATGGTGGCCAGGATAGTTTCGATCTCCTGACCTTGTGATCCACTCTCCTCGGCCTCCCAAAGTGCTGGGATTATAGCCATGAGCCACCGCGCCCGGCCTAGGTTCACTTTTTGTTTGTTGTTTTTTAATTTTATTTTTATTTTTACTTTTTTGCTTTGAAAACATCTTTACTCTTTAAACAAAGTTATATACGTACATTTTTTTAAAAAATGTGAGCATGAGTAAGCGAAGGGGCGTGACAGTGTGGTAGGCATGAGGAACCCACAGTAGCTGTCCCTGTGGCCTCTGGGGCAACAGTGGGAGGACCAGCAAGGAGAGGGCCAGCTGGAGACCCGCAGCCTCATCTCTCTGCTCTCTTCGCCCAGGAGATCTTCCCAGGCCTTCCCACCACTTTGGCCCACTGCCACTTGGTACCCCGGCTCTACCAAGGGGTATTATCCTCCTTTTGCCACATCAATTCAGGTCCTGCTGTTGCTGCTGGGTAGCAGGATCCCAAGGGCTAAAGCGACTGAGTGCCTTCCTGCAGCCTTGACCTGGTTTCTTGGCCTCAGAGGCAAGTGGGAACCACTTGAGGACCTGTTTGAATCTGAGGACTGCAAAGTAGGCTGAGGCATTCGGGGTCGCGTCTACAAAGCCGAGAGGAAAGGTGGTTCCTTCACGAGCTTGAGCACCCACGGGCCCTCCCTCTTCAGAAAGTCTTTCTGTCTCACGCTGACAGGGAAGTAGGGCTTCTGTATGACCTCTGACTTATAAGCTAGTGGTGCAGAGTTACTAACAAACAAGAAGCCAGCTCAGTTACCTTGGGGGATAGTGAGGTCATCATCACCTCCCATCCTAGATGCATTTTGCTGCCTGCATGACCGCTGGGAGTTGCATAGGGATCTAGAACCTGCCAATATTCTAACTATGAGTAAAGATCCTGAGTAAAGATGAGTCAAAATCACTGATATGAGTGGCACTCTATTTTTTTTTGTTCACCTGTGAAGACTTGGGCAGATTTGGATCTAGCAGCTGTAACATTCTGGTTCCGAGTCCCAGAGCTACTTATTGAGGCAAGACATTACTCCAGGCTGCTGATACAAGGTCTATAAAGTGTGTATTTGCAGAACTACTAATGTCAGAACTAATATTTTTTATCATCCACACTAGTAACCTTTAGCCCCATGACAAGTTAGCACTAAGCACAGAGCAGCAGGTACAGGAATCTACCTCCCAGCTGCCAGCACGTGGTTCCCAGTTGCAGCAGAAGAGCCAGCGCATTGCTGCTCCGACCTGGCTGTGCAGTTCTCTGCTGAGCCCTGGCATGGCTGTGACAATGAACCATATTTCCACAATGCCTGGGAGCCGCGTTCCACCACTTGTCACAGTCTGGAGTGGTGACTTCCAGGCTGTTCCTAACTGGGAGACAAGCTTGGAAAAAAAAAAAACAGTTCCAAGCAATGTTTGTGTCTTAAATATGCTACTCACGTAGTTTCCTTGACATGGTTCAACCTGGCTGGAGCAATGAAGCTGTGAAACGAATTCTGTCAGTCGAACAGCATCTTTTGACAAATAATGCATTTAAAAATGTTTAACTTGAAACATACAGTGTATGTTAACACAACAAAATAAGCAGACTCAAATTAGGATATTTTGGTTCTAATATTTCATCAGTGAGTTGATTCACTGTGTTTTTTTGTCCAAGAAAATTGCTCACAGTTTTTGAAAGTACGAAAAACTGTAGTTTTCCCAGAAAGATTTTAAAACTCCCAAAGATGAATTACTAATGTATAAATATATTTTTACTTTTGATCTTGTCTTGACTGGTATTAAAGCTACAAATCGATAGTAATTAAGCCTGTCATTACTGATATAAACCTGTTTGGTTCCTCAACAAACTAAAGTGGTGGTCATAGGTACTGTTTTATTTTTCCCTCAGTGTTGCTGATTTGCGAGCAAGCATTAAGATAAAAAGGCATGAATGATAACTCCATAAAAAGGCACAGGGAAGTCTCATCTGCACAGGGGCCCCCCGCGGGCTCCCTTCCATCTGCGCAGGGTCCCCCTGGGGACTCGCTTCCATCTGCGCAGGGTCCCCCTGGGGACTCCCTTCCATCTGCGCAGGGTCCCCCTGGGGACTCCCTTCCATCAGCGCATGGGCCCCCTGGGAGCTCCCTTCCATCACTCGCTGGGCCCTCTGTGGGATACCCCCATTTTGAATGACAGGTCCTCCTCTTTATTGGCTTATAACCTTATTTGTCTAGAACATATGTTCTTTAATCTCCTGAGACCTGAGGAAGGATCCATAGAGGGTAAAAAAATTTGAGAATTAGCATGTCAAAAATTGTTTTCTTTTATCCTCACATTTGTCACAATATGGCTGGGTATAAAATTCTAAGATGGAAGCTATTTTTCTCACAGATTGTAAAACACTGCTCATGATTTTCTAGCTTCCACCATTGCTTTTAAGAAGTGAATGTCATTCTGGTTTTCCATCCTATCTATGTGACCTGTTTTATCTGTTTGGAAGCTTTCAAGATCTCTTTATACCCAAAAAAGGTGCTAAACGTCATAAGAACGAGACTCGCCGTGAGTCTATTTCCATCCATTCTTCTGGGCACTCAGGCAGCCTTTCAGTCTAGAAGCTCAGATTCCTCAACTTTGGGAAAACTTTCTTGAATGCATTTTCAAATAAAATTTCCTCCCCTCTGTTTTCTCTATTTTTTTTTTTCTTTCTGGAACCCCTATTATGAACATCCTAAACTAATCCGAGATTTTCTTTTCTCTCTCCTCACTTTTTGAGAACTTTCTCAACCTTATCTTCTAACCCTTCTGTCGCCCCTTCTGCTGACGCAGATTCTGGGCCTGGGGCATGGCCAGATGGCGAGGGCCGCAGGGCCCTGGTGCTGCCCCATAGTCCTTGGCGTTACCTCCACAGGTGAATGTGCTGGTGTCCTTCGTGCTCCCCTTGGCACTAACTGCTTTCCTGAATGGGGTCATGGTGAGCCACCTGCTGGCCCTCTGCTCCCAAGTGCCGTCCACTTCTGCCCTGGGCAGCTCCACCCCCAGCCGCCTGGAGCTGCTGAGTGAGGAGGGTCTCCTCAGCTTCATCGTATGGAAGAAGACCTTTATCCAGGGAGGCCAGGTCAGCCTGGTGAGACACAAAGATGTGCGCGGGATCCGCAGCCTCCAGCGCAGCGTCCAAGTTCTCAGTTAAGTCCTCTGCAACATCACCCCAGAAGAAAGGGGCCCAGGTTCCAGGGCTGCCTCCACCAATCCCTGACCAGATTCCAGGGCTGCCTCCACCAATCCCTGGCCAGATTCCAGGGCTGCCTCCACCAATCCCTGGCCGGGTGACCTCGGCAAGTCACTACCTCTCTCAAGGCTTCCTTTATCCTATGTCCCAGGGGAACTGTATAATCAACAGACTTCATGTAGGGTTCGGTGGTATAATTAGGAAAGAATAGGAATTCTGTACATGAAGCCTCCAATCTGCTCCAGGGAGTAGCACACACAGGCAAGTAGAGACCTGACCACTTTTCAGTAAGTCTGGCAGTGTGGACGAACACAAGGAACAGTTTAAAGACTGCAGCTGCAAATTGTGGACTATCAGATGGGCTGGGTCCCTCAACCCAGTACCCTTCGAACTCCATTTTCCCTCCTACAACACTGATCCGTTTGCTTTCTTGTTGCGTAAGTCTCTGGGAAAAATTGGCCTTATAAGAGAAACTCCAAAAGGCACAGGAGAGCAGAGGTCTCTCCAAGCACCCACCATAACCCAGGCACTAGCTAGGGTATAGAAGGATCAAGTACAAGACAGAGTCTCTGCTGTCATCAATGTCAGTCTTGTGTATGAACAGAGACACAAGAGCTAAGTGCAATGTGATGTAATAAGTAACACAAAGTCAGCACATGAAGGTGTCAGCCTTCATTTTATGGACAATGGCCAGTCATTGAAAAAGTTGATGCCCATGAGTGAGGGGAGATTTGCTTTTGAGACCTATTGCACTCAGCACTTTGGAGAATGGGCTAAATGGTGCCTCTCAAACCTCAGAGTGCGTAAGAATGATCTGGAGAGTCATAAAATACAAACCGCAGGGCCCAAGATTCTGCACTTCTACCAGGCTTCTCATTGATGTTAACACTGCTGGTTCAGGGGCCACCCTGGGCTAGATAATGGCTTTGCCAGTCAGAGCAGAATAGAAGCAGGAGAGGGAAGGGGTGGGAGGTTGGGAAACTCGTCATAGTCCAGTGCACAGGAGGTAAGAGTCTCTTAGGGAGGTAGCAGTGAAAGCAGGGAAAGCACACAGAGGAGAGATGCTAAGAAGAAACTTTTTAATAGACTGGATACAGAGAGGAACAGAAAAATAGGAGTCTCTGGCTCATGGCTTGAGTGCCAGATGAATGGCAGTGCCAGATAAATTAACCAGAGAAAGGACTAACGGAGCAAGAAGCTTTCTAAGACAAGAAAGACATAAGTTCTTTTTTTTTTTTTTTTTTTTTTTTTTTGAGATGGAGTCTTGCTCAGTCACCCAGGCTGGAGTGCAGTGGCATGGTCTCAGCTCACTGCAGCCTCCTCCTTCCAGGTTCAAGCGATTCTCCTGCCTCAGCCTCCCAAGTAGCTGGCATTACAGGCACCTGCCACCATGCCCGGCTAATTTTCATCCTGTTAGCCAGGCTGGTCTCAAATCCCTGACCTCAAGTGATCCACCTGCCTCGACTTCCCAACGTGCTGGGATTACAGGCATGAGCCACCATGCTTGGCCCAAGAAAGACACAAGTTCTGTTGTACATGCAGATAGATAATCAAGTAGGGATATCTAGCCCTGGGTTGGGAATATATTCTAGTCACCAGGAGGAGGTCCTAGAAGCATGCTGTGTCCAGGTCATGGCCAGGGTGGACATTCACCCAGAGGACAGGATCATATGAGGTTTGAGAAGAGATTCAGGTTGAGATATAGCAGATAACCTCAAAGTGTCCTTCCAACCCTTGACTCCAGGACCAAGTTAGAGGGCAACGCTGCTGACCCCTTGGGCATCATCCTCCCTCGGCAATGGTGTAACTGAGAATGTGTTTGCTTTCTCCTGGCGCTGTCTCTCGCTCTCCCATGCTCTGCAGGAGCCATCGTGGCCATGTATGTCATCTGCTGGCTGCCGTACCATGCCCGCAGGCTCATGTACTGCTACGTCCCTGATGACGCATGGACTGAGTGAGTGTGGCAGAAGGGCCCTAGCACACAGGGCGGGGGCCCACTGGGCTGGGCCTGGGGTCTCCATTGCTCTGCAGAGGGACCCTCCATTGCTGGGTCCTCTGGAACCCTGGACTGCATTCCACCTGGTCCCGTGCAGTCTGTGCCTTGAAATCTCCCCGCCAGGGATGGGGAACAGAGCGTTGTCTCTGACCTGGTAAGGCCGTGTGCATGAGAGGCCTAGCCAAGACTGTGGGATTCTCACTACAGGAGAAAGAGAAGCCTGCAGTCTGGGAAGGGGGAGAACGGGCCATGCTTCTGAGGTTTCCCCTCTCTCGCCTTCCTCTCCTATTCCAAGCAGAGTGTGAGGAAGACACAAAGCTGCGACCCCATGAGCTAACAAAGGTCTCCTCGGCAGAGACCAAGACATGCACCCCTTTTATGACACGGTTGGAGAAGATGAGAGAATTCATAGTCTGCCTTTCGGAAATCGCTGTGCCCCAATCATAAGTGGGAGTCAAACATCCAAAAGAATCGAGGTCCCAGGAAGCCTCCACAGAAAGAGCCATGTGACAGATGCCTCCTTCCCAGGAGCCATCAGCACCCTTGACACTTGTGCGGGCAACATGAGCTCGTGCCAAGCATTTCCCACTGCAGAGAACCTGCAGCAAGGAGTGCAGCTCCTCAGAAGGACCTTTGGCTCTTAGTGCAACCACATCTCTCGACCATACACAGCAGCCTGGGGCACCCAGGGCCTCAGTGGCTGGACAGACGGCCCCTGTCAGTCAGCAGTGTCACCTTACCATGAGGTGACCAGGAACTGCAGCCAGGGATGGCAGATCATAGAGGCGGGGTGGAGGGCGTCAGCTGCTGGTGATGAAAACATTTGTGGAATTTACATTGTACTTCCTGGCCAGGCGCGGTGGCCCACACCAATAATCCCAGCACTTTGGGAGACCGAGGCAGGTGGATCACCTGAGGTCAGGAGTTGAAGACCAGCCTGGCCAACTTGGTGAAACCCCGTCTCTACTAAAAATACAAAAATTAGCTGGGTATGGTGGTGTGCGCCTGTAGTCCCAGCTACTCAGGACTGTAGGCAGGAGAATTACTTGAGCCCAGGAGGTGGAAGTTGCAGTGAACAGTGCCATTGCACTCCAGCCTGGGAGACAGAGCAAGACTCTGTCTCAAAAAACAAAAAACAAACAAACAAACAAAAACCACTGTGCTTCCCGATAGCAGAAAACAGGCTTCCTCGTGCAGCCCTGTGGAGGAGAGGCATTCTCCAGCAGGAAGCGGACACTGCGAGGAGGTGACCGATCCTCTAACCAGGCTTCCGGGTTTCTCTTGCAGCCCACTGTACAGTTTCTACCACTACTTCTACATGGTGACCAACACACTTTTCTACGTCAGCTCAGTGGTGACTCCTCTCCTCTACAGCGTCGTGTCCTCCTCCTTCAGGAAGCTCTTCCTGGAGGCCCTCAGCTCCCTGTGTGGAGAACACCACCCCCATGGAGCGGTTACCCCCTGAAGCCCCACGGTCCCACCCTAATGGATACAGCTTCAGGCTTTGGGGATCCCCCAGAAACCCTGACCCGAATGTCATACCAAAATGAACAGAACAAGCAGAATGACCAGTTGCTTAATCATCTGGCAAAGCAGGTGAGCAGCCTTATCACTAATCATTCAAGCTTTGCAGCCAGGGCGACTTCCACCAACCCCAGCTCTGCTGAGAACCATCAAGTGCAGGGAAGCCACGTGACCCCTCCTAGCCTCAGGCTCCCTCATCTGTGTAGTGGAGATAAAGAAGAGCACCCATCTCTTAGTGTTGTCTGAGACTAAAGTGCTTAGCACACAGCCTGGTGCATAGTAGATGCTCAATAAATTTTTGCTGCCATGATTTCTGTTGCTACTGTTGTTGCATGGCTATTATCATTGCTTTCCTGCTGTCCTGAAAGCCCACGACACTTTTCTATAGTTTTATGCTCAGATGTCCTATGAATTTCCTCAAATGACAAATCAACAGTACCCCAGAAGCTGACCAACTTGGTACCTCACATGAGCTGTAGTAAGATTCTCCATTCTCTCCCAGGCAGGGAGCAGCTGTTGACACTGACAGCAGCTTCTGCAGGCTCTGGAAAGCCAGTGTGCTGCTGGTGTCCCCTCCTGCCTCTGGCCAAGCCAGCCCATGTGGCTTATGGGGAAACAAACGGCCATGTGCACCCTGCCACAAGGCACATGCGGCCCAGGTATGCTCTGGCCAGCGCAGTGCTGGACAAGAGTTGGATCTTAATTCTCTTCATCAGGGCAGGCTCTGCCCGTTTGACAGCAGGCCTCAGTCCCTGCACTGCACGCACAGGCCAGGCCCACTTCCTACCACCAGCCTTGCACCTGGAGGCGGTAAGGTTGAGGCCAGGGGAGGAATGGTGCTTTTCACTGAGTGCAGAGGACACAGAGGCAAAAGGCAGGGGAGGGTACCGGCCTGTGAGGGGAGGAGGAGAGAGGTGGGTGCAGGACAGCACCAAGGAGAGGTTCGTTTTGATGAACTGCATCAACGCTTCCCTAGACTCTGTCCACCTCCTGACCCATCCCCCACCCCCTACTCCCACAATGAACGCTACACACATTCATCACACATACATCACACGGGCACACGTCACACATGTATGCACAGACTCATCACATGCAGACATACCACAAGCACGCGGCACGTGCACACTCACATCACATGTGCACACATCATGTCACATACACACTCATTACGCCTACAGCACACATCAGATGCACATCACACACACCACATGTAAACTCACATGCACACGCGTCACATGCACACACACCTGGGCTGGTCCACTGAGACAAGCTGGCAGTGGCTTCTGTGCAACTTGGAGGTGACTGTTCTCCAGCTCCACAGCCCCAGAACCCCTGAGAAGAGGCCAGAGGTGGTGACCACACTCCCTTCACGAAGCCTTCCCGGCCTAGGACCACCATGGGTACCCACACGTGGGCCTCGTCGGGCGAGGACATGGCACCTGGAAAGGAGGAGCGACAGAGCCCTGGCGTGGGGACCCCTAGAGGGGGCGGCTCTGACAGGCAGGCCACGGGCTCGCGGTGTTCATGGAGGAAGAAGGAGCTTCAGATCCGCATCAGGAAGGGTGAGGCCCACCCCGCCTGGCGCCGCTGCCAGTGATGGTGCAACCTCCGTTTAAGCCGCGGCTTGAGAGTCCCTGGGTCAAAGCGGTGACTGCGGCATCCTTACACCCCAGTCAAAGCTCCAGAGAGGTCCAGGAAGCAGGAAAGGCAAGAAGTAGCTCCCAGTCCAAACGCAGATGAGACGGCGCGGGAAGCAGGCTCGGGCAAGGTCTGGGGCTTGGGCCGGGAGAGCTGGTTCCTCGGCCTCCTCACTGGGAGCAGGGGAACCCTGGGCGGGTTCAATTCCCTGAGTCTGTGTCTTCATCTGCAAAACTGTTGGGGGCAGAAAGCTCTTAAGCCATTTAAAAACAGTAATTCAGGTCAGCAAGAATGGATCTGAATTTGAAGCAATTTGTAAACTTCATTTATCTCTTTTGCGTGTGTGTGTGGGGGGGGGGGTGTGTGTGTCCACAGAAATGTTAATGCGCTTGATTTGGGGTATTCTTCCAAGATCCTGCTAAGGGTGTTACGTAATATGTGGCGTATATCCCATGTTGCTTTTCTAAAACATGGCAAATCCAAATTGAAAAATACATCTGGCCCCAAGGGCTTCAGATAAAGGATTGTGGATCTGTAGTACCTAATAATAAGTTTATAATAATTAAATAAGATAATGTTAAGCTCCTACCACAGTGCCTGGTGTATAGTAAATGCTCAATAAATGCTGGTTGTCATTATTGTCATCATCATCCTAGACCCCAAACTGGGTAAAACCTGGTAGTGTCCCTTAGAAAAGATTATATGAATGAGGCACACTTTTTCTGCTACATGTTACCAAAGTACAATGAGAGGCAAGAGAAACAAGTTGTAAAGAATAGATTGGGAAACATAAATGAGCTATTTTATATATGATCCAAAATTTTCATGCAAATCATTACGCAAGACACCAGGACCCCAAAGGCCAAGAAACACACAAGAGGAAACATGCTCAGCCTCAGCAGTTCCTGGAGAAACGGCAGCCCAAACAATAACACGTGACATTTTATGGGCAATACATTAACAAAAAATGTCAATGACCAGAACAAATATTGGGTGACATCAGTGTGCTCCTGTCTTAGAGGGAGAGGAAACTGAATAACATTCTTGGAAAGCAAATTGGCAATATATTTTGAAGGCCACAAAGTGCTCAGAAACTTAGACCCTGTAATTCAACTCCTGGATATTTACTTTGACATAATTTGCTAAAAAAGAAAAGGCCTCCCTGTGTGAACACAGAGTCATTGCAACACTCTTCATTTGGGCCTTTACGAGCAGGCACTGGTTCAGCAACATAAATCTGTTACGCTGCCTGATCTTCACAGCAGCCACTACAGTGAAAACTGTTCTTACCATCACCATTTCACATATGCGGCAATGGAAGCAAAGACAAGCTAAGCAAGGTTCTTCTCCTGCTACTTGATAACTCGAGGAGTGGAGCCCAGGCTTGGGAGTTGGGAGCCGGTGCTCAGCCTCTACATCATGCTGCTGCCCAGGAGCTGGATGGCAAAAGATGCCAACAGGCTGGATGCCCTGGCTCATGCCTGAAATCTCAGCACTTTGGGAGGATGAAGCAACTGGATCACTTGAGGCCAGGAGTTTAAGATCAGCCTGCGCAACGTGGTGAGATCCTGCCTCTATAAAAAATACAAAAATTAGCCAGATATGGTAGTGCACACCCATCGTCCCAGCTACTCTGTAGGCTGAGGTGGGAGAATCACCTGAGCCTGGGAAGTTGAGGCTGCAGCGAGCTGTGATTGCACCACTGCACTGCAGCCTGGGCGACAGAGTGAGATACTATCTCAAAAAAGAAAGATGACAACATTATGGAGCTGGGTGAATCACAATGCCTTTGGTCAATCAAATCCCAATTATGAGGTCACCCTTAACAAATATAAATTATAAAGTTTATTTAGCAACATAAGAATATTCTGATGATATGACTAGGAAAGAAAACAAGACAAATTATATTATGATATTATGTACAGATCACACAGATACGGAGAAAAGATCAGAATGAAGCACTTAAAAATAAAAGTGGGGGCTTTGCTAAAGACGTATGAGTGACCGCAGAACAGTACTAGTAGCTGTCCCCTTCATCCACCATCCAGGCACAATAATTTGGGGCACGGCAGACACACAAACGTATGGAGAAAAAAGAACCGCAAAACCAGTTTTCTTTCATGCGTTGACATAATATTGGTTGTATGATCTTGAGATAGCAAATGGCAGATAGGAATTTCGTTCCCCTGATGTTGATCCCGGGTGGCAACACTGAGAGCTTTGATTAAAGAGCCAGGAGCCTGGGATCAACCGGGCCTGGGAATGAGTCCAGCCTCTGTTGCTTATTAGCTGGGTACTTAAATCCCTTCACTTCCTTGGGTCTCGTTTCCACGTCTGTAAAGTAGGTGTCATCACAACTACCTGCTGGGGTTTTTTATTTTATTTTATTTTATTTTATTTTTTTTGAGACACAGTCTCACTCTGTCCCCCAGGCTGGAGTGCACTGGCGCAATCTCGGCTCACTGCAAGCTATGCCTCCCGGGTTCACGCCATTCTCCTGCCTCAGCCTCCTGAGTAGCTGGGACTACAGGTGCCCGTTGCCACGCCCAGCTAATTTTTTGTATTTTCAGTAGAGACGGGGTTTCACCGTGTTAGCCAGGATGGTCTTGATCTCCTGACCTCGTGATCCGCCCACCTCAGCCTCCCAAAGTGCTGGGATTATGGGCATGAGCCGCCACGCCCGGCCAACTATCTGCTGGGTTTTAAGAATCAATTGGCATCATGAGTATGAAAAAATCCTTACTGTATTACCTAGCACCCAGAACAACTCAATAAGTAGTAACTGTGGAAATTATAAAAATGGGAAAGATATCAGTGATTGCCAAGTGTCTGGGATGTGGGGAGGGGCCCTGGAGGGAGGTGGGTGTTGTTTTAAACATGTGATATGAGGGATTCTTCCAGTGATGGAATTGTACTGTATCTTAAACCTATCAACGTCAAAATGCTAGTAAGGTGCACAGTCTTGTATTCTTCCTTAAAACTGCTTGTGAATCTATAATTAACTCAACATTTTAAAAAGGAAGAAAGAAGAGGATCACTCATAGTCCCACTGTGCAGATAATCACTATCAAATTTTTGGTTTACATCTTCTGGCTCAAAAACAAACAAACAAAAAACAGTAGCTGTCATGATTATAAAGGGACACTCCGGGCTCCTGAATGCAGATTATTATTATAATTCTATATTTAAAATTTTCAAATTGTGTATTTCTTTGTGTGGTTGGTTGGTTTGGCTGCATACCTGCTTGCTTGCTTGCTGCTTGCTTGCCTGCTTGCCTTGCCTTGCCAAGATCAAGAGAGAGGCTCCAAAAGTGTTGATTTCATCAGGCTTCCATCTCTGAGCCATGACTTTATCAGTATCAGGATCTTAGGAGGCTTCTGCTAAACCTTGAAAGATGAAGTATGCACTGCACACCTGCATTAGTTTCTTATGGCTGCCATAACAAAGTAACACAAACTGCGTGTCTTAAAACAACAGAAATGTATTCTCTCACAATCCCAGAGGATACAGATCTGAAATCCAAGTGTTGGCAGGGCACACTCACCAAAGACTCTAGGGGAGGAAACTTCCTTGCTTCTTCCAGCTTCCGATGGTTCTCAGCAAACCTTGGTGTTCCTTGGCTTGTAAATTTATTGCTCTAATCTCGACCTCCATTGTCACATAATTGTCTGCCTCCATGTCTCTCTCTCCCGTCTTAGAACGACACCAGTCATACTGGATGATGACCATACGCAACCCCTTCACTCCACTATGACCTCATCTTAGCTAGTTACATCAGTAATTATATCAGTAATGACCCTATTTCCAAATAAGGTCCCATTCTGAGGTCCTGGGGCTTAAGAGTTCAACATATCTTTTTTCAGGACACGATTCGACCTGTAACATCACCCGAACTCCCCGTCCTCAGCAGGCTGGACTCCCACCCTGGGAAAGACCCTTTGACAGAGCAAGAACTAGATTAGAGGAGCCCATGGTCTCAAGTGAGAAGAATGAGTCCTCGCCAAAGTTTTAGAAAAAAAGGAGAAGGAAAACTGGGACAGCATATTTGGTGAATGACAAATGCAGTCATAGAAGAATTCTTGTTTCTTCTCTAGACGTGAAGGCCTTTACAAAGCTGTACTGGCCTTTCCAACTGTTTTGTGAAATAAAATGCTAATTCCCTCTGGGCTGGGAAATCTGCCCAAGCAAGTAGACTGAAAAAGAAATGAAAGCTGTCAACACTGGATGCACCCTTGGTTCACAGTCTTCCCTTCAACAAAAGCTGTCTGCAGAATCGTAAGCCAGATCTAGGAGGTTTCATGCAATTTTTTAAAATTAAAACTGATTTCTAAACCTTAACACTGGCTGTCCCAGACTCTGAATGGCACATAATGTGGTATGTTTCATAAATGTCCACATCCAGGATTACCTCCAGGTAACCCAAGAACTGGATTTCTCAGTGAGAAAATACTGGATCTGTACTTTGATTGTACAGAGAGCCTTACAAGCCAACAGTGCTTTCTAATATATGACATTCAGTGGCAGTAAGTTGCTCAGGACAGGAAGCAGCTGTGATGTTAGTGGAAATATTATTACACGTGCAGACATGAATCTAGGTTTGTTCTATCACTTAATAGCTGTGCCATCTTAGACAAGTCATTTTACCTCTCAGAGCCCCAGTTTTTCTTCCATAAGATGGTCCCAATAATATCCACCTCAGAGTATTGTGTTGATTAAATGAAATAATGAATATTTAGTCATCTAGTAAAACGCCTGGCACAGAGTGGATGCTCACAAATGTTTGCTACTCACTATGCTCATTTTGTAGCTAACACACTCTCTGGGGAGCTGGGTATCTTGGCCAAGGAAGAGAAGTATGAACCCAAGTCTCCTGATCTGAAATGTCAAGCCCTCTCCACTGTCACATCCTGCCATGGGAACTCCAACTCCTACGTAATAAATGTTGCTTCTTGCAGCATGATTCCTCCTCTATTATTGTAGTCACTCTTAATTTGCAGAAAGCATTCAGGTGATGTCTTTCTTTGGGAACTATCTCTGACCCTGACTACTGGGAGGTCAGAAAAGCATCTCTGAACCCAGATGGCAAGGAACAGAGAAAACAGCTCTAAAGGTAGGCCTAGTAGGCACTATGTTAGTGATGCATAGCATAGTCACGAAGACCCATTAAATACTGGCCTACAGCCCCGGCCCACTGTGAACCCTTGTAGCAAGTTTGGGTGATTGTTTTGCTGATTGGTTTGGGTCACTACTCGGGTTTTGAGGGCTTTCTATTTGGTTAGACTTGAGACTATAAAGCAGAGTCTTAACTCTGGGGTAAGCAAGAGTCTTAACTCTCGGAGTGTCCTGGAAAAGATTCTTACAGGTCTTGGAGTGCCCCCTAAATGAAGAAATAGAGGTTTAATGGTTGTCAATGGACTGTTAGAGGGGCATGAATGGGGTTTCCTATTCAAAATGACATCTGGCTAAGAGTCCCCTGACACAGCCATTTCCATTAGAACAACTGTAAAGATACAATGGGGGAAGAGCTCATGACGTTAGGAAAAGCAAGGAATGGAAGCCGAAAAATCTCATAACTTCTAGTAACTATCAAACTGCTAGAATTTTCAACCACTGGTTTAAAAAATGCTCTATTGCTTAAAACAGCAAACCTCTAGGCTTAAAATAAGTTGGAATTTGCTTAGCTTCCCACTGCCAGAAGTGTAGATGAAGGCTTTTAAGTCGTTGGAAACCTGCACCCCCATTTTATACCTCCCCATCTGTTCTCTCTTCTACATTAGTTTAGAAAGAACCTGGTAATAACACTGACATCAACCCAAATGTCCTGATTTGGATCATATCTAGAGATAGGCTCATGGGCATTGTATCCTAACCAGCCCTGATCCATGGCACAGAGAAGGAGAATCCACCAACTGCAAAACAGTTAGGAAGTAAGGCCAAGGGCAAGCCTTACCAATTGAAAAAATTGAATTTGATTTTTCTTCATTCCATGAAGAAAAATAAAGACACATACACACACACACACACACACACACACACACACACACACAGAGGACCAAATTGGGGGTGATGAATTCTGCAAGATAAAACGTGCAATAGGTCAGGAGCACACCCTGGCAATGGATTTACTATCCCAGACAATGATTTCTTCCCTTCATAGCCTGCAAGAAAGCATGGCTCCTTGGCATCACATGCAAAAGGCCATCAAGGAAAGGACAAGTTGTGACAAAAGGGAGCATGGCAATGCCCTGCAGGCAGTAGAGAGGGAACGACAGCGTAGGAATTCAATCTGGGGTTTGGTGACACACTTGAGAAGCCCTTCTGGAAAGGAGTGGCAAAGCATGAGGAGATGAAGATGAGACAGGCCCTGGTGGTAGATGGAAGCCACAGAGCAGCAGATCACCAGAGCTGACAGGAAAGTGTGGGAGTTCCAGAGGAAAAAATGTCACCAAATAGGAGGGATTTATTGAAAAGTTTTAACCAGAGGAGTGACACAATCAATCATTGAAACAGAGAAGGAACACTATCAAACTGTGTGTGTGTGTGTGTGTGTGTGTATGTGTGTGTGTGAGAGAGAGAGAGAGAGAGACATTTGGGCAGTGAGGAATTTCCTATTTAAGAAAAAGTATACAATTTACATGTAAGTCCTTTTTCCTTACAAAAAAGTAAAGCATCTGGAAGGGCAGAGAGAAAAATGTAGAAGCCCCCTCAACACACCCCACTCTCTGCCCCTTCCCCAGCGTGGCCATTGTCAACAGTTTGGTGTTCATTACTCCAGTTTCTTTCTACACATTTGCAAAAATGCACGTATAAATTATGCCTATGTATTTTTACATGTAAAATAAACTTTATGTTCCCTTCTCTGATCAATATCTCCATGTCAGTATGCATAAAACTGCCTTGCTATTTTTCACTTTTGTGCTTGGAACACTGTTCTAGAAAATCAAGTCTGCCTAGGAGGAACTAGAGTGGTTTAGAAGGTGGGTGCCCTCATCATCACTGGACTATAGAAGAGTAAGGACAAAAGCAGGGAAGATGAGTTAGAGAGATGGAGATATTTTCTTAGCAGAAAGGCTGAGAACTCACGGGACAGACCAGACTGATATGAAATGAAAAATGAGATGTTGAAGGCCAGTGAAACACACAACAGGGAACTGGAGATAGGCCTAGATCCAGCTGTTCTTAAGGAAGGTATTAGAAAAGGGGGTGATGTCTTAGTTGTGTGAGATCAGAAGTGGTGAGGGGAAGCACCTGCTGCTCATCTGACAAGAACAGCAGCCTGGCGTGTGTCACAAAGGGACCGAGCACCCAGGAAACTCTGAAAATGCGACTTTCAAAGCCATAGACACATTTTGGAGTAGGAGTATTTGGGGAACAATCCCTTAAAATATGACTGTGGTGCCAAGTGGTTACAGAAAATCTGGATATGTTTGACAGGGGAAGACTAGAGATAGCAATGTAAATACTCAAAATGCTATTAGCTGAGTTTCAAGCTCTCTGTAGGTGGAAATATAGAAATTGCCGGGTCCTTACGGAGTATCCCTCAGAAATGTATAGAATATGGGATCTAGGGAAGGCCCGGTCAAGATGAGATCTATTGGAGAGGAGCCAGACAGCATGTGGGTGGATCAAGCCCCAGCCTGGGTTAGATGTTGGTCTGACAAAATAGCTCCTGATGGTTCTATGCAGGGAGATAAGTTAGTATTTGTGACACTCTTAGAACAGGGAGTCAAACGTGATATATATATCTGGTAAGTGATAAATGTGTTGGGCTAAAATAAGTTAAGTTAAAGTGAACATTTTTATTTGCAGAGTAGATAGAATTGGCAGATCCCAAACTCATTGATTTCATCTCTCTCATTGTGGGAAGTCCAACAAGATGAAATCTAGAGAAGTACGTTAGTAAAACAGATGTCTGTGCAGAAAATAAAAGAAATCGTAAAAGGCAGTCCCATTCACCATTATCTCTTCACGGCCTAGCCCTACAAGTGTTAGAGACAAGGGAGCTCAACTCAGGAAGCAGGATAGAGGCAGCACTTAGCGGGAAAAAGGGAGACAGGAGTGGCACATCCTTCTAAATAGAAAAAATATAGCAGAAAGAAAGGGGATTGAAAGCCATGAGCACTCCAAAATGAGGGAGGAGGGTATGTCAAGAAACATAAGAGTAGTACTGGCCTTCACTACCTATGAGCAGTGCTGGCCTTCACCAGGGTTTGGGAAGGTGATTGGTTCTCCAGCAGAAACAAATGTGAGGGGGAGGGGGAAGCTTCTCCAAGAAGCAGGTTCCGTAGCTCCAAGCAGGTTCTGCCCCATGGCAGGACTGCAAACACCTGCACACAGGTGAGAGTGTCTGGGGACAACCAAGCTGGTCAACCAAGAGGGTGGGGCCTTGAATATCACTGCTGTGATGAGATGATCACGCTAAGCAGGTTTCTCGGCTTCACAGGAAGGCAGCAATGCCTCCGAGTCTCATTGTTTGAGATAGGAAAGAGCAGGCAGAGATGGCATTTTCCCTAGATAGTGGAAACAGCACCATCCGTAACATGGATGAGACAGTTACCCAGTTGAATTCAAGTGCAGATGTTGTGGATTCCAGACCCTCAGGCACAGACCGGCTTCCTGGCATGACTAAAACCAAAAGGATTTTCCTATCCTCCTCCTTCACTCAGATATCATTGAGGGTCTTCTATGGCTTTTGGAAACATTAAACAGTGTACTTTAACATAATTTTGCCTGAGAAAATGCTTTAAGGAATGGCAATTTCCTTGTTTGCTAAATGTTATGAGGGAAAGCCCAGTGCTTTAATAATTGCATGGATTCCTTGAATCACTGGATCTAAAAACCAAGGAACATCAAATAATTATTAACGTGCTAACACAATCTTCAGAGAACCTGGAAGAATCCATTCCAGTGAGCATTCCCAGGCTGCAGCTGCAGAGGGAACCCCAACTCCACCAGGCATCTAGAATATTCCTGGATGAGAAGAAGCTGAATAACAAGTAAGGGAAGATGGGTTGGGACTTTACTTTAAAGAATACATATAATTTCTTTGGATTTTTCATCCAATTTTGCTTTACATTTGATTCCTTTGTGTTTCAATGTCTTTGAACATCAACTGATGAGGGACTTTGATTTTGCCCCCAAAATATATAATAGGAGATGATTAATATTCAAACGTGGCGTGTATTAGCATTTTCATGCTGGTGATAAAGACATACCAGAGACTGGGTAATTTATAAAGAAAAAGAGGTTTAATGGACACACAGTTCCACATGGCTGGGGAGGCCTCACAATCATGGCAGTAGGCAAAAGGCACGTCTTACATGGTGGCAGACAAGAGAGAATGAGAACCAAGTGAAAGGGCTTTTCCCTTATAAAACCATCAGATCTCATGAGACTTATTCATGACCACAAGAACAGTATGGGGAAAACCACCCCCATGATTCAATTATCTCCCACCGGGTCCATCCCACGACATGTGGGAATTATGGGAGCTACAATTCAAGATGAGATTTGGGTGGCGACACAGCCAAACCATATCACAGGGACATCTCTATTTTGTTAGCAGATGGTTATTGGAACATGTCTCAGGGCCATCAAGTTGCATAATCCTAGCAGGCATAATTCACATTGCTCATCAAGACAGGTTAAGTGATGCCAACAACAACAACAACAAATAACTGTGAAATAAATTGTGCAATGCACTCCATGTTTATTGCAGCACTATTCAAAAAAGCCAAGATTTGGAGCAACCTAAGTGTCTGTGAACAGACGAATGGATAAAGAAAATGGGATACATATACACAAGAGAGTACTATTCAGCCATTAAAAAAAGAAAAAAAAAAAAGAATGGGAGGCCAAGGCAAGTAGATCACGAGGTCAGGAGATCTAGATCATCCTGGCCAACATGGTGAAACCCTGTCTCTACTAAAAATAAAAAAATTAGCCAGGCGTGGTGGTGGGCACCTGTAGTCCCAGCTACTTGGGAGGCTGAGGCAGGAGAATGACTTGAACCCAGGAGGCTGAGATTGCAGTGAGCCGAGATCATGCCACTGCACTCCAGCCTGGAGACAGAGCAAGACTCTGTCTCAAAAAAAAAAAAAAAAAACAATGAGGTCCTGTCATCTGCAACAACATGGCTAGAACTGGAGGTCATTATGTTAAGTGAAATAAGCCAGGCATAGGACAAACTGAATGTTCTCACTTTTTTGTGGGAGCTAAGAAAATTAAAACAATTAGGCCGGGCGCGGTGGCTCACGCCTGTAATCCCAGCACTTTGGGAGGCCGAGGCGGGCGGATCACGAGGTCAGGAGATTGAGACCATCCTGGCTAACACGGTGAAACTCCGTCTCTACTAAAAATACAAAAAATTAGCCGGGCGTGGTGGCGGGCACCTGTAGTCCCAGCTACTGGGAGGCTGAGGCAGGAGAATGGCGTGAACCCAGGAGGTGGAGCTTGCAGTGAGCCGAGATCGCGCCACCGCACTCCAGCCTGGGAGACAAAGTGAGACTCCTTCTCAAAAAAAAAAAGAAAATTAAAACAATTAAACTCATAGAGATAGAGAGTAGAATGATGGTTAGCAAAGGCTGGAAACAGTAGTTGGGGAAAGGGGTGTAGGGATGGGTAATGGGTACAAAAATACAATTAGAATGAATAAGATCTAGTATTTGATAGCACAACAGGACGACTATAGTCAATAATTTATTGAACATTTAAAAATAAGAGTATAATGGTTTATAACACATACACCATTGTTTATGCTTGAGGTGATGGATACCACATTTACCCTGATGTAATTATTATACATTTTATGCCTGTAGCAAAATATCTCATGTGCCCCATAAGTATGTACACCTACTATGTACCCACAAAAGTTAAAAATAAGTAAATTGTACAAGTAGTTAAAAAAAACTCTTCCTTAATGAAAAAAAGAAACTAGAACCATAATTCTTTTTAATGTATTTATTATTCTTAACTGGTTTAGGATTAGTGTTATTTCTGGCCTTGCAGAAGTACAGGTGTCTATATTTTCCAATTCTCTGGAAGTTTTATGGTGGTAAAATATATACCAAAAAATTTATTATTGACATTTAGCATATTCACAACGTTGTGTAACAATCACTACTCTCTAGTTCCAGACCATTTTCTGATTTTCTGGAATGATTTGTGTAACACAGAGTTCTCTCTCCTTTGAAGGTAACTTTATATCCAACACGTTACTATGCCCATCAAATTTCATTTCTATTGGGCTCCTTCCTCTGTTTCTGAGAGAGATGGAGTGGTCTCCATTTATGACTACAGAATTTATGCATTCTTCTCATATATATATTTTATAGAGGTGGGGTCTTGCCATGTTGCCCAGGCTAGTCTCTAACTCCTGAGCTCAGGCAATCCTCCCACCTCGGCCTCCCAAAGTGTTGGGATTACAGACATTGAGCCACCATGCCTGGCCCTCTTCTCGTATTTCTAACAGTTCTCACTTTATATATTTCATAGCATGTGGGCATGTCTACAGAAGTTTGTGATCAAAATATTAAATTCTATTCGGATTAGCTCTCTCAACTCAATCTGAGCACCTCCATCTATTATTCGGTAAATTTAATCAACTTATATTTGACTATTGATATATTTTGATGTTTGTCCCCTCCAAATCTCATGTTGAAATGTGATCCCCAATGTTGGAGGTGGGGCCTGGTGGGAGGTGTTTAGGTCATGGGGGGCAGATTCCATGGTGCTTAAATTGCTTGGTGCTGTCCTCAGGATGAGTGGGCTCTCCCTCTGAGTTCACACGAGATCTGGTTGTTTAAAAGTGTATGGCACCTCCCCACCTCTCTCCTGCTCTTGCTCTCACAATGTGATGTGTCTGCTCCCCTCCGTCTTCCACCATGATTGGAAGCTTCCTGAAGCCTTCACCAGGAGCAGATGCCAGCACCATGCTTCCTACACAGCCTGCAGAACCATGAGCGAATAAACCTCTTATAAATTACCCAGTCTCAGGTACTCCTTTATAGTAACACACAAATGGACACACACACCTGCCATCTAATTTTGTTTCTTATTTGCCAAGATTCCCTGTTGTTCTCCCCATCCCCAATTGTTCATTCCTTATGTTTTATTTCATTGATGTGGTCATAGCTGTCTTCCCTTTAATGTTTTAGATGTTGGACATCCTTTCTTTTCTCCCAGTGGTCATCCGAAATGCTTAACATGCATATTTAAATGTTCCTTTTCTACCAGCATATTAATCAGTGCTGACCCAGTAAATCAAAAATTTCAGCTCAACTTCACTATTTTCTTAGTTTCTCCATCACTGATCACTCCCATCCCTGTTCCCATGTTGATATCATTGAGGGCATGAGAGATTCATTCATTCACTGAGCGGGCACTCGATGAGCACATACTGAGCAAATTCCAAGCTCTGGGCATGCAGCACTGAATATGTCTTACAGGATTCCTACCTTCACAGAAGGAGACAAAAATAGAAAAATGTATTCGATGTTAGTCGTTCCCCAATATGGGATGGCCTCGTTGGGAAGGTGACTTGCGAGTGGCAAGGGAACATCAGAGTGTGGGAGGGTCCAAGGGGCGTAGAGGGATGAGGGGCAGCAGGCCTGAGTGGGCACTTGCCTGGCAGGGTCCAGGGAGCTGATGGGCAGTGAGCAAGCGGGCCATTGACCTTAGCCATGGCCGCATGCTTAACCCAGGTCAGTGCAGTATGGGAAGTGTGGTGGGAAGCGCTGCAGGGAATCAAACAGGCTCGCTGCTCCAAACCACTTCCCTGGTAATCATCCAGACAAATGCCCCAGGTCCCTTCTGCCCTTTGCAGCCACCATGAAGGTCAGAGTTCCCCCAAACTATCTTTCCTTGGTGGCAGGCTTCTCTGCACATTCTGAGCTGGTTTCCTCCATATTTGTTCTGCTGCACGTCCAATGCAGTCTGCCTTTTTATCCTCAGGAATTCTGCAACATGTTAATATACTCCACCTTTACAGCTTTATTCTTATTTCTTTTCCAAAACTATCCATTTTAATCAGGTAGTCCCCAGAGATGACTAGCCACACTACCTTCTCTCAAAACAATGCTATAAATACTCACCAACAAAACAATACATGCATTATAAGTTTTATTTATAAGACTGGAACAGACAAGAATATTAGTTGGAGGGTTTTTTCCAATTTAAATTAACTAATAAAGTGGGAAGAATGACACAAAAGCTGCTATTTACAAAAGACAAGTATGATTAAAGAAGGTCAGTTTTTATTCCAAAATAGGAATAATGAGATATACAAAGTGATCATTTTATAAACACTGATCTAAATATTTAATACTCGTGGACTTTTTTTCTTAGGAAAAAAAGATTGACATCAACTCTTCGGCATCATCTTTTACAATCATTTATTCTTGGATTGTTATCCATTACAGTGCTTATAAATGTCTAGGATAGATGTGTAAATGCATTCTGAGGCCAGGTGCCTGTAATCCCAGTACTTTGGGAGGCTGAGGTGGGCAGATCACCTGAGGCCAGGAGCTCAAGACCAGCCTGGCCAACACGGCGAAAACCCATCTCTACTAAAAAAAAAAAAAAAAAAAAAAAAGAATGCATTCTGATGATTACCTTGAACTGTCTTTAAACTTTTCCTTCAAGTTATGTGCCACTTCGAAACCAGTGTGGCATTGAGGGTAGGAGAGTGGGAGAAGGGAGACCTGGACTGCAGAGTCCAGAGATCAGAACTTTGAACTGTGCTTCTAGCTCTTTCCAGCAGTGAGACCTTGGAAAGGTAGACTCTTTGCATCTCAACCTTCTCATCTTTCAAAGGGGAAGAGTAATTGCAATCACACAAGAAAGGATTGAACAAGATGAACAAGATGATCACTGTCCAGGTGCCTGGGCAATGGGTGGCCTCTCAACTGCGGCTTTAAAAACCATTCTGGGCCGGGCACAGTGGTTCACGCCTGTAATCCCAGCACTTTGGGAGGCCGAGGCAGGCGGATCACAAGATAAGGAGATTGAGACCATCCTGGCTAACACGGTGAAACCCCATCTCTACTAAAAAATACAAAAAATTAGCTAGGCATGGTGGCGGGCGCCTGTAGTCCCAGCTACTTGGGAGGCTGAGGCAGGAGACTGGTGTGAATCCAGGAGGCGGAGCTTGCAGTGAGCCGAGATCTCCACTGCACTCCAGCCTGGGCAACAGAGCGAGACTCTGTCTCTAAAAAAAAAAAAAAAAAAAACCATTCTGTCAGCCTGTGAAGGGGTGAGCCCTAAGAAATCCATCTCCCTGCCTCCTCTCTTCTGTTCCCACCTCCTCTCTAGTCAAGCGAGATTCTTCCCTGAGGAACCAAACATCAGTAAGAGAAAATGAGCTACTTCAGGAACTGAAAACTAAACTCTAGTAAATTACAGTCGTAAGTCTAGTTCTCATCAACTATTTTATATATCACTTTGGTTGTTTTCATTGTTTTTTGGTTGTTTTCATTGTTTGTTTCAAGTAAGCAATGTGGTCCTTTCTCCTTTGTAAGGCAAATTTTTGGTCAACCTCTGTTAGCCTCATTTCCTCCTCCCCAACCCTCCCCAACCCTCCCCAGAAAACCCTTTTAGTTTTAAAGAAAGCTTCTTTGCATTTTTGCCCTTTCTAAGAGGTAGGGTATTTACCCTACATTATTTTAATAGGATCATATTTGCTCTGAAGTAAATCAATTTGTTTAACTTTATTAAATTTGATGCCTTTGGGCTAGCCTCTGAAACAGCAAACTTATAGGCAATTAAATAATTCTTATTAAAACGATCTACTTATTTTTTCTTGTCTCCAGCCTTTACAGTTAAAATGTTCCTTTGGAATATTGCTTTGTAGGAGGTTACACGGGAACCTACTTGGCTGAAATCCCATCTACTGAAATACTGGCACTGCTACAAAATAACCCAAGATTCTTTAGAACTAAGAGAAAAAAATCAGGTTTGTCCATGGAAGCACACGAATGTCAGGACAGGAAGCAAATATTTGTTCCTCATGAAACAGGCTTTAAAACAGCCATGGGCAATGGGCTGGCCCAGAACTTGGGAGTCTCAAGTTTTCATTCCCACCCACTGCGGAGTCTTTTCCTGGCTCCCAGGACCACAGCCTCAGGGGCCCACATGTACTATGAGGGGCTGTGCTGCAGACAGTCCCTGGGGTCCATTCCAGTCAAACACCCCACAGTTCCAGGCCTCCCTTTAGCCTCAACAGCATGAGGGCTCTGAGCACTCATCTCTTCCAGAAAACTCGCCGCTGTCTTCCTCAGATGTGTCGTCCGGTCAGAAAGAAGAGCGGCCGGTCTTCCCTGGCATTGGCGGTCTGGAACTCATCGCGCAGCCGGAACTGCCACTCATCCTCGAGCTCCAGACGGACAACCGTCTGACGCAGTGAGCTCCGGTCCTGACAGATGACACACAAGGTCGCACCTGTGTGGACAACGGCAGAGGTGCGGGAAGGAAAAAGGTGAGTTTATCCAGATGAAAGCGGCTGCCTGGATTCTACTTGCAATGGCAAGACAGGGCGCTGCTGGGAAGGGCAGAGGCGGCTCCAAGTCAGCCTCTTGCTTCTTTCAGGATGATGTGCAATCTTAGCAAGACAGGAGTGTGGCTGGGATGGGCAGGTGTGCGGGGGAGAAAACACGGAGGCAGAAGGAAAGCTGAGCAGGGACTGAACTGAGGTGCGGAGAGGAAGGGGAGAGGCTGGTCGAATTGCAAACCAAGCATCCTCAGCCCCAGCCAGTAGCTCACATACCCCACCCTACCTACTCCACCTTACAGCTTCATCCCCCTCTTCTGCCACCCATCCAGGCCTGGGACAGCCCCCACTGTCCCATGTGCCAACCACAGGAATTCTCCTTCCTCTCAACTCCCAGCACATGGCGACACGTCAACCCAGTCTCCTCCATGCTTTCCCTGTCTGCTCCCTCCCCACCTTCGTCTCCAGTCCTCCCTTTAGATGAAATGTTTCCCAAGGCAGAGACTGCTGTAGAAACCTCCTGATCTTTCCCAAGGCCTTAGATGCTGCTGGTGTTCACTCAGTGCCTGCTAGAGAGGAAGGTCAGAGCCAAGAGCCACCAAGGAGAGCGAAGGTCAGCTAGGGATCTGAGCAGGACTGGAAATGCAGACTGAAAATCGTGTTCTCAAGTCATGCAGAACAAGTGCTTGTCATTCTCAACCAAGCTGGCGCAGACAGGAGGAAGGCTGGCGTAAAAGCCAAGGTGGTGTGGGACCTCCCAGGATGAGGAGGAAGACTCGTCTACCAGGGGGAAGAGTGTCAGCAACGACTGGGACACTGATGTGAAGGATTTGGGCTGGAAAAGAACACAGATGGCTGGTGCGGTGGCTCATGCCAGTAATCCCAACACTTTGGGAGGCCAAGGTGGACAGATCACCTGAGGTCGGGAGGTCAAGACCAGCCTGGCCAAGATGGCAAAACCCTGTCTCTACTAAAAATAAAAAAATTAGCCGGGCATGGTGGCAGATGCCCGTAATCCCAGATACTTGGGAGGCTGAGGCACGAGAATCACTTGAACCTGGGAGGCAGAAGTTGCAGTGAGCCAAGATTGCACCACTGCACTCCAGCCAAGGCAACAGAGTGAGACTCCATCTCAAAAAAAAAAAAAAAAAAAAAAAAAAAAAAAAAAAAAAAAAAAAAAAAAAAAGAAAGAAAGAAAGAAAGACAAGAAACACAAAGGCTAAAAAAATGTCTGCAATTCATCTAAAAGAAAGGGGGATGTGTTTTGCCTCTATCCAAACAGGTATAGGGAAAAGAGAGCCCCTGGAAATCAAATCCCAGCTCTCTTGCACGTTCCTGGGTGGCTGAGGCAGTCACTTCCCTCTCTGATCCTCGGTTTACCCATGGGCAAATAAGGACTAGGACCAAAGGTCCCCTCCTCAGGGTACCCAGTGACTACAGCCATTGAAGACAAGGTGCAGGGTTAAGAGTACAAAAGTTACCTTTCAGAAAATGAAACTTTTTCAAAAAGCTAGCTCCCACAAAAGAGTCACAGAGGTACAGCAGCAGTCCACTGAACAGCAAGTCCGAGCAGCTGATGTTTAAAGAGTGGGGCCTGGAGCTCACATAGCAAACAGAAATCTGAAAAAGAAGAAATCTAAGAGAGAGCACCGTTTTCTATGAAATGCTCAGTAGTGTTTGCATCTAGTAAATACCAACTGCTTGGTCCAGCTCAAGATTTTTGGGGGGCCAGAGACAATATTTTCATGTTATTTCCAAATCTGTATCTGAAAAATCAATTCTGGAAGTTTTATCCAGATTTATCTAGTCATGAGTTCATCTGAGAATCAGAATATTTAGGCGGGACGCAGTGGCTCACACCTGTAACCCCAGCATTTTGGGAGGCCGAGGTGGGTGGATCACCTGAGGTCAGGAGTTGGAGACCAGCCTGGCCAACATGGTGAAACCCCATCTCTACTAAAAATACAAAAATTAGCCAGGCATGGTGGCACATGCCTGTACTCTCAGCTACTTGGGAGGCTGAGGCAGGAGAATCACTTGAACTTGGGAGGCCAAGACTGCAGTGAGCTGAGATTGTGCCATTGCACTCCAGCCTGGGCGAGAAGAGTGAAACTCCATCTCAAAAAAAAAAAAAAAAAAAAAAATGTTTGCGCATCAGAAGTGGGCTGGCTTCCTATCTTCTTACTTCCGGGCAAAGCATCTCAGCTCTCTCAGCTGAATGGCAAAAGCTATAAAGTGGGGTCAACCCCGAGACGAAGGAGTTGAGGACTTAGGATTCAGAGTCCCAGATTCCAGTCCATCGGTTCTAGAGATTTCTCTGAATTAGGGATTCGACAGCACCTCCTCTGAAAGTCACCTGAGATCCCAGGTTAAGGTAACAGTCGACAGACAGCACTGGGTGGTCATGGTTCTTCAGGGAGAGCGGGAAGAAGTGGTGGCTGTGGTGCTGCAGGAACTTCTCCAGCAGGAGCTGGGCGGGCGCCGCGAGGAAGGTGTGCTTGCTGTCCGGGGCACAGATGTACTGGGCCGGCACGACCGCCGCGGAGTTATCGGACACCTGCACGGGAAGGGGGAGTGTCAGGCCACTACTGCCCTGAGGAGCGAGGACCTTCCCACGGCTTCTGGGCGGCACGGGGTGGCCCAGAATGGAAGCTTGTGTCGCTCAGGGGAATGAACTGAGAACACATACTTCAAGAATAAACTTCTCTGTTGAGAAATATTAGGTTTTACTCAAGGGAAATATGCAAGAGACATGTTCAAATGAACCAACCCAATCAGTAAGAATTATAGACACTGATCATTCCATGCAGGAAACCGGCTTTCCGGTCTAGAGAAAACAAGAGTACCCACAGGCCTGGGGGATGCAGGCCTCTGGGAGTGGCCAGCTCCCCACCAGAGATCCTGTCCCGGTCCCGCCCAGCCCCGGGGCTCTTCCCACCCACAGCTGGCATCCGAGCCACAGGCTCTTGCTCCATCACCAACACGTCTACATCAGACTCTCACTGGCTTCCCTCCTGTGAGTCCTAGAGAAAAGTCTGGAACTTTCCCATAGCTGGGAAGCCTTGCCTACTTCTGCAGCTCCTCCCCGCCACCCTCCTCCCCTTCCTCCATACTGACCTCACTCCTACCCTTCTGCACCTTCACCCACTGGAGGCATCCTGTCCCTGTCCCTGCCTCTGTCCCTGCCTCTGCCCGTGCCCCTGCCCCTGCCTCTGTCCCTGCCCATGTCCCTGCCCCTGCCACTGTCCCCGCCTCTGTCCCTGCCCATGTCCCTGCCCCTGCCTCTGTCCCTGCCCATGTCCCTGCCCCTGCCTCTGTCCCTGCCTCTGTCCCCACCCCGCCCCTGCCTGGATATGTGGCTCACTCTCTTCCTCCAGGTCTCTGCTTTAATGTCACTTCCCCGGGAACTCCCACAGACTCAGGTCTCCCCGAGACACACAGTTCACTTTTGTGGTGCTTCTCCCGATGGTCCTTAACTAGCCACGTGTCTGACATCTGCCACGGCTGCTGGGCTGTGTACTCCTGAGCATGGGGATTGGCTGCTCAGTAAGTATCTAATGAATAAATGAAAACAATGCAGTGATTTCACTCACGTGAAAAATTATAAGACATGACTAGCTTTCTTATGTATAACCAATATGCAATCAAATGTAATAGAAAATTAAGATTATGTTCAAATAATAAAGATAAAATATCTAAGAGTTTAAAAATGACACTGAAGGACATAAAAGGAAAGTTCGTTTTAAAGGCACGTCTGGCCCTTTGATGGAGACATGGTGAAGGTGTCTGTTTTCCCTGATTAAACAACAAACCTCACACAATTTTAAGATCTCAGTGATGGTGTAAGTGGGGGCCTTTTATTTAAAGGTCTTGTTACTTTGCAAGAGAAATGAGGAGAGGCCCCGCACTGCTGGAAAAGGCGCAGTACCTGCCTCTGGGGGTCAGTGAAGATGGAGCTGATGTCCCAACTCAGACCCAGCCCACCTCAGCGTAGCTAACTCTGTCAACTCAGCAGTTTACAGAGATGAGGAGGGAAAGAGGCTGGGAAAGGCAGCTGGTGGCATTAGGGCAGGATCATGACAGACAGAAGTGACAGAGAAAGGGGCACTGGCCCATAGGACTGGGGAGAGCTTCAGGCAGAGACACACCTGCGGCATTGCTTCCTGGAAGACACAGAGCTATCAAGACTTGCTGTGATTGTACATCTTAATTCCCCAGGCCTGCTTAGCTGGAACACACGTAATCGCACCAGGTCCCTCCCCACCCCGAGGCTTCCAAGTGGACACATAGTGTGACTATGGGGCCAGCCTGCAGAGCCATTCAAATAGTTATGCAACCAGGCACCATCCCAGGGGCCCAAGGAAGAGCGTGGCCTGAGACCTCACCCAGCTGGGGCGGGTGAGAACACACAGGAAGGCTTGGTTGGAGCCTTGCCCCCAGCAGAAGCTTGCGGGATACTGGTTAATATATCAGAGGTAGAAGAGAGACCCCACGGAGCCTGTCATTTCCCAGGGCTCAATGCCAATTAAAAACCTTTACTGACCCCACCCAGTAGGGCCCCGCCCCACGCGCTTGAAAGAGACACGGCCTCCCCCGATTGCTCCTACCCTCAGTGTGCGTGCCAGGGCGGCCCAGGCGGTGGACACAGAGGCCTGCCCAGCAGCGAGGAGCTCACCTTGGACGTGATGTGGAAGGACCTGTGGCCGCCCACCACGATCTGCTTCTTCATCACGCTGAAGCGGTTGAACCGGCAGAGCAGGAGGCCGGCGCTGTGCACCCGCAGGTTGAAGTCTACATCGTCACACAGGAACCTACTCAGGGCCAGAGAAGGGGTGGGTCTGATGGGGCACGGCTCACACCCTCCGTCACTGCCCCCAGCACCTAGCGTGTGGGTCCCCATCATAGGGGGCTATGAAGGTGGAGTGGGCTTCATTCTTGCCTCAAGACCTTCCTTACTCTAGGGGAAACGTAAGGCAAAACAGACAAGGAAAATCCACAGGACAAACAGGGCCATCTCTGCACGGGAAAGGCAGTGTGTACCTCACGCTTCAACCACACGAGGACTGCCCAGTGGTGACCAGAGGCCAAGGGCCGAGTGCACGTGAGAAACGTTACCAACACGACCTCGCGCATCGGTGAAAAAGAAAGCAACAAAAAACCTCCGAGGGTAAAAACATGAGCCGCGTTTTACAGCTGAGAAGAAGAATAGGGCTCGGAGGTGAGTGGCCTGCCTGTGCTGCAAACATGATACACAGCAGAACCCGGGTTCCTAGAGGCCCAGTCAGCCTGGCTCCAAAACCCACCCTCTTCCAGCAGCTGATGCAGGCTGTGGCCCAGTGCCCGGTGCAGACAGGCCCTCCATGGACACTGAGCAATTGAATCCTCTGGAGATGGGAGCACTTCTGTGACTAGATATGTACAGAAACCTACGGAAATTATCATTTTCTTCCGTGCTAAAGCTCCTAAAAAGCAATGTATTGGGAGAATGAATCAAAAAGGCAAGAAAAAAAAAAAACCACACAGTCCAATGTAACTCACTCAAAGCATCATGAGAATTGGTGAATGAAGCTGAATGATCTGTGAATACTCAAAATTATTCAGCACTAAAAAAACTGGGACAACGGAGAGCAAGGCCAGGCCAGTGCTCACCGCCAGGACGCCTCTGCAGCCCGAGGCTGCCCTCACTCAGGACTCTGCGCCCCCAGGGCCGCCGCCTCCTCCGCCCCGGGTGCAGGTGCTCACCGGTTCTGGTTGTACTGCACGTTCTGGGTCAGGTCCACGTTCAGGATGATGAAATTATGCACGTGGCAGCGGGAGAAGGGCTCTCGCACCTCGCTGGCCCGGGTCTTGCTGGACCACTTCCGCAGGCCCAACAGGGCGTAGTGCGTGATGTTGGGGGCAGCCTCAATGTGCTGCATGATGTGCTTCAAAGACACGTTCCTTTCCGACCAGGAGAACTCCCTGCTCGAAGGAGGGAGAGTGAGCCCCTAGGCTGACACCAAGCAGCAGCAAGGCCCTTGGGACCAGGCAGTGTGGTACCGGCTCTGAGACTGCCGTGAACACCTGCACAGGCCTGTACCCTGCACAGGCCCCCAGGGGCCAGGCACCCTGCTGGGTGCTTCCCACGGGCACTCATTTCTTCTATGTGCTGAACACATTTGCAGACCATAATTTAGTCAATTCTCACAACAACCCCATGGCATAGGTATTAATCGCAGATGAGGAAACTAGAACCCAAAATGATTTAGCCATTTGCTTAAAGTCACACAGCAAATACAAATAAAGCTAGGAGTCAGCAGTCAGGCTAGCGAGGAGGGGTGGGGCTGGGGGCAGCAGGAAGGGAGTTTCCGGGGGGCAGCAATGTCCCTTTCTTAATATCAGAGTTGGTTAAATGAATGTGCTCAGCTTGGGAAAAGTTCTGTATATGTATTATACTTTCCTTTTTGTCTATATATTAAATGGATAGTGTGATTTTCTGTATTATACTTCAATAACAATTTTTTTTTTTTTTGAGACAGAGTCTCGCTGTGTTACCCAGGCTGGAGTGCGGAGGCACCATCTCCACTCACTGCAAGCTCCGCCTCCCGGGTTCATACCATTCTCCTGCCTCAGCCTCCCGAGTAGCTGGGACTACAGGTGCCCGCCACCACGCCTGGCTAATTTTTTTGTACTTTCAGTAGAGACAGGGTTTCACTGTGTTAGCCAGGATGGTCTCGATCTCCTGACCTTGTGATCCACCCGCCTCTGCCTCCCAAAGTGCTGGGATTACAGGCATGAGCCACCACACCTGGCCCAAAGACAATTTTTTAAAGTTAAAAGCAAGCCAGGCTTGGCACGTGAGCTCACTTTTACCACACCCAGGGCTCTGGGAACCACACCCACCCCTTCCACTATGAGAGGCCCTCCGGTCTTCAGGGCTGGGCGCATTCCCCATACAGAGAGTGCACACTCGTTGGTCATCCTTCGTAGGGTGGCAGTGCTGTCAGGCCACCTCACCTGCTTCTCTCCCCAGCAGAGTCGACATCCACCACGTTCCACATCACGCAGGAGTCATCAGAGATCACGATGAAAGGCCAGATGTCCTGCGGCTTGATCCCTAGCTCCTCTTGCCGGTTCCGCTCAAGCTCCAGGTTATGGTACGACAGCTCCTTGATGAGGAAATGGGCGGCACCTACAATGGGCGAAGCAACTGGACTCAGGGCTGTCTCACACCCACACCCACAGCAGGCAGACCCCAGGCAGACCTGCCACCAAGGCCGCCCAGACAAGCCAGCTCCGACCTTCCTGACATGCATCACCTGTCACAGAACACGGCCCACGGGCTAGGGAGAGAAAACTACAGGGAGGAAAACACTCCTCTCCAGGTGGAACACACATTTGCTTTCTTATGCTTTCTTCTCTAACCATTGAAAATATCAATTTGGCCAGGCGCAGTGGCTCACGTCTATAATCCCAGCACTTTGGGAGGCCAAGGCAGGCAGATCACCTGAGGTCACGAGTTTGAGACCAGCTTAGCCAATGTGGTGAAACCCCGTCTCTACAAAAATACAAAAGTTAGCTGGGAGTCATGGTTGGTGTCTGTAATGCCAGCTACTCGGGCAGCTGAGGTGGGAGAATAGCTTGAACCCATAAGACGGAGGTTGCAATGAGCCGAGATCATACCATTGCACTCCAGCCTGGGCGACAGAGCAAGATTCCATCTCAAAAAAAAAAAAAAAAAAGAACGAAAGAAAGAAAATATCCATTAAATGGATAACCAAACACTGGGGCCAGGGGGAAGACTGCATAAAAAAGTCAAACAAAATGAAAATAGCTTTAAAAGTCCAAAAGTAAAAGGCTTGATGTCACATGTTTAACTTTCGTCTCTAGAATACTCTCTCAAGTGTTCGTTCACAGGAGTTTGACTGAGTAGATGATGTTAAAGGACACTCACCAACTCCAGCGCTGTTGAAGATACTGGGGAGCACCAGCATGATGTGGTTGGGCCAGTATTTCTTATAAATCGCCATCTCGTATTCCTTGACGACCAGCACATGCAAATGGCTGGCACCATCCATTGCATGGTACAGATTAAAGAGCCCATGTTCGTGACGGCCAGTGGTTGGAGTGAATGTTGGACTTTTTATATATTCATGGCTCTGCAAAGTACAGGTATCATGAGGTAGAGTGTTTGTAAATGTGGCCACAATTAGTCCCTTGACATGACTTTGCAGCATTTTCCATCACAGAATGATGACCATTTCCATACTGCTGGAATTTTCAGCCTTGTGACTTGCTTTTCCCAGTAAAAGGCAGGAAAAATGGCCTTGTGCCAGTCCTGGGCATAGCCTCAAGATGACTTACATGTTCCACTCCCTCTCAGAACTCTCCTATGCACAAGCCCGGGCTAGCCTGCTGGACGATGAGAGACCACTTGGAGGAGAGCTGAACAGCCTAGCTGAGGCCACCAGCCAGCCCGCAGACAACCTGCTGGCTCACTGTCAACACGAGTGAGTGAGTACAACCGAGCCCAGAAAACCAGCTGGCTGAAGCAAGCCCAACCTGCTAGCCCACAGATCCCAAAGCTAATGCTTATTTGGGAATGGTGTGTTAGGCAACAGAAACTAACTGGCATATAGCGATTGACCAAATTCATTACCCTCTCATATTAGAATCTAATGTTATGCCCAGAGTACTCATTATTCATGCATGCCTTGCATTTTCCATACACTAGGAACACACAACACCCCTAATCGCTGCCCCATAGAGCTTAGCTATCCACTCGGGTTGTTATATCTTTTATGTAAATAACTGTTTTCTTCAACTCCTTCCTTAACAATAAGTTCATCTGGCAGAGGTAGGCCCTCTGCTCCCTCTGAATTCCTCAAAGCACCTGCCAAACACTGTGAGGCACTAGTGCTCACGGCCAGCTCCGCCAGGAAGGCTGGAAGGTGAGTGGAGTGGTGGAGAAACCCCAGCTCTCATATCTCATCCATGGAATTTCACCGCAACACCCAACCCCAGCCCGTGGGTTAGGAGGTACCTTACAATGAAGGCCTGTTGGGTACATTACGAATATTTTCATTGCTTAATAACAGGCTGCTGGGTCTGAAAGGCCAGGTGCAACTGCACAGGTGCCTGGCACTCTGGAGAAGGAAAAGCAGCTTCTCCACATGGCCTGCCTTGAGTGGGGCTGGGTAAGGAGCAGCCAGCTGACTCTGAGATGATCAGGTGAGCACTGTCAAACCAAAAGCTCTACAAGGAGCATCTCTGTAAGAATGGTCAGAGACAATGGAACATTCAGAACAATCTCTTCAAAAGATAAAAGGAAATGTGTCTTTTAGAGAGACACACTGAGATATCTATATCTACAGGTATAAATATCTATAGATAGATGACATGATTTGAGGTCTGGGATTTACTTCCAAACAAAACAGGAAGGAAGAAGAGGAGAGAGGGACAGATGAAACAGGGCTGGCCATGAGTTAGCAATTGCTGGAGTTGGTAATGGGTTCTAGAGGATTCACTGTACTGTTCTACCTAAGCCTACGCGAAATGTTACCTGGCAGAGCATTCAAGAAAAGATGGAGCAGATGAACATCTACCCAGCTCCTGTTATCTTCCAGGCACAGAGCTAGGGCCTTTCATCAGTTATTCCAAATAGTTTTCACCACAAGCTTTTGCAAGTTACTACTGTTCAACACTACAATGAGGAAATCAAGGCTTGCAGATACTAAGTGACATGTTCAAATACACAACTAGTAAATGGTAGAGCAAGGCTGAGGCTTGAATTGGAGTGACTCCAGAGCCTGTGTGTGACACCAGCCTCCTCCAAGTTCAGTCCCTGTATCGGTGCCTGCACTCCCTCATCAGGCAGCTCTGTCTCTAGTCCCCCGCTCAGTCCCCACTTGAAGCCACTTGGATCTGCCCCACTAGGTCTCTGAGCCAGTACCTTGTCTGTCACGAGGGGCAGTCGCATGCTCTCCAGCTGGCCTCCAGGTTGGCTGAAGACAAAGTGGTGCTCCTTGGACTTGGGGATGATGAAGTGCAGCTGGATCTCCTCTCCTAGCATGGAGTAAGAGAAGGCAAAGGCGTGCAGGGTGGACTCATACAGCTGGGGTGTGGGGGAAAGGACAGAGCTTGCCGTCAGAGTTCGGCCTGCTTTCTGGAAGACCCCAGGCCCACCCTGCTGTGACAACGTGCAGTTCACGGTCACCTCTTCCCTACAGCACAAGAAACCCACAGGGTGACTCCAGTGAAAAGTGTAGACACCCAGGTCTGTTGACAGGTCAAGCACGCCCGAGACCACACAGCCACGGCGAGAGCCTGCTCCCATCCTCAGTCCGCATGGGGCCCCACCCCGCTGTGCCGCGCAGGCAGCAAGCTTTTTGGTTCCCGTGGCTTTGAACTAGAGCCCTGTTCTGGGTCACCAACTAAAGCATTCATGCTACAGAGCTCATTTGTAATTCTAATACGTGTATTTTTCCATCACAGTTACATGCAATCGCATATTAACACTAGCTGCATATGCCTGGACACTCCCATAACACTTCTCGCCTGGCACCGTTCTGTCCTGTGTGCTGCCATTAACAATCCTACAAAGCAGTACTGTCATCATCCCCATTTTACAGATGTGGAAACTGACATTCAGAGACCTTGGACTCACTCCTGTCACCAAGTCTGGCTGTGCCCTTAGTCACCTCCTCCAGCCTCCATTTCCCAGGAGCCTCACACCCCACATCTGCGCACGTGCTGCTCTGGGTGTGACTTCCAGCCCAGCTTTGCCCTCAGCTTGAACATCCTCTTAGGACCCCACCGACTCACAGCCCTCCCTACTGACATCCCCTCCTAGCTTGTGTTCTGCATGCATCCCAGGGTCCCCAGGGGAGGAGGCGGACGAGCACACACTGCTTTAATCTCTGCCATGGCTCTGCTAGACCCACAGAGCTCTTTCTTTGGGAGCAGAGATGAGGGACAAAGGGATTTTGACTGGGGGAGGCAGTTAAGGAGGACACACTGAGGCAGTTTCATAAAAAAGGTCAAGGGAGCCTTGGAAAAGAAAACAGAATGAGCAGGTGCGGGCCACATGGAGACGGCAGCCAGTGGGTCACACAGCCTCTGCACCAGCACCAGCTGGTTTCAAGCCCCCTCAGCGTCCCAGGCCTCCTCATCTTCCACTGTGGCCCCCAGACCTGCACACCCCTGAGAACAGAGGCCAGGCGCAGCCCAGCCGGCTGCCTCTCCTCCTCCTCTGTGCTCTGGTGTCTGTTGATGCAGCCCGAGGTCCTGACGGCACCACCCACTCCCGACACTGACAGGGATGACTGGGGACTGACACCCTTCAGTCCCTTTCAGTTCCCTACATTTCAAAATCAAGGACGTGTTTTCACATATGCTTTTGTTTGCCTTGAAAGACAAACTACATCTCCAAGAAACAAAATGTTAGGAGAGTTTATCTGGAACAAATGGGATTACTGATTATTTTGACCCTCAAAAAATTGCTCATATGTTCTTTCTTTCATCTACAGTACAATTGCATACTCAAAGTGCTGCGTCCCCGGCAGCCAAGCTCAAAGCCAGGCAGACAGAGGCTGTTTCCCTCTGCAAAAGGGATGGAAAGAGAGGCCAGTGCTCTTGCCTCAGGCCTTTCTGAAAGCAGCCCAAGACATCAGCTGCCCTACACGCCTCTGCTCCCCAGCCAGGCATCTGACTAGCTCCCGCCAACTCTGGTCCTCTCCCTCCACCCCTCTCTCCCTTGCTTGGGTCTGAAATGAAAAGAAATACTCCATTTAAAATAAATCCTCTCCCCTGTTTATAAATAACCAGCCTCCCAGGCACTCCATACACCTCTATGGGACTAAGAGACCAGTCTAAACACAGCTCTGCCCACACTGGGCTGCACTTGGAGTTCCTGCTGAAAGAGTCCTCGTTCCTCTCCACGGTGCCCACCAGGCGTTTTGTGGTCTGGCCTCTGCCTACCCTCCGAGTTTCATGGCTGAGTGTACCCACCCCAAAGTCTGGGTTCCAGAAACACCCAACCCACATCACTTCCCATCCCCCGGAAACCCCACCTCCCCTCTCCCACACGTGCTGTCCCTCTCCCTTCATCTTATTAATTCTTGGCCCCTTGGCAAATTCTTATTAATTCTTCCAAATCTTCTCTCTTCCGCTCCCTACCCAAACAGGATCCTCATTTATAAAACAGGGACAATGAAATTTTAGTGTGAAATAAATAGGACACTAGACAGGACAGTTCCCATCCAGTGCACCGTGAGTGGCCAGCAGGTGTGGCTTCAGGTGACCCACCAGAGCCTGAGGCAGCCAGAGCCCTGGGTCAGGAGCCTTATCCATTTCTATGTGTCCAGGATAAATATTTTCTATTGCATAAAAGGTTGGGAGAGATTGATATATAAAAAGTGCCTAGGCACATTACCTAGCATGCAGTAGGTGCTCAATAAATGCAAATTCCTCCTCTTATCAATGGACTTCTGTGCTTCAACCATAGTACTCTTTTTGCCTGCTTCACATCATTATGTTTTGCTTATGAGCCCATCTCCCTCCTAGACTGAGTGTGGAGGATGGGGACAGAGTTGATTCAGCTCTGCACCCCCAGTGCCTGGTACAGAATAAGCACCTGGTGAGCATCTGCTGCATTGGACTAACTTCTGAAATCACTGGGACCTAAAGATGATGACCACTTCCACGGCTGGGTAACTTGGCCACTGATAAACACACAACCCCAGGAGAACCGTGGTGCTCTAGTTCCAGCAATAATTCCACAGACAATTGAAGGGAACAGAGGATGCAAATAGACCAGGAAGCCAGGGCTTCCAGAACTCTCTATCTCCTACTCTAGAATGAAAGGGTGAGCGAGCAGGGGAATGGATGATGTGGGCCAAGATGAAACGCCTGGTGGGGAGCTGCTAAGGCCTACCTGGTAGCGGGGGTGGAAGCCCATGTACTGGTGGCACTGCTCGCAGTGGTGGTAAGTGTTGTATGCTGCGTACTTGGACAGTCTCATCCGTGCCGTCTGACGCCGCACATAAAGGTCCTCCGGCTTCCGGGACATCCCTCTGTCTGCACCAAATTCCCCAGGATTAAAAAGCAGCAGGGAGCAAAGCAAATATTATCCCCTGCCTGCTCAAACAGAAACCAAAATGCTCAAAATGCCCAGACGACAGGATTCTGTTCTGTTGGGGAGGACTGCCTCTCACCTCCCTGGGCCCTGATGTGACAGCTGGTCAAAGGAGACAATGAAGGACCACAAAAGTGTCAGTGGAATAAACTAATTAAGGCACTGTCCATATCATGTCTTACTGTAGACTAAAAACATTTCATCAGCACCTATGTAAAGATCCACTATACAATTTAAATCGATTGCCAACTTAACATGCCAGCACTGAATGCAGATGAACTGTCCCTTGTTTTTCTTTTTTTGTTTGGTTTTTGGAGACAAGGTCTTGCTCTGTCACTCAGGCTGGAGTACAGTGGCATGATCTCAGCTCACTGCAACCTCCGCCTCGCAGGTTCAAGTGATTCTCCTGCCTCAGCCTCCTGAGTAGCTGGGATTACAGGTGCATGCCACCACACCTGGCTAAGTTTTGCATTTTTTGTAGAGATGGGGTTTTGCCATGTTGGCCAGGCTGATCTCGAACTCCTGACCTCAGGTGATCCGTCCACCTCAGCCTCCCAAAGTGCTGAGATTACAGGCGTGAGCCACCACATCTGGCCCCGGCTTGTTTTTCAAATGACCTGGCCAATTAAGATTTTAATACTCTGCCTTCATTAGAGACTGGCCTACAAGAAGGATCCTTGGTGCAAGGGATCTATTCTGATAGCAAAGATGATAAAGTTGTTGGTTTAAAATGGAGTCTCGTGGGTCACTGATATTGTTTGTCTGTGTCCCCACCCAAATCTATCTTGAATTGTAGCTCCCATAATTTTTACATGTTGTGGGAGGGACCTGATGGGAGATAACTGAATCATGGGGGCAGTTTCCCTAATACTGCCCTCATGGTACAGAGTAAGTCTCACAAGATGCGATGGTTTTATAAGGGGTTTCCCCTTTTGCTGGGCTCTCATTCTCTCTTGCCTGCTGCTATGTAAGACATGCCTTGCGCTTTCCACCATGATTGTGAAGCCTCCTCAGCCACGTGGAACTGTGAGTCCATTAACCCTCTTTTTCTTTATAAATTACCCAGTCTCAGGTATGTCTGTCAGCAGCAGCGTGAAATGGACTAATACAGTCATTTCCTTTCTCGTGGCATTTACCAAATCTTTCTAATCTAAGTTTATAATCGCGCTGGCCCCGGTACACTGCAGTGTCAGCACACCACAGATGTTGGGGATCCCTAAGGGGGAGGGAAAAATCAAGACATCGGGGGAGGAGAGGTGAACACATGTACCCATTTTGACAATTCCAAATTAGTAAGTAAACATACACATCTTTTATCTTATATTAACCAGAGTCTTCAGAATATTCCAATAGTGACAAATCAGCAAGGGTGTCATCATCATCACTTAGCACTTCCTGAGCAACACTCTTCAATTCACAGGTTCCCATTCCTCCCTTCCTCATACAGGGAGGTGGTGACCTCAGTTCTGTACTACGTATGGCAGGTTAATTCATCACCACCTGATTTTATGCCTAACAAAATCCAGCTCGTCCCTTCAAGAGGCTGTGCCCATACACTTTGGAAGGTGAAACGAGAGATTCAAAGTCTGACCTTCACTCTTTATACTCTGATAGTGTGAACAAATCAGGCTGGCATCTTCATACTTCGGGTCATGAATGATGTAGTCAAAGGGCAACTTCTTGAACAGCTCCAGGTCTGGCCAGGGGTCGCTAAGCTGGAGATAATGCCAGTCAGATTCTTCTCTGAGGTCTGCAAGATTGGTAGAAACATAGATGTGACAAAATAGGAAGTGAAAACGATTTACAGTCATGCGTCGCTGAACAACACAGAATACGTTCTGAGAAATGTGACATCAGGCGATTCTGTCACTGTGCTAACATCCTAGAGTGCACTTACACACCTACACGGCACAGCCTGCTACACACGAGGATATGTGGTGTAGCCTACTGGTCTTGGGCTACAAACCTCTGAGCATGGGTGTCCAATCTTTTGGATTCCCTGGGCCACATTGGAAGAATTGTCTTGGGCCACACATAAAATACACTAACACCAATGATAGCTGTTGAGCTTAAAAAAAAAAAATTGAAAAAAAAGAAATCTCATAATGTTTTCAGAAAGTTTACAAATGTATGTGGAACCACATTCAAAGCTGTCCTGGGCCACATGCAGCCCGTGGGTTGGACAAGCTTGCTATATAGCACGTTATGGCACTAAATACTGCAGGTAATTGTAACACAATGTGAAGCATTTGTGTATCCTGGCCAGGCGCGGTGGCTCATGCCTGTAATCCCAGTACTTTGGGAGGTCGAGGCAGGTGGATCACCTAGGCTCAGGAGTTTGAGACCAGTCTGGCCAACATGGTGAAACCCCGTATTTACTAAAAATACAAAAATCAGCCAGACATGGTGGTGGGTGTCTGTAATTCCAGCTACTCAGGAGGCTGAGGCAGGAGAATCACTCGAACTCAGGAGGCAGAGGTTGCAGTGAGCCCAGATCTCGCCATTGCACTCCAGCCTGGGTGACAAGAGCAAACATCCACCTCAAAAAAAAAAAAAAAGAAAAAAGAGAATTTGTGTATCTAAACATAGAAAAGGCATAGGGGAAATATGGTATAAAAAATGTAAAAGGGTGCACTATACCGGGCACCCATTATGCCCGGGGCTTGCAGGACTGGCAGTTGTTTCGGGTGAGTCAGTGAGTAAGCGGTGAGCAAATGTGAAGGCCTGGGACATGGCCGTGCATTACTGGAGACTTTACACTCTCCTCTTAGGATACACTCGATTTATAAATGATATTTTTCTTTCTTCAATAATAAGTTAACCGTAGCTTACTATAATTTTTTTTTAGTTATACTTTAAGTTCTAGGGTACATGTGCACACGTGCAGGTTTCTTACATATGTATACATGTGCCATGTTGGTGTGCTGCACCCATTAACTCGTCATTTACATTAGGTACATCTCCTAATGTTATCCTTCCCCCACACCCCCTCCCCACAATAGGCCCCGATGTGTGATGTTCCCCTTCCTGTGTCCAAGTGTTCTCATTGTTCAATTCCCACCTATGAGTGAGAACATGCGGTGTTTGGTTTTCTGTTCTTGCGATAGTTTGCTGAGAATGATGGTTTCCAGCTGCATTCATGTCCCCACAAAGGACACGAACTCATCCTTTTTTATGGCTGCATAGTATTCCATGGTGTATATGTGCCACATTTTCTTAATCCAGTCTGTCACTGATGGACATTTGGGTTGATTCCAAGTCTTTGCTATTGTGAATAGTGCCGCAATAAACATACGTGTGCATGTGTCTTTATAGCAGCATGCTTTATAATCCTTTGGGTATATACCCAGCAATAAGATGGCTGGGTCAAAAGGTATTTCTAGTTCTAGATCCTTGAGGAATCGCCACACTATTTTCCACAATGATTGAACTAGTTTACAGTCCCACCAACAGTGTAAAAGTGTTCCTATTTTTCCACATCTTCTCCAGCACCTGTTGTTTCCTGATTTTTTAATGATCGCCATTCTAACTGGTGTGAGATGGTATTTTATTGTGGTTTTGATAACTTTTTAAGTTTATAACATTTTTAACTCTTTGACTCTTTTGTAATAACACTTAGCTTAAAACAAATACATTGTACAACTGATCAAAAATGTCTTCTTTCTTGATATCCTCATTCTATGAGCTTAATATTTTAATTTTTCTACTTTTGTTTTTATTGTTGTTGTCATTTTTCTTGAGACAGAGTCTCGCTATGTCACCCAGGCTGGAGTACAGTGGCACCATCTCGGCTCACTGCAGCCTCCACCTCCCGGGTTCAAGCGACTCTCCTGCCTCAGGCTTTGGAGTAGCTGAAATTACAGATGCATGCTAACACATCCGGCTAATTTTTGTACCTTTAGTAGAGACGGGGTTTCACCATGTTCGCCAGGTTGGTCTCAAACTCCCAGCCTTGCCCCACTAGGTCTTTAGGGGCAGTAACATTCATGGAGCTGTCATCTCCTATGAGAACAATGCCTTCTTCTGAAGTCTCTCCTGAAGGACCTGCCCAACTGTTCTACAGTTAACTGCTTTTTAATAAGTAGGAGTAGAGTACCATAAAAGTATGGTAAATACATAAACCAGTAACAGCTGCTTGTAATTATCAAGTGCTATGTACTGTACATAATTGTATGTGCTAGACTTTTGACAGTACTGGCAGTGCAGGTTTATTTACACCAGAATCGCTACAAACACTTGAGTAATGCCTCTTGCCACAGCATTCCGATGACTACGGTATCACTAGGTGATAGGAATTTTTCAGTTACCCTAGAATCTCATGGGACCAGTGTCACAGATGCAGTCTGTTGACCAAAACATCATTATGTGGTGCACGACTACCTTTTAAATGTGCACAAAGGATGATGCTTGGAGTGCAATTGTTATTGAGTCCGTGGGCTGCTGGGACACCCCATTGTATCTGCAAGGCTCCTGACACATATTCCATTTTCAGGATTGTTCTAATGACGCAAGAACGTGGATTCAGAGCTATCTCCATCCAGAGGAACAGTCTTGTGCTGTTTGCTGTGAGAATGCCTTTGCTCTCCTGTCCTAAGTCTGACTTCCACTCCGGCCAGAGTCCTGACCCAGAGGACCTCAGCCCTGTGCTTCACTGCAGCACCGTCTCCCCAGGTGACCACACTGGTGGCCAAAGCCAGCAAAACCTGCATAGCTTCCTTTCTTGCCTCTATCTAAATGCTCCCCAGCCAATATGGCTCAGCTCCTGTCACTCCACCTGTAGAAAGGCTCTTGGAGTGCTCCAGCCCAGGGCCTTCTCCCTTCTGGTGCCAACAACACTCGTAGTCCAAACCAGTTTTCCATTTGCCATGTCTCATCTCACATGGTGATCATTGTAGTCTATGGTGCTTACTAAATGTCTGTCAGCTAAAAGGTAGAAAAATCTAGTTGGGCCAACTCAAATTATAAAACATGTTGATTATATTAAATACATGTCCTACTATAGTGCACACATGCGCAGAGTGCATGTCCATAGGAAGGCAGGGGAGAAATGCCTATGAATATTTAATAGGTTTTGGTCAAGCATGGTGGCTCACACCTGTAATCCCAGAACTTTGGGAGGCTGAGGTGGGTGGATCAGTTGAGGTCAGGAGTTCGAGACGAGCCCGGTCAACATGGTGAAACCCTGTCTATACTGAAAATACAAAAATTAGCCGGGCATGGTGGCACATGCCTATAATTCCAGCTACTCCAGAGGCTGAGACAAGAGAATCACTTGAACCTGGGAGGTGGAGGTTGCAGTGAGCCAAGATGGTACCACTGCACTTCAGCCTGGGCAACAGAGCTAGACTCTGCCTTTAAAAAAAAAAAAAAAAGGTCTTGGTGTTCTGTGTGTGTCACATTTAATCCCTATAAAACCCTATAAAACAGAAATTATCCCTATTCAACAAAAGAGATAAGATTTAAAGAATGGGCTTTATCATTGAACAAACTGGGTTCAGATTATGTCTTTATCACTGGTATGTCCAAGAAAGAAAGGAGACAAATTCAGCAGGGCTGCAGACTTCATCTGAAATGTGGTTCCAAACCGTGGGGAAACCTTAGAAAACTCAGAGCCAGGCTGAAGAGCCTCTCCTTTCCTGGGAGGGAAGGCCGAGGGCTGGACGGGTTTCCTTGGCTCCAGATTTTCTCCAAATCAAAACTGAAGCACAGTTGACAGCACCGCACCAAGTGCCCTTCAGCACCGGTGCAGCTGGCTGGCAAGCTCTCCACAACACAGACAGGACTGTCTGACAAGCTCGCTCTCCCAGCACAGCAGACTCATTGACCAGACCAAGTTTATGAGCCCCTGGGAGGAGTGATGATGAGGAAACAGGGGAGGTTATTTTATACGAGCTCAAAAAGAAGCTGATCTTTTTTTTTTTTGAGATGGAGTCTCGCTCTGTCGCCCAGGCTGGAGTGCAGTGGCACGATCTCAGCTCAGTGCAAGCTCCGCCTCCCGGGTTCATGCCATTCTCCTGCCTCAGCCTCCCGAGTAGCTGGGACTACAGCCGCCCGCCACCACACCCGACTAATTTTTTTGTATTTTTAGTAGAGACAGGGTTTCACCGTGTTAGCCAGGATGGTCTCGATCTCCTGACCTCATGATCTGCCCGCCTCGGCCTCCCAAAGTGCTGGGATTACAGGCGTGAGCCACCGCACCAGGCCAAGAAGCTGATCTTAATCAGGGTAAACTCTGTTCTGGAAACGAGAACAGGATTTTCCCCACATTTCATGTATTTCTATTGTGCCCCAAGACACTGACCTCCCTGCCCAGCTGCCTGAGCAGGAAACCTCCCCTGAGAGGTAAGTCTGCTTTGCAGAGGCAGCAGTCAAATCTAATTCCATCCAGCCCTGCCACTACTCAGCTGGGCTCCCAGGCATGTGATTTATGAGGAGAATGGAACATCTACCTCACACTGGGCCTAGGAAATTAACATGGTAACTTATGCAAAGTATCAAGTTCAGCACTCCACATGCAGAAGGTACTCAGTAAACAGTCATCTACTAATCGTAATCGTATCCCTACAGCAAAGGCCTGATACTGAGAAAAATGACTACAAGATAAATAGCACCCCCTATAAGGTCCTTGGGATGAGTCTGATCATGAATCTGAGAATTCCATCTAGAAAGTGAAATATAAAATTAAAGTCACTTGAGAAAGTGATGCAGGTGGTTCCAAGCCCACGTATCCCCAAACAGATAACTCACTGATATTGATCTCCTCCTCGTCATAGACATCCACTTCCGTGAGCCGAACAAGCATCCTGGACAGGACACTGAGGAACTGCAGGTAGGCGCCTGTCTTCCCGATCTGTAAAGGTATGGGAGTTAAAACCCCCAGTGAGGAAGCCCTATCCATGTGCCAGGCACCGGCTGAACACCTGGCATGGCTCCTGCCATCTGCCTCACTTGAAGATCCTGTCTTTAAAATGAGAGCCCCGTGGATGCAAAGATATTTGAAGGGAACAAGCATGGCAGGTGGACAAATGGACTCCCACGAGCATGAGGCCTTCCTGCTTAAATATCGTCGCAAATGCATCTCTAGATTTTAACCAGCCGCATTTTTCAGCTGTTAGAAATAGAATTTTATCATAAGCTGAAGAAAGCTGCTTCCAAAAAATAGGATACTATGAAACATAATGTCTTATGAATCTTGCAAATTGCTTGTCTTAATCCATATGTCTGTACAAGACAGCAAAATTCATTGCATAAGACATTTTTAAAAAGTGCTTCTTGTATTTCTCCTTCTAAACCCAGGAAAAGAACGACTTTCTTCTTCCTTCTCCTGCTTCCTGTAACACAGAGTTCCCTGCTTCCCCAGCCAAGCTTCAGGGTAGCATACCTCCTATTAATCTTAGTTCATTTTGGTTATTACTGTTGAGAAGTACTCATGGTCTGGCCCAGTACCCTCCTTGCACCCCTGTATAAAGAGCCACTACAGGCGGGGTGGCTCACGCCTGTAATCCCAGCACTTTGGGAGGCCGAGGCGGGTGGATCACGAGGTCAAGAGATCGAGACCATCCTGGCCAACATGGTGAAAATTCGTCTCTACTAAAAATACAAAAATTAGCCGGGCGTGATGGCATCCGCCTGTAGTCCCAGCTACTCAGAAGGCTGAGGCAGGAGAATCGCTTGAACCCAGGAGGCAGAGGCTGCAGTGAGCCGAGATTGTGCCACTGCACTCAAGCCTGGCGACAGAGCGAGACTCTGTCTGAAAAATAACAATAATAATAAATAATAACAATAATAAATAAAAGAGCCACTCCAGGGACGTGCTTTCCAAGCACCGAGCCCAACACCTGGTTCATGCTACAACTCAGCAAATGCCAATGAATGGAAATAACTAAGTTTACAGAGGAAAACATGACACCCAAGCACAGGGAAGCTTCAGAGAAAAAATCTGCAATACAGATGATAGACAAAGGACAAAAATCTGTAATATCTAAAGCACTTCTACAAATCAACAAGAAATAGTCAAATGGCCTAAAGGAAAAACAAATAAGAAAAACCAGAAAATCACTGAAAAAGAAGTAGCAATGACCAGTAAAAATACAAGAATATGTCAATCTTACTAGTAAAACTGTAATGTATTATTTTTCACCTATCAAAGAGACAACAATTTTAAATTGATAATATCCAATAGTGTGAGGGTGTGGAAGAAGGGAGACTCCTCGGTAAGAAACATTTTCTTTTGTCCTTTTTAAATCAGAAAAAGTAATATTGTTCATTGTACAAGTTTAAGACACAAAAGAATACTGAACCGCATTCCAACCCCAAAGCCCAGCTCCGTTCTGAAGAGCAGACCTCAGTCCCCGGCCCTCCTCCTCCCCACATGCTCACGCCCAGGAGATTCTGCCATTGAGAGGTGAAATGGACTTTTGCTATTAAGGAAACACCAGGCTGCAACTGGGAAAGAGAATCCCCAGTTCTCCGTTCATGGTTCACCGAAACCTTCTAGTGGAGAACCCAGAGTTTTGTTTCTATTTGTTAGAGAACATGGGCAGTGGCCGAGTGAGATGACGTGGGGTGAGGAACCGTAGTCTGATACACCCAGAGAGGTCTCCTGTCCACCCCCAACATCACACAGGAAGGAATGGAAGCCACCAGCCCTGAGTGGCAGATGAGTCCCGCTCTCCTCCCTCTGGTCCACTCCAGGCCATTGGAGAAGATTCCATCATGGGAAGCGTGAAAAGTGAAGACGTGGGTGCGGTCACCCCCATGCCTGCTCTCCAGATGGGAGTGCGAGGACCCCCCAGTCCGGGGCTATGCTGGGGCAGCGAGCAACACCCACCTGAGGGGGGCCGCTGAGCAGCAGCCTGCGGGGGTGGAAGCCGTCCACGCGGCCCTCGGCCCGGTTGCCGTAGTCCATGTGGCTGGGCCGGGGCACCGTCCACTGCCGGTAGTAGAGGGACTGCTCGGTGGACGTCATGGTCTTGCTGAGCAGGGGGCGGAAAGAGCTGGTCCACATGACTGAGGGGGAGGGCAGCAGGGAGGCAGCCTTGGGCAGGCCGCTGCTGTCAGTGGACACAACCATGTCGTACACGAGCTTGGGCAAGAAGACGACGGGCGGCTGGCGACAGGCCTTGGTCAGGGAGCACTGGGAGGCCTGCAGGACCCACGTGCCGGCAGCAGGCGCCACGGATGAGGACGAGCCCGAGGAGGAGGACAGCTGGGAGCACGACGAGGTGACTGACACCTGGACGCTCCTCTGGCTGGTCTTGAGACTGCAGTCAGGCTGGGGTGTCAGCCCAGGACTGTGCCTGCTGATGGCCGACGGTGGCCCCTGACTTGCCCGGGGCCTCTGTTTCTCACCAGGGGCTCTGCCCTCCTCTGTGGGGCCACAGGGCTGGGGCGACCTGGCATGCTCTCCCTGGGGGAGCCCTGTGGGCTGAGCCGAGGACTCACCACCGAGCGCTGAACCTGCGGAGAGATGAACCTGGTCAGGGATGTCCTAGAAGGTACCTGTCCCAGGAGTGACCAATCCCAGGAGTGACCTGTCCCAGGAATGGCCCATCTCAGGGGCGACTCGTCCCAGGAGTGGCCCATCTCAGGGGCGACTCGTCCCAGGAGTGAGCTGTCCCAGAGCTTGCCGGTGGCTCCTGTTTCTGCCCCAGGCCTCCTGTACTTGTGTTTCAGGCAAACAGACCCAGTGGTTGCGGCGCTGGCTTTTCTGACTGGGCTCCGGCCTATGAGGCAGGGCTTCTTTCGGTCTCTGAGCTCTGGGCTGAGGGTGAAGAGGCTCAGTGCTGACTCCATCGGGGATGTCTGGGAGCACAGCACAGGAGATGAGGGAAAAAGAAGATGCCCCCAGTCTGTCTCCTGGTGGGCTCTGACCTCTGACCTTTCCCCATCCCAGATCAAACAGCAGTGACTCTCAGCTGTTCCCCCAGCCACAGCTAGGTGCCTCCCTGCCTCCCGCAATGGGGGCCTGCGGCCACCGCACCTGTCCCTGCACCCAGGCCCTGTGCGTTTCGCCCCTGAGCCTCTCAGCCCTTAAGGCTTCCTCCATTTATAACACCTTCTGCTAGGCCTGGTTGGGGGTCAGCTGCTCTCTCAAACCTGTGGTAACCTCACCTACCCTGAAATCTGCCCTCTGCCTTGGGACAAAAGTACAGACTTCCTCATATGTGAAGTGAAAACGTATGCGAAAAACGACTGCAAAATAACACGTCTTTTATGAGAACGATGAGTTCGTTCCTTGAGGTCAGGTCTACATCTCATTTATCCTCAGGGCTGATCCAGATAGCAAGGAGGCCCTCATAATGCTTGTGGCGGGAAGACGGGACACTCTTTCATGTTCGTGGTCCTGACCGCTCTCGGAGACAGACGGACCCCTTAGGGCAGAGACCGTGTAAAGCCTATGATTGGCACTGCCCACTTCCTGTGGCTCTGGCTACATGGAGGGCTCATGAGCTTGTATTGCCTTTTGTTGCTCTTCCCCCAGTGAAGTCTCCGTGTCTATTTCTCTCCTTGTGCTCAGCTGCTCTCTCCACAGGGCACGGGGTTTTCCCAAGCTAACAGCAGCAGGGATAATACCCAGGGACCCGCCCCTAACATGGCCAGACTCAGCCTGAGGCCCCAGCCACAGTGAGGGGCAGCGTCCATGGTCTTCACCTGAGGACAGGGGCAGTGGAACCCTACAGTCTTGCTCAGTCTTCAAGTTCTCCGATCCCAAGTTCACCAGAACATTTACTCTCTAGAGTCCAGTGCTTCAAAGATTTCCTTATCTTTCCAGTTCTGATGGAAAATAAAGGATCAGCAAATAGCCCTATATATGTTTCTTTTCATTCTCTGAAACCTCAAAAACCAGTTCGCTGATCTGGTCCTTCCCGCATGGGAAGACTCACCGGACGCCTTGGAGGAGAGGGACGAGGATGCTGAGTCGTGGGAGTGGGACCTCTCCCTTTTCATGGGGCTTCTCTTCTCCAAGGTGGAGCCTGTTTCAAAACACACAGGCTGAGAATGCACCGAAATAACCATCCCTGACATTTGCCCAGCACTTCGCAGTGTGTAAAGTGTGTTCCCATGATCACCTCTCCCCAGCCATTCACTCATTCACTACTATCTTCCAGGCCCCCACCACGGACAGGGCACTGAGGAGACAGGAGTGGGCTGCGTGCAGGGAGGCACTCTGGGTGCAGCGAAGGCCCCTGCCCATGAGGCATAGCTGCAAGCTGGTGGAGGAGATGCAAAAAGGAGGGGTCGGGGAGCCTGCAGGAAAAGCAGGGCATCTCCTGGAAGAGGGGGCAGCTGGCCTTCGTCCTGGAGGGCCACAGGGCTTTCCAGGTAAAGCAGAGAAAGGAAAACTCCAAGCAGCAGGAAGGGCAGCCGTGCAGCGCAGAGGCCAGGAGGGCAGAGCATAGCCCGGCCACTGCAAGTTTAATGCAGGCCAGTGCGCAGTGCAGTGGGGGCTGTGGGTAGAGAGGAGCAGATGGTGAAACTAAAGAAGGGGATCCTGAGACGCTAGGGAGCATGGAGATGTGCAGCAGATACCCACAAGTGAAAGAATTAAATCAGAGTCCCTGTTGTGCTTCGAAAAGATGGCTACAGGCGGGCAGGTCCTTGCATCTGCATTTTACAGACAAGCAAGCTGAGGCTAGCAGAGGTCCCATAGTCAAGACAGAGGAGGGAGACCACAGACCCAGTCTAGTGCCCACACCCACCTCCTTCCCCTCTACACACTCCATAAATGCTTTCTAGTTTTTGTATGATTGTCTACATATTTCTCATCACATTGTTGACTACAGTCAATGCTTTGTGATGTTATCATTTATGTGTCCTATGAAAAAGATGGCATCAGATTTGAAGAGTCTGCGAATAAGCCTGTTTTCATAAATCTTAAGAATGGACAGCATGCTGTTGGGTTGACGCACAGAGGAAATAAGCAAGCAAATCACACCAGGTCAGAATCCCACCAGTGAGTGGAACGAGGAACTCTTAAGAAATTTTGAACTTGAACTCTAAAAAAATCTTAATTTTTCTTCCTACTCTTTAAGAATTCTGGAACTAGGAAGAACCTCTATAGGGATTTCCATTTTCTCACACCACCAACAGAGATGGGGAGAAAACAAGCAAAATCTGAATTCAAGGAGAGCTCTGCCATTTCATCCAACACTGGAAACCTCTCATCCAGAGCTGCTGTCCAGCAGAGAGGCCCCAGGACCTGCTGAACTGGAGACGGCTGTCTCCATAAGCACAGGCAGCCTCAAAGCTCAGAAGCCAAGAAAGACGTACGGACATGGACACCTAGGCTGAGGGCAGCCACCCCTCACCTTCTGTCCCCAGCTCCTCATCCTCGTTGTCTGTGCTGCTCAGCTTCTCTGCATCACTTTCCAAGGCCTCGTTCCTAGCCCCCTTCTCCAAGGGAACCTCGTTGCTCACAAAGTAGGCAGCCAGGCCCAGCTCCTGCTCCAAGGCTGTTCTCACCAAGCAGGATGAGTTTATCAATCGCAGGTCGCAGTACCTCAAAGACCTAGCAAGACACAGAAGAGAGTGTCTGTTTAGCGCCTTCCACAAGTGGGGTGCTGTTCCCACTGCTATAGGCAGCACTGATCAGGACCATGCCCCACCTTCCTGGTGAGGACCCAGGGACTCGTACAAGTGGAAAAGCCAACAGTGTTACTGGCAGCTTGCAGCAACAAATTCAGTATAATAGTAAATCTTTGGGGACACCCACTGTGCACTTAGCCCTGTGCTGCATTAACTTTTGGGTCAGATAAAAAAGGGGCTTGAACCTGAGCTCTGCTATAAGGCTCTGATTTTTTCATCTGAAGGATGGGAATAAATATTAATAACCATCTGGCTGGGCGCGGTGGCTCACGCCTGTAATCCCAGCACTTTGGGAGGCCAAGGCGGGCTGATCACTGGAGGTCAGAAGTTCGAGACCACCTAACCAACATGGCAAAACCCCATCTCTACTAAAAATAGAAAAATTAGCCGGTTGTGGAGGCGGGTGCCTGTAATCCCAGCTACTCGGGAGGCTGAGGCAGGAGAATCACTTGAACCCAGGAGGCGGAGGCTGCAGCAGAGTTGAGATTGCGCCACTGTACTCCAGCCTGGGCAACAGAGTGAGACTCCATCTCAAAAAAATAAAGATAAAAATAAAAAATATCTAAGTCCACTGTGATAAAGATTAAATGTAATCAGTGGGCATTTAATTATTCAATCCAAGTGAACACATGCCAGGGTACTAGATGCTAGAAATACGATGGCAATCAAGTCGGACACCAACAGGCAATGCTACCTGTGAGCAGGAGAGGAAAGGCCAACCCCATGCTCAGACTCGCGCAGCAGAAACACAACCACGGCAAAGGGTTTAGAGAGCGGTGCGTGAGGGTTCCAATGGGGCTCTGAAACTTACCGCTCACGTGACCTCAGGCAAATGATCGTTCATTGACTCAACCATAAAACAGGATGGTGATACTACTGCAGCAAGGAGTAAGTTTTATATGAAAAGTCTATCATGACGCCTGGTACAAAGAAGGTACCAGAAGGTGCCTGGTATAAAGAAGGTTACAGAAGGTGCCTGGTACTCAGCAAATGCTTGCCAAAATTTAAAACAGATTAAGACATTGTCTCAGTCCTTAAGGAGTTGAAGAAGAAAAGAATTAATCCATGTGAAATAACAACCACCAAGGTCAAATGTTCTGGAGCCCCCCTTCCCCTGGCCCATGAGTACGCAGCACGCAGAGGGCTGTTTGCTGAGGTGTGGGGTGGTCCTGGGGGAAGAAGCCAGGCCCACTGCCAGCCAGACTGGCTTAATCTCAGTAGGCCTCAGTTTCTTCATCTGTAAAATGGGACTACTGAAATAGCACCTCTCCCCCAGGGTTAAGGTGAGAGTAAAATGAAATAAAACATAAAAGAAGAATCTAGGACAGTGCCCAGAACATACAGGAACTCCACTGATGTCGGCTTTTACTATCTGTGGCTGGCCGTCTGCTCTTCTCCATGGGTATGAAGTCTCTAAAACCCAATCTGTCACTACCAAGCCAAGAAACCGCCGTACAGGAGGCCCAGTGACCTGAGTCTCAAGTGTCTGCATGTCTGTGTGGTGGCCTAGAGACCTTCCCCCAGGGGACATCGAGTGGATGTGTGGCTGAGACTTTCCAGGCTGTGATGGCTTCGGAGGGACACACCTTCTAAGACAGTCCACTCTGTGCCGGAAGAATCAGCTCTTCCCAAGCAGTGTCAGTTGCCCCCACTCCCAGAACACCTCCTAAGCCAGGAGGGCCCAGGCATTGCAGCAGCCTAGGTACCAACAGGAACTGTGGCCACAAGTCCTGGAGAGGATGCCTTACTGTCCCAAGCAGAACTGCCATCCCCAACACACACAGAGCGCCCCATGGGGAGAAACTGAACTCAGGAGGCTTTAAATCCTGACTCCAGCTGTAGGGCCTCCACTCGCAGAGCCCAGCAACAGCCATCACCACGAGCCCAAACAGTGCCTTTCTGACAATCAGGAAAAGGGGCACCAGCCTCAGACGCACTCAGGCCCCTACTGGGAAAGCCATGATGAAGGTCCCACCCACGGTGCCTGTGAATGCAAGTGGTGCTGCCTGCCGTCAGGGCATGGCAGCCCCCTGACATGCTCCCTGAGGGGGCCCAGGCAGCCAGCTCCTCAGAGACCCCCAGGGGCATCACCCCTCCACTCACCTCGGCAAGGACTCCCCGTGCGGGTCCATCCCACTGAAGATCAGGATGCAAGGCAGACCCTCCAGCTCCAAGTAAGTCTGGGGTCTCCACTCCACATCCTCGATTTTCTGCCACATCTGCAGATAACGAAAAAAGAAATAAAGCTACAGACACCTCCCTTCCCAACCAGCCCAGCTCAGAGGAACCCTGATGGCCTCCCACACCAATTTAAACTCCTTGAACTACATCTTCTAACCAAAAGGAAATTTCTTTAGACTGCAAATAAGCACACCATGAAAGATGGGAATTTTCAGTCATCTAGAACATGTAGACTAGCCAGCCAGAGGGTGTTCAAGACATCTCTGTCAGCTGACCAGCTGTGTGAAAGAACGTCTGTGTTGTCAGCTGCTCCTTACGTCTTTTTTTTTTTTTTTTTGAGGCAGAGTCTCACCCAGTCACCCAGGTTGGAGTGCAGTGGTGCAATCTCAGCTCACTGCAACCTCCACCTCCAGGGATTAAGTGATTCTCCTGCCTCAGCCTCCCGAGTAGCTGGGACTACAGGTGCATGCCACCCCATCTGGTTAATTGTTGTATTTTTAGTAGAGATAGGGTTTCTCCACGTTGGCCAGGCTTATCTCAAACTCCTGACCTCAAGTGATCCGCCCACCTCAGCCTCCTAAACTGTTGGGATTACAGGCGTGAGCCACCGCGCCCAGCCAGCTGTTCATATCTTGCCTGTGTTCTCCCCTGACAGTGTCCTCCCTTTCATTCCTGTTTGCCACTCATTTGTTCTTTCCCTAACCCTTTTGCACTTTCTGTCACCTGCGGGTTGAGTGAGAACCTACTATGGGTCAGGCGCTGTGCTAGGCTTTGGGGGGCTGAGTTCTGTGGGGATGGCCCTCACCCCCCACCATCCGGGAGGGGGGCTGGATGACAGGCAGGGAACATAGCACTGCCCTGGGCATGGTGGAGGGAGAGAGTGGCTTCCTGAAAGAGGAAAGACGCCAAGCTAAGTGCTGCAGAAAATAAGCAGGGCAGCTCACACCTGGAACCCAGCACTTTGGGAGGCTGAGGCAGGAGATCGCTTGAACTCAGGAGTTTGAGATCAGCCGGGGCAACATAATGAGACCTTGTTTCTCCTAAAAATTTTAAAAATTAGCCAAGTGTGGTGGCACACGCCAGTGGTTCCAGCTACTCAGGAGCCTGAGGCGGGAGGATCCCTGGAGCCCAGGAGCTCAAGGCTGCAGCGAGCTGTGATCGCGCCACCACACTCCAGCCTGGGTCACAGAGTAAGACCCTGTCTCAAAGGGGAAAATAAAGAAGCATCAGCTAAACAAAGAAGAGAGGAAATGGATCGCCCGGAAAAAAGAAAGCAGGCTGCTGCCCAGAGGCCTAAAGTCATAAGGCAATGCTGCAGGGGTGTGGGGGTGCTGCTGGGCGGAAGGCAGGGGTGGGGAATCACAGAGAGGAGGCTAGGGGGTGGCTGGGTCTAGGCAAGCCACGCTGGCCACGCTGTGGGGTTTGTGCCACTTCCTGCCTCTGGTGGGCCCCTCAGCTCTCCCAGGTACCCCCAGGCCCTCTGCCCCTCCCCGGGCACAGCACCTACCCTGAGCTGCTTTACGAAGTGCTTCCCCACGGTGACGCCCGAGCTGGGACTGCCCAGGATGATCTCGAAGTGCTCCTCCAGCGCCAGCCGGGCCCGCACGTGGGCCAGCCGCTCATAGGCCACGGCTGCCAGGGGCGAACAGGGCACCCGCAGCAGGACCATGAGCCCGTGGCCACAGGGGCACTGCTTCGGGGAGTTGAGGAGGTTCTGCGTGATCTCCAGCGTCTCCACTGACGTGTAGTTCTTCATCTGCGGGAGGCCGCTCACGGCCATCAGGGCGGCCGCGTAGTGCTGCACGAGAACAAAGGTCCTGATCACCGCGCTGTGCAGGCGGGGGAACCTGCAAGGAACACAGAGAGACCATGCCTGTGACGGCTGCGCCCGCCGGCCTGCTGCTGCCAAGTCACCCAAGACATCCGTCACTCTGGCACAGGCAATTCCTGCATTACACACAGTTGTGCTGTCTTTAGAAGGTGGTTGTGGGAACCTGAATGAGAAGCCTTCTTTAGAAACCAAATTATACAGTCCTTTTTTTTCCAGCTGGGAAACAAAAACATAGGTTTGTTGTTATTGTTTTATGTTTTTGGCACTTAGTAGCTGCTCAATAAATATCTGTCCGATGAATGAGCTGATGAATAAATGGTATAAATGCCTATTTTGTCTCTATCAGCATAATGTGCAGTTCTCTGAGGAGGTGGCTAAGTTGCCCCAGGTTCCTACTAGAAACAGGACCACCACCAATCAATATGGAAATGCAGCTACCGGAGGCCCTAGTTCTAAAGGCACATCTCTGTGTTCACTTCGATCACAGTGAATTATTAGAAATATAACTAAACATATTTTAATGTGACAGATGAATTACAAATCAGAACTTATCCAGCCAAATCAAGAATCCCAGTTTTTGCTTTAGAAACTGTGGTTACTATATGTGTCCCCACACAAAGGTGGTGGCTGCTCCCACAACCACCTGCTCTCCTAGAGTGGCTCTGACCCATTAGTCAAACAGACCCCAGGGCACCAATGGAAAAGCCCAGGCCCCTGTAGATGATGGTGTTTCTCAATAGGAATAAATAAAGTGGTATCCAGTTTATGCACAATGCTCTTCTGGGTTGATTGAGCTGGAATGGATCCCCCTAACTCTGGCTTTTTGTAGCAAAGGTAAGGTAGTTTCTCAACCTACAGAAATGAGTACCACACCGTGGCCATGCCACCCTGTGAGTTGTATCAGGGCGGCCAGCTCGCCTTCCTACAGCACCTGATAGCATTTCTGACATTGCGATGACATCCCTGCTCCTGCTTCCTGACCATCCTCCTCCTTTTCTTCATGCTTCCTTCAGCACTTCATCCACTATGCAGGTCACATAAGCTGGAAGCCGGCCTGGCAAGCTTCCCATTACAAGCGCCGTCTCAGGAAGGCATAACTGGTCCACAGACTCTGGCATGAAGGGGACTCAGCAGCCCACAGACTGCTCTACCTACCCCTGGTGCACCGGTCAAATAATGCCCAGGAAACGGACTGCCTGAGGTCAGGAGTTTGAGGCCACCCTGGCCAACATGATAAAACCCTGCCTCTACTAAAAATACAAAAATTAGTCGGGCATGGTGGCACACGCCTGTAATCTCAGCTACTTGGGAGGCTGAGGCAGGAGAATTGCTTGAACTCGGGAGGTGGAGGTTGCAGCGAGCCAAGCTCATGATCACCACTGCACTCCGGCCTGGGCCACAGAGCGAGACTCCATCTCAAAATAAATAAATAAATAAATATACATAAATAAATAAAAATAACTAAATAATAATGCTGCCCAGGAAGAAAGAAAGAAAGCGCAGTAGGAAAAATGGGCTCTGCTCAAAGGACAGAGGCTTCCGCTTCTGACAAGATGGAACAACGGGATCAGATTTCTCCTCCCATCTGAAACAGCTGAAAAACTGAACACATAAGTGAAACAACTGCATTTCAATACATGAAACATCAGGCAGTGAAAGACAGTGATCCTAACGATGTGAGACAAATCAGGTGAGCCCCCCAGCTTCTGCCTACAGTTTCTGGGATGTATTCAGGAAAAGGGAAGCCAGCGAAGCTCGGTGGTCTCCCTGAGTTGAGGAGAGGTATTGAATTCCAGGAAAACCAAGGCAGCTAGAGATCACAGGGCAAAGTACCAAAGAGGAGAGATCTGCAGAGGGTCTCCCTAAAGTCTTCAGCTGACATGAGCAGTGCACATATGTAAGGAAACGACCCAAGGCCAAAACAAGAATTCTTTGGTTGCAAAAGAATAAAGGGAACAATGTCTCAAGTTCATGTAGAGCTGGGAAGAGTTCCTGTTTCCACAGCCAATATGGAACACCTCGGAGTCATGAAACATTACAGAGTACTTAAAGAACTGTGTCTCAGTAACTTTTGGCAAAGTTAGCCCTACATTAAATACTGCTCTGGTCCTGCCTAACAAAGTTTAAAACCAGGACCTGGAAGATTAAACTGTATCCAAGTAACTTAGTTGTATCTCCCTGCCTCAAAAAACTCAGTATTTATAGACATACAAATATATCTAGCATCCAACAAGGTAAAATTGACAATGTCTCGCATTCTCTCAAAAGTTACCAGACATGTAAATAAGAAGGCAAATATGATCCATAATTGTAGGGAAAAGAAAGAGAGATCAGACTATTATTGTGTCTATGTAGAAAAGGAAGACGTAAGAAACTCCATTTTGACCTGTATTCTGAACAATTGCTTTGCCCTGAGATGCTGTTAATCTGTAACTCTGCCCCAACCTTGAGCTCACAAAAACATGTGTTGTATGGAATCAAGGTTTAAGGGATCTAGGGCTGTGCAGGATGTGCCTTGCTAACAAAATATTTACAAGCAGTATGCTTGGTAAAAGTCATTGCCATTCTCCAGTCTCAATAAACCAGGGGCACAATGCACTGTGGAAAGCCGCAGGGACCTCTGCCCTGGAAAGCCGGGTATTATCCAGGGTTTCTCCCCATGTGATAGTCTGAAATATGGCCTCGTGGGATGGGAAAGACCTGACTATCCCCCAGGCCCACACCCGTGAAGGGTCTGTGCTGAGGAGGATTAGTAAAAGAGGAAGGCCTCTTGCAGTTGAGATAAGAGGAAGGCCTCTGTCTCCTGCCTGCCCCTGGGAACTGAATGTCTCGGTATAAAACCCGATTGTACATTTGTTCATTTCTGAGATAGGAGAAAAACCGCCCTGTGGCGGGAGGTGATGCGTGTTGGCAGCAATGCTGCTTGGTTACTCTTTACTCCATGGAGATATTTGGGTGGAGAGAAGCATAAATCTGGCCTGCGTGCACATCCAGGTATAGTACCTTCCCCCTTGAACTTATTTGTGACACAGATTCCTTTGCTCACGTTTTCTTGCTGACCTTCTCCCCACTATCTACCTGCTCTCCTACCACATTCCTCTTGCTAAGATAGTGAAAATAGTAATCAATAAAGACTCAGGGAACTCAGAGACTGGTGCTGGTGCAGGTCCTCCGTATGCTGAGTGCCGGTTCCCTGGGCCCACTGTTCTTTCTCTATACTTTGTCTCTGTGTCTTATTTCTTTTCTCAGTCTCTCATCCCACCTGATAAGAAATACTCACAGGTGTGGAGGGGCTGGCCCCCTTCAATAATAAAGGGGGGGGGAACAAATTGATTAATAGAAACTGACCCAGGAATGACACAGATGACAGAATTTACAGACAGCAAAATAAAAACAATTATTGTAACTATATTCTGTATGGTTAAAAATCTAGAGGAAAGACTGAACTTGTTTACTAGAGATATAAAAATCACAAATTAAATTCTAGAGATGAAATCTTCAATGTTGTAGATAGAAAATAAACTAGACCCTGAATTCTCATGGGAGCTATGATCTTTGTACGTGACCTTGCCCTGCCAGCCACAACAGACTTGTTCAGGTATGGAAACCCAACTCAGGCTGAGCCAGTCTTCTCTTGGAATTTTTCAAACTATAACAAAGAATAAGTCCCCCACTGGAATCTGGAGACTGTGAGGCTCAGCATCAAGCAGTGGTAATGTTTTTCAGTGCACAGAGGAAGGCTTGTGCAGTGAGATACGATACAACCATCATACAGATACCAAAGATAAAACAAGACAGTCTTGGCAGTGTTTGAATACTTAAGTTGTTAGGTATCTCTGCTGTTCTATGGTTTATTTGTTCAACCTTTCCTATTATATTATGAGTCAGTACATCCCTCTCTTTTTCTTAAAAGAGTTCAAGTTGAGTTTCTGTTACTTGCAACAAAGAGTCCTGATTAATAAACACAATAACGATGTATCATCAATGTGTATGTACATCAATGCACGTGACACCTGAAATTGTCTTTTTTCTCTTAGGAATCTTGTTATAAAACTGTGCTTTTGTAAGATAAATACACACACACACACACACATACTGGATGAAATTGGCAGATTAGATAACATAGAAAATAAGACTCATAAACTTGAAAACACAGCAATAGAAACTAAAATATTCCAGCACTTTGGGAGGCCAAGGCAGAAGAATCACTTGAGGCAAGGAGTTTAAGACCTTTGCAACAGAGCAAGAAAAATTTTCAAAAATTGGCCAGGCATGGTGGCATGCACCCGTAGTCCCAGCTATTTGGGAGGCTGAGATGCGGGGATGGCTTGAGCCCAGGAGTTTGAGGTTACAATGAGCTATGATCATGCCACCACACTTCAGCCTGGGCAACAGCCCTAAAAGATTCTTTCTTTAAAAAATAATAATAGGTCAGGCGCGGTGGCTCACATCTGTAATTCCAGCACTTTGGGAGGCCGAGGCGGGCAGATCACAAGATCAGGAGATCGAGACCATCCTGGCCAACATGTTAAAACCCTGTCTCTACTAAAAATACAAAAATTACCTGGGCACGATGGTGTGTGCCTGTAATCCCAGCTACTCAGGAGGCTGAGGCAGGAGAATCGCTTGAATCTGAGAGGCGGAGGTTGCAGTGAGCCAAGATCGTGCCACTGCACTCCAGTCTGGCGACACAGTGAGACTCCATCTCAAATAATAATAATAATAATAATGAAACTAAAATCAAATAGCAATCAATTAAAAGGCAGATTGTCACATTTGATAAAAAAAGTAAGACTCAACTATAAGCTGCCTACAAGAAACCAAGTTTAAACACAAAAAGAGAAACATGCTCAAAGTAAAAGGATAAAAAATTATAATCTATAGTAACACTAGTCAAAAGAAAACTAGAATAATTATATTAATATCAGAAGAGACTATAGAGCTATAAATAATATTCTTTGGGTCGTTTGAAAATAATAAAGGAGTCAACTTATCAACAGACACTTCACCAAAGATGATACACAAATGGCAGATAAACATAGGAAAAGATGTTCAACATCATTAGTCACTGGAGAAATTAAAATTAAAATTACGAGCTACAGCTTCATACCTATTAGAAAGAATAAAATTTAAAATACAGACCATACCAAGTGCTGACAAAGATGTAAAGCAACTGAAATTCTGATGGGAATGTAAAATGAACCACAGTTGACCCTTGAATAACATGGGTTTGAGAACTGCAAGGGTCCACTTGTATATGGATTTTAAACCAAATGCAAATCAAAAACACAGTATTTTCTAGATGTGAAAACTATGGATATGGAAAGCTGACTTTTGCTTACATGTGGGTTCCAGAGGGCTGACCATGAGACTTGAGTATGCGTGGATTTTGGTATGTGGGGGACAGTTCTGGAATTAACCCTCCATGTATACCAAGGGACAGCTATGCTTTGGAAAACAATTTGGCAGCTTGTTAAAAAGTTAAACATACACCTATCAAGTAACCCAGCCATTTCACAACTAGGTGTTTACCTAGGGAAAGTGAAAGAATATGTCTATACAAAGCTTTGTACATGAATATTCATAGCACCTTTATCTGTAACAGCCAAAACTGAAAAACAACCTAGATGCCTCTTAACCAGTAAATAAACAAACTAGTATGGCCATACAATAGTATTCTATTCTAGAACACCAGCAGTGAAAAGGAACAACCTATTGATACATAAAAGAACATGGATGAATTTCAATATAATTATACAGAGTGAAAGACGCCAGGCCAAAAACAGAGTACATATTGTACAATTCCATTTATATAAAACTCTAGAAAATGCAAACTACATTTCTACAGTGGGAAAAGGACAGGAGGAAGGAATTACAAAGGGGCAGGAGAAAACTTTTTTTCATTACCTTGTGGTGACCATTTTACCAGTCTATACATGGATCAAAATGTAAACTGAATACTTTAAATATACATGGCTGGGCGTGGTGGCTCACGCCTGTAATCCCAGCACTTTGTGAGGCTGAGGTGGGTGGATCATGAAGTCAGGAGTTTGAGACCAGCCTGACCAACATGGTGAAAATCCATCTCTACTAAAAATACAAAAATTAGCCAGGTGTGGTGGCAGGTGCCTGTAATCCCAGCTACTTGGGAGGCTGAGGCAGAAGAATTGCTTGAACCCAGGAGGCAGAGGTTGCAGTGAGCTGAGATTACACCATTGCACTTCAGCCTGGGTGACAGAGTGAGACTGTGTACCCCCCAAAAAAAAGAAAAGAAAAGATGTACGGTCTACTGGCTGTCAGTTGTTCCCCATTAAAGCTGCCGTGTAAAAAAAAAAAAAAGATAAGCATTAGAAGGAGGCTCTGGTGCCCAGCTCCAGACAGCACCCCAGCTAAGGCACAGAAATGTACCTTAGCTGTGGCTCAGCAGAGAACTACGCCCACCCTTAAGCCTCTATGGTGGGCACTGAAGGAAAGAGGTTCCATAGACAATACATTAGAATAAAAATAGGAGTTGTCAAAGGTCTAGATCTTTTGGTTTTAAGTTATAGTCGGTTTGTGTCCAACTGACAGTCCTATAAGCAGTTTTCCCAGCCGTATGCTGGCGTTTATGACACATGGAGGACTAACAGTCTGGCCACACATACGGTGGCAAGAGGCAGTAACCCCATGTTCTAACCTTTATCTCCTTCTGTTCAAATTACCAGTTTCAAGGGCATTCTCCAGACAAATGATTCCTAGTAAAGGCAGTACGGTATGGTGGAAAGGTGTCGAACCTGTCTGCAGTCCATGTTGCCACCAACAGGCTGCATGAGCTCGGGCAAATCACGGTCCCACTCCGGGCTTCAGTTCCCACAATGATAAAATGAGGTGATTGGATCAAATAATTCCTAGAAGTTCCTGTGATTCTCCATACTTCAACATTCCAGGGTTTGATAGTCTCTTCTCACCCAGTGAGACGTAAGATTGAATCTCTGCAATGCTTCTAGTTTAGCAGAGGGGGAGGGAGAAGACAGGAGGATGATGGTGATAGTGGTGGAGGTGGTGATGCTCGCAGCCAACAGGAGCATGTAATGTGTGTCAGGCCCTGTTTCCAATGTTTTACGTGTATGAATCCATTTAATCCTTACAGTATCTCTATGATGTAGGTGTTATCATCCCCAAAGAAAATGGAGAAACTCTCAAAGTCTCACAGCTGGTTAATGGCAGATTCAGGATTCAAACCCAGGAAGGATGATTTTGGAGCCTGAGCTCTCAGCATGCAACTGTTACTGAATGTGCGTACGTACATTATCTCAGGAAATTCTAAGAAGCCACTAGGAAGGTGGGTTTGTTCTACAGTTGAGGGTACAGAAGTTTAGACAGGTTAGATGATTTGCCAAGGTTAAAACTAACAGAGGGCAAACCAAGATGTACTGGCATGGTGGTCACAGCCTATGCTTCACTAGCTGTGAGCTTTTGGTCAGTATGGCTTGGTGGCTACGTGGGTTTGGAGCCAAGGAAGCAGGGCTGGGGTCCAGTTTCACTATAAACCCCCCATGTGACTTTGGACAAGTGGCCTAACTTCTCTAAGTCTCAGTTTCTTCATCTGAAAAAGGGGGATAACAGTATTTCCTATCTCACTGTGTCACTGTGAGGATTATTTTAGGTAATAAATATAGAGCACTGAGCCCAGTGTCTACAACATACTAAACACATCACGTGTGCTCACCGCCTGAGGAGAAGCAGAGGAAGGGCAAAGGCCAGTTTTCTTGCCTCTGAAATCTTGGAGGGCAACTTCATGCAGCAAGTTGATGAGAGCTCAGCTGTCGACCCACGCGCTGGAGAACTGACCTGATTAATTTCTGTCAGTATCATAGAACTGAATAGTATCTAAGATATTTAGTTTCTCCAAGAGCGTTCTGGGAAATTCTAGTCCCATGAGCTACTGGACACATCTCTAGCCTTCTGGAGAATTATAGCATGCATGGATGGCTGAAGGCTCCAAGAACTCTCGTGGAAAAGAAGTCCTTTCCTTAAATGTTTCTCAGACACGTTTGACCATGGAACCCCTTTACGCTTAGCAACTATTAGTATCCAGCCAAAGCAGTATACCTTGGAACATAGCTTGAGAAGGATATGTCTAATTTCATCCCTTGTCTGCAAATGAGAAGATTGAGGTTCAATAAGAAAAGCAGGTAGAGACCAGCTCATGCTGACAATCAGTGGTATTTTGTTCAGTGGCATTTTCCTTTGCATTAGATCGTCTATAAAACTTGGCCTGGCTTTACCACGAATAAACCATGTAGTACCTGGCAATCACTTAGCCTGTCTGAGCCTCAGTTTCATCTATAAAATGAGGTCTGTTGCAACAGGGTTAACAGGGCTGGCTGTGCAGTCAGAGTGACTCTGGGTTCTCACCCAGTTCTGTCACTTGCTAGACACGTGGCCTGAGAAAGCTATGGGGCCTCTCCAAGCCTCAGCATCTTCATTTGCAAAGTATGGATAACAGTAGCAACTGGCTCAGAGAGGCAGTGAGGATCAAATCAGATAATGACAGTAAAGTCCATGGAAGAGTCAACGACACAAAGTAAACATTCAATAAATGATACGCATCGGAAATAAAAACAAAGCAGACTGTGATCATCAATGCAGTTTCTTTTAAAGCTTTGTTATCTTCCTCCCATTTTCCTACCCTCCACTGGTTCGAAAACATCATTCCACATTCCAGCATATTTCTGCTCACTGTCCTCTCTAAAATTTTCTAGAGCAACAGCATGACAAAGATATCACTGACCCAAAGGGATTCAAACACAGGAGAAGCAAAAAACCAGGGTACATTTCATGGAGAAACTGAGTCACCCAGGAAGGAAAGGTCTCCCTGGGATTCCCTGGCTGGCTAAACGCACCTCGACTTCCTCTTTAAGCTACTGAGCACTTCTAGTAACTGAGAAGAGAAACAAGTACCTTTTTCCTAATGCAGTGACCATGGCTTCAAAGGAGCTGTCGTATCTGAGCAAGGGGAGGCTGTGCCCTGAAAGGGTGGATTCAATAAACTCCGACAGCCCGAAGTACTTCTTATTCTCATGATATAAGTCCACTCCCTAAAACAAAGAAGAGCATCAGTCACTCCAACATTGCATTCGCGGGGACGGCCAGAGGTTCACGTGCCAGGCCTGCGGACGACCTGGGTTGGCAACTTCATCTAAATTGTGCCTACTGTGCAGCGGCTTGAATGGCATTTTATAAACTTCTCCCACCTGCAGAAGCAGAGCAAAGAACCTGCCATACTTTAAAAATGGTGTGTCCCCATCGCTCAGGAGTTTTCCATTCATTCGGTCCCAATGTCTTCACCAAGAAGAAAACCAGCCTTATCTTATTTAAACATATAAATGTCTTTGTTAAATTTGCTTCTTTCTACAATCTTAAGCTGGTTTTAGGAATAAGCAAATCAATTATCTTGCATTCAGTTGCTACTAAAAATCAGAAGATGAAGAAAACATTTATCTAGCCAATTTCACTCACACAGACATAAAATTCCAAAGTTGGGGGAATTTGTTGAAAGCACAAAGGCATGAAAACTCTACCCCTAAACACCCTAAACAGTACAGTGGTTAAGGGCTGAGCCAAGGAGCCAGTGGCCTGGGTCATATCCCAGCTCCATGACTTTCTAGCTGCCTGGCCTGAGGCAAGTGGCCCAACTCTCTCTGTCTCATGTTCCCCATTTGTAGATGAGAACTCATCCTAGCACCTGCCTCTTGCATGAGCTCACAGCAGGAAGCACTTTGGGCAGGGCCTCCCTGGCTCATGGGAAGTGCCTTATGAACAATGGCTATTGCCACCACGGATTCTCGGTGCACAGGACAAAAGCCAGGTATTTTTTTTAAGTTCCTCAGAGGATTGCAAGGCACTCCAAATAAGTCTCATCTTTTACCTTTACTTATTCCTGTGTAACTAACTACAAACCACCCAGAATTCTCAAATTACCAGAATTGCTTTAGTCTTCTATTTTGATGAGAAAATGCCAGGTGATAAGCTAAAAACTCACCACGTTTTGAGGATATGTGTTTAGTTTGAGGAAGGAGATTCTGCATCTCACTATTCAAGGATGCAGGGATAGGACAACAGGAACCTTCCTAGGGCTTCTAGAGACATTGAGCATCGCTCTGTATGGAGCCCGAAGTCCCCAATCCCCAAGGGCTCTACCTTCGATATCTCCATTCAATGCCATAGAACAAACATTCCGAATGCTGCTCAGAAAGCTGCAGTCACCAGAGGAAATGTCACACAAACTGCATTACATCTTCCGAGATGAGGAGGCCAACTGGCATAATGCAGGAAGGTTTCCAAAAAGACCAAGAAGGATTTACACCTAACTCTGGGTTAAACCAAAGATCCAAGGAGCTGGAACCCATTATCCTCGACCACATTGGTCAAGGCTTTTACTAAATGTAATTTCTGCAAACCCAAGTGTCATTGCTACACAATGCCCCAGCAGCCCCGTGGCACTCACATTACTGCAGGAGGCGGGCCAGTGGATCTCATTGTAGGGGCTGATGAGGGTGTGCTGTGTCTGCAGTGCGTACGGGAAGGAGGTCACGTGAAGTGTCACAATGTTAGGGGCCTCCTTCACCTCCCTGCAGTTGAGCAATCGGTCCACCAATCCCACCGACGGGTCACTTTGAGAATAGAGGTTATGAACAGCGCTACTGAGGGAGGAAAAGACACAATCAGTTGAATTACTATATTGTTTTCTAATTTTGCAAGGGTGAAGCAGTTGAATAAATGTATAACGAACTCCCGACTTTGCCAACAATTGAAGATTATGGCTCTGCCCATGACTAGGAATAGAGAAAAAAATGGCTGGAGTGCAGGTAGCTGTCAAGGACTCTCCCGAGACTCATTACTTAGGAAAAATGTGTCTGGCGGGGGACGGTAGTCAGAGAGGATTTCTTATAAGACACACACTCCTTCTATCCCGATCAGTGATGTGTCCCCGAGAATGTTCCATGAATCATTCGTTCCTCTTTAGACCCATCTGATTGTGTACTTATCTCCTTACAAAGTCCTTCTGACCTTGAAATGATCCGGAAAAGATATAAAAGAGTAGATTCTAGAGTCAGTTTAAAAGGCAGCAGGAGAGGATTGGGAAGCATTTTGGACAAGGGGTCTGGGAGACAGGCCCAGCTCTGCACTTCTCTGTGGGACAAAGGCCTTTGCATTCTCTCCTGTAAGTCTAGGGGATTAAAAAAAATCAGTGCTTAACCCTTTGGATGGCAGGAGGCCACTGTGAGAAACCTACTCCCAAAATGAATATTCACAATATAGCTCTTTCTATAATTTCACAATGTTCCAATCTCCCCCAAGCCCATACATGAATTCTGGATTGTAAACCCATTACGAGGTGATCCTTCAGGTCCTGACCAGCCCTAACTAGCTATCTGTGGATCTGTGACAATCAAAGGTTTTCTCCATGACCTGGTCCAGGAGCCCCCTCCTTTCTCATCTACATCAGAGGAAATGTCTGAGCGTACAACTCCTAGGCCAGTCTCACAGAGATGACCAATCCTGCTAAACTACCAGAAATCCTGCCAGATGCTTGGCTTGGCCCATCTGAAATTCATGTTTATGTTCATTTTAACATAGTAAGTAAAATCACCCCTTAAGAATGGCAGGCATCGGCTGGGTGCGGTGGCTCACACCTGTAATCCCAGCACTTTGGGAGGCCGAGTCAGGTGGATCACGAGGTCAGGAGATCGAGACCATCCTGGCTAACACAGTAAAACTCCGTCTCTATTAAAAATACAAAAATAAAATTAGCCAGGCGTGGTGACAGGCGCCTGTAGTCCCAGCTACAGGAGAGACTGGGAGACTGAGGCAGGAGAATGGCATGAACCCGGGAGGCTGAGCTTGCAGTGAGCCAAGATCGCGCGACTGCACTCCAGCCTGGGCAACAGAGCGAGACTCTGTCTCAAAAAAAAAAAAAAAAAAAAAAGGGCAAGCATGAGTGGTGACCCACGGCACTGGAGCCCACAGAGCCTCTTTCAGGGAAGGGCTAGGCTGAGCAACTCCTGCTAGGACCCTCCGCACCCCACACCAGCATGGCTCCTTGGGGCTGAGTGGACTATGAAAGAAACACATCAGGCATCAGGCTGTGATTCGAGGGCCTTGGCTCTGCCACCAACACCCTCCCACTCCAGCCCGCCCTGTGACTCTGGGAGACACGCTTCCCTTCTCCAGCCATTAGATTCCACCATGGTAAATTTCAGAAGTGGCACTAGAGAATCCCTGAGATAACTTCCAGCTCAAGATTGTAGAAAACATCCATGGCACCTGCTTACAAACACCAAGCCCAAACATCATCCATCTTTTCAGGATTTATACCCTCAGCCCCCAGAAACATCCACATATGTCATTTCAAGGAAGGAAAACATTAACCTGTCATATATCAAGTCAATCTAACCTCACAAGATCCCAGTGCGCATGGTCATGGATGAGGACAAAAAGTGTGTGCGGGTTCTGGAAGGAGTTTTGCAGAAAAGCCTTAAATTTTGTCTGTGCCTCCGCGTCTAGCTTCAGGACATACTGTTCCACCCTCTGCTTCGTCATGTGCTCTTTCTCCAGACCAAGCTCCAGTAAAACCCCTGCAACACAATGGAAATAGATCAGTAACTCCCAACATGCCCCCTGGTTTCCATTCACTCAACAGACACCTGATGAGCGACTCCTATACAGCAGGTCCTGAGCTAGACCCAGAGATGCGAGAGTAGGGAAAGGCAGGGAAAAAACTCCCACACAGGTTACAGCTGCGTAACTGTCCTGCCCAGGAGCTGGGGCGCAGGCAAGCCTTGGCTGTGTGTACAGCAGCCCTCCCTAGGGGCACCGGCTTCACGAAGCAGCTGATCCCAAGCGTGGTAAGACAGAGGGAACCGAAAGGTCCTGCCGGCAGCAAAATCCCTCTCTCAGTCTGAACGCCACAGGGCTACACATTACGCCACTAAAGAGTAAGTCTTTTCAGTGAAGACACTGGACATCTGTGTACTCTGTGGTTAAATATGATATCCTTGAAAGTACAAGGATATCAGTGATGCTAGATAGCAACACATGGTTGGGTCACTAGCCTGAGTGGGACATGGTGAAAGCTCAAGTTTCGACTCTACCTTCAGCAGATCCTAGAATCTTGGGCAAGTCACTGTGTCTGAAAGTAGGTTTCACAATCTATAAAACAAGGGCAACGATCCTTGCCCCATCCACTCTATAGCAAAGAACAGTGTCAACACCCAAACACGGATTTCGGCAGATCAAAGCTTCTCCACACAGGCCACGTGACTTCTCCCCGAAACATCCCATACCTGAATGCCACACGTGGAACAGAGTCTGCTGGTAGGTCACTTCTGAGGGCGGAATGCAAATGAGAAAGTCCACCTTCTCAAAGGATCCCAGGTCCAGATTTTGGGTGCTGGAATCCGCAATGGAACACACATGGGAGAGGAGCTTCTGCGCCACTGCCAGCTGGAAGGGCCGGATGCTGTGTGGCTCCAGATGGTAACCTGGAACCAGAGCCCCAGGATGCCAGGTGAGCCCCAGGGCACATGGCTACTGCCAGGCCCTTGGCCAGAGAATCAGTGACTGGTCCAGGGGAGACAGCCCCATGCACAAAGCGATGAGGGAAAGGGGAATAACTCTCGTTTATCAAGTCCCTGCTCTCAGCTAAGCAGTGGCGGGTGTGGGGGTAGCGATCATTTTATGCACCATCCTTCACTTAATAATAAAAGCAAGAACCAAGCACTTGGGGAGCACAGCGGAGGCAGTGGCCTCTTCTGCTTAGAGGGGACAAGGAGCCCATCCCAGGGGAGGTGACACTGAGACTGGACTTTGGAAGAGGACTGCAAGCTCTCCAGAAAAGAAAACTAACGATGGTCATTTAGGAACTCCGTATGAATAGAAAACATCAGCAACAGACTCGGAGGCAGGAAATGAGCATCGAGAAATCTACCATCTCAGAAACAGTGATGGATGTGCAATTCAAGATTAAATGAGATTGTCATAATTAAAGACTGAATTTTAAATGAGGCAGCAGGTCTACTGTGACTCTAAAAAGATGTCCTGTCTTGTGGATGTGCCCCTGACATTGCTACCTCCAATCTGAGCCCTTGGATTCTGCCCCCCAGGCCAGACCCAGGCCCTCGCCAGTGCCCTCTCATCGTTCACCGGGCACACATGAGCCCTCTGTCCCCTCAGCACCCACTTAGCACACTTGTGCCCACTATCCTCTCTCACGGTACACACCTGTGCCCACTGGCGCCTCTCACTGCACACAGCTATGCCCACTGCTCTGTGTCACTGTGCACACCTGTGCCCTCGCCCCCTCACTGTGCACACCTGTGCCCTTGCCCACTCTCACAGTGCACACCTGTGCCCCCACCCCCTCTCACTGTACACACCTGTGCCCCCTGCCCCACCACCAGCAACAACCCAGCCCCACCCCTCCTCACCGTGGCCACACCTGTGCCCCCACCCCTCACTGTGCACACCTGTGCCCCACCCCCTCTCACTCATACACACCTGTGCCCCCGTCCCCCACTATACACACCTGTGCACCCGCCCCCCACTGTGCACCCCTGCCCCTCACACTATACACTCCAGTCCCCCTCACTCCTAATTATACACACCTGTGCACTCCCCGCCTCACTGTATTACTACCCCCAGGGCTCCCCCATCCTCCATCCATTACCAACTCCAGTTCCCCTGCCCCACCGCACCCCTCTGCCCTCACCACCCATACCACCCAGCCCCCACCATACCACACAACCCAGCACCCCTCACTTCCTCACCGTGGCCACCAACCTGTGCCCCCATCCCTCCACCATACCACCAACCCAGCCACCCCCACCGCACCCCTGCCCCTCACCGGCCACCTGCCCCCGCTTCCCACCACCATACCACCCCCTGTGCTCCCCTGACCCTCACTGTGCACCCCTGCACCACTGCCCCTCACTGTACACACCAGCCCCATCCTCTAATTCTGCCACCACCCCAGGCGCCCCACCCTCACCGTGCACCCCTGCCCCCTCACCGCCACCACCCGTGCCCCCTGCCCCCCACCATACCACCACACCTGCCCCACCCTCACCGCACCCTGCCCTCACCACCACCTGTGCCCCTGCCCCCCCCACTATACACACCTGTGCGCCCACCCCCTCACCGTGCACCCCTGCCCCTCACTGTACACACCTGTGCCCCCGTGCCCCCACTATACACACCTGTGCCCCACCCTCACTGTGCACCCTGCCCCTCACTGTATACACACTCCAGTTCCCTGCCCCCATTCCGCATACAATTACCTGTGCCCACCCCTTCACCGTAACCCCTGTAACCACCGCCCCCTCACCGTACACCCGCTAATCCCTCCTCCCTCACCGTAACACCCGTGCCCTGCCCCTCACCGCGCACACACCCGTAATCCCCAATCTCCTCACCGTAATACCACCTGTGCTCCTTGCCCCTCACCAGCACCTGTAAAACCCCACCTCTCACCGTACAAACCTGCCCTCGTCCCCCACCTTTCATACACTCAGCCTCGCTTCTCACTGCACCCTGTTCTCAATTTCTCAGGCCACACCAGTTCTTAATTTGCCACCACCCCAGCCCACCTCACCGCACCCCTGTAACCACCGTTCCTCACCGTACCACACCCCGTGATCCCTCCCTCCCTTCCCCACTTCGTACCAACCTGTGCCCCTGCCCTCACTCCGCGTACCAACCTGCACCCCCAATCTTCACCGTACCACTTCACCTGTGCCCCTCTGTTCCTCACCGTGCGCCACCTGTGTCCCCACCTTCAACACTGTACAAACCCAGTTCCCCACCCCCACTATACACACCAGGCGGCTTCACCTCACTTTCAGGCACTTCAAAACTTCGGCCTTCCTCTCTCACTGTATCAGCCAAGCCCACTGCCCCTGTCCCTCATCACTACTTTGTACCTCCTCCACCCTGGGAGATTCCTTTTCACCACTCACTTGTGCACACCGGTGTCCCACTGACATCCAGGGATGCTGCTTTAGTGACAGAAGAGGCAGTGAGTGAGGAAGAAATATGGCCTTGATTTTCCTGGTGAAATTTGTCCAGCAAAATGTCAATGTCACCCTCTGCCCAAGACAGAATAAACAAATGGGTTTTCCATGTCAGTGAAATTCAGCAAACATCTACAGGGCAGTTAGTGTCAGGTACTGTCCTGAGGCCTGGAGTCGTGAAGGTAAAGAGGACGTGGCCCATCCTGTCAAGGGGTCTTAGCCTAGTCGGGATGAAGACACACTGCCAGAGTGAGCTCCCCCCACACAGACACAGCCGGTGCTAGGGCAGAAGGAAGAACAACATGGTAAAGGACAAAGGGGAAGGTCCCAAGCCCATCTGGACAATGAAGGGCCTGAGAAGCTTTCTAGGGGTACATGAGATGAGTCTTGAGGGGTGGGTAGCTAGGCAAACAAGGGAGAAGGACGCTCACAGCCCAGAGCACAAGGGATGCGGAACTCTCCAGCAAGAGGGAAGACTGGGAAGAGAGGCCACCAACGCTGGAAAGGAGGAGAGAAACAGGTGCAAGGGCCTTGTGTACCGCACAAAGACAGAACCCACAAGGTGCCCTCCACCCCTCAGGAGAACTCTACAGCCCAAGCAGGAAGAGATGGCCAGCCAGAACCCGCGGCTGTCACTCAAGAAAACAAAGGGACAGAAATGCAAGTGCACAGAATGAGGGGCACTCTGCAGTGGAGATCAGCCTTAGCCAGTCACCGGCAGGGTGGGGCAGAGATGACCTCCCCCGGCACTGATTTCTGTCCTATGAACATACGCATATGCACCTGTCTCATGACAAGCCTACCTGGACAGAGGGTGCTAAAGAAGGCCCCCAGCGAGTCCACCTTCCCTGTAACCAGCTCGTAATTGACTTCCTTCTGGTACTCCGCTGGGGTGAGAAGGCTCTCGGAAAGAATCCGGGCTTGGTATTTTCCTGGAAAGCAAACAGCTTTCACTGTACCAATCGTATCTTCCCTGCTTACTGGCTGTGTGGCCCTGGACTAGTCCCTTAACCCTTCTAGACTGACATTTCCCATCAGGAACCTGTGGCTAACAGCAGGATCTACCTCCCAAGCCTGCTGTCAGGCAATGCAAGATAACGGTGCCTGGCACATGGCAGAGGCTCAGGGTCTACTACTGAATGTCCTACTCACAGCAAGGTAAATAATTTATTTTAAAACACACACACACACAGAGAATGGGTTTAAGATTAAAGAACGCTGGTCGGGCGTGGTGGCTCACGCCTATAATCTCAGCAGTGCGGGAGGCCGAGGTGGGTGGATCACCTGAGGTCAGGAGTTTGAGACCAGCCTGGCCAACATGGCGAAAACCCATCTCTACCAAAAATACAAAAATTAGCTGGGCATGGTGGTGCACATCTGTAGTCCCAGCTACTCAGGAGGCTGAGACAAAAGAATTACTTGAACTTGGGAGACAGAGGTTGCAGTGAACCGAGATCGTGTCACCGCATTCCAGCCTGGGCAACAGAGCAAGACTCCATCTCAAAAAAAAAAAAAAACAGAAAGAAAGAAAGAAAAAAAATGCTAAAAGACAACTCAGACACTGTACTTAAAAAGTACATTAAACGCCAGGCACGGTGGCTCATGCCTGTAATCCCAGCACTTTGGGAGGCTGAGGTGGATGGATTGCTTGAGCCCAAGAGTTTGAGACCAGCCTGGGCAACATGGCAAAACCCCGTGTTTACAAAAGTACAAAACTGAGCCGGGTGTGGTGGTGCACACCTGCAGTAGTCCCAGCTACTCCAGATGGAGGCTGAGGCAACAGAATCACTTGAGCCCAGGAGCTTGATACTGCAATAAGCCAAGATCTCGCCACTGCACTTCAGCCCAGGTGACAGAGCAAGACCCTGTCTCAAAAAAAAAAGTGCATTACATTCTGCACTCTTAAAGTAAATTTTACAAGGTACAAAAAATTCCGGCCAAAAATGCACACTTGTGAAGATTTAAGCAGGCCAAGAAAGCTCACGTGTTTGGTGTCTGCCTCCCCCACCCAAAAGAACACTCTGGGCAGGCAGATACTGCTCTGCTCCCTGTGGGCCCCCAGCCCCTAGAACAGTGGCTGTACATGTGGGGCCTCAATGTGTGTTTTTAAAATTAAATCAATTGGCCGGGCACAGTGGCTCACACCTGTAATCCCAGCACTTTGGGAGGCCTAGGCAGGTGGATCACTCGAGCTCAGGAGTTCGAGTCCAGCCTGGGCAATATGGTGAAACCCTATCTCTACCAAAAAATACAAATTAGCTGGGCATAGTCCCAGCTACTTGGAAGGCTGAGGTGAGAGAATCTCTTGAACCCAAGAGACAGAGATTGCAATGAGCCAAGATCAGGCCACTGCACTCCAGCCTGGGCAACAGAGTGAGACCTTGTCTCAAAAAATTAAATTAATTGGCTCCTGAACACAGACAATACAATAAGGTCATTGTTTTTCATCTCCAATAGATGGGTGAAGAAACAGGGCCAGAGCTCCTGGTGTGAGTGACCACCCACGTGGTGGAGCCAGGTTTTCAACAGGGTCCTTCCACACTCCCAAGCTGACCCCAGGGCTAACCTCACCAGCCACTCAGAGCAGGGATGAGATTGTAACTAAGTCATTAGTCAAGGCTGCCTTCTGAAGCCAGCTACTGAGCACAAACCACAGGAGCTAACTGCTTCTGCAAACCCGGGCCACCCTAGACAGAAAGGGAGAGAACCACCAAAGGAGGGGACCAGGAACGTAGTTCAGGGGGCTTCCCCGCAGCCGCGCGGCCCAGCGCTCACCAGTGACGGCGATGCAGGAGTCGATGGCCGCGCTGCGGCAGGCGCAGATGATGACCACGTAGTTGGTCTTGGCGAGCTTGCCCTCGACCAGCAGCCGGAACATCTCAGAGAGGCCCTCGGCCAGGGAGTAGGCACACTCGATGACGTGCACGCTGTCATTGCAGGAGCTGGCGGCCAGGCTGGCCAGCCAGGGCAGCTGCGCGGAGGTCACGGGTGCCGTGGCGCTGGGCGCGGGTGGGAAGGGCTGCGGCGGCGCCTGCTGGTACTGCCGGATCTCGGTCAGGTGCGACTCGCGCCAAGAGCGCAGGAAGATCTGCTCCAGGTCCTCCATCAAGGGCACCTGGTCCGCGGCTGCAACACAACGCGGGCGGAGGGCCTGCCACAAATGCCAGCGACATCCGGGGACGCGCAGGTGCAGTGATGTGGAAGTACCCATTTAAGATATTGCTGTGAAATCGTATCACAGACGGCTGGAGCACGAGGGGAGGGCATAAAATCCGCCACAATCTCACCACTGCCCTAACAGAGCCACGGTATTTATGTGTATTTCTTAATCTTTTTTTTTTTTCCATATGCAAGTTTTTTTTAAATTATAAGATGATTTGTACATTTATTTTTATTTTTAAGATTAAGCATTCTCTTTGACAATCCAGAAACATAGTCCTTGCTCACTCTTCGGCCACACACACGTAAAACAGTTAAAAGTGATTCCTTAATTTTCAATGACAAAGTAGGATAAAGGAATATGTTCTCAAGCTGCAGTTCAATTTTTCTGTCCTCTTTTCAAAAGCAAAAATCTTACTTTGTCTTACTTTGCTACCAAGCCACTCACCAACTATAAGGAAAGACAATTTTTCAAAAAGCCAACAAAACCCAGTAAAAAGAATAAGTATCAACCCAAAATTATCACCCAAAACACTGCTGTTGCAAAAAAAAAAAAAAAAAAAAAAAGGAGGAAGCCAAATTCCCATAGCTTGTTAGAGAAGGTCTTTAAAAAGAATTCAGAAAGTTAGGACTGGAACTACAGTGGTATAGACAGGTTACACTGTCCCTATGTGCATATACAGTAGTAAATATGTAGAACATTTAGCCTGGGAATATAGGCTTTCTCCTACTCCAGGACAGGGAATAAAAACATGTGTTGCTGGAATTAATATTAAAATTGTCCCTACAAATAGCTGTAATGATTGTCCGTATAAACTTTGGGTCTTGCATTCTTTCCATAACCGTGACCCTATCATCAGTTTCAGTGCCATTTTCAGCCATCGTAAAGAGCACTGTTAGTGCGTCCATAATGTCCCATCATATGTAAGCACCACCGTAAGTTTACTCAGCAAGGTCTCTATTATGGATTCTCTTATTTCTTCCAAATATTCACCTTTATAAATACCTCTGCAATGCACATCTTGACGTATAGAACATTACTTCCTTTGCCTAACGTCTCAAAGGTGGATTTACAGAACCAGCTAATACATATCATCAGCTGTCTTCCAAACGGCCTGAATGCATGCGTTTACCGCGCAAACGGTGCATTTGACAATTACTGGTTTTACTGCACCTAAGCACCACTGGGTGCCATCATTTGGGTTATTAATTCAGAAAAAGATGACTTGATTTGTGATTCGCATGTCTTTGATGATGAGTGAGATTGAATACTTTTCAATATTTGTTTCTTTCTGGTATTTTTTATGAATTGTCTGGTTTATACGTCCAGATTTCACACTTGATGAGCTGGAGGAAAGCGCACCAGGCTTCCATTTAGAAGGTGGTTCCAGTCCAGCTCTACCCAGCACCAGCTGTGTGGCCCTGAGCTATCTCATACGGTTTTCTGATGCATCACACGCGGTTCATGCCACCTGCTCTGTGGGCCGTGCCAGAATGATTAAATTGGCTTATATCTCCATCTTTGATTGGATACATTTAATCAGAATTCACTACTTCAATTAGCTCATTAAATTAGAATTTAATTAGATTAGCTGTTATCTCTCTCTCTTTAAAAACTTTCCTTTGAGTCCACATCTTCTTCCAGAACTAAACCCTACCCAGAGCTGTCTACACACGCCATACTGTCTCCTCACCTCCAATCTCTCTAATCCACTCCAGTGTGACTTATCCCCAATCTTTGCGTACATCATCATCAAGGTTGCCAATCGCTTCCCATGACCAAACCCAATGGTCAGAGTCCAGTCTTCCCTCTGCTCAACTCCCAGCCATGCTGGCACAGTTGATCAGCCCCTCTCCTTGGGAATGCTTTTTTTCACTGCTTCTTACCAACATTCGCCTATTCCCTCAATATAGGTTGGCAGACTGTCGACTTGAGCTGCAGATGCTGTGGGGCATCGGGAAAAGGACTCACTGACCATGCCTGGCCTCATGGAGCTTACACCCTAACTGGGGGAGACACACTTAAAGGGAACAATCACAGACCCTAATTCCTGGTACCCTAAAGATATAGGGCATAGGATAGGGGCCTGGAGGGCGGGATCTGTCTTACACACAGTAACAAGAAGGCCTTCCTGAGGAGATGATGGGTGACCTGAAACCTGAAGGACATGAGGGAGCAAGCCACACAAATGTCTTTGGCAAGAGCATGTCACAGGGAAGGAACAGCAAGTGTGGGATGCCTTGGTGGGACCAATATTGCTGAGGGGTACAGCGGGCTGGGACAGAGAAAGCAGGTGGGACCAGGAGGCAGGTCGGGCCCCGGGGAAGGGGTGGAGTGAGCAACTGATGGGAAGCCGCGGCAGGGCTCTGAGCAAGGAAGAGATGCAATTGGATTTCCAGTTCTCAGGGATGTGGGGAACAGGGCAAGAATAGTGCCCTGGTGAAGGGACAGCCACAGAGAGGGTGAGCGAGGCTGGATTCAGGATGAAGCCGTGCTTACTGACGGACTGGTGGGGACTATGAGAAAGAGGGCAATGCTGGGTTTCCCAGATTCTCCACTGTCCTTTTCTTCCTTCCCACCTGTTCTATCTCAGTCACCTCTTCTGGATCTCTGAAGATTGGAGGTCCCCAGGCTCAAACCTTGGCACTTTCCTCTCCCCGTAGCCACCCGCAGCTGGTCTCACGGCTTTAATATACATCATCTGTAAGCCAATGTGTCTTAAATGTATACCTAGAGCTTCAACCTCTCCTGGGGCTCAAGGCCTGCCCATGCAAATGAACACAGATGACTGGCTGTCTCGTGGGCATCTTGTACAAACTCATGCCAAGACAGAACTCAAGTTCATTGCTACCATTCACCTGGCTGCTCAGGCTGAAACCCAGGCCCCACCTGCTCCCACCCCCTTCAAAGGGATTTCCAGCCGGACTTACCTTCAGAATAGCCCCTCCAGCTCACTGCTGCTGCCCTCAGTGGCCCAAGCCACTCTGTGCCTTTAATAGGCAACAACTGACTCTTTCTCCGTTTCCGCCACTGCATCTGCACCATCTGACTCCACACAGCAGCCAAGGTGGCGTTTTTAAAGTGAAAATCAGATCACCTCCATCCCCTGCCTAAAAATACTCCGGTGGCTTCTCCATGTGTCTACCATAGCATCACACTCTTGACCGGAGCCTGCCCCCTGTGACCACACCTCTCCCTCACACCCTCTCTCTGCTGCGGCTACACTGGCTTCTCCAGCGACCTGGGACGCTCACTGCTCCCCACCTCACAGTCTCACCTGGCCTCCCTCTCTCCTCAGGGCCCCACCTGTCCTCATTCCTCAGATCAACACAAGGCTGACTCCTTCTCAGGGTCGAGGTCTCTACTCACAGAGGCCTTTCTTCATGCCCCTAAACTGGCCCCACACAGACACACACTAATGCATGCGCCCACCTTCACCTGCCTGTTTTCCACGGGTTTACTGCTTCTGTCTCCCACTAGACTAGAATCGCCTCAAGGGCAGGGTCTTTACTCAATTCCCTGCTGTATCCCTGTGCCTAGAATGGCAGATAAATACTTTTGGAAATGTCTCCATTAACTTCAACCTACTTTCGGCCCCTGAGTGTGGGTACGCCCGCAGTGACCTCATGACATCCTCCCAGTGGAGCCATAAGCTCTCCCCATGTATTTCAATTCCAGCAGCCCCAAGTCAGCCCCCACAAGGGCCGAGGCCAGGTCTGTGCTTGAGCTGCGGCCCCTCCCTGCCACCTGGCCAATAGGTGGAGGTGACTCACCCAGCTGGACCAGGTAGTACACAGTCAGCAGGAGCTGCGTCTCCTCAGAGATGGGCTGGATGGCAGAGGCGCCGTACTGCTCGTATGCCCGCGAGACGGACTGGGAATTCTGGTAGCACGTGTACAGGAGGGGGCTGACCACCACGTCATTCAAGTTCCCACACAGGTAAGGGAAGTTCCCGTGGCCTGCAGAGGAACAGCAGCGACTTGGCACCCGGTCTTGTGCACAGCTTATGGCCCCACATATCTGGGTTCTCTGGGGGTGAGGGAGCTGAAGGAGACAAGTGAACTGCGCCAGGTCCCTTGAGTGCCCTGTCCTGGGAAGCCTTGCTCATGGAGTGCACCTGCTCACCCTTCTGGAGCCTACGATGAGAGGAGTCACCTTTTCTAACCAATGGGGCTGTGCGACTTACTGGTTCATTTCGTCCAATCCTCTTATTTTTTACAAGTGAGGGAGCTGAAGGGAGGGACTTGCCCAGAGCCAAGCAGCCACCACCTGTCGCTCCTCCAGCACCACCGATGGGACACCTTGTGGGCAGAGCACCTTCCAGAGCTTCACTGGAAGCTGCCTGCCTGCCAGGCCTTGCCTCCCTGACTCCAAGCAGGGCGGATTGTGCCCTGCATCCTCCCTCCCAGGGCTGTCCGGCAAGGTGAGTTGGGATAATACATCACCACAGAGACCAGAAGACTGAGTCATTTTTTTTTTTTTTTTTTTGAGACAGTCTCTTGCTCTGTCCCCTGGCTGGAGTGCAGTAGCGCGATCTCAGCTGACTCCAACCTCCGCCTCCCGAGTTCAAGCGATCCTCCCACCTCAACCTGCTGAGTAGCTGGGATTATAGGTGTGCATCACCACACCCGGCCAATTTTTGTATTTTCAGTGGAGGCAAGGTTTCACCATGTTGCCCAGGCTGGTCTTGAACTTCTGACCTAAAGTGATCCACCCGCCTTGGCCTCTCAAAGTTCTGGGATTACAGGCGTGAGCCACCATGCCCAGCCCATTAGAAGATTCATTCTGAAGATAGCCCTCAGAGGTGGAATTGCCCAGGCCAGGTTCAAATCTCTTTCCACTATTATTTAGCTACATGATGTCAAGCAAGAAGCTGAACTGCCCTAAACCTCAGTCTCTGCATTTGTAAAATCAGGTGAAGCTATCAAATCCTCTCGGGGCTGCTGAGCTCCCAGAGGTGGCACGTGAGTGTGTGTGTGTGTGTGTGTATGGTTGTGTGTGTGTGTGGTATCTTGCACTCCGGGTACTCCATTTAGTCACCAAAAATATATTTTCTGACTTCGGCTGTGTGCTATATGCAGATGTCCTGCCAGGCTTGGAGAGTAAAGCTGGTGCCTGGGGCACAGGTTGTGTTCTCAAAGACATTGCTTCTCAAGGGCTTGCCAAACACCTGCTGGCCCACCCAGAGCTTCTGATGCAGAACTGGGGCCTGATTCTGATTATAGGATGGGTCCGTGAATTCACGCCTCTCATAAGCTCCGGGGCGATGCAGGTTCTGCTGGACCGGGGGCTACCATTTGGGTAGCACCACTTACAAATATTGCGGTTGGCAACAGGCAAGGTAAAGAGTTACTATAAAAGCAAGCATGTGACATTTGTCATAAAAGAGGGACAGAGAAGTGACAAGGGGGGCAGAGGAAAGGGAATCTAAGACAACTTCATAGAGAAGGCACAGGGCTGAGTCGTAAGGCCTCAGGAGGGCTTGGACATGTGGCTGTGGGGAACAGGAGTCAGAGACAAGGGCTTTACAGTGAGGGCTGCAGTGGAAACAGAGAGGCAGTGGAGGGAACAGAGCACACCTGAGAACCAAGAGGACAGTCTCTATTCTGAGATTGTTCATGTGAGACGTAGACTGGCTGGGCTTTCTTTTCTGAGGCTCCTGGCTCAAAGCAGAGGCAGGTGAAGCCCTGCCTACACCTCCAAGCCTTGCACCCTGTCCTAGCTCTGTTTCCTGAGCACTGTGTTCTTGAGACCTACCACAGACACATCATGGCCACATAAAAAAATGCATGCAACATGACTGAAAGAATGTTGGCCTTCATTTGAGGTAGACAGTGGGGCCCAGTGGAACTGCCTCGGTCATTGGTCCTATGTCATGCTAAGGTCGAAACTCAGAGTTGCATGCTACTTCCTGAATACCCTGTCCAGCTTTTGTTTTTTAGGAAAAAGACATGCTCTTTCTTATTTCTTAATTATCAGGGTGCTTCTCCCACTTTCCTACAATCCTCCCTCCTCTATCTACAAGCATGATACCAAATGCAATAATAACGTATTTAAGAGGGGCCTGCCGTGAACCCGGGAGGCGGAGCTTGCAGTGAGCTGAGATCCGGCCACTGCACCCCAGCCTGGGCGACAGAGCGAGACTCCGTCTTAAAAAAAAAAAAAAAAAAAAAAAGAGGGGCCTGCGTGCACAGTGTGTGTGTGTGGTGTGTGTGTGCCGTGCCTACGTGTGTATGTGTGTGTGTGTTGCCATGTGCCAGCCAGTCGGGTGCCTGCGATCACCAGCCAAGCCCTGCTGAATCCCCCCAGGGTTTCCCATTGCAACATCTCCAGCTTCGTCAAAGGGATTTCTTCAGTAGACCCAAAAGTCTACCCCCACGTAGCATACGTTAGCCCACTGCACAAAACGGATCAGATCTAATTTTGTTTGATGCTTCTACAGTGGAGACCATGGCTATCTTTGCCCAACCAAAGTAGATTCCATAGTCAGAAAATACTAGTGGCGTGGGTGACAACAGGCAACAATCCACCAGAGCAGGGCTCCTGCAGCCAGGGAGTCATTTGTTTTTCCTAATCCTTGGCACTCAGCACCGGGCCTGGGGTCATGGCGGGCGCTCAATGAAGCTGAGCAGATGAAGGAAAGAACGAGGAACAGGCAATTCCCTTCATGGCAGGGAATCATTTCACCCGGACCCACTGTGGAGAGCTATGACAAGCTCCATCATTCTCGGCATCTGATCAGGGGCTGAACTAGTGACTGGCTCTGCCTTGTTCTCTCCTTGCCCTGGAAAGCACTTTAGGTTTGTCTCGGGAGGATACCCTTGGAGTCAGACCACGATGAGGTCTCGCTTTTGCCTGTTTCTCGTGCAGTCCTTCAGGTTCTTCCATTCCCACGACTCGGTGCACTGCTGTACTTGCCTTTAAATATCACCGGCTTGGCCTTGCATATTTTCAGCAAGTTGTCAGGAACAGACACTGGTTCTCCAGAGGCCACCACTGGGAAGGTGACTGAAGCTGGTCCCACCAGGCCAACCTGGGGCACGCAGGACACGCCTGTGCTCTCTAGGAACACCCAAGAACATTAGTAAAAACATCAGACAAGGCATCCACTTCTCACACACCTGGCATCAGGCCAGGCAGCAATGCTGCTACCTCCTGATCAATGTCCCTGATTACAGGAGCACCAAAGTCTTAGAGTCACAGATTCCTAAGGTCAAGGGCACCTTTACATTCCTTCCGTCCATCCTTGCCCCAATGGTTCGGTCTCCTCTTGGATATCCCTGCCAAGTCATAAACAGCCCCTTTTAAAATTTCCCAAGGATCAGAGAACTCACTATCATACAGGGATCCTAGACCTTGCAAAGCAATTCTAACATGTGAGAAATAAATCTTTTGTTACACCAAACTCTGCCTCCTTAGAACTCCCTCAGCAGTACACATGCACATTCACACACATGCACACGCACACACGCACACATACACACACAACTGGCAGCAGCACTGCCACCAGTGCCCAAGTCTGGAATTCTGGGCAAGGCTGCCATCACTTACCATACTTAGCTCTGTTCCCACCACCTTGGGGGTAGCCACCGTCTGGAGCTGATGGAGATTCTGGAGACCATCCTTTGTGGCGTTTTTTGGGGGGCCCGGAGTTTGACAAGATACCTAGACAATATTCAGAGTGTGGATTAGGCTATCATCAGGAAAGGGTTCCAATAAAACTTTCCCTTGGTTTGGAGAACCATGATCTGTTTTGTTTTGTTTTTTGTTTTTCTCATCACAGTTTCACATGGGTTTTAAGGAGCTAGTGAGATATCTACGCATAAGGAAATGTCAGTTTTTGTAAATGTTTCATTCCAAAGTTGTGTGTGTGTCTAAACGATCTCTCTCTGAGCCCCAGCTCCTTCATCTTTAAAATGGGACACTAAACCCTACTCTGAAAGGTGGTTTGATCAGGACTAAAGAGAATGTATGTAGAGTGCTTTGTGCAATGAATTGCAGGGAGCCTGGGCCCAATAAGGTAGCCAGAATTACCCACGTCATCATCATCTTCACCACCATCATTATTGTTATGGACATATTCCAATCTGAAGGGCTGGAAGAGAGAAATACGTTTCTGCAGATGGGGGCAGCAGTATCTGATCCACCACCACAGCTCCACCGCTTGGGGGCAGTACTGATCCGCCTGTGCTCCCCTCCCTGCCCCAGCCGGGAAAGCTAATTTCAGACTCAACAAAATCAAGTACAGAGGCTGACACCCACTGCAATGAGTCATCCCTGCCCACTCTAGACAACAGCATGCTCATGACTCAAGCTAACTTCATGAATGTTTCAAAATATCAAGAACTGGTTTCCATAGTTTCTTGACTAACCAGACACAAAATTTCCCCTACATGTAGAGATTCACTTCTCAACCTCAACTGTACATTAAACTCAACCGGAAAACTTTTAAAACTCTGTCTGGATGCAATCCTATCCCAGTTAAACCAGAAGCCCAGCATGGGAGCAGGACTCAGGCATCCCAATATCTCAGCGCTTCTTCTTGATTATAATGCATAGCCCGGGTGGAGAAACACCAATCACAGCAATGGTTCTCCAGGTGTGACCCGAGGGACTGCACAGAACCCACATGGGCCTTTTAAACCTGTGCCTACTAAACCTGTGTGTCCCTGGGCCCCGCCTTGACCTCCAGAATCACATCTCTGGAAATGACAGTAGTGCAATCTCGGCTCACTATAACCTCTGCTTCCTGAGTTCAAGCGATTCTCCTGCCTCAGCCTCCCAAATAGCTGGGATTACAGGCGTGCACCACCACACCCGGCCAATTTTTGTATTTTTAGTAGAGACAGCGTTTCACCATGTTGGTCAGGCTGGTCTCGAACTCCTGACCTCAGGTGATCTGCCCGCTCAGCCTCCCAAAGTGCTGGGATTATAGCTGTGAGCCACCACACCCGGCCAGCCTGGTAATTCTTAAGCACACTTAAGTGAGAATCATTGCTTTAGAGTCTCTCAAGGGTAATCAAAAAAATATTATCACCTCATTAGACTGACTAAAAGTAAATAAAAAGTTAAAAGCATAAAGTACTTTGTTTACAAAGAACTTTCAAACCCGTGGCTCCTTTGGCCCTCCCAACAACCACTGACGCAGCTGCTGTTTTCTCCTCCCTGTTTGCAGGAATGAGGCCTTTGACTCTGCAAACATCTGTCCCCAGTTGCAATGGGAGACCCCCCACAGAGGCTAAGTAAGCAGCCAGCTGCTCTAAAAGCTCTACTGAATGACCAAAGGGGACAGGGCTTGGAAGTGGATCTCAGTAAGGATGGAAGAGACACAGATGTGTTCTCACTTTTGGACGATAACCCTATAAATAGCTCTAAGTAGACCCTAAGCCCATGAGCTCTTTCCAAATGATGTCACCAGGAGCTGCTCCCATGGTACCAATGTGGATCAATTATTTCTCAAAATGTCTCTTGGGGAGGTATTATTTGGCATTTTTGGGAGATGATTCATTATGTAGCCTGCTTGGTGCAGGACATTCTGCATGCTACCCGCTCTATCCCAGCATCAAATGCCAGTAAGACCCTGTGCCTGGGACAACAAATCCATCCTTTACCAGAACATTTCCTACCCCCGCCCCCCAGGGGGCAGCACTTCTCCACTGGGAACCAGTGAGTGCCAGGACTCAAGGCTTCAGTCAACTCCTTGTGGTATTAGACGCAGTTTCTTAAAAATTGATTTTGAGCTCTCTCCCCAGAGCAGAGGAGAAGGCCCAGGAACTCCAACACTTCAGCTGTGCTCAACACAACTCAACTCAGCCAGCGTCATGCCCTCTGGCTGGGCTCCCCAGCAGCTGGTACCACGGGCTCCAAGATGCACGTTATCATGGTGCTGCCCTTGGGAACTGCACAGCGCCGAGGCCCCGATGGCCACATGTGGCTGCGGGACTAAGCCTGGGACGGCTGGGAGCCCCATGCACTCACAGGGAGCCCTCCTGCATGGAGCAGGTGCCCCCTGAACTAAGCTCACAAAGGCGATGTAATAGGTGAGTGGAGAGAGCAGCCTGGAGCCGGGATGCAGGCACAAAGCATGCAGACAGGAGGATGGGGGCACGGGGGTGGGGGAGCTCAACTGCCCAGGGCAGCCAAAATAGCAGGGAATGAGGTTCAGCAGGTGGGCTGCGGCCAGATTCTGGAAAGGCTTGAGTGCTCCCCTAGGCAATCTGGAGGAGCTCCATCTCCCACACCCCTCCATGGAGCATGGCAAGGAAAATGCAGTCAGTCCCACACAGAAGGCTTCCCAGGACCACCTTCACAGGGTCCCAGGCTGAGGGAGGCCCTCATCTCCCTGCTGTTCAGGGTGGAGGTTGGGGGGTCCACAGACAGCCCAGAAGGGAGGCTGTAGCAGCGTGGCATCCCCAGTATCCTCATCCCAGGTGTCCAGCTCTGCAGCCACAGGGCTGCCCCCAAATGCAGCACTCGGCAGAGAAGCAGCAGTCCCTGGATGAAAGCAGGAGGCTGCCTGGGGCTCGGCTGCTGCGGAGGATGGGACTCGCTACTGCCTGGGACTTGGCTGCTGTGGGTTTCAGACTCCAGGATGGAGGCGCTGGTTGGGAACGGGAGGCCTCGGATTCTGTTCAGAAACTACATTCGCCCCTTCAGTCAAGAGTTAGACAATTCACAAGATTTTCACCAGGGAGGTCCTCCACCAGCACAGTGGAGTGGGAGCTTAGAGGCCTGCCCCTGCCTCTCTGGACCTCTGTCTCCTCCTCTGTAAAACAGTGTTGGCCTAGATGGTTTCTAAGGGCTCCTCCAGTTTGATGTCTTAGATCTTCAAATCCAATTTAGCTGAGTGCATGATGGAGGAAAGAAAGACGAGAATGGCTTATGAAGTGGCTCCAGATGAGCATGGTGGGGAGAGCACTGGACTGGGAGTCCTCAAGCAGGTCTCTAGGTTGCTCCACCTGTTGACAGCTTCCTCAAACCCTCCTCTGGCAGGAGGTCTGCTCGGCCCCTTCACTCACCTCCCTCATCCATATCCTCACCTCCTCATCCCTCTTTGCTTCCTTTCTCCCTTTCTGTCTCTACATGATGCTTCCCCAACTTCTAAGTTGCAGTTCAGTTACCACCTCCTCCAGGAAGCCTTCCCTGAAAAGACTAGCCTCAGCAATGACGCTGATTTGGATGAGAACAGCCGGTACCAATTAATGAGCTGCCAGATGTGCTCTGACCTTTCATACAGCACCTCATCCCTCTGAACAACCCTTGGAGCAGAATTCTTATCTCCAGGTGAAGAAACATTTATTGAGACTTGGCCAAGGTCCCCTGACTAACAAGAGACAGCAGTAGGTTTTGAATTCATATTTATCTGATTTGGAAGCCCATGTTCTTCCCCAACAACACATTGCCCACTATTGCTCCAAAATTCTACCATCCTGCAGCTGTGCAGCCCACAGGACAGGTCACTCGCCATCACCACAGCTATCTCACTGCTCCTTGGCACACACGACAACTCCCAAGTGTGTCACTCATACAGCACCAGTGCCTGGACCCAGACCCATGGACTCAGGAGGCACCCGTGGTCCTGGCCTGACACTCATGGAAGCCACACCAGACTCCAGGAGGCTCAGCGGCCCCAGCCCAGCAGCTCCCATGCCCCCTCTGGCCTTGGCCCAGAGAAGAGCAGGATCCCCAGGACAGCCAGGACAGGCAGCGCTACCTAAAGCCGATGGTCGCGGCAAGGCCAACAGGTTATTCTTTGCCAGCTGTTGGCACTTTGGGGAATCTTTGCCGTTGAAAACAGCCGGACCCACTGTTGCGCTTAGTGAGGAGTGATCAGAAGCTGGTCCTGAAAGCAGATAGAAGGCAAAGAGGAGGGTCAGTTCACGAGAATGCCCTGGGAGCCAGGCAAGGAGGAAATCACTTTCCTTGCAGTTTCACAAACTAGCTTTTCCCCAGCAAGTCTCATCAGAAGATCAGAATTCCCAACAGTGATTCTGCTACACTGAGAAGATACATGCAGACACATGCATACACACACACACACACACACACTTCTGCCTACACACAACATACACATGCACAAACATGTACACACACACACGTGCACAAACACATGCCTATATACATGCACACCCAGGAACATGCACCCTCCTGCTCACACTCCAGTGGACACACAGCCTGAGTGAAAGAAGGACCAGGGGACTTCCTGAATTCCAGGACCACACCTGAAACTGTTCCACTTCCTTCTACCTTCTCTCTCAAGACCTCTGGTTGATATGGTTTGGCTGTGTCCTCACCCAAATCCCACTTTGAATTATAGCTCCCATAATCCCCATGTGTTGTGGGAGTGACCTGGGGGGAGGTAACTAAATCATGGGGGTGGTTCCCCCATATTGTTCTCATGATAGTGAAGAAGTCTCACGAGATCTGATGGTTTTATAAAGGGCAGTTCCCCTGCACACGCTGTCTTGACTGCCGCCATGTAAGATGTGCCTTTGCTTCTCCTTTGCCTTTCGCCATGCAGAACTGTGAGTCCATTAAACCACTTTCTATATAAATTACCCAGTCTTGGGTATGTCTTCACAGCAGTATGAAAATGGACTAACACATCTGAAGTCCAGGAAAGCAGTCGGGTTTGCAGCTACCTAGGTGCAGGCTGTTCACAGGGCCCAGGGCTCCCCAGGTCTAAGGGTAATTCTGGGGACAATCATGGCTTCTGGTCTCCTGGGGCTGACAGAACTGCTTAAGTTGTCCATGTCAGTCAGAACGGTCTGGAAAGAGCTTGGGTCAGGAGTAGCACTGAATGTTTCCTGTGGGTTTAAGAGGGTGGCTCTGAAGCCAGATGACATGTGTTTGAGCCCAGTTCCACCACCTCCCAGCTGTGTAACCCTGGACACTTACTTAACCTCCCTATGCCTCAGTGTTCTCATCCAGAAAACAGGGGTGGTCACTATAGCAACTCAGAGCCACTGTGAGAACGACATGAGTTAGCAGAAGAAAGTGCCTGGAACGGTGCCTGGTGTGTAACATGCTTTGAGTACTTGCTGATACTATCATCTTATTTAATTCTTACAATTGCCCTACAAATTAGACAGAAGAGATTTACTCAACTTTACAGATGAGGAAATGGAGGTTCAGAGGATTTGAGTTGCCCCAAATCACTCAACTAAATGGTGGCAGCACTGGAGCTTACACCCAGGCACCCCGACAGCAGAAACAGTAGGCTCTCCAGGCCATGATGGTAGAGGCACTGGGGGCCTGGGCGTGGGGAAGCAGCAAGGAGCTCTGGAGGAGAGTATGTTCCAGTCCCCTGCCCAGGCGATGGATGGGCCAGGTGGGTACAAGGGCACTGGCTTCCTCCCAGGGCCAATGTGTCTCTACAGACCCACTGGGCAGGAGGCATGAAAACAAGCGGCGACCTTCCTGCGTCCTTGGGAAGGCTGGTGTCTACTGTGATAACAATCACCATGCTTAGGAAGTCTGTGCAACATGGTGAAATGCCAAGCATGTGAATCAAGGTTCACATCTAATGTCACCTCTTGCCTCCACCTCCTCCTGCCCACGAGGTCCTAGGCAAGCACCCAGCCTCCATGAGCCTCACCTTCCCAATCAGTAAAATGCGGGAACCGAGGCCTGCTCACAGCATGGTTGTTGGGCTTCAAGGCACTCATAGAGCTGGGGAGTGCTGCGCATGGGGTGAATGGCAGCAATCTGGTCTTTTCCGCCCCTTCTAGCAATTCATTCAAACCCTGACTCAGCACCTTTACATAGAGAGCTCTATGCCGTGCGGGGGTTGTATGGGGGGCGGTGCTGCAGAGGGACCCTGCATATGTCCCCACCAGGGGATCCCACTTCGTATAAAACAGGAAGAAAGAAAAGCCCTCCCAGTGAAACAGCTAGCATTCTTTGTTGAAGAGTATTACAAATTCAAGATGAAAGTAAAGGTGTTATAGAAAAAGATAACAGCCCCTTGATTTATTTTGAAGAATGCTTGACTACATAGTCAACCGGACACATCAGAGACATGCCAGCGGTGTGGATTCAGCAGCCCTGGCGTGTCTCTGCCGCCTCACCTGCCTGCTGAGCTCCCATCAGGATGCTGGGGTTCGTCCCGGGAATGGGCTCGCTGGGGAAGGCAGCCGTGCTCTCCAGGGCCGGGAAGAAGGAACCAGAACAAGTACTGGTGGCGATCTGCCGGCTTCTAAACTCTAAGGGGGCAAGGTGCACGTGTGAAAACCAACTCGCTCTTCTCCAACAGTTACGAAATGAGTTCCTGCAGTGGAACGTATCCTACAGGACAGTGAGCTATGGAGACAGTCACACAAGCTGCCACCACATCCTGGTCTTTGTTTCAGCGTGAAGCCAGGGCGAGGGTGTGATTCTCTACTTGTGGCTCCATGCCAAGGGGCATCTCTGGTTGTCAAGAGTGGGAGCAATGGTGAATATTTAGAAGAAAGGGACGAATTATACAAATAAGTCACCCTACAGCTACCCGTAGCCATAGACGAGAGTGTTACTTGAAGATAAAGAAACAATACCATCTTCCACCCTTATTTCCTCCTCTGGGAAAGGCCATCCCCAGCGGCCAGTGAGGTGGAGAACCTCTGAGGTGCTTGGACCCAGCAGGTGATCAAAGATGGTGAACTGGTCCCATACAGGGCACAACCACTGCATCCTCAGGGCCTGAGAAATGACTGGCAAGTAATAGGGGCTCAGGAGGCATTTACTGAACAAAGCAAGAAAAGCAGAGAGGAAGGAAGAATGGGGTGTGAGGGAGGTGTTCCCAGAGCCGCCCAGCCTAAGGCGTCTTCCCTCTACTCCCAGGACCTGACTGGGAGAGTCCAGAGGACAAGATGGGAACAAGCCCAGACAAGGGAGGAACACCTCACACCCCAGTCTTGCCCTCCACCCGCGGCAGGCCACTGAGGATCCAGCCTCCTCCTCGCCCCACAGAGCTGACTGTGGCCATGAAAGGTACAGCTGAGACAAAGAGGGTGGCAGGGCAGCCTGCTCCCAACGTTTCTGAAAGCTGCAGCCCAATCACTTCTTCAGAGACCAGCAACGTGAAGCTGATCTTTCTGGCCATAGTTCAGGGTTCAGGGACTTGTGTGGGGCATTGTTCAAGCCGAGCTGTCTTAAGTCAGGTTCTCAGCCTTGGTGCCAGTGACGTTTGCAGTGGGCTTCTTTGTGCTGGGGGCCGCCCTGTGCGCTGCAGAATGTTCAGCCATACCCTGGTCCCTACCCCAGATGCTGGTGGCACCATCCAGTCATGACAATCAAACTTGTCTCGAGTTATGGCCAAACGTTCCCTAGGGGATGAAAGTCACCCATGGTTGAGGACCACTTGGGTGAACTACTCAATTTGGGAAGATAAGAACCAGCACCCCAACTACTTGCCATAGGAGGTAATGCACAGTCTGGCCCTCTGTCAACTTTCTCTTTTTTTTGAGATGGTGTCATGCTCTGCTGCCCAGGCTGGAGTGCAGTGGCACCATCTCAGCTCACTTCGACCTCCACCTCCCGGGTTCAGGTGATTCTCCTGCCTCAGCCTCCCGAGTAGCTGGGATTACAGGTGGGCGCCACCATGCCTGGCTAACTTTTGTATATTCAGTAGAGACGGGGTCTCACCATGTTGGCCAGGTTGGTCTTGAACTCCTGACCTCAAGTGATCTGCTCACCTAAGCCTCCCAAAGTGCTGGGATCACAGGCATAAGCCACCACGACTGGCCCTCTGTCGACTTTTAAACATCCCATCCAATTAGACTGTCACTGTCAACCAGCTTAACGCTCGTAACGAAACGGAGCATTTTCCATTTCATAGGCCTGGCCTTTTGCCTGTGATGTGTGCTGCTATGCAGGGGCCTCTCCCCAGCATCCCAGCGACAGCCACCGCGGGCCACTTGGGGGCCCAGCACTCCCACCTCCTCCACAGCCAACCTGCCCACCTGAGCCTTTCCAACAGATTAAAGGTCCTTTGGTGAGAGTCCCTTGTGCGTTACGGACCAGATAATACTTCAAGTGTTTCTGCTTCTTGGGTTGAGTGGTCAGTTTCAGATTTATATGATTGGAGAATTCTGTGAAGTAACAGAAGCCTTTCTTTCCACAGCCAACACAATTCCCAGAGAAACCTGGAGAAGAAAGTAAACCATAAACATCTTTATTCTTTTAAATTTATTTTTTTTAGATGAAGTCTCGTTCTTGTCATCTAGGCTGGAGTGCAATGGCACAGTCTCGGTTCACTGCACCCTCCACCTCCCAGATTCAAGTGGTTCTCCTGCCTCAGCCTCCCAAATAGCTGGGATTATAGGTGCCTGCCACCATCCCTAGCTAAATGTTTTTGCAGTTTTTAGTAGAGATGGGCTTTCACCACGTTGGCCAGGCCGGTCCTTTTCAAATAAGACAGAGTTCATCCAAACTCTGAAGATCCACTTCCTGTACCACCAGCCAGAGAACTCCACAAGGCAAGCACTCCACCCTCTTAGACTAGCCCAGAGGTTAAGACGGCCTTGACTCAAATAAAAGAGGACCAAGAAGACTTAGCGATAGAGATGGGCCCAGGCAAATGTGAAAGATTTAACGTGCTTGGGGGCTACCTAAACATCTATGTAGAGAGCAAACTTTGCAAGACAAGAGCCGTCCCATTCCACCGTGTACACGGATCGGGGCGCCTGAAATGATGCGAGAGCTCTTATTTCTGGAGGGGTGGGTTAGTTCCATTCTCAAAGCAGTGTGACTAGTGAGATGGGCTACACTGGGACACCTCTTAAGAGTCCAAAATTCCATCCTGCTCTCAACTTGATCCCGTGAGTTTCTGAAAAGAAATCAGGAGAGCTCTGCAATGCCTGGCCGGCACGCTGGCGAGTGAATTCTGTGGCTTAGCAGCCAGTGGACGGAGACGCTCTGCTAGAATGTGACTATCTTGCTGCTGCTGGCCTCTGCACCAGGCCTACAACTGACTTTCTGGGAGGCGACGGAGGCTCCCGTCAGCTGTGAGGCTCTAACCAAGCCTCCTACGCGGTGGCAATGACAAAAACACCTCCTGGGAGCTATTAAAATCCAGAGACATGTGCCTGAAAAGACCTTCACACACTGTAAAGCCTATTCAAACCATAGGCAGCGGGAGTGCTGGTTAAGATGAGAAATGTGAAGACTTGGCTTCTGCCCAGGATGACTGCTCTTATTTAAACGATCATAAGATGGCCTTGCTTCACCCACCGGTATGTCTGGTTTCTACAGGTCCAAAGGCCTTCGGCTGCGGAGATCCTGAAGCTAAGACTCATGTGTCATATTCTCCATTTGATAAGTCTACAAAGGTCATTGTGCCTGAGGCTGTGAGGGCCACCCGGCTCTGTGTGTAACTCTGCTCTAAAAGTCTCCCTAAGGTCTCTGGCTAGTGTTCAAAATAACTGCAGTTAGTGAAGGTTAAAAACATCTCCACAGATAAATAAGACATCTACATTACAGAGGCCGACTGGACTCCCTGATCTATTTTGAGCGCATTTAGTCTTCCTCAAAAGGCATTAGAAATAAGGACAGATCTCTTGGCCTCACCATAAGGACAGTTACAGGATAATTTACCTTCCACAGTCCTATTCCCTCTGCGCCAGCACAAACAGTAAGGTCCTGACATGAAACACTGTCCTCTCCAAGTGCTCGCTTTCCATGGGACAGGCAGGGAACTAACACGCACAGGGAACCAGGGCCATTCTTGCCATTCATCTCAATCCACAAGTGCCACAGGAGCCAGTCAACCTGGAGGGCAAGTCCTTCTTTGTGAAATCAGAGAACCAGAGAGGCCCATTGTTCAAATCCATAGCTACAGAAAGTGTGGCATCCAACTCCAGCCTGAGGATGACAGTCTTGCCCACAGGCCTGGCATCCAAGGCTGCCCTGATGCCCCCTGGCCTTCATCTCCAGTTTTATTCCTGTCCTTCCTCTGATATGCTAATTCCCAGCTGGACTCCCCTGCCTCTCAACCCAGCCCACTCCCACTGCCCTCCATTGACAGGCTCATCCTCTCCTCCGGGGCCCCACCTCTACACATCCAGCCCTCACTCAACATCCTGCTCCAGTGCCTACTCCCAAGAGCCTTCTGTGACCCAAAGGCTGGCTGGTACTTTCCTCCAGACTCCAGGCTCTTCCTGTAGCTCAGGGGCCTCTGAACATCCCAGTGATTGAAATTTGTGTCTTTTTCCCATCATTATTCCTCTAAGCTCGCAGCATGACTGCACGTGTGAGCTGTGTGTGTGCAAGTGTACAGGTACTGACTAATGCCCCACACATGGCAGGCAGCCAGTTAATATCAAGAGGGAAGAAAAGAGAGAGGAAACAGGGTAACTGTGAACAGCAGCCTGTCAGGGTTTCTGTAAGCACTCTGATGGAATAACCTCATGTCTTTATTCATTGGCCTCCAACTTAGGGACGCTTGAGATAAACCCGGCTCAACTGCTGCCTAAAAACAAGGCCCGAAGAAACCTTCAGAGCTCCCTGGAAGGGCTTCTAAGCCTGTTGTTTAAAAGATGGATGAACAGGAAACAGAACTGCAAGACGCTAAGAGCAACTTGCCAAGGCCAGGCTGTCATCCCTCTCCAGAGACAGCTAAGCAGGTTACAGGCCTCTGTCCCATAAGAAACACGGGCTGGGGACCATGGCTGTGCGGCAGAGGCCATCTCCATCTCCTCCGATGGGATGGGAAGCATAGACAACAGGGAGCCCTTTGTGATTCAGAAATGAGGGTGGACACCCTGGGTCTTGCTAGTACAGGAAACATTTAGGGACTCAGCGAGCAAACTGCTTTTCTGCTTTGGCAAAAACTGTCTGGTCAGGAGACCCAGCTGCTCTTCTGTGAGCTGTCTTGGAGAGACAGCCACAGAGGCCAACCAACAAAACCACAGGAGAAAGAGGGAAATAATGAACTGTTCTCTTCAGAAATCTACCTTAGGACTTGGAAATCTAGAAAGTTTTTTTATATGATAGGCTTAGAAAGCATGGGATCCTGCCTGAAATCTCAAATTCCTGCCGGGTGTGGATATCCAGAATCAAAATTCTTCCTTCAGTGTCCTCACCATGGGAAACAGTCCATCATAAACACGATTCTTGTCACCACGCACAGCCACACCCTGTGATTTTCCCGTGTGTCTAGTTTAGCAGCTACAGGTAGCATTTGTTTAACAAGCACGTCCTGGGCAGGTATGTGTGCTGGCCGCTGAGCAAGCCTCTCCCCTTCTGCTGAGAGGACAGCTACATCCATTCCCCCAACCCTTGCAAGGGAGTGTGTATAAGCCTGGATGTCTGAGGGGCCTGGGTTCAAATCCTAACTACAGTTAGGTGATGTGAGGCAGGTAACTAACACCTCCGAGCTTTGCTTTCCTCATCTGTCAACAAGGCGACAATAGCGACTTCATAGTGCACCTGTCATGGGCCAGGCACTGTGTCAAGCATGTTATAAATGTTCTCATTTAAACCTCATGAAGTCTGACAAAGCAATCAGCAGCAGTGTCCCAGTTCATAGATGAAAGCATCAAGGCAGAGGGAGAGACAGAAGCCCATCCATGGTACAGGGTGACCCAGCCACGGCTACAGGGTAGAAAGTGCTGGAGTTAGGATTTGAACGCATCTCCTCCCAAAAACCCACCTTGTAGGAGCACTATGGGGGTGAAGTACCTACGAGATGTCTAACATGTCAGGGGCACTCTGCAAGCAGCCCTCCTTTCTCTACCCCGGACTAAGCTGTATTAGGAAGGCGAGCACAGTAGGGGTCATGACACTCACATGCGGCCCTAGGGGAGCAAATAGATAGCCCCCACCCCTCCAACAGTGTGAGATGTGGAGGAAGCAGCTCCATTTCTCTGCATTTCCATGTTCCAACCATCAAAGGGAAGGCTATGACTAAATGGGCCCTATGCCTCCTTCTAGGACTAAAGTGACATGATTCTTCTTGGAAGCATCCATAGGTGGCTTCCTTCAGACCCAGTGGTCTCTGAGCACTTGGCTCATAGAAGGCTGGAGATGGCCCAGATTTACTGCTGGGGCCACTCCCTCTGCAGAGGGGTCCTCCCACAAAACCTCAGGGATGCCTCTAGAAGTTCACCTGTACCTGACCTTTCTTCTAGAACCACAGTCCAAGGAGATCTCGCTGATAGCCACTGCACCAGAGCTGGGAGCCACAAACATGTCCCCCACGCCTGATGCCTCCATCCAGCGCCTTCCCAGGAGAGTGGATGCTCAGAAGGGCCTTACTCTAGACCACTGTCCCTGTGCAGAGGGCCACTTGGCCCTAGTCATCAACCCTCCATGAAAAAATGCAAATCTGACGGATATTGTTATGCACAAATATGTTTAGAAAGAAAATCTGATAGGAAACAAACCAGGTGCTCTGGGCAAGACATACATTAAAAATGCATGGTTCATAATTGGGTAATGTTTTTGGTTAAAAAAAGAAATGGTCCCTGTTAGGAAGAAGGAACAGACACAGTTAAATAATCCCACGATTGAGGCAGAAGGACTGGTAGCAACGACAGCAGTTCCTCAAATTCGGGCAGCATTTTCGAGTTTATAAAAATCATCATATAAAGAGCTGAGTTATCCTCAAAACCGCAGTCAGGTACCGCGTACATCTTTATCCCCTTTATAGATGGCAAACCTGTAGCCCCAAGGCAGGAAGTACTTCTCTGCCAAGATGGGACTGGCTGTTCCAGCACAGTGTGCTATGGGGAAGAATGGGGAAACAGCAGGAGTAATTTAGGAAGGCAATTCCAGGAAGACATCCTGGCAAGTGGGATTTAAATTGGGCCTGAACAGCAACTCTCTGTTCCTTCCAAATAATGAGCCTTGAAAGCCCACGAGCTCAGACGAGCACACACTACACCTAGCAACTAATGACCACCCTCCCCGTGCCTGAACATAACAGTTACTTGGGACAAAAATAAGATCATCTTTGGCTCATTGTGCCATATTAATTGAAAAAAGAAAAAACAGAATCTGGGAAATATTATTTTAAATCCCAACCTGGATGGAGAAAGGAAAAGACCATGGGCAAAGTAAAACAAGGTTTTATATATATATATATGCGTGTGTCTGTATATATATATATGCGCCCAGAGCCCCTGCCTTGGTATTTTGGCCAAATCCCAGCTCAAGTGTAGAAATGGCCCCCTTGTGTTGGGGAAGCCTAAGGAGCCGTACCAGGATTCCAGGTGAGACAGGAAGTGGGGCAGGGGTCCCAGGTGTTCCTGGGGAAGATGAAGCACTCAGGGGTGGTAAATAGTATGATGTTGTGAGGTTTGAAACATGAAACTCTCAGGCCATCGTACTCCTCTAGAATCCTGCAGTAAGTTTATAACTAGTTCTTCTGCCTCAGTTTCTCCCTTTGCATAAAAATCAGTTGTGTGTCTGACTTCTAAGCGATCTTCTTAAAACACAAATTAAAACACAGTCATCTAAATTTAACATCTAACACTCTAAATATCCTTTAAAATATCAATTATAAGGGTAAAACGAGGGAGGAAGGACCTACACATTAAGAAAAATTTGAGACACAGCAACCAAATGCTTTAGAAGACCCCTGTCTGGATCTTGATATAAATGCACCAATTGCTTTAAAAAAAACTGTAAGATACAATTTGAACACACTGAATATTTGATAATATTAAATAACTGTTAAATCTTTTAGATATGATAATGGTATTGGGTTTCTAATGAAAAGCTGTTTTTTTGTTTTGTTTTGTTTTGTTTTTAAATGGAGTTTCACTCTTGTTGCCTAGACTGGAGTGCAATGGCTTGATCTCTGCAACCTCCGCCTCCCAGGTTCAAATGATTTTCCTGTCTCAGCCTCCCGAGTAGCTGTGATTACAGGTGCCTGCCATCACGCCCGACTAATTTTTGTATTTGTAGTAGAGACGGGGTTTCACCATGTTGGCCAGGCTGGTCTCGAACTCCTGGCCTCAGGTGATCCACCCCCTCGGCCTCCTAAAGTGCTGGGATGACAGGCGTGAGCCACCGCACCTGGCCCCAATATCTTTTAGAGATAATGCCGTGTGGAAATTTACAGATGAAATGATACAATGTCTGGGATTTGTTTCAAAATCATCCCAGAAAGGGAGAAGAGGGGCACATTATCAACGAAACAAGATTGGCCATGCGTTGGTAACCGTGAAAGAAGGCTAGATCACCTCATACCATGAGACTCTGTGCTTCTGTAGTTTGAAAACAGCTCCTTTTCCGAGCAGAACCCAGCTGGGCATCCCACCCTGCCGCGCTCTCTACCAGCCTCCGCTCCAGCCACAGAGCACTCCAGCCACTTCTCCAGCGTGCCATGCTGTCACGCACAGGGAGTTCCCTCTGCTGAGACGCCCTTCATCCTCCAGGACCTGGGCATCAGGGCCAGACCGTCGGGGTTCAAACAGCGGGGTGGCCCTGAGCAAGTCAGTTAGCCTCTCTGTGCTTTCATGTCTGTATATAACTCTAGATAATAACAGACCCACCACATTGGCTATTTTAACTTATTTCGTGCAGTTTCTGGCACATGATAAATGCTCAAAAAGTGCCAACTGCTCTTAGTGTTTGGTTTCTGTTGCTGTTATTCTCCAATTGGCAAAATTCTACTCATTTTTCAGGGCTCAACTCAGATACCACATCCTCCCATTCCCATCCTCACTGGGCCCCTCTGATTCCCGGAGCACCTTACCCTGTCTGTAGACCATGTTGCACAAGGATGTATTGTAAGATTTATTGACAGAGTTGTTTGTTGTGGATTTCTAGGCTGATTCTTGGTGTGCCTGCGTCCCCCCACCCTGCCCCCAGACGTAACTGAAGGTCCAGGCTTTCATTTCAGGTTATATACTCAGTAAATGCATGCTGAATTCTTTGCCTGCTGAATGAACAAAGGACTCATTTACTCCCATCTAAGAAAAAAACAATCTAGTGGGATATGTTTTCCTTCTTTATGTCTGAGCTGTCAACTCATTTAGATAAATTACCGGGCAATAAACTGAAACAAACACCTAGATTTTAATCTTTCAGCTTTTTCAGATAAAATACCTGAGTTGATTAAAAGTCACTAAAACAAGTCTCCTAATACTGCTGCTTCCTCTAAGGTATTCCCCAGCCTGTATTTTATAGATCACTAAAAAGCACTGAGCTCTGCCACTGCAGGGCTGGAGGGCGCCACCTTGTCCTGTGTAGCCATCAGACTTAATTGCAGGAAACCTAAACAGTGTTAAGTATGCAAGCTGAGAGCATAAAGTTATTTTATTAAAAGAAGAAAGCGATGGTTATTACCAACCAGGCCTTGTCACCCATTTCAGATGGCTTTTGGCAAGCAATTAACAAAGCTCCTACTTCCTCTCTTCGATGAGCTGGCTCTGTTACTGAGCTGGTGGTGAAGGAACTGAAAGATCCTCGTCTCTGCAGGCCAAGAGGCAGAGCCTCCTTGATTTACTGCCCTGGCAATTCCTTTACAGTCACAAAGTGGTGGAATCCAGACGAATCCCCGGCCACTGCCAGATCAAACGCTAAGGCGGCCACCAGGCACGGCCTCCCGGACTCACTTTCATCCTGGGCGACTGTGGTAAGCGTTCAGTCTGTCATTGAATGATTCCATCAGCTTCTTTGCTAGAGTGGGTTTTCTGGGATGATTCTGTTTTAGAGAACTGGTTACAGCGAGTCCATGAGCCTGCCTCAAGAGAGTTGGCCAAAATGTTTTCTCTCCTTCGTCACTGTCTAGTGGTGGTGTCCCTCCAGCGAGCATTCACCTGCCTTGTGTCGGAGTTCACACACGTGTGTGTCCCCAGCGCCTTTGTGGTAGGAGCCATCTCATTTCTTCTCCCTTCTCCATTTTCATCCTTTGCACAGCTCCTCAGACATAAAGTGTGCTCAATAACTACCCATGGAGTGAGTTTATCCTCCCAGCTTTTGGGGCCGTATCAAGTGCAAAACTGGAGGCTTCAATGTCTATACCCATGGAAAATATGTAAGAAATTGTGGGGGTTTTCAATCTAGAAGTTTTTCCCATAAATTCTCACAATCAAACTTGCTCTGCATGAAGACTGTTCCTGAGGCTATATCTGAAGTGGATCATTACCAATCCTGCCTCCTGCCCAGATTGCCTCCAAAGAAGATGCCAGGCCAGATGGAGGGGGCTGGAGCCACAGTCACAGGATGAGAACAGCCAAAGGGCCAGGGCACATGTGGAAGTCACCTCTCCGCTTCATGGATGAGGACACAGAAGCCCAGGGGGCCACAGAGGGACCTGTGGGCAGATGCAGGACAGGAACCCAGATCCCTGGGCTCTCAGTCCACACCTTGGTGTCCCTAGATTTTACTCCACAATGGGGGAGACTGCTGAGTGATGGCCTGGCACACAGTAAGAACTCAATTATATCATATGAGCAAAGGCAGCCAGGCTTGGCAAGGCCTGGCCCCAGCTCTGCACTCAGAGCCTTAGTGGGCCAACGGTTGTTGGAAAGATCAAAGGCTAGTGGTGTCCAGGGCTGGAAGGGAAAGCAGCGGCTCCCCCATCTTGACCCCATGTTGACCTTGACTGTGGGATGGTACCAGCTAGAATCTGGAGCCAGGAGGACTTGAGTTTGAATCCTGGCTCTGTCCCCTTTACTCATGCGACCTTGGGCAAGTTAACAGATACAAGCCCACCTATAAAACTGGGATAATAAGGACCACCTCTTGGCTGGGCATGGTGGCTCCTGCTTGTAATCCCAGCACTTTGGGAGGCCAAGGTGGGCAGATCACTTGAGGCCAGGAGTTTGAGACCAGCCCGGACAACATGATGAAACCCCATCTCTACTAAAAATACAAAAATTAGCCAGGTGTGGTGGCGCGCTCCTGTAATCCCAGCTATTTGGATGGCTGAGGCATGAGAATCGCTTGAACCCAGGAGGTGGGGGTTGCAGTGAACTGAGATAGTGCCAGTGCAATCCAGCCTGGGCAACAGAGAGAGAGTCCATCTCAAAATAAATAAATAAACAAACAAGCAAACAAGCAAACAGACCATGTCTTGAGAGATGAGTGATAAACCAAAGGGGAAAACAGATACAGGGTGCCTGGCAGTCCTTCAGGACAGAACATTCTGGAGGCAGCAACACACTCAGCCTCATTCTCCTCTGCCTCTGTAGGCTATTTCTGAGACTGTCTAGGACAGGGTTTGTCACCCATTCCTGACACAAGCGGGCACTTAGGGATGTCTGAAGAATAAATGTATGAAAAATGAATGCTAAATGGTGAGCTTTCTGCCGGGATGCAGTCATACTGTAAATGCATCTCATTTGCATTCCATTCCACAAAGAACTCTTCTACCAAAAAACATAAACAGGGCTGCATGCTGCACCTGGGGTCCCAAAGATGGTCCCTCTGTTGCCACCACCCCCCGCTGTGACCTCCCTTGACCTTGCTCTACCCCAGTGCAGAAAGAGCCACAGAGGAGGACAAAGCAGAACTTACCAAGAAGAGCATTGTGGCCATTGTCATCCGGCAAGAACCTCTTGTCAACGGCGCACACCAGGAGATGGTCCGGTAGGCTGGGGGACTTGGCCCCCACGAGGAGAAAGCCCGCAGGGACGTCAATGGGCTCATTGGAAATGGAGACGAGGCGCAGGTCCTTCCCGGCCTGGCAGAACCCTAGGAGGGGTGGACAGGGCTCACACACTGCCCAGGGCTTCCCAGAAGCGGGGTCACAGGGGCAAAGGGAGGAAACGCTCTGGGTCTGCTCAGGAGAAACCCTTATCTCTGGGTGTGCTTGACCTCAAAATTAATCCTGAGAGATAAAACTATAATCTTAGTTGGCCGGACATGGTAGCTCACGCCTGTAATCCCAGCACTTTGGGAAGCCAAGGCAGGAGGATCACTTGAGGTCAGGAGTTCAAGACCAGCCTGGCCAATGTGGTGAAACCCCATCTACTAAAAATACAAAAATTAGCCAGGCGTGGTGGCACGCACCTGCAATCCCAGCTACTCGTGAGGCTGAGGCAGGAGAATCATTTGAACCCGGGAGGCGGAGGTTGCAGTAAGCCAAGATTGTGCCCCTGCACTCCAGCCTAAGCAACAAAGTGAGACTCCATCTCTCTCTCTCTCCCTATATATATATATATATACACACACACACACACACACACACACACACATATATACACACACATATATAAAATCATAGTTATCCACGACACAGATCACACATTATTTGTCTATTGGTGCCACCATGTAATGCACATTAATGTGCAAATGAAGCTCAACAGGAAGAAATTTTAAACACATGACGGCAAATGGAAACATATACAAGATAAATCCTTAAGAAACTGAGGGTCCTCTGATGTTTCTTACATGCTGCATTTTTTGGGGCTGAGAAAGAGGCCATCATGAAAAACGAAGGCTGAGAATCTGATAGCGTCGGTTTCCTCTAGGGGGCGGTGAGGAGGACTCGTGGCCAGGACACAGGCACAGAGCAGGCCGAGAGCACGGAGATTCTCATTCCATGCCCTTCGGAACCTTTTGCGTTTTAGAGTTTGTAAATTTCCTATTCAAATAACACATCTCTACAAATATTTGGGGGGAAAGGTAAAAGAAAGAGCCAGCTGAGATTAATTTGGATAAGCCTTTTCCAGGGTCTTGTCCCAGGTAAGGGTACACCCAGCTCCATCTCCTGTGCTCTGTGTAGCTTTAGCTCCCGACTGAGACCTCTCTGGGAGCCCCGATGAGCCAAGGCCTTCCCAGCAGAGCGCTACAGGACATCATGAAGACTTTGCTCCTGCGTGCAGGGCTTCCCCACTCACCGAGCATTTGCTCCACGGTTTCCCACGTGCCGCTGGGCGGGGGCAGGAGAAAGCAACACCTGTGAGGGAGACACTGGCAGGCGTGGGGCCAGGACCACCACATGCCAGGCACTGGTGAGGCAGGCTCTGCAAAGCTCTCATCTCATCACCTGCAGCAAAGTGTGGCTGTTCCCATTTTGAAGATAGGGAAACTGAGGCTCAGAGAGGTTGGGTGATTTGCTGCAAGCTACAGAGAGGTGGACCAGGAAGGGAGGCCAAGCTGACTCCTAGGTTTGGAGCACGATATAGTCTGGCTGTGCCCCCACCCCCATCTCATCTTAAACTGTAACTCCCACAATTCCCACATATTGTGGGAGGGATCCAGTGGGAGGTAATCGAATCATGGGGGTGGGCCTTTCCCACGCTATTCTCGTGATAGTGACGAGTTTCCCCACACAAGCTCTCTTGTCTTGTCTGCTGCCATGTGATGTGCCTTTCACCTTCCACCATGATTGTGAGGCCTCCCCAGCTACGTGGAACGGTAGGTCTAAGAAACCACTTTCTTTTGAAAATTGCCCAATCTTGGGTATGTCTTTATCAGCAGTGTGAAAATGGACTAACACAGGGCAGTTCCTTGCATTGGCTTGGGGAAGGGAGGTCAATTCCCTGAGGTCAACGTCAATCCCCAGAGGTCCCCTAACTCTCCGACCTAGGTCCCTCCCAGCCTGGTGTGGTCCATGCTTTCTGAAGAGCTGGAGGGATGTAGGCTATGAGTAGTCACCGTGTTTACTGTATTTATTTGGAAATTATGTGAAAATATAATGACCATTGGAGAGTTTACTTCTTAATGTTTTTTTTTTTTTAAGAGATAGGGTCTTGCTATGTTGCCCAGGCTGGCCTCGAAGTCTGGGCTCAAGCAATCCTCCTGCCTCAGCCTCCCGGTAGCTGGGACTTGACTATTTGCGCCACCATGCCTGGCTGAAGAGTTTACCTCTTACCATTTAATTCAGTGGCCTTTTAAATACTTAGACACTAGAAGTCCTACCTCACTAAGAGCCACCATATTGCCTTCCCCTTGCCTGGAAGAGCAGCCCAGCAAGGGCCGAGTCCCTCCCCTCCCAGTCATCATGCTCAGAGTCAAGTCCAGACCCCAAGACAGAACACATGGGGCCTTCACACCAAGTCTCATCACTCTTCCAAGCCTGGCTCTGCCACACCTCAGGCCCCTACGTAAATAATCTTAGCAGTTCCCCCAAATGAGCTGTAATTTCACCCGACTAAGCCTTTGCACATGCTGTTCCCTCTGTCTGGAACTTCCCAGCTTCCTCCAAGCCCTCCACAGTCTCCTGGCTGACTCGTACTAATCCTCCAAAACCCAAAGGGCCACCTCCTCCAGGAAGCCTTCCCAAAACTCTCTACCTGCGTTAGAGCCCCTCCTCTGCTCCATGCACCCCTGCTTGCTCCCAACTGCGTGCAAAGTGTCCACTTCCCTGTATAGCTCCCATCAAACAGGGATCTCTCATCCCATTTATCTCCATATATCCAGAGCAAAGAGTTCAATAATTACTTCAATTACTGCTTAATTTAATAATAACCAGTTAGTTATCTTAAATAACTAAGGACTGAGCACAATGCCTGGACATTGTAGGCATTCCAAAAATATTTGTATGGGGTACCACAGTGTCCTATGTAAACCCTTTTACAAATAAGGAAGCGGAGGCTCAGAGAGATGCAGAGATTGGAACGCAGCTACTCAACTATCTGCTAAGCAGCACGGCCTGCATGTTTCAGTTGTGTCTGATGCCCAAAGTGATGTTCTCGCTGCTAACTGGCCTCCCTGCTTGACTGGCATGGTGTCAGGACAGATGAACTCACTAGCAAAGAGGTTGTGTGGCACATGGGTGTCAGAGTCAGGGGTCTGCCCCACGCCTCTCTGAGTGCACAGCACAAGCTCTCAGCACAGGGCTAAGCTGCCACCCGCCCAGCATCTCCAGGCTTCTGTTCCTCAACAGTGAAACTGTACCATTACTGACTGAACAGGGTCCCTGAGATTATGTGTATCCGCCTGTTCAACACTGACATACTGATGGGTATGAAAGATTATTCCAGACAAGCATGGTGGCTCACGCCTGTAATCCCAGCACTTTGGGAGGCTGAGGCAGTTGGATCACCTGAGGTCAGGAGTTTGAGACCAGCCTGGTCAACATGGTGAAACCCCATCTCTACTAAAAATACAAAAATTAGCCAGGCATGGTGGCGTGTGCCTATAATCCCAGCTACTTGGGAGGCTGAGGCAGGAGAATTGCTTGAAGCCAGGAGGCGGAGGCTGCAGTGATCTGAGATTGTACCACTGCATTCCAGCCTGGGCAACAGAGTAAGATTCTGTCAAAAAAGAAAGAAAGGAAAGAAAGGAAAGGAGAGGAGGGGAGGGGAGGGGAGGGGAGGGGAGGGGAGGGGAAAGGAAAGGAAAGGAAAGGAAAGAAAGTAAAGATTATTCTTCCTAATCACTTCTGAGTTCAATATCCTGTGCAAACAGGCCTGAGTAGGGAAAATGTACTCTAGGTTCCAAGCAACCAACACAGAAAAATGAATGTCTGGCTCCCAAGCCACTGGTAAAGTTGAGGCTGTCCAAAGAGCAGCACAGAGGCCTGCCTTAGCATCCCAGCATGGTGTCTCTGGAGCTCCCGCTTCAGGAGGGCAGGCTGGGCCAGCACCTGCTGGGGGCCCACAGGCATGGCTCACACCTCAGGGAAAGCAAAGAGGGAGACCAAAGAGGACCCCTGCAGCACAGTCACAGGCTCAGTTACCGGCCTGGCCACTGCCTCCAGGCAGCATAGCAGGCACTGCCTGGCCAGGGGCTGGCAGAGGCTCACCATCTGTGGTGCAGCATCCTTCAGGCGGAGGGTGCAGCTGGAAAGGGTTTGGGGGGCTGTTTGTTTCCAGCCCTCCTTCTCCCTCTTCTTCCTCTTCCTCATTGTCCACTCGGCTACCACCTAGATGGGAGAAGAAGAGTGATGAGCAAGGCAGCTGCTGTCCGGCCTCAGAGCTTCCCCCAGGGCCTTTTCTCTGCCTGGATTCTCAGGCTTAACAAGCCCAGGCCCCACAGGACTAATCCAGAATGGGTTCCACCCATCCTTAACAAGCACTCAGCAAGTCTAGCTAGTTCGGAATTAACTTGTCCTTACAAACACTCTGTCAGTCGGGTTTTATCAACCTTCTTTACTAGGGGGAAAAGCTGAGGCTTGCTCAGGTTGGATGACTCGCCCAAGGTCACACTGCACACAGACCTGGACCTCATGACTCCAAATTCAAGTTCACTTCTCTTCCATCTGCCACAGCTGCACATACACTAGACGTTTAATATGTGAAGAACTGGCTGACAAGGACTGAGCGCAATGCCTGGACATAGTAGCATTCCAAAGATATTTGTGTAGAGGGTTCATAGTGTCATAGGAAGACCATTTTACAAAAAAGGAAACGGAGGCTCAAAGAGATCCAGCAACTGGCCCACGGCTACTCCACTATGTGCTAAGAGGCCTGGCCTGCGTATTTCCAGCCATGTGTGATGCCAACGCTGATGCTCTCGCCCCTAACCTGCACTGCTTCATTTGGGAGACAAAATGTAGGTAGTATGAACAGCTTCACACAATACAAGAGAGCTGTCAAACTGCACATTGTCTATGGCCATACCACCCTGAACGCACCTGATCTTGTCTGATCTCAGAAGCTAAGCAGGGTCGGGCCTAGTTAGTACTTGGATGAGAGACTGCCTGGGAATACTGGGTGCTGTAGGCCAGGCGCGGTGGCTCAAGCCTGTAATCCCAGCACTTTGGGAGGCCGAGGCAGATGCATCACCTGAGGTCGGGAGTTCGAAACTAGCCTGGCCAACATGATGAAACCCTGTCTCTACTGAAAATACAAAAAATTAGTTGGGCATGGTGGTGCGTGCCTGTAATCCCAGCTACTCAGGAGGCTGAGGCAGGAGAATCACTTGTACCTGGGAGGCGGAGGTTGCAGTGAGCCGAGATTACGCCACTGCACTCCAGACTGGGCAACAAGACCAAAAACTCCATCTTAAAAAAATATATATATATATCCCCAAGGGAAGAATGCATGTAAACATTACTAGACACACAAACACACACACACATACAAATAGCCATTCTAGAACAGGGTCAGGTACGGTAGGGATGTAGGACGCTTTTTTTAAACTGATAAGAACAGATACTACACTTGATCTTAACCAAAAGGCTGAGAAGTGATGTAGGAAGCTTTTTTTAAGGGAAATAATATTTCAGAAGGAATGGTCACTGTTGAACAGGTCAGGACAGCCTAGAGGTGGCCATGGAAATCCCGCCACTCCCTGAGCCTGCGCTCTGTCACTACAGGGAAATGAACTCTCAGCTCCAGCAGGCAGGGCCTCTGCCCTCGCTCTTCCCTGTATTCCAGGCACCCACAAGGAAGCTAAGTATGACTGTGTTGGGCAGCCCAGTGGCTCTGGGGACACAGAATCGTACCTTATTCACTAAGTACTGCTGGAGAAGGCAGGATCCCAGGCTGTTGAAGTTTAATCCTACCAACTTCTTGTAAGTTAGACATTCGGAGTAAAAATCTTTCTCAACTTCTCTATCTTTTAATATCATTTAATAAATAGCATACAGAGTTCTTCAGGGAACAGGGTCATTATGAACATCCTTAACACACTGGGCTAGGATACAGGCACTCTTCACTTCTTCTTTCTTCTTTCTTTTTTTTTTTTTTTTTGAGACGGACTTTTGTTCTTATCGCCCATGCTGGAGTGAAATGGTGCGATCTCAGCTCACTGTAATCTCCGCCTCCTGGGTTCAAGCAATTCTCCTGCCTCAGCCTCCCAAGTAGCTGGAATTACAGGCACCTACTACTATGCCCAGTGAATTTTTGTATTTTTAGTAGAGATGAGTTTCACCATGTTGGTCAGGCTGGGCTCAAACTCCTGACCTCAGGTGATCCACCCGCCTCGGCCTCCCAAAGTGCTGGGATTATAGGCGGTGGCGCCTGGCCCACTTCTTATTTCTTTGTCTTCTCCTCCAGTATTGGTTTATTTGCTGTCATGTCTCAAACCCTCACTTACCTTGGCTCTAACACCATCCATCCATCCAGAGGGCTAAGCAACCTGGGTTAATGATGAAATCATGTGTAGTAGAAAGAGACTGGACTGGAAATCAGGGAACTCAGGTTTCTGTAATAGCCTGGGCCACTGCCTATGTGGACACAGGAAAGTTACTTAACCTCTCTGTGCATCTGATCCTGCCTCTTTAAAATGAGGTGGTTAATCCAGACAAACCTTAAGGTCACCTGGAGTTGTGATGGTCTGTGTGGAAAAACACGGCCCCCAGAGCTGCATGAGATGTTCCAGATGTGGTTTAAACAGTAGAACATACTGGAAAGACAGCCTCACAATGGCTACCATTTCAAACGGGCTTGTGGGACAAGAGGCAGAAGAAGCTGAACGTTTCCAGCAGGTGGGAACCATGACTTTGGGAAGGTCACAGCAGGAAGTGACTCAATAATTCCTGATCTCTCAGTCTTCCTGGGCTTAGAGGACACAGAGGTGGTAGGAAGGCTGTGAAGAGATTACCCAGAGGTGGGGTGGGGAAGGAGATACACTCTTGAGCCTGCTTCGGATGCTTTCTTCCTGGCATTAAAAATAGCAGGCGTGGTTTTAGCAGAAGGTGTAAAGAGTCATGCCCAGACCCCAGGCTCCAGCAATGCAGAACAGGTCTCCGTGTTGGGGACACAGAAGACTCTGTCTGCAAAATCGACTCTGGCCTCTAAGCCAGCACCATAGAGGCTCAGAGGGGATGTCACAGACACCAGCTATCAGTGAAATAAGGGAGACACAATCCCAGGAAAACTAAAACCAGCAGCCCCCAAGGCCCGCACCGTCGCAGCAAAGGGCACACCCGGGAATGCCTGCACGTGATTCTGCTAAGCTGCTAAGAACAGGAATTCAGACTCTCAGAAGGCATGAAAGAAGAGGGTCGTAAGCCTCAAAAGGTCAAAGAAAGAGCTCAAAATCCAGTCAGTAAGAAAGCAGGATTAAAGGTCAAAGGTCTACGTCAGATATTGCAGGGGCTGTGATGGGAAGATCCACTAGCAACAAGCTCGAGGGGACATTCCTGCCCGGGAGCAGACTAAACCAGACGTGTTTACCCAGGTCTCCTGGCAGGACGAGAGCTCTAAAATGGCATTAGACAAAACCAACTGGATTGGGAGCTCAGAATCCTAATAACAAAACACAGGAACTCAGGGGCCCTGAAGCACCGCTTCCCTCCATTCCGTACAAGGCTGCTGCTTTCAGTGTTGACATGCGATTGTGTTTTCTTTCCATGAGCACAAACTCTATGGCATTCTAAGTAAGTGGGACTACAGGATTTTACCTATGTCCTGTTTAATGAATAAATACCTATCCCAAAATGCTGGACAGTGTCTGTTTTGTTGATCTCTCTTCTTTAAAAAAAAATCAAGAATGTATAAAGGGCTTTTCCCCTATAGGAGGTGGTAGGTTAAGAGCCCAAATTCAAAGAGCAAAGTAATGAGACTCCTGCTCAATCCCCCGCACAAATACATAAAATGTTAACAGATCAAGGGGTGTTCAGCATACCAGCATCCCGGTCATAAAAACCATCTTTAATGTCATTGTCTGAGGAAGGCCAGCAATGAGATAAGAAACCCCGACAGACAGACACAAGGAGATGTGGCCTGGATAAGCCTGTCTGCGCCAGGTTTGACTATGCAGGAAGCAGGGGCTCTAGCTGAGTGCTTGGTTTAGGGTGACATTTAGCAAAGCAAAAGGAATCTGTCTCTTCCCACCAGCCCCCTCAGCCCCCTTGTTTTCCCGCACTAGAAAGCCAAACTCTCGGAGGACTTCTCTCTTCTGTGTGTTGGACAAATGGGAAAATCACAGGGCTTGGTCCAGTTTTCATAGCAACGTGGAGCTGGACAAGCCGACTGACAGCTGGCAGGGAACCTTCAACCACAGCGCCGGAGGAATGAAGGCTTAAGCCTCAGTGCTGCCCCTGCACAGTGCCACATCTCCAGCAGCAGATAAGGGCACCCTGAGCTGTCGGAATATCAGACACAGCCTCCCACTTAAAGGTGGGCAGAAAGCAACTATCACGATCTTTCAACAGGAGGGAAAGCTGATTTGGAATCCTCAAAGGGCTTTCTATTCCTCTCTCCCACTGTGGGCAGCCCTGAGTCTACTCAACCCCTTGTCTGTCCCCTTTTTATCTCAGAGCTTGGCCAAAGCTGTGTGTGCAACTGCTGCTCAGTCACTCAAGCTTCCAGCAAGCCACCCTTCCATCCTCCCAAATCACAGAATTCAATTACTTCGGCTTGTGAGGTGAAAGCACTTTGTGGATTTTAAGGTATCATTCAAATAAACATTACCATCAGTATCACTATTACTAACACATCATTAGCCACAAAGCTCTTCAATACTATAGAGGTAGAGGATGACTAGGTAATTCATATTCCACCAAAGTCTTTCAACTGGCCAAAAACAGTCCATAAAATACTCTCCAGCCATTCCTCAGCTCCCCATAAAATCAGTCACATCTCCCATGCCAGAAAACATCGGTGCTTTTGATGTGAATGCCAGAGAATTCTTGGTTTTCCTAATGCATGGTTTTGACCACAGTCTAGTTTCTCTCAGACCCAGATCCAGTTCTTCCAGGGGTTTAGAAGGGCCATTTGCAAGGTGAACTTAGTAACGGACGTTTTAAACAATGACACAAAAATGCCTCCCTGCTAGAATAAGGAACTATCAGATCTCACACAAGCTCAGTGTGGGGCCCCTTGAAGACAAGACCTCCACACCTCGTTTTTCTCTAGGTGCAATTCTCTCCAACCCAACCATCCCCTTCCACATACACACTCACGCACAGCAAGACCACCCCAGCACAAGACCTGGCTCACTGAGTGCTTTCTTCTTTAATTCTAGTTAGTTAATTTTTGTTTTAAAGCATAGCCCCCTTTTCACTTCAATAGCTAAGAGAAGTCTGCAGGTAACTTCAAAGACATCAACTTACAAAAAGAACTTCCATAACAGAGCGATCTCATACTATGGATCGCTGAGGGGTTACTTCTGACACGAAAACACATGGCTATAAAAAACAATCATTTCGTTCTCTGCATAATTAAATAAACTCTAAAAAGTCATCCCCATGCCTGAAGAGAATTTAGTTCTTTATTCCTGGCATATATTAAATTTATAAGGGTTTGCTTTTGGTTTTTAAAAGTTTCTAAGAGTTCTCGTACCTACTATTACTTTGCAAAGATAATAGCCACAAATCACAGGACAAAGAGAAGGAATATATTGCTGAGGGTCAAAATTTCTTGCTTTTCCAAGTGAAAATGTCAAACCTTCTAATAAGAGCGTAAGTAACAACCGATTGAGAACAAGTTGTCCTCTTCCTTTCTCCCACTGATTCAATGAATAATTTTATTTCTTGCAACTTTATGGCTGAAACTTATTTACATTTTAGCCAAAGTAAGAACTTGTACACAATTTTCTTTTTCTAATAATTCTTTTCTGCTCGATTCAACGTCTTCTACATAAAGAAAACAGTTTCAAGTTCTGGTGCTAACACTAACTGTGCACAATAAAAGAAATACACAAATAAAAGCAATGTGCATCTCCTACCTTCTAGAGCGGCAAGCTGCTGCTCAGCTTCCAGGTACAGCTGGGAAAAGATGGGCCTGGGCACCAGGTTGTTGGACCGCAGGGATGCCTCGATGGAATTGTGCAAGACCTCTTCAAAGCGTGTCGTCTTCAGCTGTCCAGCGTAAGAATTTCCCATCTTCAAGAGAATGGAGTCTTCTGTTTAAAATGGCATCTCAGATTCGGTGCAAAAGTCTGACTCCACGCAAGGTAGAAGGTGAAACAATTGCAAGGAGGAAGGGCCGTGTAGCCTCCGCTCAGCAGAGACCGAGAGAGGGCGGCTGTCCTCAGCTGCAGCTACTGCCGGGCAATTACAGGAAGTTATATAAGTAACAGCTTTCTCTAATTTAGCACTCAGCAGAGCCTGACACCTCTTAGAATATTTCACTAGAGGTGCCTCTTTGCCATCCCCAGATTTCACAGGACTCCCACTTTTCCCAGAGATGTGGTCCTGCCCCTGAGAGTTCCCAGACGAATGATGCTTCATTTTCCATGACCTGCAGACGAATGGGCCCTCCGACACTCTTGTAAGTGACGGCAACTGAGCAATCCACCACAACCATTCCCAGATTTGAGGATTAGAGGAGCCGGCCTCCCCCCACCTTCCCGAAAGAGAGGCTAGCAGGTCTCCCATCATTGTCTTTGCTGGTAAAAGGCTGATTATTCTCATTCTTCCTTTAAAATGTTTTTTAATCTACTAAATGTTTCCATGATTCAAGTAATACAGAATTAAATCTGGAAAACGTGGAAATCACAGAGGAGTGGGAAAACGAGGAAAATCACTGACATTTCTATCCCCCAAGAGATTTATTTTCTATCCCCCCAAAAATCACAGAGAATCACTGTGATTTTTTTTCTGCAGCAGCTTGAGATATAATTCACATACCTTACCACTTAAAGTAGACAACTCAATGGTTTTTTGTATATTCACAGTGTTTTGCAACTATCATAAGATCAATTTTAGAACGCTTTCATCACCCCAAAAGGAAACCCCAGACCCATCACTCTGAAACCCTCCAACCTCTCCAGCTGGAGGCAATGATTAATTTATTTTCTGTCTCTATAGATTTGCTCATTCTGGACACTTTGTATAAATGCAATCATTCAGTACGAGGTCTTTTGTGACTGGCTTCTAGCTAATGTTAGCACAACGTCTCCAAGATTCATCTGTTTAGCATGAATCAATACTTCATTCCCACTCATGTACTTTGATGTATTGTTTTAGACTTAAATCTTTGCACAACTTGCAGGTGGGAAGGGATGGGAGATTGTATTCACATAATTATAATCATACTATAATACACATTTTTATTGGTTTTTTCTTTTCCTTGACATAAGCATTTTGCTCAACCCTCTTGCAAATGGTTTTAGAATAATTTTAATGGTCGCTTCCCTTGAGTGAAAATGCTGATATTTGTTCCGACATTTCTCCCTGATTATACATATGGTTAAATTTCTATTTTCAGTCCTTCCCAAGAACAGGCATTTAAATGTGTATATGTCCTTAATGTTTTCCATTTACTTTCTATTTCATTATATTTAGCTATTTGTTATATTTCCGTTCTACTTCCTTTTGGTTTAACTTGTACTTTTTTCAAACTTTTCAAAATAGTTACTTTATTGTCATCTTTGTTTTTCATCTTCATTAACAACGAAGACATTTAAGGCTACATGTTATCCTCCGGGCACCTCCTTTGCTATGGTACAAGGTTTAGTGTGAAGTGTTCTCCTTTTCTTTTCTTTCTAGACAGTTTATCATTTCCCTCTGATTCCCTCTTTGATCCGTTAATTATACAGGAGTGTGTGTTTAATTTTTAAACAGTCAAGATGGTGACGGGGGGGGGTGAGTTCAGCTTCATATTATTTACTTCCAGTTTTTAATAGATTATAATCAAGACTGTGGTCTTTAGAAACTCTACTTTTGAAACTCGTTCAGGGTTTCTTGTTGCCATATACCTGCTGGAGTTTTCCAGATATGAGAAAAGACATTTGTAAACTCTACAAGGGATGAAAGGAAATCGATCAGATTATTCAAACTGTTCTATATCCTTGTATGTCTCCTGTCTACTATCCTGTTCATCTTTAAAGTAGCATTTGACTTACAAAATGGCACCAGATGCCTGCACTGAAATGACCACAGAATGGCAGTTTCCTGCCTTCATCTACAATGACTGCACACACGCCCGTGTTGCGACTGGCTTCACCAGCCAGCAGAGATCTCCCATTCACTCTCACTCAAGCCATGTGTAATAAATTCCCCTCGTCCTTGTTCTGTTGGTGGCAGAGTAGCTTCAAGATGTCATCCTTGGTGCCCTGAAAGAGCTCTGCTTTCCCTCCGGAAAGTATAATAACTGGTATAGTCACGTTGATTTCCTGCCCCTATTGTAAGGAAGATTCAGCCTTTCCTCTTCCAACTAAAAGTAAATGGAAGGCATTAACCACTTCCTGCTTGTGGCAATAAGTTCTGACCGCAGGGCCCCTTGGTCAGCCTCTGCTTATAGCCTGGGGAAATGAGCTGTGGGAGGATTGCTTCAGGAATTAGCCCCAACAAAAAGAAAGTGCTCCTGAAAGAGAGAGGTCAGCAGCCGGAGTAACCTAACAAGAGAGCGGAAGAGGCTGCAGGGTCCTCTCGTCTGCCTTTTTTCTTGATCTGTTGCAGACTTTAATATGTGACTGAGGGGTTGCCAGCCACATTTGGGGACACCTGCATTATTCTCAACTCAGGGTGGTATGTTTAAAGCTGCCGCCAACTAATAACATCCCAAATGCCCTCTATTTCCACAGCATCTTTGTCTACAGAGCTTAAGGCACACAGGAAGAAGTTTTAAGTCGGACTCATTTTATATGCAGCCCCTGCAGAATCGTGTCCCCTGACGGAACGAACACATCGGGGCATCCAGACCCTCCCTGCCCAAGGTCCTGTTCAGCTGACCTCACAGCTGACTGGCACCCAGGAGACCCCAGCAGCGGAGGGACATGTAGGCCTGATGTAGATGGGGCAATAAAAACGAAGAAGGAAAAGTAATATCCATTGTCCAGCCACTGCGTGCGAGACACTGGGCACGCTCCCTACTTCACACACATGGTAGCCCACGGAAGAGATATGATGAAGCCCATTTTATAAATGATACGTTTGAATCTAGAGATACATAGCCTGCAGAAACGCTTGCTGAAAAAAAAAAAAAAAAGAAATAGAATGGGGAACAGAAAGATGGAGAAAGAGAGAGAGAAGCAAAAAACAACATGGCATAGGCATAGAAAAGTGGGGTTTTTGTTTGTTTGTTTTTTGAGACAGGATCTCACTCTGTTGCCCAGGCTGGAGTGAGTGTAGTGGCACGATCTCGATTCTGCAACCTCTTATCCTCCCACCTCAGCCTCCCCAAGTGGCTGGCACTACAGGAACATGCCACCACGCTCAGCTAATTTTCGCATTCTTTGTAGAGACGGGGTTTCGCCACGTTGCCCAGGCTGGTCTCGAACTCCTGGGCTCAAGAGAGCTCCCAAAGTGCTGGGACCACAGGCATGAGACACCATGCCCGCCCAGTAAAGTTTTCACACTCACAAAATTAAACCTTTATTTTATAGCCCTAAACAAACATCAAAGTTTTAATGTCTGTAAATAAATAGTGAACAAAAAAATGAATACCACTCCCTATCTAATGATGCATTTGACATCAGAACAGTAAGTACATACCACTAAAGAAGAATGAGGAGGCATTGCAACAGTATTAAAATTTGTGGTTCTTTTTGTTATTCCATTGTGGCCACAACCAAACAGTGTGGGGACTCTCTAGATACCATGGCAGGGCCCTACCTTACAGACAGGCCCTGACTGCAAAGCCACACCTGCTGGGTGAGGAAGGTTCGGGCCAGACCAGGCCTGTCATGGAGGCACATCCGGAGCTCTTTGACCCACTGGAATCTTGCATTTGACCAGTGGAGAACTAAAGACCCAGAAAGAGAAGAGCCTAGTTCAGGGTCAAACACTAAAGCTTCAATCCTCCCAAACGCCACATGGAGACAACACCTACAAAAGGCTTCCTTGGGATGGTCCTTCTTTCCCTGGCCTGGCCCTGACCGCTGGCTCTCTGTCCATGGTCTCTTTGCTAGACCCCTGCTGCAGTTATTCAAGTCTGCAAACTGCCTGTGGGATTTCTTCCATGCCCTAACACATCACATCCACCGCCTGCATTCCAAGGCCTGGACCAGTTTCTCTTAAGGCTGGTGTGTGATGCTCTTCAACTACAGAATCTGAAGCAGTGCCCATCAGGGCAGTGATGATGGCCAAACCACAGCCTTCACCTTAATGCAGAAAAGCCTGGCTGTACTAGTCTGTAAAGAGCAGGTGCAACCCGGCGCAAAGTGATTTAATCACCAGGCCTTGGTATTCTCATCTGTAAAATGGGCACTTAGAAAAATTGATTGTTCGTTATGGAGAGTAAGAGAGACACAGTATATTCAGTGCATGATCACTAATTTCTAGTTAAAACTGGGCACTCACAGGAAAAGAACTTCAGATTATAAATGACAAGTGACAAAAAAAAAAGCACTATTGTCCATAAGTACTACAACTTAAAAGTGGAGAGAAATCAGTGAGAACTTGTGTTGTCAATGGGGCTGGTACCGCAAGCAGGCCAGGAGGGTTGAGTAGGATATTTTTGGAAAAAAACTAAGAACAGCATTTGAGGAAAGGACAGGAGAGTGCAAAGGCAGGAGAACTCCAAGGGAACAGACATACTCTAGAAAAAGAAAGAAGTTCATTTGCCTAAGAGTAAATGGTTTACAAGATGACATAGTGATAGAATAACAAACACAAACCCAAGGGTGAAAATCAGACATTGTATAGGTGACAGTCACTCCCTGGAGCCGCAGAGCTAGAGACTGATGATGGTAAAGAAAATGCCTGTCAATCAGACAGAAATGATTGGGATAAAACTGGAGGGAAGACATGCAGGCAGGAGGCCGGGCGGATACTCTTTCAATAGGACCTTTGATAAGAGTGAGGCACAAAACGTTGCTTGGAAATTCTGTACATGGAGATGCAACTGGTTGCCTGGTGGGCTTCATGGGAGGTGACCCGATGTGGGTATGTTTCACCAAATCAACTTCAAACACAGCTCCATGTCAGTTCGAATCCCAGCACCAGTACCTAACTGCCACTGGCCCTTCTGATCCCAGAAGCACCCACGGGCTTGACCAGATGAAGCCAACTGACCCAGGTCAGTTTGAAGTGGCAACGGTGAGCTATCTCAACATGCTCCAGATGGCTGGGACATTGACCTGAGCTATTCTTCTCCCATGGTACTGGTAAATCTGTGTCCTTTAGAGGACTCGGGTAGAATGAGAATTTTTAGGTTGAGTTGAAGTTCAACTAGAATAAGTGCAGGGCAGAAGCTTCAAGGAAGATAAGCAACTATTAAAGGCAGGGACAAAGAAAGGAGAGGAGGCTTCTGGTGAAATGGGACAGATGGAGAACATGCATTGTCTCTAGTCCCTTCAAAACCTCACTAAAAGGACAATGAAGGAATGTGCAGGTATAAGCACCCAAAGACAAAGAGACAGGAGAGAAAATCACAGCAGACAAGATAGGCCAACAAAAGTTAGCATATTCAAAGCAGAGGAGAAGTAGGGCTAGACTTAGAAAGAGTCACAACTAAAGCCCAGTCCTGAATTTGGTGAGGCATCCTGAGAAGCAAACCAATTCAAACATACAGAACCCAGAGAAGGCTTAGGAATTCCAGGCAACAAGGTGAAAAGTAGGGCTGAAGAATGGGAGGACTCTCTCTCCCTTCCCGAGCTGCCTCTTCCCCTTCTCTGCAGAGGTCTGGGAGTTTACTCAGGACAAATTAAACCAAAGAAAATCTGGACTCTTGGACAAAGCTAGACACAGATATGAGATGCAGGGGTGAAAACAGGAAAATTGACTCAAATGATGCAATGTCCCTTCTCTCATTTCTTTTCTCCCATTGGCTCCCCTGAAGTGCTTAAGGACAGACAGATATTGAAAATTGGGGGGTACTCAGTATAACAGATCCATATCTAATCACCTTCTGTGAAGTCCAGCAGTCAACCAGCAGCTTTCTTTTATTAGTTATTTTATTTATTTATTCATTCATTCATTCATTCATTCATTATTTATTTTTGAGACAGTTTCGTTCTTGTTTCCCAGGCTGGAGTGCAATGGCACGATCTCGGCTCACTGCAACCTTCGCCTCCCAGGTTCAAGGGATTCTCCTGCCTCAGCCTCCGAGTAGCTGGGATTACAGGCGCCCGCCACCTCGCCTGGCTAATTTTTGTACTTTTAGCAGAGACACGTTTGCATCATGTTGGCCAGGCTGGTCTCGAATCTCCTGACTCAGGTGATCCACCTGCCTCAGCCTCCCAAAGTGCTGGGATTACAGGTGTGAGCCACTACACCCAGCCAATCAGCAACTTTCTATGCTGACTTAAAAATAAGCAGACATCCAAAGATCATCAGCATCACAAGGCTTTTGAGAAAATCCTTAAACATAAAACGTAGACACTAAAAGAAACAAAGAGACAAAAGAGAGCAAACAAAAACCACAAAGGAAACACATCTGCCACAGTTCATATCTTCAGAGGGATAATGTATCCACAAAACAAGAACCGTAAACGTGGAGAAAACGAGACGGAATTCTTAAAAACTGTTTAAACAATAACAGAAATGTAAACTTTAGTAGAAGGGCTACAAGGCAAAGTTGAAGACCAAGATACAAAGAATGGAAAAGAGAAGAAAATTGAAATGATTTTGTTATTGCATAACAGGACAACAGTATGAAGCTGAAGTTTTTTCAGTAGTTTTCAATGTCATTTTCCTACCATATTATTTCCAAAATGAGAGAAAAATAGCTACTCTTGGCCACGCTGAAGGCTACTCTGAAACATTTCATTAATACGGCTCCTATTTATACATTTAACCATTCTCTTTTTTTCGTCTTAAAGTGGGACAACTGAGACGTTACCTAGGAAAGGACTAATCAGACAGCGAATACCCACAAAGAGAAAACGTTTTAATGTTTCCTTTTAATATCTTTATTCTATTAGAAAATAAGCTCTTTGGGGGCTCGTGGGGGGAAAAAAGACAACTGGAAGATCAATTCATGAAGCCCAGAAGGAGTTCTAGAAGAAAAAAAAAGAAAAAGGAGAAAATGATATTCCCGAAGAATATTTTTCAGAGCTGAAAACCACAGATTTCCAGATTTAAAGGACCCATCAAGAGCCCAGCACAACAAATGAAAAGGATACACATGGAGGCACACCCATGAAATTTTAGAACCCTGGAGATAAAGAGGTGAAGACACAACAGGTCACATTCAAGGGCTTATAAGCAGGAAGACTTTGGATTTCTCAAAAGCAATACTGGACACTAGGAAATAATGAAATAATGCCCGGAAAATTTTGAGGGAGAATTATTTCCTACCTAGAATACTCAACCAAAATAATAATCAAAGTGAGAGCAGAGTGAAACCATTTTCTGAAATGCAAAATCTCAAAACAATTTATCTCCCAAGTTCCCTTTCTCAAGAAACTACTGGGGAGTGGTGTAAATTAACAATTGTGAAGCCAGGGGGCCAGGATGGGGGATCCAACAGAGGAGAGAAGGAAAGGGAACTCACAAGGTGGTGATGAGAACAGCTAGGCGATCCACACTGGAGCAGGGACAGAAGGCTCCAGGAAGGAGTTCTCCAAGAAGAAAACAGGGTAACAGATTTAATTATCTGATGTGTTCAATGACGTTGAAAGGAGTTTACAAGTTCTATCAGAATATGGGCATATATTATTGACAGGTACAGGAAGAATAAGATGTACAATGACTGAAATTTGAGTTACGCACACTGTTAAGTCTACGGTGAGTGCTGATTCAAACAAAGTTTTGATATAACTATTTTGGAAGAATGAGAAAAGGGAAAGGCATGTGTATGTGTATGTATATGGGTGTGTGCATGTGTTTGGGTATGTACACATGTGTCTGGCTGTGCATGTGTGTGCACATATGTTTGGGTATATGCACATGTGTGCACGTGTCTGGCTGTGCATGTGTGTGCACATATGTTTGGGTCTATGCACATGTGTGCACACGTCTGGCTATGTGCATGTGAGAATGTGTGGTGGGTTTTTTTTTTTTTTTTGGAGACAGGGTCTTTCTCTGTTGCCCAGCTGTAGTGCAGTGATGCAGTCAGAGCTCACTGTAGCCTCAACTCCTGGGCTCAAGCAATCCTCCCGCTTCAGCCTCCTGGGCAGATAGGACTATAGAAACATGCCACCATGCCCAGATAACTTTTTTTGGTAAGGACAGAGGTCTTGCTAGGTTGCCCAGGCTGGTGTCAAACTTCTGGGCTCGAGCAATTCTACCGCCTCGGCCTCCCAAAGCACTTGGATTACAGGAGTGAGCCACTGCACCCGGCTAACAGTGTGTTCTTGGAGTAGAAGGAAAGAGGTATAAGAAAGCTAAATTCTCAGATTCCACAGTAAGAATGAAAAGATGGCCTAGACACAAACAATAAATGGCAACACCAACTGTTACTTGGGAATAAAGAGGTAATTCCAGAGAAGAAGAAAAAAAAAGAAAGAATTTAAAAATGGTTTTAAATTTTGTCGATTTAAAAATGGTTGTCTCTAGGAAGCAGGAATGGGGGTAGAAATAGGTTTGTCATTTTCATTTTTCATTTTTCATTTTAAAGCTTATAATTTAACTTTTTAGACTGTGTGCATATTTGTATTTTTTGAAAAAAGGATGGTTACATTTTAAAAATAAATGAAAGGCCGGCAAGAAGGGAATGACAGGCATTATAAGGAAGCTCAGTAGAAGAGCAGCTGAAGCTCATGGTAGACTGCAGACCGACAGCAAAGGAAGGACACCTGTAAAGAATTATCTAATTTCATCCTGCCAACAACCCTGTCTTCTAGATGCTTCTCTCCCTACTTTTATCCCATATGAAGAAACTAAGAAAGTAAGGTTTGGAAAGGTTGGACCTGTCTGAAGACACACAGCTAGTGCCTGGTCTGGAATTAAAAGCCCATCTCCAAAGAATCTCTTCCAGGAAAAGTAGTGTTATGAAATTTAAACTGGCACAGCCGAGCACGGTGGCTCACACCTGTAATCCCAGCCCTTTGGGAGGCCGAGGCAGGCAGATCACTTGAGGTCAGGAGTTCGACATTGCCCTGGCCAACATGGTGAAACCCCATCTGTACTAAAAATACAAAACATAGCTGGGCGTGGTGGCACACCTGTAATCTCAGCTATTCGGGAGGCTGAGGCAGGAGAATCACTTGAGCCCAGGAGGCGGTGATTGCAGTGAGCTGAGATTGCAAAATTGCATTCCAGTCTGGGCAACAGGGTGAGATGCCATCTCAAAAAAAAAAAAAAAAAGTTTAAACTAGCAGAATGTAAAATTCTCAGACATCCTCATTTTCAGAGTTATAAATCTGTATTATCATTACTTTCTGGTGCCTTTTCTAGTAGTGACAAGACATTTCCTGATTTTACCGAAAGTTAAGGCATTCCTCTGAAGTTCTAAAGGACAGCACTAGAGACTCGGCCTAAAGAGACTAAGCCCGCATTCACACAAAAAGTGAGACGCGCTCCTGAGCACGGCAGGGTTTTCATCACGCTGGGAGCCAAGAAAGTCCTGCAATTCTTTCGAGAGCAGGTTCTACCTATTCTCCCAGAACCACATGAGAAAGCTGGTAAGGTCCCCATTACAGAGCTTGTCTGTTGCAACATGTATCCCAAGTGAGCACATAAAAAATATCAAAACTTCAGTTTATAGCTAATTTATCTATTCACTTCAACTATGTGTGTATATATTTTACAACGCAAATAATATTTTCATGCATACATAAACCACATATAAGCATATAAAAACATGTGGTCCATGTTCTTATAAATCAGTAAGGACATATGTTGTATACATATATATGTGTGTATTTATTTACTGAAAGAGAGTATGAATGGCAGAATAAGAAAACCAGTATTTCTTTCCTATATACTATGTGCCAGGAAATTTTCTTCCAACAGCTCAATGACAAAAGTATTATTGTCTTGGTTTTGCAGATGAAGGGAGGGGGCATGGGATATAAAAGCATTCTTTGTCTTCACATCTTTGTTCTTTTCTTTTTTCTTTTTCTTTTTTTTTTTTTTTTTTGACATGGGATCTCGCTCTGTCACCCAGGCTGGAACGCAGTGACGCGATCTTGGCTCACCACAACCTCCACCTCCCGGGTTCAAGCGATTCTCCTGCCTCAGCCTCCCGAGTAGCTGGGACTACAGGCATGCGCCACCATGCCCGTCTAATTTTGTATTTTCAGTAGAGACGGGGTTTCTCCATGTTGGTCAGGCTGGTCTTGAACTCCCGACCTCAGGTGATCCACCCGCCTCGGCCTCCAAAAGTGCTGGGATTACAGGTGTGAGCCACTGCGCCTGGCCATCTTTGTTATTTTCTTTAGCAACACAAACCCCAAACATTTTAAACATCAATAGCTGCTGTCAGGACTACTTTGTGCAGAGATTTTTCTTGCTTTCCATTTGTAACTTTACTTCATCACAGTCCTAAAACTCAGGTAACGTGGTTCTCATTTTACACATTAGGAAATTGAGGCCGGGTGACTTGTCCAAGGTCACACATTTGGAACAATTTTAGAATGTCCAATGATGGCCCTTAGTATGCTTTACTGAAAGCAAAGATTCATTGGAAAGATTAATCCCTTTTCTTTCAGAAAAGGATGCATTTTTTTAAGTTGCTTTTTAAAAATGGTGTTCACTTGTCCAGCCATGCTCAAAACTTTGGGTTAGGAAAAGGATTGCCTTGGGTTCTCTCATCATGGTGCTTTGCCAAAAGGGGAGCTGCCATAGAAAGCTGCTGATTGGCCAGGTGTGGTGGCTCATGCCTGTAATCCCAGCACGTTGGGAGGCTGAGGCAGGTGGATCACCTTAGTCAGGAGATTCGAGACTAGCCTGGCCAACATGATGCAACCCTATCTCTGCTAAAAGTACAAAAATTAGCCAGGCGAGGTGGCGGGCGCCTGTAATCCCAGCTACTCAGAGGCTGAGGCAGGAGAATCGTTTGAACCTGGGAGGCGAAGGTTGCAGTGAGCTGAGATCGTGCCATTGCCCTCCAGCCTGGGGCACATTTTGTAGCCTCATCTAAAAAGAAACATTTCTAGCCAGACAAAGAAACCCGAGAGCAGGCCGGGCACGGTGGCTCCCACCTGTAATCCCAGCACTTTGGGAGGCCGAGGCGAGTGGATCACCTGAGGTCAGAAGTTCGAAACCAGCCTGGCCAACATGGTGAAACCCTGTCTCTACTAAAACTACAAGTTAGCCGGGCGTGGTAGCAGGCGCCTGTAATCCTCACTACTCGGGAGGCTGAGGCACAAGAATCGCTTGACCCCAGGAGGCGGAGGTTGCAGTGAGCTAAGAATGCGCCACTGCACTCCAGCCTGGGCGACAGAGTGAGACTTTGTCTCAATTAAAAAACAAACAAACAAAAAACCGAGAGCATTCTAAGAATGTGGCCTGCAGACCTGTCCCCTGCGTGGAGGTGAGCAGGCAGACAGGCCTGGGACAGACGGGCGGCCAGTGTTCGCTCCTCCACCTGCACCCTCAGCACCATGGGCCCTTCCCTGGGGATGAGAGCAGCAGCCTTCTGATTCCAGCCCATTCCAAGGAAAACATTCTTGCCCTGGCCCCTCCTTAGAGTGACCCCTCCCCTCCTCTTCCCTCCTTAGAATAGAACATCCAAAGGTTTGCCCACAGGTGAAAAATGGATTTCTTTTAAAAGGCTCGGCTGGGCGCGGTGGCTCACGCCTGTAATCCCAGCACTTTGGGAGGCCGAGGCGGGCAGATCACGAGGTCAAGAGATCAAGACCATCCTGGCTAACACAGTGAAACCCCGACTCTACTAAAAATACCAAAAATCAGCCGGGCATGGTGGTGGGCACCTGTAGTCCCAGCTACTCGGGAGACTGAGGCAGGAGAATGGCGTGAACCCGGGAGGCAGAGCTTACAGTGAGCGGAGATCACGCCACCACACTCCAGCCTGGGCAACTTGAGCAAGACTCCATCTCAAAATAAATAAATAAAAATAAATAAATAGCTCTCAGACTAGAAGGGTTAAGCATCCAACTAAAATTGGGGTCCGAATGATTTCCCTACTCCTCTCTGAGGTCCCTTCACTCCACCCTTTACCAATCATGCAATGAGGCACCTCTGTCTAAATGAAGCCTCCATCTGTCAACAACAGCGCTGAGTCCCAAAATGGGCTGGGACTCACTTCCTTAGATAACACTTGGCTCTAGGTGCTCCTGGGTGCTGCACACTAGTCATTTTGCTGAGAAAAATAAAGCCACAGCTTCCCTGTACTGCCCACTCCTCAGACCCAACTCCTCCCCACTCCCCAGTCCATTCACAGACAGGCATCAGTACCCATTTCTTCACACCACCCAGCAGCACACATCAGGGGTTCAAACCCCCTGCACACATATATGGCCACCGAGGCCCACAAGGTGCTGAGAACACAGTGCTCTTGGGTTCCCAGTCGCAACATCCAGTTAGATCAAAACCAGCAGGAATCACAGAGAGGGCCTTACAGGTCCCTTCAAGTTAGGAAATAATAAACTTCTCATTATCATTGGACTTCACCAACATCAAAAATTATTCTCAAACTTAGGCTTTGCAAACTGTTCATAATCTGTCTGCTATAGTGGTAAAAGCATGCACTTTTCAATAAGACCACTGGGGCCTGATTCATGGTTATGCTGCTTTCAAGCTGTGTGACCATGGGCAAGTTACCTAACCTCTCTGAACCTCCATTTCCTCTTTTATAAAATGGAGCTACTAAGAACCACCTTACACAGCTGTAGTGAGGACTAAAATTAACATGTAGGGGAGTTGGCATAAACTAGATGTTAATAAGTTCCAGTTTCCTCTCTAAAATTGGAATTAACTGCCCATAATTCTAATTTCTAGATGTTAACCAGAGACTTAATTTGAAGTCTTAATCTTAATTTTATTCACTCTCACAGAGCAGTTTCTCCAATGGAACTAATTAAACTTCTGGCTTCCTTAGGAGTACACCTATTGAAACGTGCCTCTCTGACTAGATATTATATCATTTAGTCGCTTATCCCCCCTTCTGCTAGCTTCCCAACTAAACTTGAAGGGCTTTGACAGCAGAGACCATTCCAGTCACCTCTTTACTTCCCATGGTGCCCGGGACACTGCAGGTCCCTAGAAAACAACCCCTAAAAAGGAGAGTAGACGAGGAAAAGGAAGACCACATGCTTAAGGTTACAGAGAGAAAGAAACAGACTGAGGTCCTCTCTGAAAGCATTTGGATTAGCCTTTAAAGCCCCAGGTATACCAAATAAACACATCTGAGGCTTTCATTTAGGCCCCTGGGATGCCAGCGCTGTTAGAATTCCAGAAAACTAATTAACTAATTCCCACTGCCCCAGGTGTTACCTGAACTCACTTTGTTGTTTTCTGCTCCAAACAAAGCCAGAGGGGCCAGAGGAGAGCCCTTCCTATGGGCATCAAAGTACAAGATGTGCGCTTTGATTCCTTCTTCATGAACACACTGCTGCTCGGCTGCCCCGTGTCTGTTCTCTCTTCAGTTTACACTTAAGCCAAAATCAACTGCTCCCTCTTCTGCCCTCCCCCTGCCCCAGCACTTTGCTCATACTGCACCTTCACTGGGCTCTGGGTTTGTTCTCCCTGAGGCCACAGGGAGTGTATCAGTGTCTACACCTCCCCCAGGGACTGAGTTGCTAAATGCAGCAAGGAAGCTCACCCAATACCCCTCTTCCCCTTGTTCCCCTCAGAGCCCAGAACAGTTTCTTACAGGAGAGTGGATCTGAAAGGGAATGGCGTTGACTCTGCCGATGATCCCACGCTGCAGATCCTGCTCGATCACCACCCAGGCCCACCCCAGGCTCCAAGAGCAGATGCAGCTGGGGGCCTTCAGGGTCTCAGGGCTCAAGTACAGATAGCCAGGTCTGTCCCAAGCCACACATGGACAGCTTCTGGCCTGTTCTATGCCTGCCCTGTGAGAAGCAAAGAACCTTCCTCTTCCAGAATCATGATTTTGCCTCAAACAAAGGTAAATGCTTACATAATCTAAATTGGATCCTTGGCAGAAATATTTCATTACCACTTACAGCGAAGGGTGAAACTGAACTAGACGCAGTTCCTGCCCTGAAGAACCTCACAGAAACACAGGAAGTGCAGGTCAGCAGTGTAATGCAAAATAGAAGAGATGCAGGCAAGAAGGCCTGGAGGGAAACAGAGAAGGGAATGGAAAATTCTATCAGCTCAGTCTTGGCGGGCCTCATGGAAGGCTCAGTCGTCAAAGTTGAGTACAGTTTTGCTGTCTGAAAAGAAGGGGCGAAGGTATACAAGGCGTCGGCTTGACCCAAGGGTGAGACACCTATTGTGTGCCTGGGCAACACAGGTCCTTCCAGCATGAGGTGTATGCAGGGACAGGGGGTAGGAGGGCAATGAGGGGCCCGTTCAGCCTAAGCCCTGCTAAGGTGTTTGAAATTAACCATGTCAAGTCACCAAAGGAGTTAAGCAGGGCTGATGAGGCTGTGTTTGAGAGATTCCTACAGCTTCCTAAGGAAGGCGTCTAGGAGGATACTGCAATAGACCAAGACTCAAAGAGAACTAAAGACTGCAGCTGTGCAGGGTGAGCAGCACGAGGAGCCTAGCTGACTTCGGGCTTTAGAAAGAGTCGGAGGCAGTGGTGGTGTCACTGTCATGGAGAAGAGTAGGCATGGGGGTCTGAAGAGAGAGCTGCAAGGTCAGGATGCCAAGTGTTCTGATCCCCATGGCCTGCCCTCGCTTGCCGTCCACTCATTCACAGATGCCCACAGAGCCCGCCTGTGCACAAAGCCTCAAGCGGTGTGATTCCCTCTCCTCCAGAAGGATCCATGGCAGAGAAGGAAGGGTCATGGTCTGCAGTCAAGTCTACAAGAGCGAAACCCCAACCCTGGCTTCCTGCCCGGCCTCCCTTTCCCTTCCCTTTCTGCCTCGCTGCCTCCATTCTGAATCACATCCAAAACACACTATGTACCCTCCAACCTGGGGTTCCATCTCCTTCTGGGAGATGGCCTTCTCCTAGAAGCCCTGCCAACCTGGCCCTTCAGGGCCACTACCCTGGCCAGCCACAGGGACATGACCCCACCCGAATCTCACCAGAACACCCCAAATTCCAGAAACCACTGACCCAGGCTCCCTCCTCTTCCAACTTCCCTACAACCACATTCCAACTGGAAGAATTCCCCAGCCAACGCACAAGCATGGTGACTGACTTCTGCTGTGTCCAAAGTTTGAGAAAACAAGACTAGAAAAAAGCAACACTCAGGACTGCGCCCTCAGCCTGTCTCATTTTCAACAGCCAAGGAAGGATGGGGATGGGGTGAATGGGGTGCTCCAGTAATGTGGTAATGGTCAGCCCCCAATATATGACACGGCAATAAACGCATTGAGACCGCAGGATGGTCTCCTATAAAGTCTTTGCCGGTCCTCCTAGCAGGAAACAAGGCTACATTCTCATGTAGATTTCTCCGATTTTCCCTAGAGGAACTCATAAACTCCACAGGTGTTATTGAAGGGAGAAAAGCTGGGCTGAGAGGCGACTGGTGTCTAATCTGTTCGTCTCTCCAACTCAGACTGCCTGACCCACAGCCACAGCTCAGCCCTGAGCTGCTCTGACATCTGTGCACAGAATGTCAGAGAGTGTTTCTTTGGAGAACATCTTTAAGTGCTCTCAAATGGAACTACAAAGCCATCAGCTATGTCCCCTCCAATTGCAGTAAGAACTGAATGGAAGAGAAGGACCTTCAGAATAAAGCCAGGGAAGCAGAAACCACTGAAAACCTTCTCTCTAGAACCAACCAGGCAGGGCCCAAGAAGTGTTTGGAATCTCATTCATAAGAACACAAACTAATTATCTGCAACCCCTTTGGATATCATTTCAAACAGTAAAAATAAGGACACCCATTCATTCAGTGGACTTGCCTCAGTTTACTGCTCCCCTGCACCTTATTAGAGGCCAATGCTTTGCCATTATTCTGCTGAACACAGGCCAGAGCTGTCTTCGTAACAAGTCAACACAAACCTCTCCAACCCCCAAAAGCAGGTGCTCGCTTGCGAAGTCAAATAAACCGTACCTTACAAAAAGCTGGTCATTTCAGGCACTCCACAGACCAACCAGCCAAGAGCAGGCTAAGCCCAGCAGAGGTGGGAAGTGTGCAGGGGCTCCTGCCTCCCGGCCTGTGCCTTTGATCTGCGCCTGGGGATGGAGGAGGATGCGTGGGGCGTGTAATGCCCAGCTGTGCAGAGCCAGGCTCGGGTCTGCCTGACACCACGGCTCCCTGGCCCCTGCTCGGCAGGGAGAGGCAGCCAAGCCAGCCAGGGAAAAGGTTTCAGAGCTGGTATCTGCTCCCAGAGCTACAACAACAACCAAAAAAAAAAAAAAATCAGCAGTAGCCCTTCCAACTGGAGCTTCATCTGCCCAGTGCCTGCCGGGTCAGATGGCAAATGCCACCGTTTCATGTCTTCTTAGCCCTGAAGTGTTTTGCTGGGTCACAGTGCTCTCCACACAGGTACATACCAATCTGTCTCACCACCAGCAGTTAAACTGATTCTTTTTAAACTACATGGAAGTTTGTGTACTTGGAGTGGAGCCACGGTACGCTGTGCAGAGAACAAAGGGTCAGGAGAAGAACACAGGCTTTGCGGTGGAAGACAGTCAGCTGGCAGCCTGGCTTGCCTCCGAAGGATTACAGGTAGCGCGGACCTAAGGCACATAAGCAAGCACGTGTCCCTTCAAATACCTCTGCTGTGAATACCATGGAATACCCCAGCAACAAAAACTCCCTGGAGAGTCCCAGGATGCACATTCTTACACTTCTCTCATTCAAGCCATTTCTACCACTATAGAAATCTTCAAGAAAACAGTAGCTATTGGCTGGGCACAATGGTTCATACCTGTAATCCCAGCACTGTGGGAGGCCGAGGTGGGAGGACTGCTTGAGCCCAGGAGTGGGAAACCAGCCTGGGCAACATAATGAGACCACATCTCTACAAAAAATAACAATTAACTGGGTGTGGTGGTGCACACCTGAAGTACCGGCTACTTAGGAGGTTGAGGTGGGAGGATCGTTTGAGCCCAGGAGGCAGAGGCTGCAGTGAGCTGTGATCACACCACTGCACTCCAGCAAGGATGACAAAGTGAGACCCTGTGAGAAGAGGAGAGGAGGGGAGGGGAGGGGAGGAAGGGAGGAAGGGAGGGAAAAAAAAGAGAGGAAGGGGAAAAGGGAGGGATGGAGGGAGGAAGGGAGAGGAGGGAGGGAGGAAGGAAGGAAACAAGGAAGGAAGGAAGGAAGGAAAAGTGAGAGAGAGGGAGGGAGAAAGGGAAGGAGGGAGGAGGGAGGGAGGGAGGGAGGGAGGAAGGAAGGAAAGAAGGAAGGAAGGAAGGAAGGAAGGAAGGCAGGCAGGCAGGCAGGCAGGCAGGCAGGCAGGCAGGCAACACCAGCTCCTCTCCAGAGCTCTCTTTAACATCCCTGTTGCAATTGACTCTTACGAATCCAGGACTCCTGATCAAATCCTAATTCAAAAAGGAAAGAAAATAAATCACGAGATCCCACTCCAATTATGCAAATACCTTTAACTTTGCTTTTTCTCTTCTTGCTAGGATCACTAACTTCCTGCAGAAGTGACTTGAATGTGACCCAGGGGGTTCAAGATCATGTAACAAAGGCTAAAGAGGCGGATTACTCCTCTTGGTGCCCCAGTCAGCGAGGAGATTTCCCAGCTGTTCCTGGGCTCACTCCCCAAAAGCACCAGGCACTAACGGGTAGAACCTGTGTGGTGGGCTTGTTCGTTCCCAGGCTGGGCAATGCCTCCCGAAAAAGGGCGGTGGAGACCCCACCCATCCCTGCACCTGCATCACCAGGCAGGGGCAGCACCTGCTGGAGGTTCCGCCCGAGCGAGTATCTGCAGCTCTGAAGTATCCCCAGTGCCGGGGCTTTACTCGTCGGGGAGGCACACTGTACATGGTCTGTACGTAGAGTGCCCCATGCCTTCTGCTGCTCGGGGCACCATGTGTGACAGTGGGAAACTGGAAACTAACAAAATACCCAACAAGAAATGCATGCTTAACACAGCCTGCAATAAATGCATAAAAGCTATGTGCATGAAGAGTTTGTCAATGATGCAGACGTACTTAGGATATAACATTCAGCAAGATACATGTACTGTATAGAAAGATAGGTAGATCCTATGGATAATTTTAAATTCTTATATATGATATCATATATATTAAAATACATACAATATGTTAAAATCGTGTATATTATTTATTATCTTTTTAGAGAAGGGGAGAAAGAGTTTAAGCAGTAGAGTGTTTAAGATGATGGGCTCTGGACCCAGGTTTGGGTTTGAATCTTCACTTATTGGACATTAGACCTTGAGCAAGTTACTTAACCTTTATGTGCCTCAGTTTCCCTAACCAGAAAAATGGGAGAAAAGTACTTGCTTCTTAGAGTTGTGTGGATTTATTAATTACTATGTATAGGGTGCTTAGAATGGTACCTGGCACATATATAATATTAAACATGCCAGGATAATAGTCACAATTCTTATCAATACTAAGCTTGCAACCTGTGAATAAATAAATTAAATGCGTAAAACGGACTGAAAGAAAATGTCGGCCGGGCGCGGTGGCTCACGACTGTTATCCCAGGACTTTGGGAAGCCAAGGCAGGCAAATCACCTGTGGTCGGGAGTTCAATCCCAGCCTGGCCAACATGGTGAAACCCCATGGCTACTAAAAAATGCAAAACTTAGCCAGGCGTGGTGGCAGGTGCCTGTAATCTCAGTTACTCCGGAGGCTGAGACAGGAGAATTTCTTGAACCCAGGAGGAGGAGATTGCAGTGAGCCACAATCCCACCATTGCACTCCAGCCTGGGCGACAAGAGTGAAACTCCTTCTCAAAGAAAAATCAAAGAAAAGAAAATATCTACGGTGCTTGCCTCTAAGTGAAAGAATTCAAGGTTTTTAAAAACATGCTTCTTTCAACTGTGCTGTAAACTGCTAACTTTTAAACTTGATGTAACTTACTATTATGAGGAGAAAATTAGCAAAGTTTGCTTTCATTAGGTCTGAACTGCAATGACTTTGAACCAACTATGCTTTCCCATTACTGTCAAAAATAGGCTTTTGATGTGAAAACGGCAATGAAGTATCTAAAGAGGCCAGAGCTCACCTCCAGTGTTAACTCCATCTGCTGTGCGGCTCTCTTCTCAGTTTAAATCTGCAATTCTTTGCTTAATGCCAATACATCTTCTTGCCATAAATCTCTTTGTTCTATTCTATACATAATGCTCTTCTACCCCTGGCCAAATCCTCTCCACATTAAACATGACAATCATAGCCACAGTTAGGCATTTTTTGGGCATTTTTCTCTTTTTGGCCACAAAGGTTATAAGTGATTACTTTCAAAAAGCAGAAAAATCTCTACCTATCCAACAAAATGCTCTAGAAACCATATAACCACCATTAATAAATAAATATGGCTTGGCTTTTACTAAATGTTTCCCTGAGAGGTTTCCAGATCACTAGAGAACACAAAGCTTTACTGGGACAAACCATATGGGGTTGGCGCTGCTGGTGCTGCCTGGCTGCTGACTGCCTGGGGCACAAGCAGCACCTCCTCATCCTGCTACATCCTGTCACGCCTCCACTCTTTGCACATGCTGTGTTCCTCCTGCCTTGAAAGTCCTTACTCCTCATTCATGACACGAACTCCTACTCATCCCTCAAGACCCAGTTCAAGCATCTCTTCTATTGTGTGGTGGTCCTGGCCTCCCGAAACTGAGCTGGCCATTCTCTTTGTGTCCCCACCACTCCTGTGTAGGCTCCAGGCTTGTGGTAGTCTCCCAGGACCATGATTTTCTGTGTGCTTCCCTCTCTCCCCTGCTGCCTGGGATCCCCAGGAGAGCAGAGAACATGGAGATGTATGCTCTTGGCCAATCACAGTGCCTAGGAAACATAAGGTATGTGATAAGAGTCTATTTACAAGGTAGTGTTTGCATTTTACAGGGAAAAAAAGAAAAAAAAAAGAATTCAGGGCAGCAAGAAGAAAGAAGATGAACACTTCCGACATCCGTATCCAGGCAAAATGTAGACAGACCAGAGATTTAGTGGGCACAGTCAGGAAGTGGGGAAGAGAAAACAAATCACGTAAGTGGGGCGAATGCAACTTTTCCTATACTCGTGAAAACACAAGGACCCCAAGCCTTCCCATCTAGTTAGAGATTTTCCTCAGCCTCTCCCCTTGAATCACCGAATCCTAGACTATCAGACCTAGAAGTAACCAAAGAACTCAACGTATTTCAATCAACAAATACCTTATTTCTCTATTATTGATTATTATTGTTTAAGTGTCATCCTGTGTGCTAGGCACTGGAAACTCTTAGAGGAAAAGTCCTTTCCTTGTAAAAATACCGTTTAATGGAAACAGAAATTTAGATTATGGTATGAGAACTAACTTGTAATTCAACATGGTACCTGACCCTTCCTGAGATGACCTTCAAAAGATACTGAATTAAAAATAAATAAAGAAATAAATAAGTAAGTGGGGTGAGGTATTTTAAGCCACAGTGACCAAAAAAAAAAAAAAAATTGGAAAGGAGGCCATTAGCTAACGAGAGGTTCAGGTTTCATAAACTTCCAAAAGTCAGACTAGAGAGGGAACGTGGAGCTGACACAGGAGAAGGGTCAGGGGAACCAACTGGCCCTGAGGAAATCCAGAGACTCAGATACAGCAGACAACTGCTGGGAGGAGTGTGCGGCAGCACTGGGACCAGGGGTCTTCTGTGAAATCCTGTCTACAGAGCACGTAGTCCCTCCACCTCCCACCCCAGGGCCAGATGCCGATCTCCCAGGAGCCAGGTGTTCACCCCAGGCAAAAAGTACCGAAAGCTCTTCTGATAGAAATTGCATCAGCCAACAAGAACTAGAGCCACTAACACACCGTCTGGCATTCAGAGGCCTCCAGAATGCCAGCTGATTCTGTCCTGAGCACCCCAAAAGCAACACCTGCCAGGCACCAGCGCCACCTGTGGACACAACACTCGCAGTCAACCTTCTCCGCCCTATTCTTAAACACACAGGAAAATCCAAGGGTCACATGGCACTTAAGGAAGGAAACATGAAAACAACATCCAGGAGAAGAAACAGAAGACACCAAAGCGATCAGAGAAAAACCAGGGATATGTGAAGAAGAAACACACACCCCCCTCCAATTACTATCCTCAAGAAGATTGAAGGCCACACTCTATTTCCCAACCAACCCAATCACGGAGCGACTCAAAAATCACACAAGAGGAACCCTCACGGGTGAGCCTCCTGATCTGGCTTTACTGTTGAGGGACCCCTGGGTAAACTGAAGAGCTTTGCAGAAAGGCTGGGGGTATGAAAGCTGCATGCTCCCCACTTAAGCACACAGGGTCAGCAAGAGTTGCAGTGATGTTCCCATACACAGTCAGTTCAGCTGTAACGCTTGCTTTGAAACTGCAGATTTGTACAGACAGATTGATATATTACAGAACAATTTGAATACCTTATGAGTTTTGTGTGTGCCTGGTGACTTCCTCCGCAAGAAACACAAAAATAAGTTCAGAAAAATGGTGCCCAACTGAACCGAGCTGCTTGAGAATATACAAAAGGCACACACACACCAGCCTCAAGCACCTACCAGCTACCTCCAGTCACCACACGTGTTAAAAGCCATGTCCTTCCACACACGGTGTCAGAACTTTCCATAGGACTTCAGGTCTCTGTCCTTCCTCCATCTGGCAGGCCCTCAGGAGCTTCAACCCTTCCACTGAAAAAACTTCATTTCATTTACCTTTGGACTTCGAGGTAAAATCCCATCTCTACTGAAGTATTTATGGATCTCTTAACCATTTCGCATGTGTAAAACGGTGCCGCCCTTTTTATTAGGTTTTTATCTTTTTAAAAAATGTGTCATTGATGAAGTTTTTGAAAGCCGTTCCCCTAAGCCTGTATTCGTCATAAATCCTGTGGTTTTTATTGCCCAATCTTGCATGGTGCAATAATTTTTAGGAACACATGTATCATGTTATAGTAGAATTGATTATGTGTTTACATTTCTGCCTGCAAGCTACAAATTTTCAGGAGTTCCCCTAGGGGAGAACATGGCGGGAGAGCATGGTGTGCAGATTCTGGTTTAGAAAATATGGTCCACACAACTGAATTTCACACCAGTCACCCCTAGTTCATTATTTCTGGCTGCCCCAAAACGTTCATCACCTGCTTGGTTTTCTCCCTGCACTAAGCTAGAATCTCTTCCTGGGATAGGACCAATTGTTGGGTTTCGTTGGTAGAAAAGACATCTGTGTGTCATCCATTTTTTCCCTCCATCAAATACAAAATGAAATTCAAGCATATATAATGAAACTGTTGTTCCCGGCTTCTGTTGACAGAGTCTCAGGGATGCTGTGGAGCTGGGTGTGCCTGGGTCCAGTCCCCGCCCCCTCACCCTCCGGAGCTGTGTGACCTTGGACAGCCTCCCTCACTCCCTGAGCTCCAGTTTCCTCAGCCATAAACAGAGATAACAGTGCTGACTTCAAAGCTGGCTTTATGAGATTAAATGAGATAATGTAGTAGAGTATTCAGTACAGTGGCTGGCACTTCAGTGTTTTCCAATTTATCTTTTTGTTTTTCAAGATGAGTGATCTCTTTGCTGATCATAAACATATTCCTCCATCTGTCTTGTGTCGTTTGCCTACATTGAAATCCCATCCCAGTCCCTGTCTCTATTTGAATGTGAAGCTGAAAAACTGCAGAAATGAATCATTGGGATCTGTAAAACCCCTTAACTTGTGGCACCAAGTTTTTTGTCTCATGTTGATCAGTCTCTCTTCTTGCGTTTCTCTCCCATTAGTTTGGAGTTGCCATTCATTCCTTCCATTTATTCATTCACTCAACAAACACTGACGGGTGCCTGGTATCTACTGGCTACGTGAATGACGTAACTTCCCAGAGCCTCAGTTTTCTTGGCAAAATGAAGATAATAATACCTCTATCATAAGGTTGTTGGAAGGCTTTCCATGACACCAGGACCGTAAAGCACCTTTTACACCGTCTGCCATATGGCAGGTGCTCAACAAAGGATACCTTTGACCGGTATCATCACGATGACAATGAACAAGCCATATCCCTAACGGGGCTTAAACCTGGATAGCATAAACACTCTTTCCACTGCGCTAGTGTGGACAAGCACACACATCGCTGGGAAGATCTGCAAGCCTCCCTCCTCCCACAGACCCAAACATGCTGCTGCAAATGTTTCACTGGCCACAAAACAATGAGTCTGATTACGACTCACAACTGAAAAGGCACCAAGCTTGTTTAGGTATGATTCATCATTGTCTGTTGCGGCAATCAGAAGTATTTTGGTTGCTTCTAGGTCAGAATGACCCAGTTGCCACACTTTTTTTTTCACTGCTAAAGTTCGTAATGAACCTTTAAACAAAAACTAAAGGCGTAAGGAAAGATAACTACTTTGTGGCTTTTGCTCAAAGTGAGGACGTTATCAGCTCTGCCCTTCAGAAGCAAGCCCTGATGAAGGAAACCATTCACACTTGATTTTCTTTATTTTATTGGCCACAGTTGAACACAGGTATAATTTTCATGAACCTCCCTCGCTCCAAGACCAGAGCTCCTAGGAAGTTGTCTCTCCCATCTGTTTCCCGGCACCCACCAGAAATAAGTACCATGAGAGTGTTTACAGATGAAGTGCTCCTATACGCAGGTTGATTTTCAAGCAGTAAAAAGAGAGAATTAATCACCCGAATATATGATCTTTGCTAAACTCTTCAGGAATAAATGAACATTTCCCACTTTATTCTTGCTAATGTTGACTGCTCAGCAAAGATAATTTCAACATATTTAACATGGCATATTCAAATGATAGAAAGTATGAAATAATAGTAGAAAGCAGAGAAAAGTATATATAAAGAGAGAAAGTGGAATCATTCACATCCTTAACACCTAATCTAATTGTAATTTTCTTAAATGCATAGAAAAAAGACTGGGAGGAAATACACTAAAATGTTAACAGTGGGTATTTTAAAACAAGAATTAGGACAGGTGTGGTGGTTCACACAGTAATCCCAGCACTTTGGGAGGCCGAGGCGGGTGGATCACTTCAGGTCAGGAGATCAAGACCAGCCTGACCAACAGGGTGAAACCCTGTCTCTACAAAAAATACAAAAATTAGCTGGTCATCGTGGCAGGTGCCTATAATCTCAGCTACTTGGGAGGCTGAGGCAGGAGAATCACTTGAACCCGAGAGGCCAAGGTTGCAGTGAGCCAAGATGGTGCCACTGCAATCCAGCCTGGACGACAGAGCAAAACTCTATCTCAAAAAAAAAGTTAATTAAATTAAACTTTAAAAATAAAATAAAAACAATAATTATAGGCAAATGTTTTTCTTGTTTCTAATAGTCTGTATTTTCCAAATTTTTTACAAACGATCACATGCATGTGTTATAAACAGCTTTTTGGGGATAAATTATAATCATGAAATTCCAAGACTACAAGCTTGAGTCTCTCTGTAGGCTGCACAACGTGGAGCAGATGAAAGGACCCGAATGCTGGAGTCGCACCAACCTGGCTCTGCCAATCTCCAGCGGGCAAGTCACTTAACCTCTATACCATTAGTGGTCTGAACTAAACCAGCTCTTTGCCAGCCTAGGCTCTAGCTCAACATCTGCTTGTATGCTTCAGGCAACTACACTCCCACAGTAAACTGGGAACCTCCTAGGAGCTAAATAGAACCAAATATCCCCAGGCCTGGGTGACACTGACTGAGCTGACCTCCAGTACAGGGCCTGAGGCCACTCAGGAAGCAGCCAGGGCACCTGCCCACACCCTCTGAACAGGCCCGCCTACCTAGGGAACTCTTTCTCCCCGGCGCTAGGCTAGTTGTGGGGGAGGCTAATGGAGTTATGGACTGGGATGGGCGGCCTTGTACAAAGGGCTTCTCTGGCCAGAGAGAGCCGGGGTGGCTTCCGCTCCACAAACACCAAACTTCCCCACCCTTCCTGGCCAGCCTCAGATCCTATTTCCCCCAGGCAGCCTTCCCACATTGGCCCAACCCTCACTCTAACCCCTTTTTAAAAACTGTGTGTATTAAACTTAAGTAGATACAAAAGAATATTGGTATGTATGTTGCACAGACTCACCATATAATGAAAACCATGCACCACGGGCAGGTTCTGAACAAGCACCTCATCATCGTCTTGGAGGCCCCCTTCTCATCCTCCATCCCTGCCCCCCATAACTCACATCCTGAATTTTATGTTTATTTCCCTTGCTCTTCATGATTTTAACAACATGATTGATTTAATTGTAACTTAATTTTTTTTTTTTTTTTTTTTTTTTTTGAGACAGAGTCTTGCTCTGCCCTCAGGCTGGAGAGCAGTGGCACAATCTCGGCTCACTGCAACCTCCGCCTCCCGGGTTCCAGCGATTCCCCTGCCTCAGCCTCCCGGTAACTTAACTTTTAACCTAAATTTGAACATAGATTTTACTTTTTTTTTCTTTTTCCTGTTTGGCAAAGATCAACTTTAGTGTGCATAAGAATCACCTAGGGCCAGGGGCAGTGGCTCACGCCTGTAATCCCAATACTTTGGGAGGCCAAAGGAGGTGGATCACTCGACGCCAGGAGTTGGAGACCAGCCTGGGTAACATGGTGAAACCCCATCTCTACAAAAAGTACAAAAATTAGCCAGGTGTGGTGGCTCGTACCTGTGGTCCCAGCTACTAGGGAGGCTGAGGTGGGAAGATAGTTTGAGCCCAGTAGGTCGAGACTGTGGTGAGCCAAGATGGTGCCCCTGCCCTCCATCCAGCCTAGACAACACAGTGAGACTGTCTCAGAAGAAAAAAAAAAAATCACCTAGGGGTCTTATTAAAATGCAGATTCTATTTCCATACATCTGGGCTATAGCCCAGAAATTTAGCATTTCTGACAAGCCAATTTAACTTAATTTTCATTTAACTTTTAAACTAAGAAACACATTGTTTCATTTTACATTTAGTTTTGTTTTGTTTAGTTTTTACGTTTCTCAACTGTGTATGAATGGGCTCATGCTGTATGAATTTTCTCAGACTTGCTTTTCTGCCTCATACAACATTCCTGAAGTTCGTCTACAGTGTTGCCTGTACCTGTGAGCCATTCACATTCAAAGCTGTATAGTATTTTATGATATAAATATACCACTTTCTCTTTCCAACCTACACGTTATGTCTATTTGAGTTATTTCTAGCATTTGTGTGTCAGGAGGGTACACATATAACTGGTATCAATCAACATTACCATTTGTCTCCTGTTACACACACAGTCACAAAACTGCCAGGGAACTCCAGGGGGCTCACATTGTGGGCTACATCAATCGCTCCCCTAGAGTAAGAGGGTGGTACCCACTGACACCCCCATTATCAAGTAAGTAAGTGTTCTGGCTGTTCCACAACCTCATCCATGCTTGTCACTGTCAGACTTGGGAATTTTTGGCAGTCTGGTGGGTGTAAAAGGGTATCTCATTGTAGTTTTAATTTGCACTTCCCTTGTTACTAGTGAAGTTAAGCATCTCGTCATATGGGTATTAACTATCTGTTTCTCGTTTCTTTCCAATTCCTAAGCCAGCACCTCAGTTTATCTTACCAAACCAAAAGAAACTTATGTGGATAGTGATATCTGTGCTCTTAGTTAGTTTTCGTCCCTGCCCTACAGTATGTTCCAGTGTGTCTTTTTACTGCTTTACAGGTTCTTTTCTCTCATGGGGGTGGGAGTACTCTTCCATCTTTACAGGTTTAATACAGATTTGTCAGTTTCACTACCTTAACTATTCTTTAGATTATTCTTCCCATTATTTTCAAATGAGGCAGATTCTCTGAATCCTGGTGAATAGGAACTTTCAATGTGGGCAAAAAATATATATAAACCAGGAGAAAATAAAGTCTTCTATTTTTTGAAGATAGTAACTGCTGCAATGCAAATCTGCACTTCAAGTAAGCAAAGTCACATTTTAGTAATGTAGAGAACTGCCAAAGCCAGTTGAAAAAATTGCCAAGGGCTCATTCTTTATTCAACTTAATTAATGAATGACTTCTAAAAAATACTGTCTCATTATTCTTTTAGAATAAATAGCTATAGGTAGCAAAAAAAAAAAAGGTAAAATTTGACAAACATACATTATTTCACAAGAGTATTGGTATTAAGGAGTTTGCCCAGGAAATACAGACTTGGTACCACGCAATGCTTACAGACAAAGCATAACTAGATAAAGGACTTTCTACTCGGGAGGCTGAGACAGGAGGATTGCTTAAGCCTGGGAGTTCAAGGCTGCAGAGAACTATAATTGTGATTGCGAATAGCTACTGCACTCCAGCCTGGGCAACATAGCAAGATCAATCTCAAAAAAAAAAATAAAAAATTCTATAACCATAGATTTTACAACTCAAAGGGGACTCAAAACTCTCACCTAGTCTAACCCTCTGACTTATAAGAAGAAATTGTTATATCATTTTAAAGACAAGGAATAGAAGAACATTTGATCGGTGTAAATAATTCTGCGACTTTCAAGTAGGGTATCTGCACTGTATAAATTCTTGCCTTGTATGGAGAGATTTGAAAGATCTTTCTGCCACAGATGAGCTTTCACATAAATGTGGATTTGGAGTAAAGTGATAGAAAAGTCATCACCCTTCTGTTTCCCCAGTGACCCCAAGATTTTTGTGATCTATCCCTCAGACACAGTCACAAGTCTATGAATTCAGGGCCCTTTCCTGGTGTGAATATCTGGGACCAGGAAGGTCTGACATAATCCCTGGTGTACTGTTTTCCTCAGGATGTTTTGGGTTTGGTGGAATTTGATTTTACAACCTGAGAAAGGCTGATTCTGAGATCCTGTGTGTTTATTCTGCAGTTATTTGATTGTCAGTGCAGAAAGAAGATAAGCCTTCAAAATATTTAAAAGGAAAGGAAATTAAGGGACTTAGGGATATTGATAGGTCTTAAAGCAGTTTGAGGATCTGTATCAGCAAAACAACAAATGTGGCCGACTTTGTCAGAATGCTTTTGGGATTAGGGTCAAGTGTGGCACCCTCCCAGGCCTCCTGCACTTTTCCTTTGGAGCACCCATCACACCAGCTCTTCATGCTTTAGTGTCTGTCTTCCCATAGGACCCTGAACTACATGAAAGCTAAGACCACATCTGTTTTACTATAGAAACTCTGGAGCCTAGGCAGTGCCTGGCTGCCTCACTGAATAGCTCCTGGCTGAATGAATGAGTGCAGTCTTGCTATTTGGAGAAGCTGGCCTTCAGGAAAGACTGTCCAGGGGACAGGTTGTCCAGCTAGCTGATCCACCAGATGCCCAGGTCCCACTCTGGGACCAAGCTTCCCTGCAAAGCATTTTTACGCTGAGCAGCTCGGTCCCTCGTGAAGTTATCTTTCCAAAGTTGCACTGAAATGTTATTATCTTGGTTATTTTTTGAAACCATTACAGAAAACAGCCACATAGAATTGGCTTTGGCATTTCCTAACAAATTAAGTCTACTGTATCGTTTATATAAGGTCCCACAATCAAAGTTACTTTGAGAATTTAATGCCGTGAGAAAACGTCCTTTCCCTTGAAGAAGTGACATGCCTCTTTCTTTCCAATAATATGACTAGTAGCACTTATCACTTCCCCATTTTTTTGAGCACATGATAGCAATAGGTGCATTCAAAAAATAAGCAATGACTAATTTCAGGGAAAGCAAAAAACTTTCAGGACAAATAACTAATAGCAGTACACTACATGGCTCCGCTGTCAAAGTGTTTACATGACTATAGTGATGTATACATTGAATTGGGCTATCAAAATCATAAATAACTGTAGTGGAGGGATGGAGGGCAGGATGTGGATGTCTGCGTGGGGAGGATGAGGCATGTGTGAAAAAGAATAACATGCTTATCTTCCATATTAGGAAGTTTAAGAACATTACCTAAAATTCAAAATTCAAGAAGTAGAAAAATATGTTATTTAGAAATACCAAGATAATTACCAAAAGAATCAGTTAAAAGGATTGAAGCCGGGAGTGTTGGCTCATGCCTGTAATCCCAGCACTTTGGGAGGCTGAAGTGGGTGGATCATTTGAGGTTAGGAGTTTGAAACCAGCCTGACCAACATGGGGAAACTTCATCTCTACTAAAAAAATACAAAAATTGGCCATTCGTGGTGGCCAGCACCTATAATCCCAGCTACTCGAGAGGCTGAGGCAGGAGAATCACTTGAACTTGGGAGGCAGAGGTTGCAGTGAGCCGAGATGGCACCACTGCACTCCAGCCTGGGCGACAGGGTGAGACTCTGTCTCCAAAAAAAAAAAAAAAAAAAAAAAAGGATTAAAGGATTTAAAGTTTTTGCCCCCAGAGAACAAGACAAGACAAGGGAAGAAGGCATGAGTAGCTATAGAGAATAAGACCTCAATTAATACTGAATACATGTTATTTAATCTTCACTAAAATTCTTGTTTTACTAATGAGAAAACTGAGGCTTATAGATATTAAGTAACGAAGATCACACAGCTAGTAAGTAGTTAAGCTGAGATTTTAACACAGCTTTACTGAAATCCAAAGCTCATAATCTTTCTACTACGTTCTGCTCCTCTCTTATTCTCCTCTAAGAGAACTAGTGATATAAAGGAAGAAAGCTTAGAGCCAGAGTCTCATGAAGTGCCGTATCATGTAAAAAAGAAAGAAATGTGGCAAAGATGAGTGCAGAAGAGTGAAGGACAATGTTTAAGACCATTCATAAAACTAGGGCTCTATCCATAATTAACCCATGTGAACTTAAGCCCTCTATGGATTTTTCTTGCCCTAGAACAAGTTAAGCTGGCAGTGATAAAAGAAAGCCTTCAACAAAACCCTCCCAAATGTCTGATGCTTCTATGCCAAGCTGAAATATGCCTTAGAAGCACCACCCACAGATGACAGCAGAGTTACTCTCTGGGCAAAGTTAAACTCAGAAGGCACTTGACTCCACGCAGCCCGAAGCTTTACAACAAAGGATCCATCAGGACACCTCAGGGCATGGGGAAAGCAATGATGCTGAGAGTCCAGGCAGGAGGTGAGTTCGCAGCAGGATGGAGCCGGGGCCAGGAGAATCTAGGTGTGTCGTTCAGAACCAGGCATACGAAGTTCTGACTGCTGGAGGCCCCACCTCATGCTCCATCCTGCCAGGCCGGTCTGTCTCTGGTAGGGCAGTCCTGGCCTAGAGAGTGGTGTCTTACACCCTGCAGTTGGGTTGGTGCTTCCCTATCACCAAGAGTGGCAGAGTTTCTGTGTGAGAATAGCCTCCCATGTCTTGGCCAACTGAGGTCCAAGTCAATCCACAGAGTAGGTCATTCCAAAAGGAAACAGGCAAAAGGAAAGAGGAAAGAGAATATGACCTGAATGCTTTTTTTTTTTTTTTTTTTTTTTTTTTTTTTTGAGACGGAGTCTTCCTCTGTCACCCAGGCTGGAGTGCAGTGGTACCATTTCAGGTCACAGCAACCTCCACTTCCTAGGTTCAAGAGATCCTCCTGCCTCAGCCTCCCAAGTAGCTGGGGCTACAGGCACACACCCGGCTAATTTTTATATTTTTGGTAGAGACGGAGTTTCACCATGTTGGCCAGGCTGGTCTTGAACTCCTGACCTCAAGTGATCCACCTCCCTTGGCCTCCCGAAGTGCTGAGATTATAGGCGTGAGCCACTGTGCCCAGCCCGGATGCCATTTTAAAGGCTTCATTAAACATGTTTAAATTGATTGGCTCAAGTCAGTATGAGTTCAGGGAAGCACCTTACATATCAATAATCATATTTGGCTGTACCTAACACAGCCAACCACAATGGCTTAACCCAGTAGAGGTCTGTCCTTCCCATGGAACAGCAAGTCTGCAATGACTTCAAGATCAAAGCTCCTTCTGCCTTTTGGAAGGCAGCAAGTGTAGTCCGCATTCCAAACCAGAAGAGAGAAACATGAGGCATGAAAAGAACATGGCCGCTTTACCAGAAAAACGACAGTGTTTCTAGAAGACCCACCCATAGATGTCTGCTTACAAAACATTGGCCAGGACTTAGTTTTTTGGCCACCTCAGCTCCAAAAGACCCTAGGAAATCAAGTTTTTAGCCAGGTACTCTGCCATCCCTAACAAAATCAGGGTTCTGCTAGCCAGGAAGTGGGGGGATGGACAGGGTTGTCTGCCACAGGCCACAAACACTGCAGCATCCATGCAACCAGTGAAGAGAAGATGACTGATGTGTTTTGGAAAGCACAGTATGAAAAGTAACGAAAGAACAAAACAGAGCAAGGCCAAATATGTCCCAGACAATAAGGTCATGCTGACCTTTTGAGAAGAAGAGGATGTTCAGACAGGACGTGGTACTGCGAGGGAAACACAAAAATATCAAAGTGTTATTTTACAATCCTGCAGAGGTGGCTATTTCCACTAAGTATGGCACACAGATTTCCCTTAGAGGGTACTCTTGCCAGGATTTCACATGCCACTTCATTTCACCCTCAAACAGTCCTATGACTCTTGGCCCTGTCCTCAAGAGTCATGGACACTTCCCCTCCCTCTGTCATGCCACCCAATCTAATGGCCATCAATTAGTGATTGCACTGCAACCTGTTTAGCGTTACAACCTGTCTCCTGGGCCTGAACATGAGGAGCCCCAGCCCACCTCCTTCAGACCGTCGAACAAGCTCTTTCCTCTTCACCAAGCCTTATCAATAATGTCCAACTTGTCTTCTGCAACGAACACCTTCTACTGAGGGGAGGGAGAAAAAAGATGAATTTTATACTGAAGTGTTTAATAATTTCATTATGAGGAGTACAAATTTGCACTGGCAAATTTAAATACAATTTAAATTTGTGTGTGTGTGTGTACTCGCGTGTGTGCATTTCTTCAGACATGATAAACTGTGATCCCTTTCCTGTGAATAAAGAGACCTTGGGCTGAGCCTGAATGAGCCTGAGAAAAGATCTGTCCCAGTATGAATTCATGGGTACCATCCTCTCAGAAAGCAGTTCCATACTATGCCAGACACTTTGAACCAATCTAGAGAGGAGAGACGGTGGTAACTGATGGAGACCCCCAAATCATGAGCTGCACAGGCTACGAACACAGTAAGCCGGGGGCAGAGAAGCTAAAGCCTCCCGCAGCCTGTCCATGGTCACCTGGAAAAGGAAACAGGAAGGGGACTGATGAGAAAGACTGAAAACCAGGGTTGTTTGCAGGTCCTCCCGTCTTTTTGGTTTTCCTTTGAATCACAACATTAAGACTTCTGCTCGGCACACCAGACATCTATCCGAAATATAGCTTAGAACTCAAGGACAGTTAAGAGCTCTGCAGATCTCTGTGCCGAGGCCAGGATGCCCATTTACTGCATCCAAGGAAAGACACACATTACGGAAGCCATACCAATCGACAGAGTTTTGTGGACCATCTACCGTGGCGTCCCAAGACCAACAGCAATTAGCTTCCAAAATAAAAGTGACATTAAAACATAGAATTCACTGAACACGATTTTTTTAACTGTTATTTTAGGTTTAGGGCACGTGCGCAGGCTTGTTACAAACTCACGCCACGGGGGTTTCTGCAGACTGTTTCATCACGCAGGTACAAAGACTAGTACCCAATAGTTATTTTTTCTGATCCTCCCCCTCCTCCCACTCTCCACCCTCAAGTAGGCCCCAGTGTCTGTTGTTCCTCTCTGTGTGTCCACTGGTTCTCATCATTTAGCTCCCATTTATAAGTGAGAACATTGCAGTGTTTGGTTTTCTGTTCCTGTGTTAGTTTGCGAAGGATAATGGCCTCCAGGTCTATCCATGTTCCTGCAAAAGACATGATCTCATTCTTTTTTATGGCTGCATAGTATTCCATGGTGTAGCTGTACCACACTGTCTTTATCCAGTCTACCATTGATGGGCATCTAGGTTGATTCCATATCTTTGCTATTGCGAATAGTGCTGCAAGAAGATCTTTTTCTAACTGGAAGATGTCAAACAAGGTGCACAGGATGGATGACAGGCACTTTGGGAATCCTGGTGAGATGTGCTGAAAACAACAAAACCTTCGTTTCAAGCCTGCATAGGCAAAGGGGATCTATATAACACACATCACATGACACAGCTATCCCCGAGTCTACACAGCTAAGAAGCTCCCCAGCGGGAGCCTCCCCAGGTCTCTCTGCTTGCTTCATTCTTTGCCCCATCAGAAGTGCTGTTTTATCAGGCAGAGGGGATGTGCCTATGGACTTGAACTCCCTAACGCAGGACTCGAAGCCCACCTGTCACGGGTGTAAGAACCACACGTTCAATGGCTGTCTTCTTCAAAGCCAAAAGCCCCAGGAGGGCAGGGACCATGATTTTTAGGTTCCTGCAGTGAGTCCTGCACCAATGTGCAGGGTCCAGCACAAAAACCAGTATTCAGGCGACAGCTGTGACAGAGCCAGCGGAGTTCAACTTCCTAAGCCTCTTTCAAATATAGAGGCTTAAAAAGCGTTAGCTGCAAAAAGATTCTACTTTAACCCATTTATGCTGGAGGTTACAATTTTTTGAATTGCAGACGTGTGTGAAAAATCAGACCTTGGTGATGACCTTGAGCAGTAGGATGTAAATAATTCCTACATACTTAGGGTTCCAATAATGGAACACTAGGCATAAGTGGGTTTAATTGTTTTCCTGGGACTCATTCATACTTAGAATTAATGTTAAGACCTAAAAAAAACCACTTGAAAATCTTATAATGCAGATAACACGTGCAAATGTGCAGAACCCTGGAACTTGGGAGTTGTGCAGAATGCCTGACAAAGCCGGACAGATAGACAGACGCCCCTGGGGGATGATCTGCGCTCCTCTTCCTCTCCCAGGCACAAAGCAGAGACTTCCTGCAGACAATTCTGTATTTTGAGTTTAAAGAGCCGAGATTAACTACACCAGAGGGAGAAAAGCAGAGACATAATGTGTAGACCACAGATCACTGCAGGACACGTGTGGGAATAGGGCCTGGTACAATGGAGTGCATCGTACAAAGATAAAGAGCATCAGTGCCACCCACTAAAGTCTTCTGTGGCAATAACTTCAGTGTGGTGAAAACTAGCTCGGAGTATTTCTAAATACGGCATAAAGTAGCAAACAAGAAGTGGTTCACGTTATTAGCATTTTGCAAGATGTTCAACTAGATTTATTTACATGTTAAAATTTATTTTGAATCGGAATGAGTTCTTTGATGACAAAGGAGAGACTCGATAGCTGATTTTTTGAGCCTCATATTTGACAGAGAACTCTCACAGGGTTAAGGAGCACAAGATGAGTGGAAGTGAAATAGGTGAGTTTACAGCAAGGGAGCTTTCCAAATCAAGGGAAGTTGCAAAGTTAAAAAACAATTCATCTACGTGGGACACACATTTTTTAATCCTTTAAAATTTTTAGAAATTCACATATGCCAATTTTTTAATGTCATTAATATCAATCACTTCTGCTCTGTTCTGTTTTTGAACTCCTTGAATATCAATCACTTCTGATCTAAGAAAAGAGACTAGGCCAGGAACAATGGTTCATGCCTGTACTCTCGGCACTTTAGGAGACCAAGGTAGGCCGATGGCTTGAGCCCAGGAGTTCAAGACCAGCCTAGGCAACATGGTGACACCCCATCTCTACTAAAAATACAAAAATTAGCTTGGTGTGGTGGCACATGCCCGTGGTCGCAGCTACTCAGGAGGCTGAGGCGGGAGGCATCACCTGAGCCCAGGGAGGTCGAGCCTGCAGTGAACTGTGGTCGTGCCACAGCACTCCAGCCTAGGCAACAGAGTGAGACCCTGACTCAAAAAAAAGAAGCAGAAGAGAAAAGACCAGCATAAATTCATCCCTCGCTGGGTGAGCGCTGAGACACCTATACATGCCTAGCTCAGGTCCTGACAGACCATGGAGCCCATGCAGCAGAGGGCATAAGAATTCCAGTACTGCCCACAGTGGGATCCCAGATGCCCCCTGCTAACTGTGTGACCTTGAAAACATTACTTAATCCCTCTGCACCTCAGCTGCCTCATCTGTAAGAGGAGGAGAATGGTAGTACCTACCTATGGCAAGCAGGATATTGGCTCCCCAAACACAGCCACACCCTAAGGCCCAGAACCTGTGAATATGTGACCTTATATAAGTGGGAAATGGCACTTTGCAGATGTGATTCAGGTTCCAGACTTTGAGATGTGGAGATAATGCTGGACAATCTGGGGGGTACAATCTAAACACATGAGTCTTTAAAAAGAAAGAGACTTTGCCATCTGTAATCAGGGATAATACAAGAAGAAGGAGGAAAAAGAAAGAGGAGAGGGAGGGTGGAGAAGGAATTCAAAGCCTGAGAGACACTTGACCAACCCTGTTGGCTTTGAAGAAAAAAGAAAGGAAGCTCCAGCCAAGAAACGTGAGTGGCCTCTAGAAGCTAGAATGGCCAACAGCTGATAGTCCTTCCCTACAGGGATCTGAATTATGCCAACAACCCAAATAAGCAAGGAAACAGATTTCTCCTGGAGCCACGGGAAAGGAATGCCGCCTTGCTGACACTTGAATCTAGCCCAGTGACACCAAAACCCATCTTCTAGCTTCCAGAACTGGAAGATAGATAATAAATGTGTGCTGTTGTAAGCCAATAGATCTATGATAATTTGTTACAGCAGCAATAGGAAGCTAATACTCTATCTCAAAGGGTTGCTGTAAAGATGAAATGAGTTTAATCTATAAAAAGAGCTTAAAACAAGGCTGGGTATTATGGTAAGTACTTAATTAATCATTTAACTTTTTTGGTGGCAAGGGGACAGGTCTCACTCTGTCTCCCAAGTTGGGGTGCCATGGTACAATCATGACTCACTGCAGCCTCAACCTCCTGGGCTCAAGTGATCCTCCCATCTCAGCCTCTTGAGTAGCTGGGACCACAAACCCGAGGCACCATGTCTGGCTAATTTTTGTATTTTCCATACAGATGGGGTTTTGCCATGTTGCCCAGGCTACTCCTGAACTTCTGAGCTCAAGCAATCCACCCCCATTCAGCCTCCCAAAGTGCTGGGATTACAGACGTGAGCCAATGCGCCTGGCCTCATCTAATTTTTTAATGGTGAACAAGATAAGTACACTTCGTGTTCTCACAGCACTTTCATCTTGAGGGTGAGAGGTTAAATAATTAAACAAGTAATCAGGCCAGCCACAGTGGTTCACTTCTGTAATCACAGCACTTTGGGAGGCCAAGGCAGGTAGATCACCTGAGGTCAAGAGGTCGAGATCAGCCTGGCAACATGGTGAAACCCCCTCTCTACTAAAAAACACAAAAATTAGCCAAGCATAATGGCAGGTGCCTGTAATCCAAGCTACTCAGCAGACTGAGAGAGGAGACTCTCATGGACCCAGGAGGCAGAGGTTGCAGTGAGCCGAGATTGTGCCTTTGCACTCCAGCCTGGGCAACAAGAGCAAAACTCCATCTCAAAAAAAAAAAAGAAAAAAAAACCAAGAAATCAAAAGATGTGAAAAGGCTAAAACCAGGAAATTACAGGACAATCAGAGAACACCTGGGTGACTTACTAACTTCACAGAGACCTAATAAAGACCCTCAAAGATGGTCATTTCCTATGTTCAAAATGCCAGCCTTTAATAATCCAACAAGCAGTAATATCCAGATAGCCCTTATTACCAACAATATAGGTAACTATGTCTATCTAAATTGTATTAAACTACTAGTCTGATTAAAAGAGAAAGTAATTGGTATCTTTCTATCAAACCAATTTTTGGAAGATATCTGTCAAGAAAAAGATAAGACTTTCGAGGGGATTTTTTCTTTTCTATTTTATTTTATTTTATTTTATTTTATTTTGTTTTATTTTTGAGATGGAGTCTTGCTCTGTCGCCCAGGCTGGAGTGCAGTGGCATGATCTCCACTCACTGCAAGCTCCGCCTCCTGGGTTCACGCCATTCTCCTGCCTCAGCTTTCCAAGTAGCTGGGACTATAGGCACCTGCCTCCATGCCCGGCTAATTTTTTGTATTTTTAGTAGAGATGGGGTTTTACCGTATGTTAGCCAAGATGGTCTCGATCTCCTGACCTCATGATCCACCCGCCTCGGCCTCCCAAAGTGCTGGGATTACAGGCATGAGCCATTGCGCCCGGCATGATTTTTTCATTTAAAATGTCACATGCTTATATTTTATGCATATGCACTTTTTTTTTTTTTTTTTTTGCATTTCATTTTACTGCCCTATCTACTGCTCAATAGACCTGGAGAACTTGCCCAAGTTCTATTCAAATTGACACCAAAATACCATCAGAATCTAATGTAAATTATTTTAGCAGGTTTGAGCCTTGATTAAAGGACATGCTGCAAATGCATCTGGAGGCCAGGACTGGATGGGTCTGTCTGCATTAACTAGGGCCATGCCATAGACCCCCACCTGCACCCCATCCCCTGCCCACCCCCTGCCCACTGCAGCAGCAGCAGTCCTGTGCACAGATAAAGCCGCATCTCGTTCGACGCCCTGACCCTAGGTTTCTGGAGCTCAAAACTCAGCGTCTGAGATACAACGACAAGCTCCAGAGAGAAGAATAGCAACCTTTTCCTACTGAAAAGAAAGGAAAACACAGTCACCTTACCCAAACAGCCCAAAATACCTTTAAATGAGCATGACTACTTTCACCTATACACTAATTTTTTTAATGTGTTCATCTTCAACTTTCAATGATTGCAAAGTCATAAATTCCACCCAAATGGATCTCCATGCTCCTCCTGACCTTGACATCAGACAACTGGAAGGAGGCCTCAGTTTTCTCAGCAGGTTGTCCACTCCATTGCAGACCATAAAAGAAAACTATTGCCTAAAAATGAGCATGCATATTCCATTTTGTTAGTTATTGCATCCTTTATTCCTTTGCTCTTTAAGAAATAGCACTAAGTTACCTCTCTAGCAAAATGCCCACAGTCAAGAGGAAACAAAAAGCTAACCCACTCCTTGGAAAACTCTCTGGGTATTGTGAAGCTACCAGTATCTTACAATTGCTGCTAAAGATGCTTCACTACTAGTTGTTAAATGTAACAACCAAGAATTACATTAGCACAAAATCACTCTGGCTCCCACACCTCATAGCCAAGACCCTGTTCCCACAGCTAACATCAATCCACCTTCAGACCAAGCCCCTTCCTCTTTTTTTTTTTTTTCAAGTCTACAGCACCGGGTCTCCCAGGCAGTCTCCCATCCAAGTACTGATCAAGCCAACCCTGCTTAGCTTCTGAGACCAGATACATTCAGAGTGGTCCGGCCATAGACCCCTCTCTCTTTGTAAGGAAAAGCACCTGAGCTGTCTGGGAGGGAGGTGGTCACAAAAGGCAGTCCAAAAATCAGGCGCCTGGGTTTGAGCAGAGGTAGCCAAATGGTACAAGGCAGGAGCAGCACCTTCAGGCAGCGACTGCGCAACACCGCCTCGGACAGGCACACAGGATGGTGCTGCTGAAAGGCAAAGGGCAGGGAGGCCAAAGGCAGCAAGGAAGAGGGCCAGCCTGGCCCTGGAGGGGTCCACAGGACACGACCCCAGCCTATACCCAAAATCTCACTCATCCAAGTGACCCTAGGGCCACTGCTCACACCAGGGAACCTTCCAGACACAGCGGCAGAGAGAGCCACTGGAATAACAAGCAGTAGTCACATCATCCATGTCCCATATTAAGGAGCTTGGACTGGATCCTAATCCTCTGCTCTGTTCCCAGAAGGGCTTCCCCAAAGCAATGCTCCCAGCCTCACAGCCCTCGCCACCCCACTGCCCATGGAAGAGAAAGGTCTGTCTCAGCAGGAGATGGAAGCCGCTCCTCTTTCCTCCTCTAGGTAGAATGAATCCAGTGAGAGCCTGTTAGCACAGAGACTTTGTCTCTCTTCCTTGCTGGTGTGCGGCAGTTTCCTAGGTAACTTCAGTGCAGATCTTTCCCTTAGATGGACGGCCTCAAGGTCCATCCTGAAGGGAGGGAGTCAGGAGTTGGGGCGGGGAGCTTGGGCATTTGGCCCTCACGCCTCAACCGCATGGGCCCACAGCCTTAGTAACAAAGGTGAGATTCTGATCTCCATCCGCCTGACTCCTATGTCAATTATAGCTGGGACTTGGGACAGGGAAGGGGAGAGTCACTTATTAGCTCCCGAGGCCAAACGGAAACACTGCAGGGTTTGAAGACCCTGGGTGATGTGACCAGACATGTTCTAGAAGACATTCAAGGATGCACTGGTGGGAATCTGGTCTGCTTGGAGACCTGGGAGAAGCCAGTTATGACAGTCCAGCTGAGGATGGCACCAGAACAATCAGGGCAAGATAGAAGAGAATAGATTGTCCCCAAACACACACACACACACACACACACACACACACCCCACAGGAAAATCTACAGCACTAGGTAATTACCTGGTTGTGGGGGCAATGAAAGATTCCCAAGTCTCGGTAGATGGCGTCAAAGAGTTGAGGAGAAACTGGACTAAGGAGAAAAAGCTGGGTTCATTTTGGACGTGGTGCTCTGGGAGGACCCCCAGCAAGCAGGGTGATGTCCAAGTCTAAAGATGGGGTGTGAAATAGACAGCACTTGTTCCTATGGTTCACATGACATCCACCATGTCCCGCCACAGAGGCCATCTACCTATTTTCACTTTCAATGCCCAGATTCCGGATTTGCCAAGCCAGTTTGAAAATAAACCACTGAGCTCTAATGAGCTTTTCTCTGGTTGTGTTTCTGCGGCATGCCCGAAGTGCTGCCTTGCCTGGCTAAATCTGCCTCCCTAAGGAGCTCCACACGGGCCTCCAAGCACAAAGCCTGGAGTGGTTGAAAGAATTTACTCTGCCCCTAGGAGTCTGAAGTGTTTCACAAAACCCTACTAGGCTGAATTAAGAAGAATGCCAGAGGATTTTAGCCTTTGCTCTCAGAGAAATACGCTGTCACCTCCTGTTCCCGGAGGAGGGACTGATGAAGGATCACTCTGGCCTGAGAACATCTGCTCTGCCCTTTTAGGCAGCATCCCTCCTGGGAGACACAGGAGGGGACGGGGTTGTGGCCACCTTGAAGCCACCAGGTCAGTGCCCCTGCCCTCCCCCTGCACTCGGGCTCCCAGGGAGAGCCTCACATCTCACAGGGCTTCCAGCAGAGGAAGCAGCCAGATGGTGCCAGAGAAAACCTCGGAGAGGCAGAAACACAGTGGAAAAAGACAGAGTGGGAGGTTGCCTCACTCACATCTACACTATTTAAGACTTCTAAAAAACACAACAATAACAACCTAATTTCTTCTTGGAGAGTCTCAGGCTTGCAGATAATGACATCTTCATTCATTCATTCTTTCCTACTTAGCACATTTTCCTCTCACTACCCCTAGACTCTGCTCTTTGAGTGCATCATCTGTATCCAATTCAATCTCTGTTCCCTCTGCACTGGCCATAATACCTGGTATGTTGTACTGTTTGGAGAACACCTACTGAAAGACTGAATGAGTGAGTGGGTGTGTGCATGAATGGATGGATGGATGGATGGATGGATGGATGGGAGGATGGATACCTGGATGGATGGATGGATGGATGGATGGATGGATGGATGGATGGTGGAGGAAGAGATGGGAAGATGGATACATGAGTGGATGGATGGACGGATGGATGGGTGGGTGGGTGGATGGATGGACAGATGGACAGATGGACGGACAGATGGACGGATGGATGGATGGACAGATGGATGGAAGGATGGATGGATGGATGGATGGATGGACGGACAGATGGATGGATGGATGGATGGATGGATGGATGGATGGATGGATGGACGGATGGTAGAGGAAGAGATGGGAAGATGGATACATGCATGGATGGATGGATTCGACTAATAGCTTTTAAGTGCCCACTCTGTGCCAAGCACAGCGCTAAGCACTGGGCATACAGAGATGGCAGAGGGACTCACAACCTAGTAGGGGGAAATGCCATATTCCTAAGCTAATACATGATAAATGTTATAACAAGGAGGAGAGAGCAATGGACTGAGCACAGAGGGGTTGTGCAGATTGAGCCCCAAAAGAAGCAAAGGATCTCTTGGCACCTGGTTCAGAATGTGCCTTCCCAAACCTGCAGTGGCATTCCTTTGACCCAACTGAAACCTCCAAAGTTCATTCCAGTTCTTTCCCTCTAAAGAGCCCTCTGTAATCAACACCCCTCCCCTTTGGCTTGACAAACATTGCTGAGGGTCAAGCCCCTCCCCAAGACAGCAGTTACATAGTACATACATCTGAGGACACAATGCTGACATCTGATTGTGGAAACGTGGTGTGGCATGGTAGTGGATGCTGGCAAAGGGGTGTAGTGGGAATGGTGTAGGATTCAGAGTCAGAGTCTCCAACTGGTGAATCCCAAGTTCATCAATGCAATAGCAAACTTGGGAACGTAACTGATTTTCTCTGACTCTCGCTTTTTCCATATTTATGTGGGTAACATGGTAATACATACAGAGTAGTGTTGTTTAAAAGACTGAATGAGAACTCTATGTAAATAAGCCAGCACCATATCTGGTACACACACATTTGGCCCTCAATATTAATCGCCTATTTCCTGCTTCCTGGGATTTGGAGACACCATTTCTTTTCCATTACCTTTTGTCATGTAGATTCAATTCTATCCCATCTGGTCCAGTCTCCCAATCAAAAATATTCCTCCCTCCACCCATCCCCACCCTCTCCGCAGTGATCCAGCTCCTATGCTGTTGGAGCGAGTAGGAGATTAATCTTCATCCTCTCCTATTAGGATGTGAGCTCCTAAGGGCAGAGGCCAGGACCTATGCAGCTCTATAACCCCGAAGCCTAGCTCAGTACCTGCCACAGATAACTACTCAGAAATTATTGGCTGAAGAAACACAAGTTATGCTGGTGATGCCAGTATTACTACAGCCCGTGTGAGTGCATCCTACCAAGCCAGGATGTCCAGCCAATATGTCAATATCGGTACCAAGAAGGACCAGGCCTGGAAGAGCACTTCATACACCCTGGGGACTAAATAAATGTGAGTTATTACAAGGAAGTCACTGTTCTTTTTTTTTTTAAAGCAAGACTGAAAACCATCAATTAACTAGAATGATCAGGAAATTGGGTGTTGCTGCTGATTTAAGTTTCTGGCAAGTCAAAATAAATCTCCAAGCCAGGACTATAGAATTTCAGAAAAGGGAGAAAACTCTACCAGCTAAGGAGATCAGGGAAGGCTTCCTGAAAGAAGTAGGCCTTGAAGGATGACTAAGTGGTTCCCTATAAACCCCATACTGGGCTAGACTAAGAGAATCTAATTTGTGGCAAGGATCTTGAGGGTTGCTCTTGGACAAAGTAATTACCATGACCCTGAGCTGCTTTGAACTTCCTTCCCTGAGATGCCCATCCTTTGATTCTGGGATTGAAATCCATGAGGGTGACATACAGGTCCTTACTGTTCCCACACAAGGACAAAGGAGAGACGCCCACTTACCTCTGTCAGGGATATGAGCTGCGAGTGCCTCACAGACCTCCAGGACAGCTGAAAAATGTCCTTATGTGGGAAAATAAAGAGGAAAGACAGATTTGATTCATCCTCGGGGCATTCTAGAACCATAGCCAGCCTGCTTACACAGTCGTCATTATGAATACAAATAGGAAAACAATCAGACCCAATTAAGTCCATTTTTCTTAAGCTTTGCACTTCAGCTCCAGAAGAGAGTAGTTTCATCTTTATCAAAATCTCCATTCCCAGGCGGACGGTGTGTTGAAAGAATCCATAACTCTTTCTCTTCAGCCCACAGGTTCCTTCACCCTCACTGCCCCAGCAACTGAAGGAAGGTCACTTTGACCTGATTATCTTTGTCTATAAGTCTTAAGCCATATTCGCCTAAACAAAACATGAAATTACTTAAGCTGCGTAAAATGCCTCCTAAGTCTCATTCTTTTCTCAGGATTCTTCAGATCCCACGAGGGTCACTGAAAACATGCCATGTGTTGGGCACAGTGAGCCTTTCAACAGCTGTGTAAGATAAGAGGTCTTATCCCCTTCGTCACACAGGGAAAGTGAGGCTTGATTTGAGCAACCAGCTCCTGTACTAGCTGGCAGGGTGTGGGGCACACAGCCCAACCCAGGGACCCACGCCAAGCTCACTGCACCTTCCACCAAAACAGAGTAATCTTCAACAGTCCTTGGTCTAAACACACACTAGTCATTTTTTCTAAAGCTTTAGGAAACACACACGTTTCCCCTTGCTTCAATGTTGCCAGGAAAATCCTTGCAGAAATCATACTCATCGCATTTATTACTAAATACCCAGGGCATAGCACATAGTAAGCACTCAATAAATATTTGTTAAGTGAATTTTTACTTAATAGGAAAGTACTTAGCTCCTTTTTTCTAAATTTTCTACTTCAGCCCCATAAGAATTATAATTTCTCTCTTCGGGTTTTACTAAGTTAAATGATGATTCCCAAGACACAAATTCCTCCCAATGAGATAGCGGTCAACTTTTTAAAATGAAAAGAATTTGAAGACAGCTTTGCTGGAGGTGATGGTGGCACAACATTGTGAATGTACTAAACACCACTAAATTGTTCACTTTAAAATGGTTAATTTTATGTTATGTGAATTTCATGTCAATTATTTTAATGTATTTCCAGCACTGTTCCCGAATATAACTCCATTGCCAGTGCCCTGGGAATTCCACTCACTACAGGCTAGAAATAGCTGAGTAACAGAAAGCAATGAGACTGGACCAAGATTTTTTCAGGAACACAGACAGCAAAGTAACAGTCAGGGAGAAAGGGGTGGTGGGCAGTAATCACAGTCACACCCATCAAGGTCTCCTCCACCGACCAGCGCTGGGCCAGGCATCCGAGGTGTGTCATCTCACTGAATCCCCACATGAACTCTAGAGGCAGGACCCCTGTTCTCCCCAGTTCACAGTGAGACTAGGTGTCTAAAATACACAGCAAACATGCTGAGTGTTTGCTTTGGGCTATATGAAAGCCCACTGTGCAGTATAGAGGAACCCCATTCTCCTAAGCTCAGGGTCTCGGCAGTAGGCAGGTTCCTGGATGAGGATGAGAAGCAGTGAGACCTGAATGCTGCTCTCCTGTGCAGACGCCCTCCTCTCACCGGGTCACCTTCAGAAGGCATGCTGCTTCCTCATCTGGAGACATCCAAGTTCTCCAAAATGGAGTTCCTGTTACCTTCTCCACCCACCCCTAATATGCTATGGCTCCAGCCAGCCTTTCCCTGAACTCACACTCCCATCTTGTCTCCGTGCCCAAAGTTTACCCCCGCTAGAATGCCATCCCCTGCTCTGTTCTTACTCCCCATTCACTCTGAGGGATGTAGAGCCAAAAACTGTCTTCCTAGTTCTGCTTTGCTGGCTATGCAATCTGGGGAAAAATGTAACTTCTCTGAGCCTCAGCTCTCCAGCCATAAAATGGGGGTGATTGTGTAGCACCCAAAAAACTATGACCCCTAGAAAAATGCTTCACTGGATGATGGACAGTGTGATCTTTTCATCCGAGCCTGGCTACCCATGGCCATTCACCAGGAAAAAGCTTCGTTCTCGTAAAGACCGCTGGGAGGAAGTGAGCCTGACACCCCATGCCTGCCCTCACCACTGGCCCTGCAGAGGCCAATGTGAAGAGTTCACGCTGGCCAAAGCTGGGCAATTTGAGCACCAAAACAAATAAATACTTTGCCAGATTAGGCACACTGACTGTGTTTTTAAATATCCATACGTTCATAATCGGCCAGGCATGGTGGCTCATGCCTGTAATCCCAGCACTCTGGGAGGCAGAGGCAGAGATGGGCAGATCACCTGAGGTCAGGAGTTCGAGACCAGCCTGCCCAACATGGCAAAACCCTGTCTCTACCAAAAATACAAAAAATAGCTGGGTGTGATGACAGGTGCCTGTGATCCCAACTACTCGGGAGGCTGAGGCAGAATTGCTTGAACCCAGGAGGCAGAGGTTGCAGTGAGCCACAATAGCACCACTGCACTGCAGCCTGGGTGACAAGAGTAAGACTCCATCTCAAAAAAAAAAAAAAAAATCCGTATGTCCATAATAATATTGAAAAAAGAAAAAGAAACTAACACTGGGTCAGCTTTGGAGGATGCTAGGAAATGAACTCATATCCTGAAAACTGGTAGATAGAGGAAAAGAACCAAGCCTTCCTCCTGCCTTTCCTGTGTGAGCAGTATTTTCAAGTAACCAAACCATTGATGAGGACAATTTCTTTATAATAGAATTCCAGCGAGTATATGAAGAAGGAATTATAAATTAGGGTACCATCATTTTACAACTCCTAACGAAATCACGGATCTTAGCAGTGACTGGCAATTGGGGCTAAATCCGATGATGAAAGATTGAAGGGGGAATTTTAAGATGGATAGATCAGGCTGATGGTTACTGAAACTACTAACATTACACAGAGAGAAAAGCGGATTGCATCCTGCCATGGTGCAATATGAGGTACACACCATCACTCTGGCATCTTCTCACCAGATATTAAATCTGAATCTGATCCAGTCCCTACATCAAACTACTGATTTACTGAATATACAGGGACAAAGATACACATTAAACAACAGCTGAGGGATGCGATCAGCAAAGTCCAGTAAGTAGGGAATTCCAAGGGACCAGTGACCACGTGTTTTCAACAAATAAATGGCAAGAAAAAAAACTGTTATAAATCAAAAGAAACCTAACAGGCATCTCAATAAAAAGCAATGCATGGACATGTTATTGGATCCTGATTCTAGCAAACAGACCAACTGCAAAAACATGTTAATGAAATAAGGGGAAATTGAATTGTCTTAGCCCATTGGAGCTGCTCTCACAAAGTATCTTAGATCAGCTAATTTATGAACAACAGAAATTCATTTCTCACGTTCTGGAGGCTGGGAAGTCCAAGGCTATGGCACCAGCAGACTCGTGTCTGGTGAGGACTCGGTCTCTGCTTCAAAGATGGTGCCTTCTCACTGCGTCCTCACATGGTGGACAGGGCAAGTAGGCTCCCTCAGAACCTCTTTTCTAAGGATGCCAATCCCATTCATGAGGGCAGAGCCTTCATGATCTAACCCCCTCCTAAAGGCCCACCTCTTAATACTGTCACACTAGGGATTAGGCTCCAACATATAAATTTTAGGAGGACACCAACATTCAAACCATAGCTAACATTAACTGGATACTTGGTATAATAAGGCATAACTGCTAATGTTTTTTAGGTGTGATAACGGTATTGTGGTAACTTTTTTTTTTTTAAGAGAATACCTTTAGAGATACACATAAAAGCATTTTTGGATGAAAGGATATACCTGGGATTTGCTTCAAATAATCTAACAAAGAAAAAAAAAATGTGTGCAGTGTAATAAAACAAAATCGCCCATATGTTGCTAATTTTTTAAATCTGGAAAATGCATATATGGGGGGCTCATAAAAATATTCTCTTTTCTTTTGTGTGTGTTTAAATTTTTCCATGATAAAAGCCTTAAAAAGGAGAAAAAAGTGAATATGGTCCTGCAACCTTTGGACTTAGGGGGAATTATGATAGAAAGAAAAATTTGGATTCACCTTTAGGCCAGAGATGTCTTCGTGTTTTGGAAGACAGCCTCGGAGGACATTTTGGGTAGGCAATGGCAATGGTGGAGGTTGTGGCAAACAATGATTTGAAACACTATGGATCTAGAAAGAAAAGTCTTCAACACAGTGCAAGCCAAATCTCTAAAGTTTATGTTGGCTTTAAAAGGATATTTGTTTTATTTTGTTTCATTCTAAATACAAGTGTAGACTACACTGTCCTGGAAAATGACTGTTTGTTCTTGGGAGGATTATGTACATTCTTGTTCAAGCAGCAAGCCACATAAAAGGGGAGTGGCCAGGCAAAGATGTCAGGAAGTACGCAAAACAAACCTTCGCCACACTGGGGAAAGGCCAGAAAGGAGCCCAGCCTGAGGCTGCCGAGGCATGTGCAAAGCCCGTTCTGCTGAAGACCCACGCAGGGCGCTGTTCTTTGTTGGAAAATGAAGGATCTGGGAAATATTCCAACGCCAGCCTCGTGTGTCCCAGATGCATGGGATGGTGAGGGTGGTTGCAGAAGTAATTTTTTGTTTTGGTGCTCAAATTGCCCAGCTTTGGCCAGCGTGAACTCTTCACATCAGCTTCTGCAGGGCCAGTGGTGAGGGCAGGCATGGGGTGTCAGGCTCACTTCCTCCCAGCAGTCTTTATGAGAATGAAGCTTTTTCCTGGTGAGGCCAACCCCTGGATTAAGTGGAGGGTTTTCCTGGAGGAAATAGAAATTCAAACTGCCATGAGCCCCTGGAGAAGGAAGATCTAGGGATAGAATTGGACTGGGGCACAAGCCTGCGGTATGGGACTGGGGCCACACTGGGGAGAGGCTGAAGGGCCTGGAAGAGCTCAGTGTCTATCTGTCTGTCTGTTTCTAGAAGAAAGAAGAAAGGAGGAGAAGGAGGAGACGGAGACGGAGACGGAGACGAAGACGAAGACGAAGAAGGAGACGAAGGAGACGAAGAAGAAGACGACGAAGAAGAAGAAGACGAAGATGAAGACGAAGACGAAGACGAAGAAAGCAGACCTCTACCATAGGAGAAATGGACTAGAAGCTGTCTAGAAGTCTCTGAAAACAATATAGTTAGTACATGGCTTTATGTTTTTTGGCCTATAATTCCCTCCTGGGATAATTTCCTCAATGTATTACTGTAAACAATGCAGCCTGTGTTTAGATGAGTTAATGGAGAGAATTAAAGAAAGGCCCAGAATCCTCAGTAAAAATAATTCAGGAAAGGAAAAGGCAGCCGCCTTCTCACCCACTCCAAGGCCTGTGTGATGGCAGCAGCAACAGCTCCCCTCAGTCCTGTGGTGTCAGGACTCCAGGGTAGAGTAGGGACCAGAGAGGGACAGACTCAGTGTGAACACAGCTGATGGGGACACCAGGCAACCAGCTCCACCCAGAGCCTCCAAGGGCAGGAAGGACTCTGAGAAGCAGGAGGCCCGTGCCTGGACAGGCAGCAACTCCATGCCAGGAGACTCCCTTATTAGTCAAAATAATACCCATTTGATAGAACTGCAAGGGCTGGGCAAGGTTTCTGAACTAATAAAACACAGAATGCAGTATGCATGTTCACTCTTGGTTTCTTGATACCAAATATAAATTACCTGATCTAGTGCCTGCACCAGAGTAGGCAGTCACTACAGGGCCACTTTTGATGCTATTATTATTATGTTGCCGTTATCGTTTTTCAGTTTACGGGGTTTTTTGTTTTTTTTTTTTTTTTTTTAGTCTTGCTCTGTCACCCAGGCTGGAGGGCAGTGGTGCGATCTCGACTCACTATAACCTCCGCCTCCCGGGTTCAAGCAATTCTCCTGCCTCAGCCTCCAGAGTAGCTGGGATTATAGGCACCTGCCAGCACACCCAGTTCAGTTTTGTATTTTTAGTAGAGATGGGGTTTCGCCATGTTGGCCAGGCTGGTCTCAAACTCCTGACATCAGGTGATCCGCCCACCTCAGCCTCCCAAAGTGCTGGGATTACAGGCATGAGTCACCTGTTACTGTTGTTGTTACTACAATTAATCATAAGAAAATACCAATGCTTGTGATATCACCTACCAAGAAAACTGGTATAAAGAGAAGGATTATTTCTTTTTAAATTTCTTTGTATAATAAGTTATTATTACTGTGTACTTTTGTATCAAAATCAGCAACATTCTTTCATTGCTTCATGCAAAATATAAAGGAATGTAACATACGTTGTATTTAACTTGAGTGAATTCTTGATCCTGAAAGTTCTGAAAAACAAAGTGTGATACCCACAGTACAGTGCAGTCTGTCACTGCACATTGCAGTGTGTGTGGAGTATTAGGGGCTGGCGGATGGCTCCTCCCCAGGATGGAGAGTGCAGAGCTCAGGGTTCCACGCTACTCTGCTGCTCTGACTCTGGTCATTCTGCCAGTTCCCGAGCCTCCCCAGACTTCCATGATTTCATCCCCAGCACACATCACATTTTATCATAATGAACTTTCAAGACATGAAGGAAGGGAAGACGGGACTGTATGACCATTTCTAAATACTTTGGGGAAATCCACCTCCAATTCCTAACCAATCTCAAAGGCAGATGGTCTAATAGAAAATAATAAACACACCAACTAAATCTCTACTCTTTTCCCCTGGCCACAGAGAATGGCCACCTAGCTTTCTCATCACCTAATGAACAAAATTCCCACTGGTCTGAATATGCTAAGGCCTGCCAAGGAGATCATGGGAAGAGAAGCTCTGATTCCTGGGCCTCAGGTGCTCTCACCATTGGCCTCCCTGAAGAAAAGGTGTCACTGGTTCCTCTCAGGCGATGACCACAAGCCCAGTCCCCAGATAAACCATTCGGCCCTGGCTCAGCTACATGGCAACTACCTGTTGACACATTACCAAAGCACGCTTCTCAAGGACAGGAAATTCCAGCATCTATACTCAACCATGAGATGATTTGCTGTGACTAGAAACATTACTCCAAGGCCACAGAGAATGTTAGACCCCGTGAGCACAGGGACCACGTGCACTGGGCTCACAGGTCTGTTCCTGGTGCCTGACATACTGAAGGTGCTCAATAAATATTTGTTGTAGCAATAAACAAACACAACAGGCTTTGATCCCCAGCCCTGTCGCTTCTTCACTGTAGAACCATTAGTAAATTGCTCTGCCTCTCTGCACCCTGCATCACCACTGAGAGTTTGCTGATGTTAAACATTATCCTTTTTCCTGATTTAATATTTATTTACAGCATGCCTTACTACTGCTTTACTTCTGAAGTTTGTTTACAAGTTAGTTGGAACACCTTTATTTTTTTCTAAGACAGGGTCTCACTCTGTTGCCCAGGCTGGAGTGCAGTGGTGTGATCACAGCTCACTGCACCCTCGTTCTCCTGCGCTCAAGCAATCCTCCCACCTTAGCCTCCCCAGTAGCTGGGACTACAAGTGCACATCACCACGCCCGGTTAATTTTTTATTTTTATTTTTTGTAAAGACCAGGTATCCCTATGTTGGCCAGCCTGGTCTCAAACTCCTGACCTCAGGTGATCCTCCTGCCTTGGCCTCCCAAAGCATGGGATTATAGGCATGAGCCACTGCACTCAGCCTGAACACTTTCATTGTTTTTATAATTTAATGATTTGTTATTATTGAATTCCTCACATCCCTGAGGATGTGGGACAAACTCTCAGAGAACTGCTTGTGTGAAAAACTCTAGCTCTGTCCAGGGTGGCCAGGGACAGTGTAAGGATGAGTGGCTGGAGAGACAGGAAGGAATTGGCAGGCACCATGATCGAATGTGCTCTCCACTGCAAGAGCACGCAGAGCCATTAAGAGAGACTGTAAGCACAGGAGAAGCATGATCAAGTGCAGGCTGGGAGACTGACTGACACTCCCCTCGCTGTTGTCCCCATCTCTGTGGAATGTGATGACACCCGCCGGGCGCGGTGGCTCACGCCTGGAATCCCAGCACCTTGGGAGGCTGAGGCGGGTGGATCACTTGAGGTCAGGAGTTCAAGACCAGCCTGGCCAACATGGTGAAACCCTGTCTACTAAAAATACAAAAATTAGCTGGGTGTGGTTCACGCTCCTGTAGTCCCAACTACTTAGAAGGCTGAGGCAGAAGAATCACTTGAACCTGGAAGACGGAGGATGCAATGAGCTGAGATGGCATCACTGCACTCTAGCCTGGCAACAGAGCAAGACTCTGTCTCAAAAAATAATAATAAAATAAAATAAAAAGAATGTGATCACCCCTATCTCGCAAGGCAGTTTTTGCTCAGAGCCAAAAAGGTGGCCCAAAGTGTGTTGTGTCTGGCACAAGAAAGGGCTCAATGAATAGTGTAGGAATGAAAACCAAAAAGTAATGTCCAATTATTTATAACGGCCAAAAAGTAGAAATAACCCAAATGTCTATCAACCAATATTTGGAAAAACAAAATGTGATCTATCCATACAATGGAATGTTATTCAGTCAGTAAAAGGAATAAAGTGCTATTACATGCTACAACATGGATGAAACTTGAAAACATTACACCAGGTGAAAGAACCTACACACAAATATACGAAATGTCCAAAATAAGCAAAATCCATAGAGACAGAAAGTAGATTCGTGGTTTCCAAGCAAGGAAGGAATGGAAACTACCTGCTCATAGACACAAGGTTTATTTTTGGGTAATGGAAGTATTTTGGAGTTCATGGAAGTGGTGGCATGACTTTGTAAATCTACTAAAAATCACTTCAATATAGTGAGTTTTATGTTATGTGAATTATATCTCTATTAAAAATTGCTTTAAAAAATTGCTTTAAAGACGCCCATCCACAGTTTCACTTTTCATAGTTTCAGTTTTCCAAGGTCTGAAAATATTAAATGAAAAATTCCAAAAATAAGTCATAAATTTTAAATTGCATGTCATTCTTAGTAGCATGATGAAATCTCCCACCTTCCCGCTCCATCCCATCGAGGATGTAAATCTCCTTTGTCCAGAGTGGCCACACTGTGGATACCACCCACCCTTGACCACTAGTCACTTATGACTCATCTCAGTTCTCATGTCAACAGATCACAAGAAGAAAGGGGAGTACAGTACAGTAAGAGACAGAAGGAGAGAAACCACAATCGTTTAACTTTTATTACAGTATATTGCTATAATTGTTCTATTTTATTATTAGTTGTTAATATTTTACTGAGCCTAATCTATAACTTAAAATTTACCTTAGGTGTGTATGTATAGGAAGAAACACTATATATATATATAGAGAGAGAGAGAGTGGAGTACTATCCATGGATTCAGGCATCCACTAGGAATCTTGGAGCATATATCCCATGGACAAGAGGAAACTACTGGAATGCTGAATATTGTGGAAAACTTGTTAAAGTCAGAATATGTAATAGGCAATAAACAGGAAGGTTATCTTGCTCTGCTAACCCTCAGATAACCAGACGTGAGCAATCTCACCAGCAATCAAAGCTCGAATCATCATTCCACACTTGGAAAGTGGCCAAAATTAAGAAGCCCAACAATATTTAGCGTTGGCAAAAATGTGAGGGAAGAAGCACTTATCCGCCACCGCCAGGCATGTATTAGTCTGGCCACACCAGCGAGCAATTTGGCAGTGCCTACTCAAAGTGGAAGTGCACATACCATGTAACCCAGCAATTCCGCTCCTAGAAACTCCCCTACTGAGACACGAAGAGATACAAAAGGATGATTAGAGCAACATTTGTCATAATATTATAAAAAAGAAAACAATGAAAATGTCTACCATTAGAGGGATAAAAAGAAAACAGTGATACCAAATACCAAAGATCAGCTAAAATGAACTACATCTATCAATAATGTGAATATGAACAATGCCATTTACAACCCCCCAAAAATGTAAGCACTCAAAGCAATAGATACAGATTTATGTAATAAACATGTGAAAATCTGGGCAGAAACAAGCCACACCACACTCATGAGAATTGTCCCTCGGGATGACGGAGGAGAAAAGGGGACTTCCCCTCATCAGGAACGTTTCTTTCTTTTTACTGTCTAGGGCCATTTACAACAGCCAAGCCAGATGGGGAAATAAGACAAGAGTGGTTTCTGCAAGCCCCACATGACTAGAACATTAGTCTCCTCATCCTCTGAAAGTCACTCTTACCAGGCACCTCTGCAGTAGCCTCCCTTTCTCCTTTCCAACATGAGCCATGAAGCTGGACAGCCCCATAGCAACAACACAGACTAGAGGTCGGATGGACTTCATATGAATCTCAGTTCCACCCCTTCCTCTCTGTGTGGCCTTGTCACTGGGGCTTTCTAAGCCCCCATTCCTCAACTATGAGACAGTAACAAAACTCACCTCCTGACTTGTTAACACAGTTAAATTATGTAATCCTTCCACCTGTGACATCACTACAGGAAGTGCTCCAGATAAAATAACACATAAAATAGATGTAGACACATAATAAAGTACTTGGTACAATATTTGAGGTCAATAAATATTTTCATATTTGTATATAAAATAGATAATAAAGTAAGAGTTTATCTTGCTCCTTGCAAGTTAAACTGTCTTGTAAATAGTTATTTGCTCCTTTAATAGTTTATCCAAATAAAGATAAACTATTAAAGGAGCAAATATGTGATCTGAGGAAAGCCCCAAATTGCACTAGTTCTGTAAAATGAAGAAGAAATCCGGCCAGACACAGTGGCTCATGCCTGGAATCCCAGCACTTTGGGAGGCCAAGGCAGGCAGATCACTTGAGCCCAGGAGTTCAAGAGCAGCCTGGGCAACATGGCGAGACCGCATTTCTAAAAAAAAAAAAACAAAAAACAAAAAAAAAAAACAAAAATTAGCCAGGTGTGGTGGTGCATGCCTGTAGTAACAGCCACTGAGGAGGCAGAGGTGGGAGGATTGCTTAAGCCAGGGAAGTCAAGGCAATGAGCTGTGACCATACCACTGCACTCCAGCCCAGGCAACGGACTGAGACCCTGTCTCAAAAAAAAAAAAAAAAAAAGAGGGCCAGATGCGATGGCTCATGCCTGCAATCCCAGAACGTTAGGAGGCCAAGGCAGGCAGATCACCTGAGGTCAAGAGTTTGAGACCAGCCTGGCCAACATGGTGAAACCCCGTCTCTACTAATAATACAAAAATTAGCCAGGCGTGGTAGTGCACACCTGTAATCCCAGCTACTCAGGAAGCTGAGGCAAGAGAATCACCTGAACCCAGGAGGTGGAGGTTGCAGTGAGCTGAGATCATACCACTGCACTCTAGCCTGGGTGACAAGAGCAAAACTCCATCTCACAAAAAAAAGAGGAAATCCAGGCTCTAATAAGTAAGAAATCAGTTCAGCACAAACATAAATAAAAAGGGAACTCTGAGTATGATGCTTGAAAATTAACAAAACACAGCAAGGACCTCACAGGAAGTAGGCACTTCACGTGTGTTTGAGGTTGGACACATCTTGAAATTATCTTCCTAAAAAATACAAAACAGCATATAAAAACGGCACCTTGGTCAGGCGCAGTGGCTCACGTCTGTAATACCAGCACTTTGGGAGGCCGAGGCAGGCATATCACCTGAGGTCAGGAGTTCGAGACTAGCCTGGCCAACAAATTGAAACCCAGTCTCTATTAAAAATACCAAAATTAGCCTGGCGTGGTGGCACACACCTGTAGTCCCAGCTACTTGGAAGGCTGAGGCAGGACAATCGCTTGAGCCTGGGAGGCAGAGGTTGCAGTGAGCCAGCCTGGGCAACAGAGCGAGACTCTGTCTCAAAAAAAAAAAAAAGCAGCACCTTCTGTCTTAAATGAGCCAGGTCACGGTAACTCGGAGATCAGCAGCAAATGTGTCTAAAACATTTCAGGATCAAGAATCCCACCTGCCCTCTCGGGCCCACCCTTCTGCCTCTCAGCTCCCCACCACCACTGCTTCGATTTACTCAAAATACCCATGACATGACGGGATAAATGCAAAGTCAGCAGGGAACACAGCTGATTAAATAGTGTCCCTTCAGGAAAAAAACTGAATGTGTTCACTGGCCGAAGCTGCAGTACTCAGTTCAGGTCCCATGGGTACCCAGATGATGGATCCCTGATTCCTGCCCTCAAGGGACTGGGCAGTGGAGGAAAGGCAGAGCTTGTCACTACCTTATCTAAGACCCTGAGATGGGACCCTGGCTCTGTACCACATTCAAGTCATGTCATAGTTTGAACTGGGGAGTGAAATGGTGTCTCGTGAACTGCTAGCCTTTCTTACATCTCATGCTAGCATTTCAACCCAATTGCAGTTTGCCCGTCACTCTCTCCACTTTCTGTTTTGTTTATTCTGCCATTGCTCTTACTCTGACTTGCTCTCACAGATGTCCCGTAGTTGGTTGGGAATCTTAACATTCCCTGCTGTCAATATGTAAAGTACCCATTATTTGCTCATGAAAACTGAGCAAAGCTCTGTGGTTCCCACTTTCCCAGCTGATGAAACCATCTTCCCTAACAAGTAACAGTCTGTTACTTGAAGGACACATTTGAGTCTTTCCTGTAAATCAAGTAGGTAATTTTACTTGCAACATTTTTGTTGCTGCAATAAGAATACTTTACTAATCAGGCCAGCCCAGTGGCTTGTGCCTGTAATCCCAGCTGGGATGCCGAGGCAGGTGGATCCCTTGAGGTCAGGAGTTCGAGACCAGCCTAGCCAACATGGAGAAACCCTGTCTCTATTAAAAATAAAAATTAAAAAAATGGCCAGGTACGGTGGCTTACGCTGGTAATCCCAGCACTTTGGGAGTCCAAGGCGGGCGGATCACCTGAGTCAGGAGTTCAATAGCCTGGCCAACATAGTGAAACCCTGTCTCTACTAAAAATATAAAAATTATTCAGGTGTAGTGGCACATGCCTGTAATCCCAGCGACTCAGGAGGCTGAGGCAGGAGAATCACTTGAACCCGGGAGGCGGAGGTTGCAGTGAGCTGAGATCACGCCACTGCACTCCAGCCTGGGCAACAGAGTGAGACTTCATCTCAGATAAATAAATAAATAAAATTTTTAAAAAATTAGCCAGGCATGGTGGTGCATGCCTGTAATCCCAGCTACTCAGGAGGCTGAAGCAGGAGAATTGCTTGAACCCGAGAGGCAGAGGTTGCAGTGAGCTGAAATGATACCACTGCACTCCAGCCTGGGTGACAAAGCGAGACTCTGCCTCAAAAAAAAAAAAAAGAATACTAATCAGAAAGGGCAACAATACCATTTCAATTTTTTTAAAGCAACAATTCTATAATATAAAGAAATGATTTAAAAGGGTATCTGATATCTGCAGATATTAAAATTTGAGTAGTAGAATGCTTACAGTAGTGACATGGATACAGATTCCTAGCAGACCCACAGAAAAGTTGTTATGTACAATATGATAGCCTTTTTTTGTAAAATGTGCGTATCTACATTAAAAGGATACGAAGAATCTCCCAAAATGCTAACAACAGTCATGTCCACATAGAGGAATTTGTTTTTTGTTTTGTATTCTTCTATGTTTTATAAGTTTTCTGCAATTAACACATGTAATTTTTGAGATGTGAAGAAAGTGATTTTTAATTACTTTAATCAGATAAATAAATCAACAAATTTTCCTCAGAACAAAAGGGACCAATGTAAGTAGCTAATGCAAATATTATTGATCTGCTCTTGCCTGAAATTAACAGCACAGTAGAAGCTAAGCTCAGGGCTCTATTCCCCATGGAGAGACCCCTTACACAGTCAGGGCAAAGGACATGGCCAGATAACAGTGTTTAGACATGTCTTTGATGTTCTCAGCCTTCATCCTGGACGGCCGACCAGCGGAAACAAAAGATCATTCTCATAGCACTGGCTGCAGCCAGCCTGTGTGCGCCCACCCCTTGCTGTTGCTGTTTCCCAGGCTGACCCCTGCACCCACACACAAAGGCCTCATTTGCAGCACGGTCAGCAGTGTCAAACATTCTCTCCAGATTCAGCCATTGAAAAGATGTTTCTTTTTTTCCAAACCCGCTTTGTGTCTTCACGACCCAATTGGAGTGAGAATGGAGTTTTGGAAATAAATATACAAAAAAGACAATCTGCCTTTCACAATTAATAATAATTCTGTGTTTATGGGGATTGCAGATACATTTTGCTTATCTGTGCTTTTTATGTTCCCCCCACCATGAACATGTTTGTGTAATGAAACATTTTAAAATCATAACCATTTTTTAAAATGAAAGCCCACGCTTCCAAAATAGCACTAGAGTTCCACGTGCTCTCTGCACAGGTTTTTAAGCAGCCAGCGGCTGTACGCCACTTTTGGGGCTGGGAGAGACGTCACAGGGACTGACAACTGAAATCAGTCAGCAGTTCCGGCGGGTCTGCAACTGACAAAGGAGACAAAGTGGGCACCCAGCCCAGTCATGCCCGTGCCTACCACAAGGTCAGCTCCACCTGTGGGTCAGTATGCCCCAGATCAGCCCAGGATGCCAAGTGTCACCACCCTCTCCCCAGGCAGGCAGGCTGCCCAGCTGCCCAGCCGCAAAACTACATAGGAACTCAGACTCCCATCACCCGGTCAGCTTGGCTGTCCCCTGACCCACGTCCCCACCTCACTGCCCCCCAGTTCTGACTCACAGCGTCCCGAAGCTGAGCAGTCTTTGTGGTCCTCTTGAAGCCTAGAATTAGCTATGTGAACATCATAATTTATTATGCAAACTTAAGGCACTGTTGTGCCCCTATATATTCGACTTGATAATAAAAAGCAGGAATTCTTAAAATCTTAAAATAAATAAATGCAAAAGCAATCCATCGTGGGACAGATAGCCTTTTCAATAACTGTTGCTGGAACAACTGGGTATCTACAGGCAAAGAAATGAACCTTGACCTAAACCTTTTACAAAACCTAAACCTTTTACAAAAATTAACTCATAATGGATCACAGACCTACACATAAAACATAAAACTATAACATTTCTGGAAAAAAACAAATTTTTTATGATCTAGGCCTAAAGAGTTTTAAAATTTGACATCAAAAGTACAATCCATAAAATAAAAAGTGGATATATTGGACTTCATAAAAATTAAAATGTTTTGCTCTGCCAGGAGGTTGAGGTTGCAGTGAGCTGTGTTCATGCCACCGCATTCCAGCCTGGGTGACACAGTGAGACCCTGTCTTAAAAAAGAAAAAAAAAAGTTTTGCTTTGCAAAAGACCCTGTTAAGAGGATGAAAAGACACACTGAAGAATGGAAGAAAATGTTTGCAAACCACATACAGAACAAAGGACTAGTACTTAGAATATATATATATTTTAAAACTTTCAACACTCCATAGTATAACAAAGCAAAAGAAGCCAATTAGAAAATGGGCAAAAGACATGAAGAGATGTTTTACTGAAGAGGATATACAGATGGCAAATAAATCATGAAAAGATGTTCAGTGTCATTAGTCAATAGGAAAATACAAATTAAAACCACAATATGACATCACTATGCATCTATCATAACAGCTAAAATAAAAAACAGTGACACCATCAAATGCTGGCAAGGACAAAGAGAAGCTGGATCCTCACACATTGCTGGTGGGAGTGTGAAATGGTACAGTCACTTTGGAAAACTCTTTTATAGTTTCTTACAAAATTAAATACACAATGCACAACTAAAATAAGACCCAGCAATTGCACTCTTGGATATTTATCCCATAGAAATTACAACATATGTTTACCCAAAAACCTGTACACAAATGTTCACACTAGCTTTATTCATAAGAGCCAAAAACTGGAAACAACTCAGATATCCTTCAACAAGTTCACGGTTCAACGGACTGTGGTGCATCAGTATCATGAAAGACAATTCAGCAATAAAAAGGAATGAACCATTGATACTTAAAACAACCTCGATGAATTTCCAGAGAATTACAATGAGTAGGAAAAAAGAAAAGCCAATCTCAAAAGGTCACATACTATATAATTCCATCTATATAATATTTTTGAATTGACAAAATTATAGAGATAGAGAACAGATCACCAATTGCCAGGGGTGGGAAAGAGAATTAACCACAGCTATAAAAGGGCAGCACAGGCCAGGCACAGTGGCTCACGTCTGTAATCCCAGTGCTTAGGGAGGCCAAGGCAGGAGGATCACTTGAGGCCAGGAGTTCAAGACCAGCCTGGGCAGCAAACTGAGACCCCCATCTCTATCAAAATAATGTTTTTAATTAGCCAGGCATGAGAGTTCAAGGCTGCAGTGAGCTACGATCATGCCACTGAATTTCAGCCTGGGCAACACAGTGAGACCCCAACTCAAAAAAAATAAAAAATAAATAAAAGAGCAACATGAGGGGTCTTTATCAGGATGGAACCATTCTGTATCTTGACTGTATCAATGTTGCCATAGTATATGATAGTTTTGCAAAATGTTATCACTGGGAGAAACTGAGTATAGGGTACATGAGACCTCTGTATGATTTCTTACAAGTGCGTGTAAATCTACCATTGTCTCAAAATAAAAATTTGAATTAAAATGTAATAAATACTATAGACCAGCAGTTTAACAATATTCTTCTTGCTAGCAGCTTGCCATAACCCTGTGCGACCTGAGCAGCACAGCATCCTTTCACCAGACCTCCCCCTTGTTCGTCAGACATGTGAGGGGGTGGTGGGGTGCGGAAGATAAGTCGCTGCTGCTTGCCATTGTCTCCTGTGTGAGAAATCTCTCTGGGTATTTGCAACCTTTATACAATATTAATGGGGATTAGAAGGGAGCATCCAAAGGCCAGGTCAGAGCCAGTCCTTTTCACTCATGTAAATGACCTGAGACAAATATAAACCAAGAGGGTTCACATCCTAACAAGGCATTTTTGTTCCCATCCATGGTGATCGAATCATTGAAAGAAGACCCTGTTGGTGACCCCAGCCCAAATCTGAAAGGCATTTGCATCCCTGTGAGCTGGGATCAGCGCACAGTGGCCGGTGGCTGATCTCCACAGAGCGAGCACAGGAGGTTGAGAGTTTCTGGGAGGAAGTAAAGAGGCTGACGCATCTGCTAGACTCAAGGACAGTCCCAGCAGCACCTCCACTGTGTGCAGAGAGGGAGGAAGCACCACGGATAAGGAGAGCCAGCTTCACAGTCGGGCAGAGCCTCAAACCCCAGCCGTGCCGCTTTTTGGAGCTGTGACCTCCTTACCCTCTCTGAGTCTGGTTATCCTCACCTGGAAAACGGGGTTGCTGTTACGTCCCTCCCAAGGCTGCTGCAAAGACACAGAAGAGGAGCGCCACGCACAGACTCACAGAGGAGCTCAGTGACACCGGGCCCTTCCTTCCCCTACTCATCCAAGTTCCACAATACCGAAAATCCCGTTCACTCAAAAAAAAAAAAAAGCAGCTTATCCTAACCAAGATTCGAGGGACTAGTACATGCGGAGCCTAGGCGCTCAGACCCGGGCCCAAACTGTGTGTGTCCAAACTCTGTCTCTGCCATCTCCCAGATGTGTGACCTCAGACAAGCTACTGAACGTCTGTGTGCCTCAGTTTCCCACTCTGCAAAACGAGGATAATAAAATTCCCATCTACCTCATAAGGTTGTCATGAGGATTGAGGGAGTTACACGTGAAGTGCTTGGAACAGTACATGACCCCAACTTATTTTTTTTTTTAATGCATCCTTTTAGGTAACAGTTTGGTTAGAAGAAATAAGAAAATTTCCTCAAGGCCATTTTTTTCTAAATTTTGTGGAAAAACAATTATGTTGTATGAAAAAAATACTAGGCTAAACCGAATGAAATTGCCAATACGCTGCAATTTTCACCTACAAAAATGGCAGGTTCGTATGGTTCCACCCAGTTAGTAAATTTCTGAGCCTCAGTTTACACATCTGTAGAATGTGTACCCTAGTCCTTACATTCTGAGGCTATGGTGAAGCTTAGTGCTGATGTAAAATGTTGGCACAAAGGAGGGACTTAGTAAATGACAGCAGCTGGTGGTATAAAGCCACCAATCCTCTTCCCAGTGAGATGCTCAACATGGCTTATGAGCAATGTGTCTATAGAAAAAGGTGTGGAGACAAGCAGACGATGTAACAGGCCTGATTCCCCAGGAAGACCAGGAAGACCAATCAATGTCACAGGCGCAGGGGCAAGTCGGGGAGACCCACCTCCCAAAAGGTCACAGAATGACACAGAGCAACCACCACGAGAACAGAGCAGGAGGTGTGGACAGCCATGAAAACTGAACACCACCAGCGGTGAGCACCTCTAAGGCCAGGCCCCAAAGACAGGTCATGGGTGATGATGACACTAATAATAAGAGTCACAAGTTGGGGGCTCTTTTCATATACGAGGCAATGGTCTAAGCACCTGATGTGTAACCCGCTGGATTTTGGCAGCCACCCCATGAGGTGTTGATTATTATTGACCCCATCTTACGGATAAAGAAACAGATCTAGAGAACATTAGGTAGCCTGCCCAAGTGTCACTGAGTTTGGATTTGACCCCGACTCTACAGGACTCCAGGTGACCAGCTCTTAACTACACACCCATTAGCTTAACCACTCAGATCACTCCCATTTAAAAAGGTGTAGGATTATCGTCATTGAAAGACATGGCCAAATAAGGAAACCATAAGTTAGCAGTTGTATCAGGAAAGGACTCCGGATTTCTAGACCAAAGTCCCCCTCCATCAGTCTCTTACGAGAGCAACTCTAGAGCAGCGTCCACAGCAATGCTTCTCAACTGTCAGCATCCATAAGACGCACCTGGGTGGCTCTCATTCAGAGGGTCTGGGGGCCCAAGAACGAACATTTCTATTGATTTCCCAGGTGATGCCGCCACAGCCCATCTATAAACCACACTAGAGGATCCAGAGGGTGTCTGATAACTCCAAAATTTCATGAGTCTCTGTGGTGCAAGTCAGGGAAGACGGCTTCAGTGTTGGGGGCACCCCTGGGTCAGACTGCCCCTGCAGCCCATCTTCTCAGCCTGGCTCTGTCCAGCCTCTCTCCCACTTTGGAGTAAGACAAAAATGGGTTCCCTACCATCTGCTGGCTGTGCAACCCTGGGTAAGTCTGTAGGCTTTCCTACACCTCCGTTTCCCCATCTTTACAATGGGTACCACACTCCAGCTTACCACATAAGGAGCGGTGAGCCTATGTAAGGTACCTGGACTTGGGAAAAGGTCAGCAACTGTTCATTTCTTCTTTCATCTTTTCTCCATCAGATTCATTTCTCCTAAGCCCCTAAAACACACCAGCTCAAATTCTACTCTCTCTAAACCTGTCTCATGTCTGTAGCCATTCATAAGGATAACAGCAATACCTTACATCTCTGGAGTTTACAAATTGCCCCCTGAGGTCAGAGTCTGCAGCTTATACCTAATGTGCCCCTTACCATGCCCAGTGCAACACCTGGCACAGAGCAAACATTCAATAAGGACGTACTGGTCAAAAGAACTGACTAAATCTGCTCTCTAAAATTTGGGGAGAAAAATGCAACCTTCAAAAAGCTTGCATTGGTACTGGCTCAGTATAACATATTGTATAAGGAAACCAATTTGACATAGGCTAATTCAGGGGTCCCCAGCCCCCCGGGCACAGACCAGTACCAGGCCATGGCCTATTAGGAAGTAGGCCACACAGCAGGAGGTGAGCAGTGGGCAAGCGAAGTTTCATCTGTATTTACAGTCCCTCCCCATTGCTCTCATTACCACCTGAGCTCCGCCTCCTGTCAGATCAGTGGCAGCATTAGATTCTCATAGGAGCTCAAACCCTACTGTGAACTGTACCTACAAGGGATCCAGGTCGCACTCTCCTTATGATAATCTAATGCCTGATGATCTGAGGTGGAACAGTTTCATCCTCCTCGACACCCTGTCCATGCAAAAATTGTCTTCCATGAAACTGGACCCTGGTGCCAAAAAGGTTGGGGGCTGCTGGGCTAATTGATATAAACAAGGTTCAAGTTCCTATGGCATACAGTACCTACCTCATTTCCTTTCATGTCGCAGTTTCCACAAGCCTATGGACAACATGACGTGGGGACTTACTGTATAACCAAGCTGAAAATCATATAGTTGGGATGCTACCCAAGATGTCTTTATTGATAGGTTTGTATGATCAATCATCTTGGGATAACTGCTCAAGGCCGGCAGCTGCCATCAGCCCTTCCCGGGACTTGGGCTCTGCTTCCTGACGGGATATCTCCAGCTGCTGAGCCTCAGCTCCCATTGTTTAAGCCTAGTCTTGCTGGTTTGCGTTACTCCTGTCTGTTCTCTGCTCCAGCTGTGACTGGCCCCCAGCAGATAAGGAGCCATTTTCCTAGGGCATACCCTCTGTGGGTACTGCCTGGCATGACTGCCTTGGAGACTCTTGCTGGCCCCACAGGCACTAGGGGTCACCTTCTCATTGCAGTTCCCTCCCTAGGAGGCCTCCAGTATGAGTCTCAAGGGGGCTGCCCTAGGGCATAGTCCAGATGAAAGACTGTTTTCCTCAAAAGAAACTTTTACCCTTTTCTTTTCCCTTACATTGATTCTGGCAAACTTTAATCCTACTGTCCCCACCCCCATTCATGCACTCACAGGCCCCAGTGAGTGGGAACTCAGCTCAGGGGGCACCCAGGTCAGGGTCTCACAGAAACCCACCCCTCATCCCAAACTTCTCACAGCAGGGAATGAGCCTCTGCCATACGAAGCCGGCTCCAGATCCCAGACTGTGATAACACAGCTGAGCTCCCAATTTATCATCCTCCTGTTGGGGAAATCCTGTACATATGGCCAGGAGTACAGCTGACTAGGTCTTCAATGGCTAACCAAGAAACAAACCAACCAACAAGCATTTCTTGATGGAACATACTGAGGGTTTGGAGAAGAAAGAATGAGGGATGTTTCTGTCCTGACTTAAGACTTAGCCAAATGTGGCATGGTTGCTTCTAGCAAGTGGGGTGGGCATGAGGGAAGAGCCCACTCAGGCCTGGCGTGTCCATGACGATACTCCAGTGCTAGGTGGACAATCCCAGAGTAAAGTGCCACGTTCAATGACCATGGAAACGATGCATGGTGGCCAGGCAGGGAGTCAAGCAGACGGCTGGAAGAGCAATGGGGAATCCAGGGAAGAGAACCGTGAAATTGATAGCACCAAGGGCATCTGTCCCAAGAAGTGGGAATAGTCACCGAGTCAGGGTGCAGACACTAGAAGTCAGTGAAAGAGGCTGGAACAGCGATGGCCAGGCCTCACATACATAGTGGATTGGGGCACTAAACTAATCGGTAGGAGGGTAATTAGCAGAACTGGGCACAGAGAACCAAGCATTGGAACAAGGCAGAAATTGGGCATCCAAATATGTCAATGAGCTCTTGGTGAAGAGGAGAAACTGAAGAAAACTGGCTGCTGAGCCTGGAACTAGAGGGTTAAGCCACTTATGGCCTCCAGCCTCACTCCTGGGAAACAGGGAGGCTGCTTATGTTTACTTGAGACCTACTACATGCCAAGAACACTTTTCATGAACAAAATATTCAATCTTATGAAAATTCTGGGAAATTATTATTGTCATTATCAGATGATTAAGTGGAGGTATAAGAAGGTGGAATAGCTCTTCCAAGTCTCAGCTAGAGACAAAACATGCTTCTAATCCTCTGTGATTTCAGTCATATCATATTACATTCTGTGCCCAAAGGTAAGCATTAGGTCACTGGCCCTACTCTCAGACTTATTTCTAAAAACCTTTAGTAAGCTTTTGAGTGATTTAGCCCATTTCTTTAGCTTTAACTCAGGCTTCTAATAAGTCATTCTTCTGATAACACTGACAGGATTTGGACATTTTACCAAAGAAGCTGTATTAAAAGAAATAAAAAATTGAGCAGCTAATATGCAGATAGTATTTTAAGATTTCTAAATCATGAAAAAAGTAGATACAGAAATTTATACCATGCCAAGGAAATTATTAAGACAGTGCTATGCTGATTCATTTATTCATAATGCTTAGAATATAATGTAAGTAGGGAAAATACAAACCTGCAAAAACAGTGGATCTAAACCACAGAAAATCCACACCAGAGCAAATCAGAGCCACAATGAGAGACCTCTTCACCCACTAGAATGGCTATCACCAAAAGACCAACAGTAACAGCTGTACACAAGGATGTGGAGAAACTAGAACCTTCATACAGTGCTGGTAGACATGTAAAATGGTGCAGCTAATTTGGAAACAGCCTGGCAGTTCCTCCAAAAGTTAACTTAGAGTTCTCATAGGACCCAGCAATTCTACTCCTAAAGTACATACCCAAGAGAATTAAAGACACATTTCCAAGGTCAGAACCATATTATTATATATTATAATTGTAGTACAATAACATTTGTATGTTATTTATTTATATATTACTAGATATATAACAAATAATATTGTAATTATATTTTATAGATGAGCCTGTTCCTCATCTATAAAATGGGAATCATAATTCTAACTTTGCTGAGTTGTAAAGAGAGTGGCAATTCACCTAAAATACTTTTACGTGGTAGATTCTCAAGTAGTGGTGGCTATAATAGTAATAATCATTCAACTAACTCTTGAGTCTGAAAGGCAATGGAATGAAAGGTATTTAAGTCGATGAACTACTCTTATATGCATGAGCCCCTTATTTCATTCTTCTCTTTTATTGCCTCCATAGTTCTCTGCCGGAGTCTATCTAAGACATTGCTAAGCACATAATAGAATACTGTTATTTGAAAAACACGGAAGTAAATGATCTTTTGTCTCAAGTTCTCCTACATTTGGGGGCAAAACTTCAAGGTAGAATTCTTCCCCTGCCCCGCCCCAAGACAGAGTCTTGCTCTCTCGCCCAGGTCAGAGGGCAGTGGCACAACCTTGGCTCACTGCAACCTCCGCTTCCCCGGGTTTAAGCAATTCTCCTGCCTCAGCCTCCCAAGTAGCTGGGGTTACAGGCATGCACCACCACGCCCGACTAATTTTTGTGGCTAATTTTTGTGTTTTTAGGAGAGATGGGGTTTCACCAGGTTGGCCAGGCTGGTCTGCAAACCCCTGACCTTGTGATCTGCCCACCTCAGCCTCCTAAAGTGCTGGGATTACAGGTGTGAGCCTCCGCACCCAGCCCAAATTGAATTCTTAATTGTTCTCTAATTGTTCCTACCAGTATTAGGCTTGGCATTCTATACAGAGTTTGGTAACTTCTCTAAAGAACAAAAGCTCATTTATTCATTAGGTATTTACTGAGTACCTTCTATGGGCCAGCCATTGTACTGAGTGCTGGGATACAAGGGTGACCAAAAATGATCTGATCGCACATGTTGCATACTGGGAGGAGACAAATATAAAACAAATAAACATGTCACTGCAAATGTGGTATGTCATGTAAAGTACTTCTCAATCTTTTTTTTTTTTTTTTGAGATGGAGTTTCGCTCTTATTGCCCAGGCTGGAGTGCAGTGGTGCAGGCTCGGCTCACTGCAACCTCCACCTCCCAGATTCAAGCCATTCTCCTAACTCAGCCTCCCAAGTAGCTGGGATTACAGGCGCCCATCACTATTCCTGGCTAATTTTTATATTTTTAGTAGAGAAAGAGTTTCACCATGTTGGCCAAGCTGGTCTCAAATTCCTGACCTCAGGTGATCTACCCACCTCGGCCTCCCAAAGTGCTGGGATTACAGGCGTGAGCCACCGCGCCTGGCCTCTTTCCGAAATCTTTATGAATCACTTTAACTATCACTCAGAGTTCCTGATCAACAAAAGATCCCACTGTCCTTCCACAGCCAATAACATTCTGCACAGAAGGAAGAAGTCTAACGTTCGGTTGACTTACAGAGCTACAAGCAAGTAAATGCGCACTTTCCAGGAGGTTTTGTTTCTGTTGTTTTTATTTTAAGAGCTTACAGACTCCTCCGCCACCTTTATGGATTCATGGTTCTTAAGGTTGACCACCCATCAGAGACCCCTGGAGGAGTTCGTTAAAACACAGACTGCTGGTCACCACCCCAGAGTTTCCGAGTTGGTCTAAGGAGGGGCCAGAGAATCTGCATTTTGCACAAGTTCCCTGACGACATTGATGCTGGTCCAGATACTAGAATTTGAGAACCACCACAGCAGACAGGCAGAGCGTATGCTTCAGTAAAGTCAACGTCAGAAGGAAAAGCTTTCAGGTTACCTAGGCCAGACTCCTCAAGGAGCAGATGAGAACCTGAGCCCCGAGAGAACCACCTCTGTCAAGGTCAAAACTGAACAAGTAGCCGGGCGCGGTGGCTCACGCCTGTAATCCCAGCACTTTGGGAGGCCGAGGCGGGCGGATCACAAGGTCAGAAGATCGGGACCACAGTGAAACCCCGTCTCTACCAAAAATACAAAAAAAAAATTAGCCGGGCCCGGCGGCGGGCGCCTGTAGTCCCAGCTACTTGGGAGGAGAATGGCGGGAACCCGGGAGGCGGAGCTTGCAGTGAGCTGAGATCGCGCCACTGCACTCCAGCCTGGGCGGCAGAGCGAGACTCCGTCTCCAAGAAAAAAAAAAAAAAAAAAAAAAAAACTGAACAAGTATAGCAGGTCCCTAACTCCCAGGTCACCAGTTTTCCTGTTCCACAACCTCCCAGCCAGTCCACCTCCTTTTGTTGAGCCCCAGAAGACATTCCCTTCTCATTGGATTCTGATGTAAACTCGTGGTCAAAAACACCAGGGGCATGAAATGATATCATGTCTTGGATTTACTTTAAAGTGACCCAAAAGCGTTGTGGTGTGGGGAGGGAGGAAACACAAGAAACAAAATTGACAAAATCTTGACAATTGCTGAAGCTGAATGATGAACACAGAGGCTCACAATACTCATCTTTCTATTTTGGGACACGTTTGAAATTTTCCGTAATCAAAAAGAAGTCATCAGAATCAGTTGGATCAAGATTTGTCATTGCACATTTCTGAAGGGCTTAGTCTCTCACACTACCCCTGAAATATACCGTCTCCCTCAGAAAAAGTGTGTTTTGAACAATGCCAAGCCTTGGCTGGGCACTCAAGGGATGCAGACAAAATTAAGACATAAATGTCTGTTCCCAAGAAGCCCACAATTTTGTGGCATAAATAAAATGCAACCGTTGTGCTACAGGGTTGAACAGTAGCAGCAGAGACAGTTAAGAGTCAGCTAGATTATACCCACCGAGATCAAGAGGACTGAGGCAAGATTTCATCTCTTTTCATTTCATGTCCCTGAAGTTCAATATTTTTGTCACTTCCTAAGAGCAGTCAAGTTTGAGAAATGTGTACTACCATCAATCAGTGATGTTTTACCAAAATAGAAAGAACATTAAAAGTACAAATGATAGGCAAAGCTGAAGCATCCATTAGAGAAATACTGAAATTACAATTTATCAACACAATAGACTATAAAATTGTTATTTAAAATAATGTCAAAGAAATATTGATATTGAAATAAGCAATGTCCATAATATATTACATTAAAATGAGATATAAAATTATATCATATAATATAATTTTAACTAACTTTTAGAAGCATATAGAATTTCATTTTTATAACAGGAAAAAAATAGGCCACAGTGTTCAGAGTAATTATATCTAAATCATAGATTTCTGTGGTTGGTTTTTTTTGTTTGTTTTTCCAAGACGGAGTTTCACTCTTGTCACCTGGGCTGGAGTGCAATGGCGTGATCTCGGCTCACTGCAACCTCCACTTCCCAGGTTCAAGCAATTCTCCTGCCTCAGCCTCCCAAGTAGCTGGGATTACAGGCACACACCGCCACACCTGGCTAATTTTTGTATTTTCAGTAGAGACAGGGTTTCACCACATTAGCCAGGCTAGTCTCGAACTCTTGACCTCAGGTGATCCACCCACCTCAGCCTCCCAAAGCACTGGGATTACAAGAGTTGGGATTACAGGTGTCAGCTATCACGCTTGGCTTTTTTTTTTTTTTTTTTTTGACTCTTCTGTATTTTCTTAAATTTTATGTTATGTCACAAATATATATTACTTCTCTGAGAGCCTTCCCCTGCCTTTTTAGTGCAATTAGCTTTAAAGTACTACAATCAAGTTGGGCGAGGTGGCCTATAATCCCAGTGCTCTAGGAGACTGAGACAGGAAGATTACTTGAGGTCAGGAGATTAAGACCAGCCTGGGCAACATAGTGAGACCTCATCTCTAAAAAAATTACAATTAAAACTAAATTTTTTTAAAAGTACTACAATGTATGTGTATGTCCAGAAACTGAACCAATAGATTCCAAGACTCTCCATTAAGGCAGTGTAAGAGCTGAGAGGGTTAACTGCCTGGAGTCATTACGAAGGAATTACAGGTCCCCCTGGACGCTCTGGAATAGCTAACCCAGAGTTCTATGAGCTGTCCAAAGTCAGCCCTAATGGTTAGTTGCCCCCTCAAAAGCCCTAACTGCTTCCTTTCCAAGTCTGGAACAGAGAATGCTAGAATTTGGGAAAGGTGAGATTATTGAAAGCAAGTTCCCTTCACCAGCCCATCCCACAGCCTTTGCTTTAAATGTCCCGGTCACTCTCAATCCTGATTATGGTGCCTGGGTATGGGCAGCATGCAGGGGGCTTGTCCTCTCTCTTTATGTTACACTTATGTTCTTCCCATCCTGATTTTCTAACCATTCATTAGCTCTACTCTGAAATAGCCTCAGAATACTCTGAAATCTCTAAATAATTCAAATTTTGAATCCCCAAAGTGAACACAGTTGTCTTTAAAAGGGGGTTTCTAATGTCAAGTAAAATGATAGTACTAGAATGAACATCTGTAATACCACAGGCATTCAATAAATTGCTTACTAAGTGAAAGAAACAGTGATCAACTTTGCACCAAGCATAGAAACCGTTTAGACAGGCTGTTTGAGATCAAAACCTCTCCTATTGAAAGTGACAAGGGAGAAACACAGATGTTTCAAATGTAGTGGCTCTCGCTTGTAATCCCAGCACTTTGGGAGGCTGAGGCGGGTGGATCACTTGAGGCCAGGAATGCAAGACCAGCCTGGCCAACATGGTGAAACCCTATCTCTACTAAAAATACAAAAATTAGCTGGGCATGGAGGTGCACACCTGGGATCCCAGATACTCAGGAAGCTGAGGCACAAGAATCACTTGAACCCAGGAGGCAGAGGTTGGCAGTGAGCTGAGACTGTGCCACTGTACTCCAATCTGGGTAAAAGAGCAAGACTCTGTCTCAAAAAAAAATAAAAATTAAAATAAAAATTTTAGGCCGGGCGCGGTGGCTCAAGCCTGTAATCCCAGCACTTTGGGAGGCCGAGGCGGGTGGATCACGAGGTCAGGAGATCGAGACCATCCTGGCTAACATGGTGAAACCCCGTCTCTACTGAAAATACAAAAAACTAGCCGGGCGTGGTGGCGGGCGCCTGTAGTCTCAGCTACTTGGGAGGCTGTGGCGGGAGAATGGCGTGAACCCGGGAGGCGGAGCTTGCAGTGAGCCGAGATCAGGCCACTGCACTCCAGCCTGGGAGCACAGCGAGACTCCGTCTCAAAAAAAAAAAAAAAAAAAAAAAAAAATTTAAAAAAAAAATACACACACACACACACACATATGAGATAAAAATAAAATAAAATAAATGTTGCTTCTAATTACCTACCCAGCAAAAGATTTCAGGTTTTGCTGCAATTGGCTATCTTCATGAATCAGAATCACTTTAAACCACCAATAAACCATTTAAACCATCTGCAATAACAAGAAAGGCCAAGATGGAATTCAACTTCAGCCTGAGCTTTCTTCACCCCCTGCTCCATGCAGTGGAGTGCAGTGGCATGATCATAACTCACTGTAGCCTCGAACTCCTGGGCTCAAGTGACCCTCCCAACTTAGGTTCCAAGTGCTAGGCCTCAGGCATGTGCCACCGCACCCCGCTAACTTTTTTCTTTCTTTTTCTTTTTCTTTTTTTTTTTTTTTTTTTTTGAGGCGGAGTCTCGCTCTGTCGCCCAGGCTGGAGTGCAGTGGCACGATCTCGGCTCACTGCAAGCTCCGCCTCCCGGGTTTACGCCATTCTCCTGCCTCAGCCTCCCGAGTAGCTGGGACTACAGGCGCCGCCACCACGCCCGGCTAATTTTTTGTATTTTTAGTAGAGACGGGGTTTCACTGTGTTCGCCAGGATGGTCTCGAACTCCTGACCTCGTGATCCGCCCGTCTCGGCCTCCCAAAGTGCTGGGATTACAGGCTTGAGCCACCGCGCCCGGCCATTCTTTTTCTTTTTTTAAAAGAGATGAGAGTCTCGCTATGTTGCCCAGGCTGGTCTTGAACTCTTGGCCTCAAGCAGTCCTCTGGCCTTAGCCTCCCAAGTAGCTGGGATTACAGGTGTGAGCCGGCCACGCCTGGCTCCTGAGTTTACTTCTTTCTCAAGAAAGAATGCTTGCCCCTGAAAGAACAGCAGAACCCCTCGTGAACTGCAGTTGGGAACTGGAAATGCCACAGATAACATTGCAAACTTTAAATGAACCAGATTTTGGCATGAAAAAAAGACCTGTAGAAAGATCTCCTCGTCTGTGTTCCGTTTAATTTGTTTCACATTTTAAATTTGGTTTTTGTTTCCTAGAAACAAGCTTTTCTGAGAAAGCACTCAGAAACAGTGGTCTGGAAACAATGGATTGCTTATAAACAATTCTGCAAATCTGCCCAGAGATTTAAGAAATCCTAAGAGGATCGAGAAGTGGAATTATAATTGGCCTTTAAAACTCCCAATAACAAAGTGCTACAAACCAGGCGGCATGACCACAATATTTATAGAAGATGAAGCTCAGAATCCCCATGTCTAACTCCCAGGTTAAATGCAGAAATTAAAGTGCTCTCACTGGGAATAAAAGAGTGTTTATTCAAGCTAAATTTACACATTTATTGTTTTAAAGGGATAATAAAAAGTCTTTCAAGCCCTGAAGTAACACTTAACTCTCTAATAAAAGTTCATTAAAGAAAAGCTTCAGTATACAAAGTAAGTAGTTCTTTTTTGCAGGTCCTCAAGACCAGGGATCAAAAGAGAGTTGACAGCAAAATGGTCCGGAGTCCCTCTGCATGAACGGCGGCTCTCCCAGTCTCCAGCCGCCGGCGCCCCGGTGGCCAGGCCACACACACACACACACACACACAGACACACACACCTTCTTGTACTTCAGGGAAGCAGCCTTTGTTTCCAGGACCCAAACTGGGATCCAATTAGGAAGTCCCCACCTCCCCTGAACTAGCCTCTTCAAGCGCAGGAGCCCCTAAACCACCGTCCCAGGGCCACTCAGGAAAGATGCCCCAAAATTTTCTCCCGGGTCCCAAGTGCTGGGGACATGTGACTGCCACACTGGGCTCCAGACAGTCTCCCTAAACAGAGGCAGATATACACACACATACACACGCACACACACACATCCTTGCAATACGATTATCACCGTTACTGTTCACAGCTCCCACCTACCGAGCGCTCACCATGTGCCAAGCGCCAGGCGCCTCGCGTGCTCTCTCTCTCATTCACACACACACACACACACACGCACACCGATACTCACGTACACATGCACGCACGCACGCGCGCACTCATACACGCACACACTCACGTGCACACACGCACACCCATACACGCGCGCGGGCGCGCACCTATTCACGCGCACACACGCACGCACAGGCGCACGGCAGCGGCAGCACCCAGGTCCCTACACGCTGCCAGGGCCGATCCCGGACACCTCCCACCTTCTTCCCGGGACCAGGGCCAGGAAGTGCCCGCGTCCGGCGGGGCGCCCCTTCCCTGCCGGGCGCCGAGTGCCCTCCCGGAGCAGCCCCGCACAGCCCCGCGCCCCCGCCCCGCCCGCGGCCGCCCGGCAGGACCGCTCCTACCTCGGGCCCTTTGTCCTCCGGCCGCCGCGGCCCCGCTCCCGAGCGCCCGCCGCCGACAGAGGCCAGCCCAGCCTCCAGGCTGCGCTCGCGGCCGCAGCGCCAGGCCCCGCAACCGGCCCTGGCCCCGGCCCGGGCCACGGCGTGGGGCGCTCGGCAAAGCCCGGATCTCCGGAGCCGCGGCCGGCGCGGAGGACTCGACCCCTGACACCGGCCGCCCCCTGCGGTCCACTTCTCCGGGTCTTCGGGGCGGCCGCGGAGGAGGGCCGGGCGGTGGGCTTGGCCGCCCCAGGACCTCCGCCAGGGAAGGGTTGGGGGAGGGCGGGGGGCCGGGACCCCCAGCGGCGGCCGGCGATGGATGGACGTGACAGGGACAGAGAGGAGCCCCCGCGCCCTCCCACCCGGGTTCGCGCTCCAGGCCTGGAACCCCAGTCTTACCCTGTCCCGCCCGCCCTCCTCCCCAATAAAGACGCGCTCCCCCATCCCGTGCTCGGCTCCCCGCACCCCAGGGAAGGTCGCCGTGCTGGGCCGCCCCGCCCGCTGACCCTGCCCTGGCGGCTGCCGGGTCCTTCCCGCGCCCACCTGCGTGGGTTCCGAAAGGTGGAAGGAACCTCGCATCTGGGGTCAGTGCGCTGTCTGCGCTCAGCAGTGTCTCCGTCCTCCCTCCTCTTCACGGGGCCGCCCTCCCCGCAGCGGCCCCGTCCCACCCCCGGGCCCAGGCACCCCGACATTCCCGCGGGGCCACACTGGACGCCCCTTCCGGTGACAGGGCACTTAGCGGGGAAGAAAATCTGGACAGAGGTTGGGAGACCCCTTGGAGGACCGAGGTCATTTTGTCGCTTGGGAACGCAGGTGCCCAGACGGGACACGGCAAGGCTGTGAGCAGCAGAAGTGGAGCCCAGGCTTCCCTACAACTCCACCCCAGTGGCCCCTGGACCCTCACGCTTGGCCGCGGGGACTGGGCCCGACCGAGCGCGGTGACCGCGGGCCCCGCCGCCCTCTCCCCACCGCCGCTGACCGCTCAGGCCGCGGGAGATTGGGGGACCCGATCCCCAACAGCTGAGGTCGGCGAGCGGCCCATGAGGGGCCCAGCCTGAGGTCGAGGAAAAGGAAGATTCTGGAACGATGGACCCCTGCGGGTGGAACCCCGCCAGCTTTCCCTGGTGACAGCCAGGTCAGAAAAAATGAGTGAATAAAGGAAGAAATGAACGAACCTCAGATGACTCCCTCAGTCCTCACTGGCGGCTGCTGCTGAGGTGGCCCCCAGCGAAGAGCGCAGAAGCAAAACTGGAGGAAGCTGAGGCAGGAAACAAAGAGAACTAGAGATTTCTATTTTTCCCTTCTCTTTCTCTCTCTCTCTCTCTCTCTCTCTTTTTTAAACAAAAGACAGGCCCCTGTGTTTTCAGAAGGCAGCCAGAGGCAGAACTGGAGTCAGGAAACCGGCCCTGCGCCCCTGCCACTCATCCCCAGGACCCACAGTGGGGCCTTGGGCCTAACAGCCACTGTCTTTGAGAACACCCTGAAAAGTCACAGTTCACGAATCTGCGCGGTTAAACAAAAGCGGGGAGTGAGGTTATAGGCCCCAGCACCTGCCAGCACACCGCAGGTCCTCAGTAAAAGTGCAGCCTGAGTGAACCCCTGCAGCTCTCCATACTCTGATTGGCAGCACCGTCATTTTCCTTTTCGCTTTATGAAATAGCTCAAACACCCCCATCTGACTTTTCTCATTGTGAAATTTTCAAACACACGCTAAACTAGGAGAGTAACATAAGGAGCCCATGTGCTCAAGAACCAGCCAATCCTAACATCGTGCCACTCTTGCTTCAAGTGTTTAAGACATGAATATCGCCGTACCGTTAAAGCCCCTGGAAGCCCTCCTCACATCACCCCAAGTACTCTTCCAAACCATCCCATTCCTGTTTCTGTACTATTACTGCGTATGCATGTGTTCATAAATCATATAGAAGATGTTTACAACTTCCTGTGTGTTCCTATTTCATTCTGTAACCCAGTCCGTTTGTCTTGTTTTGCTCGAGATTATAAGATCCATCTGATCATACATATAGCTCTAGTTTATTTGTTTTAACTATTAAGTAGTATTCCGTTGTATGAGTAGGGCACAAGTCATATATACATTCTTCTGTTGATAGACATTGGAGTTGAGATTATAAACAAGACTGCAGTGAACATTCTTTTTTTTTTTTTTTTTTTGAGACGGAGTCTCGCGCTGTGGCCCAGGCTGGAGTGCAGTGGCGCGATCTCGGCTCACTACAAGCTCCGCCTCCCGGGTTCACGCCATTCTCCTGCCTCAGCCTCCTGAGTAGCTGGGACTACAGGCGCCCACCACCGCGCCCGGCTAATTTTTTGTATTTTTAGTAGAGACGGGGTTTCACTGTGGTCTCGATCTCCTGACCTTGTGATCCGCCCGCCTCGGCCTCCCAAAGTGCTGGGATTACAGGCGTGAGCCACCGCGCCCGGCCTGCAGTGAACATTCTTGAACGGCATTTTTCTTTCTAGGGTATAGCTCATTTCAGTCACTCTGGTAAAAACACGTGCAGAATAATTATGTTAAATTAACATTAGTCCAAATGTCTGCTCTATGGTTTGGGTTACTTACTGTAACTGCTAAACCAATCATCACTGTGAAAAATGTCCTTATATTTTTTCCTCTTCACGTTTTGGCAGCTTGTGTCTTACCAAGCAGATGAAATCCCATAGAACAGAGGTCAGCAAATTTTTCTTAAAGGGCAAGAGGTCAATATTTTAGGCATTGTTTTCTAGGAGGCAGAGTTGAGGCTTACATAACCGTTGAAAATGTAACTTTTTTTTTTTTTTTTTTTAGAGATAGGGGGTCTCACTCTGTCACCCAGGCTGTTCTGGAACTCCTGGCCTCAAGTAGTTATCCTGCCTCAGCCTCCCAAAATGCTGGGGTTACAGGCATGAGACACTGCTCCCCACCTAAATGTAACCTTTTAAGAATGTAAAAAGTTCACCATGTCAGGAGATCGAGACCATCCTGGCTAACACAGTGAAACCCCGTCTCTACTAAAAATACAAAAAAATTAGCAGGGCGTGCTGGTGGGCGTCTGTAGTCTCAGCTACTCTGGAGGCTGAGGCAGGAGAACGGTGTGAACCTGGAAGGCGGAGCTTGCAGTGAACCGAGATCGCGCCACTGCACTCCAGCCTAGGCAACAGAGCGAGACTCAGTCTCAAAATAAATAAATAAATAAAAGAATGTAAAAAGTATACTTACTTGGCTCATGGACTGTAAAACAAAAATAGAAAGCAAAAATCAGTCAACTGAATGGATTTGGCCCCTGGGCTATAGTTAGATTTCCCACTCCTGCTATAGAAGAATTCATTACATAAATGAATTCCTTTCTTTAAATAGGCGATCACTTTCAATCATGACAAAAGTGTAATTTGGCTCAACAGAAGAATCGAAATAAATATGATGTTACACTGAGGGAAAAATTCCTAGGAAGATGTCCCATACCTTAACTAGTTAATACAATGACTTTGAGGTAAACCATTTAATCCTATTTTTTAATATCTATAATGAATTTTAGAAATGCATAAACTCCTACCAACTAAGAATTCACTACTTGGTAGAACTGATTAATTCTTTTCTCAGTTAAGAAAAGAAATGAGATTTGATGAAAAAGTTGATTATTTTCTTGTTTAATGAATCACCTCCCCACTCCTAGGCCATTGATTTAAATACAAGCACACAAGTACAAATGATTATGTTTTTCCTGGAACCTGACCCACTTGTTCTATGTCTTTATTGAACTTGAACCAAAACTTGAAAAAATCATTGCAAGATATTTTCTTAAATGAGCTGAATTAGCCTGGTTTAAAATGTTGACAAGAATGGGGCCAAGCCGTAACTTGCAAAGGAGCCGTCTCTCTCCAAGCCCATTCAATAAGCAGAGGCCTTTCCCAAAAACGGCGGGGTGGGCAAAGCAGTTAGACATGGCTCTCTTCTGGCCTTTTTGTCTTTGCTGGCATTATCCTAAAGAATCTCTCTCTCTCTCTCTGTCTCTCTCTCTCTCTCTCTCTCACACACACACACACACACACACACATTTTTCTCTCCTTCACACATACACATTCTCACACACATTTCCCCCTTACGTGTCTTATGTGACTATGCATGTGCTATGCATGTTGATTCCTTACACATATCTACTTCCTTAAATGCATACAGTATTCATGCTTCAAGCATACACATGGCTCTTTTTCACATATATCCATACTCCACACACACTCCTTGTCATACAAACAGTTCTCTGCTGGATACATGTGTTCTCTTTGCACCTACGTTTCTGTTTTGTGCAGACCCAAAACTCTAACACTTCTCATACCTTTTTCTTTGTACCATCCACACATTTCCACACGCCTCCACCCAGCCTGCTTCAATTGTCCCAACATGTGGATGGGAAGGGGCATTCGTTTGCTACGGCTGCTATACCAAAGTACTGCAGACAGAGGGGCTTAAACAATAGAAATCTATTGTCTCCCATCTGGAGGCTAGAAGCCCAACATTGAGATGTGAGCAGGTTGTTTCCTTCTCATGGCTGTGAGGGAGGATCTGCCCCAGGCTTCTCTTCTTGCCTTGTAAATGGCTTTCTCCCTGAGTCTCTCCACATTGTCTTCCCTCTAGGCAAATCTTTTTTTTTTTTTTTTGAAGACTTTTAGTCTTCACTCTGTCACCCAGGCTGGAGTACAGTGGCATGATCTCAGCTCACAGCAACCTCCGCCTTCCAGGTTCAAGTGATTCTCCTGCCTCAGCCTCCTGAGTAGCTGGGATTACAGGCATGCATCACCACGCCCGGCTAATTTTTGTTATTTTTAGTAGAGACGGGCTTTCACCATGCTGGCCAGGCTGATCTCAAACTCCTGACCTCAGGTGATCCACCCGCCTCAGCCTCCCAAAGGGCCGGGATTACAGGTGTGAACCACGAAGCCTGGCCCCTCTATGCAAATCTGTGTCCAAATTTCCTCTTGTTATGAAGACACACCAGTCATTTTGGACAGGACCCGCCCTAATTACTTCATTTGAGTTTGATTACCTCTCTCCAAATAAGGTCACATCCTGAGGTACCAGTTAGAATTGCAATATATGAATTTTGGAAGGGTCCTGGCACAAATAGGACACAATTTGACCCGTAGCAGTAAGGTTCGGGTTTGGCTTGTTTCTGAGCAAGGTTTAAACCAGAAATACTAAACTCCATCTTCATCAGTAGTAAATCTGATGCCTAGATGTGGCACTTCCTCATTAGAAACCTTGAACTCAAATCCAACTGCACCCCTCTACCCATTAAGGGAGGGGGTAAGGGAGGGGATAAGATCCTCACCCGATCTTATCAGGAATATTGGTCACCCAAAATTCAAGGGCTCCATTCAATGGACTACCTAAGGTGAAAGTGCTCCACCTGGTGGAGAGCACTTCGAATTCATTACACATGTGCAAATGATAGACCGGCTACCAAAAACATCTTGGTTGACATTAAATATTAGATAAAACAGGGGAAGGAATGGAGGGGGGAGGGAAATGAATTAGATGCAACCAATATAGTTCATGGGGTGGTGTATGAGACGTGAACATTTAAATATAACATTTAATGATCAAGAAGACATTATCTAACAGACTAGATAGTATCTGCATAGAATTCAAGAATAAAAGGTAGTAATTCACCTCTGATGGAGTTTTCTTTAAAAATCTGGATGTGGTATGGGTGCACACTACCTGGGCCCCCGATAACCAAAGAAGATGAAATTATACAAACGTTGGAATGAGAAGATACTCCGTTGTTCCAATAACATATACAGAAACACCTCTTTCTGTCAGGTGTGTAGCAACACTTAAGGAACACCTTCCTGATCTCTAACGGCAGTTACAGAACAAATTACATAGGACAAGAAAACACAAAGGGTAGAAAACAATGTCACAATACCCATCACACTTAACCTCGTCATCCGGTTTCTCTTTTTCTCCAAAGAACACCTCTTGGGAGTTCATTCCTTAAGGCATGTGAAAGTGGGTAATATGCAAGAGATACATTATATACATGTTTTATTGTTTGTTTGTTGTTTTCTGAGACAAGATCTCCCTCTGTTGCCCAGGCTGGAGTGCAGTGGTTCAATCACGGCTCACTGCAGCCTCAAACTCCTGGGCTCAAGTGATCCTCCCACCTCACAGCCTCCCAAATAGCTGGGGACTACAGATGTGTGCCACCACGCCTGGTTACTTTTTGTATTTTTTGTAGAGACAGGAATCTCACTTTGTTGCCCAGGCTGGTCTTGAACTCCTGGGCTCAAGCAATCTGCCTATCTCTGCCTCCCAAAGCACTGAGATTACAGGTGTGAGCCACCACACCCAGCCTGGTAAAATCTTTAACAAATTGGCTGGGTACGGCGACTCATGCCTATAATCCCAGCACTTCAGGAGGCTGAGGCAGGCAGATCATGAGGTCAGGAGATCGAGACCATCCAGGCCAACATGGTGAAACCCCCATCTCTATTAAAAATACAAGAAAATTAGCTGGGTGGTGCACGTCTATAATCTCAGCTAATCAGGAGGCTGAGGCAGGACAATCGCTTGAACCCAGGAGGCGGAGATTGCAGTGAGATGAAATGGCACCACTGCACTCCAGCCTGGCAACAGAGTGAGACTCCGTCTCAAAAACAAAACAGAACAAAATATTTAACAAATTATATTTGAACCCTGCAAATTTATACAAGACCAATTAGCATTATCGCAACTTGAGTGCAAGTATTCCTGTTTTCCTTACTATTTTCATTTCTGATAATTCCCAAGGCTAACTACTATTTTTTCTACAAAATAAAACTAATTTGAATCAATAGTATTTAAGCAATACTAAAAAAGATTATTATTCAGCATATAATTCAAGCAGGATGGAAAATAGAAGTTGCTAAACTTACCAATAATTTGATAGTGATGAATCAAAACAAAATCCATTGTTATATTTACTTAGAAGATTTAAGACAAAACGTTACATTTTGTCATCATGTTTTGCTTCATATTTCAAAGTCAGCATAATTAAGATTCTCTTTTTCAAATTCGATTCAGTTCTTTATAATGTAATGCACGTGTTGACAGAGAAACGTCATTATTGTCATTTGTCCAGGTTGCTGGGGTCATCGCGCTACCTACAGGGAGGAAGCTGGGGTGCTAGCTTCATCTGGGGGTCCAGGGAAGGCTTCCCTGAGCGAATAATGTCCAAAATGGGGATAAGGAGTTTGCTAGAGGAAGCAGCAAAGGGATAATGTTTTAGGCAAAGAAAACGTGAGAAGACTCAGTAGTGAGGAAAACCTTTTGAGGAATTGAGTGAATATGAGTGTGACTGGACCAGAGAGAGTGCAGTGCACTAAGTAGTCCATGATAAGGTGGTGGCCAGGGGCTCCTCAGTGTTCAGAGACAGCTGCAACCCTCCAGCAACCAGCAGCGTGATCCGGAAGCTGCCAGGCAGGCAAGCGGCCAGTTTACAGGAGAAAATACTAACAAGGACTATAAAACAAGGTATACAACAGATTTCAATCAGAGGACGTATGAAGTCAGATCTGCATTTTGAGACAATTTCTCTGGCAATGTGAGGTCAACAGCTGCAAAAAATAAAAATAAAAAATAAGAAGAAAAGAGAAGAAAAAAAGCAGCTCTTTAATTTGACGGTGACAGTGGAGAGTCAGTGGAGAGACCAAAGACAGGGAGATGAATTAGGAAGCAGCTATAATAGTCCAGGAACAATGATGAGAAGGGCAGTAGTGGGCAGCGGGAATCAAGGGTGAGGAGGAGGCTGAAATGCTTTTTGGAGGCAGAGCTGACAAGTCCCGTGGCCACCCCCTCCCTTCCCTTTGTCACCCTGTCATTGGAGTTCACTGAGGCGGACAGCAATAGCTCATCTTTCCCGCAGCTCTTTGTGGACAGGCTGTCATGGGGATTTGCTGTCGTGGGTGTATTTGACTACAGGGTTACCTTTTTGTTTTCCTTCCAAAGCAGGAGGCAGATACTGTTGCTAAGTGCAGAGACTGAATCCATGTGCCGGGACCAATGAAAGCCTCCATGAGCTACCATCTTGGGAGCCCTCTGGATAGCCTGTCAAGTTCTGAACAAAACCTCAAGACAAAGCGTTCACTGCACCTCTCTTTGTTCCATTTCATGTCATTTTAGAAGCATTCTTAGTCACTGGGGTGGAGAGTTTCAAGACTCGATTAGAAACGGCTTCTGTGAAACTGTGAAGCTTGTGTGACCATTGAAGATGGATTTTGCACTAGGGATTTGACATGTATTATCTCTCACACAACAGAATTGCATGTATGTTTACCTTCAGTTTACAAATATGGACACTGAGAGTCCTAAAGATGAGGTTACCTGCCGTGAGGGGTAATTGGAGTTGGTGCTGGACACACTCCAGCCTGGGCTCATCTGCTCATGCCACCACACCCTCCTCTTTCCGCATCCTCCCATCTCTTCCGCACTCCTCCTCTCCTGCCACATGTGTTTCTTCCAGGCCCTTCATAAAAGGTGGACTCATCTGGGAAGAATAAGACCAGCATTCAAGTGGCAGCTCTGATGGGGACCATCTTATGGACATTAAGCAAGTCATTTGACTGCTATTCTCAGTTTCCTCCTAATATGCTTTGGATTTGTGTCCCTGCTCAAATCTTATGTAGAACTGTAATCCCCAGTGTAAGAAGTGGGACCTGGGGAGATGACTGAATCATTGGGGTGGATTTCTCATGAATGGTTTAGAACCATCCCCTTGGGTCATTGGTGGGGAGTAAGGGGAGGGGGTAGAATTGGAGGTTTGGGAGACACAGCAGGCAATCAGCACAGATTTATAGATGGGTGAATGGATGGCGAACAGTAGAGGGGACTGACCTGGGAAGTGCTATAAGATTTTCATGCTGTTCTCATGCAAGTGAGTGTGTTCTCAGGAGATCTGGTTGTTTAAAAGTGTATAGTACCTTGCCCCTCACTCACTCTTTCTCCTGCTCTGGTCATGTGACATGCCTGCTTCCCCTCACCTTCCGCCATGATTCTAAGTCTTCTGAGGTCACCCCAGAAACCAAGCAGATGCCAGCACCATGCTTCCTGTACAGCCTGTGCCACCAAGGGCCAATCAAACCTCTTTTCTTTATAAATTACCCAGTCTCTGGTATTTCTTTATAGCACTGTGAGAACAGACTACCACACCTCCCCTGTAAAATAAGAGGGTTTACTCAACACCTTTTCCTGCCCTAAGGTTCTAGGACCCAGGCTATTACATATTACAGAAAACTGATGGGGCACAATCCTTGCTGTCACTCTTTCTCCTTTGCCATGCTTCACAAGTGCCTCTCCCTACTCCAGTTATCACGGAAGGATGTGTACTTAGAGATCCCGTCAGACAGCCACGGACAGGCACAGATAATCTCCTGTGAGGTCCCACAATCTTGTCGTGTTTCCCAGGTCAGTGTCCTCTACTGTTCCCCATCCATCTGCCCATCCATAAATATGTGCTAAGCACCTGCTGTCTCTCAAATCTCCAATTCTACCCTCTCCCCTTACTCTCAGCCAATGACCTTGGCTCCTGCTCACTCCCTCAACTTTCTGCCAAAGTACCTTACGAATTTACCTGCATCTGTCCTCACTCTTTTCTCCCCTCCTCCTGTCACTTGGGAGATGGGGTCCTTTCTCTCATCTCCCAAACCCTCCTGTATTAGCTCTCTGCGTCTCATCTCTATCAGCATTCCCCAAGTGCTGGGATTACAGGTGTGAGCCACCACGCCTGGCCTAGTCCTTTAAATTTGGGTGTTCCTCTGAGTTCCATCCTCTGGCTTTGCCCCATGTTGCTTCACTCACACTCCCTGAATGATCCATGCCTAAACTTCAAGTACCCAAATTGCCATCGTCAGGCCAAGTCTTCCCTCGAATCCAATCAGCCTCCAAACTCTGTTCTTTCTACCTTTCCCTCTCTTGAGTCTATTCCCTCTCCATTTTCACTAGCCCCAATACAGTTTGGCTATTTGTTCAGTGGCTATGGCAGCATTCTAACCATTCTTCTTGCCTGCAGTTTGACTCCTCTTATTATATTATCTGCACCATCACCCCATCCACCTTTAACTATCAGAACAATCTGTAAGATCTAAGAATGCCTATGCTGGAGCGAGAGGTATAGATAGAGAGTTGGAACATCTAGCAAATATTAGGTTACAATGATGCTATAGTTTGAATGTGCCCCCCAGAATTCATGTGTTGGAAACTTAATCTCCAATGCGACAGTGCTGGGAAGTGGGGCAGAATGGGAGATGTTCATGTGATGAAGCAGTAAGTGTGATGATGCAGCAAGAAGGCCCTCACCAGATGCCAGCATGTTGATCTTGAACTTCGCACCCTCCAGACTGTGAGCCAATGTATTCTGTTATAGTGGCATAAAATGCCTGAGACAAGTTGTGCCCTTTGGTATTTGTTCTAAGCCCTCAATCTCACAACACTGCATTAGAAAGGTTAACTTGGCTATAACATAGGGGTATCAGAAGAGGGGGCAGGGGTCAATTTCCTTATCTGGAAAATAAGGAGTTGGACTGGGCCAGTGCCTTGCAGAGTACACCCAAACCTTCAGTTTCTGATTCAGTAGGTCTGCACAGGACCAGAGAATTTGTATTTTTAACAAGCTTGCAGGTGATGGAAATGCTGAGGTCCACAGACCATGCTTAGAATACCACTGGTGTCTTAGTCTGTTCAGGCTGCTATAACAGAACACTGTAAACTGAATGGGCTTATAAACAACAGAAACTCACAGTTTTGGAGGCTGGGAAGTCCAAAATCAAAGCACTGGCAGATTCAGTGTCTAGTGAAAGTCCACTTTATTTCCTGGTTCATAGAAAATTGATGGGTAATATTGAACGTCAACTTAATTGGATGCAATTAATTTAAATAGCCACAAAGTATGCAAAGTATTGTTCCTGGTGTGTCTGTGAGGGTGTTGCCAAGGGGGATTAACATTTGAGTCAGTGGACTGGGAAAGGCAGACCCACCCTCAATCTGGGTGGGCACAATCTAATCAGCTGCCAGTGTGGCCAGAATAAAATGCAGGCAGGAGAACATGGACAGACTAGACTGACTGAGTGTTCTGGCCTCCATGTTTCTCCCATGCTGGATGCTTCCTGTCCTTGAGCATCAGACTCCAAGTTCTTCAGCTTTGGGACTCTTGGACCTTCGACCACAGACTGAAGGCTGCACTGTTGGCTTCCCTACTTTTGAGGTTTTGGTACTCAGACTGGCTTCCTTGCTCCTCAGCTTCCAGAGGGCTTATTGTGGGACTTCACCTTGTGATCATGTGAGTCAACTCTCTTTAGTAAACTTCCCTTCATATATACATCTATCCTATTAGTTCTGTCCCTCTAGAAAGCCCTAATACAGAAGGTCATTATAAACCAAAAAGTATCTGAGACAGGTCTCAATCAATTTAGAAGTTTATTTTGTCAAGGTTAAGGACAATGCCCAAGAGACAGGTCCATATCTTTCTCCAAAGATGATTTTGAGGGCTTCAATATTTAAAGGGGAAAGGGCAGATATTGGGGAAGGAGGAAGAAATTTTTAAAAGGTGTTGACAGATAAGAGCTAAGTGGTTGCATTCTTTTGAGCCTTTGATCAGCCGTTCACATAGAAGAAGTGGGTAGAGGAATAGTCACGTATGCATTCACCTAGCTCAGTGAACCTGCACTTTTACATAAGATAAAATAAACATGGCAGAGGAGGCCATCAGCTATGCATTTGTCTCAGGCGAGCAGAAGGATGACTGACTTCTGTCCTTTGTCTATGTCCTGTCCATACCTATGAAGACAAGCTGTCAATCTACGTTGTCCGGGTGAAATTCAACAGAACTTTTTAGGGTAAAGATCTTGGGGCCCATAGGGAATTTCCTAGTGGGAAAATGTGGAGGAAGCATGTAGCTTTTTATCATAGTAGCTATCGTATTTAGGAACAGAATGGGAGGCAGGTTTGCATGATGAGGTTCTCAGCTTGACTTTTCCCTTTGGCTTAGACACAATCCCACTCCTGGGCAATCTTTCCTCACGACCTAATCACCTCCCAAAGGCCCCACCTCCAAATATTATCTCATTAGAGATTAGGTTTCAATATATGAATTTTGAGAGAACACAAACCTTCTCACCATAATAACTGGACTCAATGATATCTACAACTTTAGTTTCTTCACTTGTGCTATCCAACATGGTAGCCACTAGTTATGTGGCTATTTAAATTACAAATTAAATTAAATTAAATTGAAATTCACTTCCTCAGACACGCCAGTCATATTTCAGGTGCCAATGGCCACACGTGGCAGCGGCCACCATATGGAACAACGCAGAACATTTCCATCATCACAGAAAGACCTAGTGGATACAGTCATTTCCTCACAGACCTCTGGAGAGGACATTTTCAAGTAGAAGGGAAGCAAAGTATCCTCTGACATATGAGACCTTTCAGGATTGCTCAAGCACACCTGTGCTCTTGGCCTCATATTTCAGCCCTAACTTTAAAAACGATCCCTGGAAGTATCGTCTTCAGCCCTAACTGGAAAGTCCCAAAGCCCATGCCCCATTCTGCCCTAGCGCCATTCTGCCCCAGGAAGCACACACAAAAACAGGGCTAGAACTGGGAAATACTAGAATTTCTGTGCTGGGAACTGTGACTGTATACCAATGTAAGACCATGGTGGACAAAGCCACGGATAGTCCCCATGCAACCTGGAACAAAGTTCTCTGAGCCTCTGTACCCTCTTCTATATTCTTTTTTTTTTTTTTTTTTTTTTTTTGAGACAGGGTCTCCCTCTGTCACCCAGGCTGGAGTGCAGTGGCATCATTTTGGTTCACTGCAACTTCTACCTCTGAAGTTCAAGCGATTCTCTTGCCTCAGCCTCCTGAGTAGCTGGGATTACAGGTGCCTGCCACCACACCTGGCTAATTTTTGTATTTATAGAAGAGACAGGGTTTCACCACGTTGGTCAGGCTAGTCTCAAACTCCTGACCTCAAGTGATTCTCCTGCCTCAGCCTCCCAAAGTGCTGAGATTACAGTCATGAGCCACCACGCCCGGCCTTCTACAAAGTATTCTTGAAATAGCTACCTCACAGGCAAATGTGGAAAAGCACCTGTAGTTTACAACTGATTCAGTTATTATTTTTTCTTCGTCTGCTCTGCTGCTATTGTGTGTTAGACATACTCTAATTTAGTACTTATGCTTTCTGCTTATGTGTCTCCACCAGGCTAGTAGCCCCTGGAACACAAGGTAAGGCCCCATCAGATTCAGTTCTTCCCTCAACACCTACCCTACTGCTCGGCCCATGAGAGATGCTCAAAAAAATGTGCAAAAGATTATGTCTTGAGGAAAAGCCAGGTCACAGGCACAATAAGTATGAAGATTGTGCCATTTCCCCGACTCTCCCCAGCTCTGTGCTCATGCTCTTTCTTTAGCCTGGACCACTTGCTACCCCATCCTGATCCACACCCCACCTTTACTTGTCCAACCCCATCTCTGGTTGTAGAGAATCTAGTCATCCTTCAATAATCTTCCTAAAGATCTGAATGCCAAATTAATTAATCAGTTGTGGAGTCAAAGCCTGCCTCTACCACCGCCTACGTAGGACCCTGAGTAAATTTTTGTAATCCTGCTGATCTTAATTTTGCTGATCTGCAAATTGGGCAGAAAAATACCTATCTTTCAGTTTTGATATGAGATTTACATAAGCAAATGTACGTGGAATGCCAAACACATAGCAGATGCTGAATAAATGCCTTAAAATGGCCATTTCTAATGACTCTGGAAAATTCTTCATTCTGTAACAATATGCAGTCTTCTCGAGATCTCCGCTATGTTCTCTTTTTTTCTAGTTTATTTAGCAAATGTTAACAGAGCATGTTTTATTTGCCAGACACTGTGCTAGATGACAGAGATACAAAGATTAGAAGCCAGGCATGGTGTCTCAAGCCTGTAACTCCAGCACCTTGGGAGGTTGAGGCAGGAGGATTGCTTAAGGTAAGGAGTTCAAAAAAATAATAAAACATTTTAAAAAATTAGCCGGGCATAGTGGCATGCACCAGTACTCTTAGCTACGTGGGAGTCTTAACTGGGAGACCACTTGAGACCAGGAGTTTGACGCTACAGTGAATTATGACCATGCCACTGCCCTCCAGCCTGGGTAACGGGGAAAAAAAAAGATTAGAGAAGACCTCTGACATCATAGTCTAGTGGGGAGCCAGCTTCTTCAGGGATTTCTCCCTGCCTCACCTCGCCCACCTCAGGCTGTGTAGAAACCCCCAGTCTAACCGGTTGTTTCCCTCCAACTCTGTACACACCACGGTGTGTTACTTTTTTATTTCAAACATGTGCTGGCCTCTGTTCTAATCACAGCAACCTGTATCCATTAATCCATTTAATCCTCACAACAACCTTATCAGGTAAGTATTGTCATTATTCGCATTTTCCAAATAAGGAAACTGAGGCACAGGCAGATTAAGTAACTGGCTTAATAAGGTCTTCTGGTTTATAAGTAGGAGCCAGGATTTGAAAACACACCTCTGGCTCCAGCTTAATTAACATGCTCTGTTTACTTATCTGTCCCCACTGAAATTGGAGGTTGAACCTGTGGCATATCCAAATGAATAAGTATCGCCTGTGCTCACCCCAATATCTGACACTATAGGTCCACGATAACTCATTCATCAAACAGGAAGGAGGGAGGGAGGAAGGAAGGAAGGAAGGAAGGAAGGCAGGAAGGAAGGAAGGAAAGAAGGCAGGCAGGCAGAAGTAAAACGATACCACAATGGTTTGGTTGCTCACATTTACTAAGCATCAACACTGACCCGCCTGTAAGATGCGCTAACAGAGCTCAGGAATAAAGAAGGCCGGGCGTGGTAGCTCATGCCTATAATCCCAGCACTTGGGAGGCCAAGGTGGGAGGATGGCTTGAGCCCCAGAGTTCAAGACCAGTCGGTGCAATATACTGAGACTCTGCCTCTACTAAAATTAAAATTAAAAATTAGCCGGGCGCAGTGGCGCGCACCTGTAGTCTCAGCTACTTGGGAGGCTGAGGTGGGAGGATCGCTTGAGCCTAAGAATTCGAGGCTGCAGTGAGCCCTGACCACGCCACTGCACTCCAGCCTAGGCGACAAAAAAAAAAAAATTAAATTAAATTAAAAAAAGGAATAAATGAACATCTTTGCGGCTGGGAGCTTTCAGTTATCACCGTCGAGAATTCCAGGCGAGCGCTGCGTTTTCCCAGCTGCCTCTTTTCTCTCACCCCCGTTCCCTTCCTCTGGAATCCGGCTCCATCTCTTCCTTTTCCTTTGCCAGCCTCTCCGTCGATTCCGCGGTCCGGGTTTCCCGGGCGCCAGCCGCCGGGAGAGGATCGGTGCGTGGGAGCGCTCCAGCCGCGGCGGGCATGCGCAGAGGGGGGCGGTGCACTGCGCATGCGGAAAAATGGCGGGCCGGGCTACTTGAGAGTCGCGGGTCTACCTCCTCCTTTCCCGTCTTCGTCGGGAGTTCCCGGGCACGTGAGGCAGTGCCGCGTTTCCTGGCGGGTGGGACGGCCTAGCCGGGCGGGGCCTTGGAGGACGCCGCGGATCCGTCAGTTTCTGGGCCTTTGGAAATCGGCGCGTGGGGGGCGGTGATCGAGCTGCGCGCGAGAGGGCGGGAGAGCTCGCGGGGTGCGAGGGGAGCGGGACGCCCGGCCGGGCAGCATGAGTCAGCAGCGGCCGGCGAGGAAGTTGCCCAGTCTCCTCCTGGACCCCGCGGAGGAGACGGTTCGCCGTCGGTGCCGAGACCCTATCAACGTGGAGGGACTGCTGGTAAGCTCCGGGACGGGACGGGAGGGGGACGGGCGGGGGTCTCCCAAAGCTGACCCCCTCCTCCCCGCGCCGCCGCCAACCCCGCTGGCCGTCGTCTCGGTCGTCTGCTCCCCCTGGGCCAGGCGCTGCCCATCACGTGCTGCGAACTGCGCTCTCCCGCCTTCTGCTTTCAGCATCTGCTCACAGACGTGGTGTCAGTCTTCTGGGCTTTTACATCGGAACTTCAGGGCACTGTTGGAGAAAATTGCTCAACTTTGCATTGGAAAGGCCATGTTTTTCTCCTTCAGTGGACTCTAGCTGTGTCTCTGCAACCTATCATTTGTTCTTCTACCTTCTCTCTCTTCTGCTCTACTGCAGCCGTTTAAAACCTTGTCCACGCTTTATATTTCCCACGCCACAGCTCCCATTCATAAAATTATCTCCCCACCTGTTTGACGGAGAAAATGGTTAGCAGATTTGGCTCCCTTTCCCACAAAGACTGATTTCTTCTACTCTTGTTCTGGACCAGATACTGTATTCCCCGGTTCTCAAGGTCCTTAACAAATGCGTTCTTTTCCATTCCTCCCGTATTTTCTTTTTCTTTTTTTGAGATGGAGTTTTTACTCTTGTTCCCCAGGCTGGAGTGCAATGGCACGATCTCAGCTCACTGCAACCGCCGCCTCCCAGGTTCAAGCGATTCTTCTGCTTCGGCCTCCCATGTAGCTGGGATCACAGGCATGCGCCACCACACCCAGCTAATTTTGTATTTATAGTAGAGACGGGATTTCACCGTGTTGGCCAAGCTGGTCTCGAACTCCTGACGACCTCAGGTGATCCACCCGCCTCGGCCTCCCAAAGTGATGGGATTACAAGGCGTGAGCCACCGAGCCCGGCCTCTCCCCATATTTTCAATTTCTCTGCTGCTTTCTTCCTATAACTAGTAGTAATTAAACATTTTCCCAAGTCATTATGCCTGGTCCCCATACCAAATAGTTTGTGATTATTGTCTCATTTAATTTCTCACAGCAGTGTTTCATAATAGTAAAAGACTATTATTCTTGTTTTACTGTTGCCAAAACAGACCTAGAGATGCATGTAATGCCGGCTTGCCTGTGGCTAGATAGTAAGTGGAGAAACTTGGGTTGAACCTCCAAATGTCTAACTCCAGATGATAAATTCTTGACTACTAAAACCACATTCTCAATCCATCCCCATCTTAAAAGATCCCTCCCTTAATTCCATATCCCTTGCCATCTACTGTCTCTCTTCCCCTTCACAGCTAAACTTCTTGAAAAAGTTATTTACACTCACTCTTTCCACTTGATCGTCTCATTATCAGCCAACCCACTGCTGGGGACCCCTATCCTCAGCACACTTGTGAGACCATTCTAACCAGGGTCACCGACAATCTCGTCAATTCCAGCAGCTGTTGTAGTTTTGACACAAAACTACTTGTGTTGGAAACTCTCCCTTGAGTTTCCTTGACATTGATGTTCCATCTGCTTCTCTGGTCTCTCCTTGTCCTCATCCTCTTCCCAGTCCTTCATTTTTTTTTCCCCCGAGACAGGATCTCACTCTGTCACCCTGGCTGGAGTGCAGTGGCACATCCTGGCTCACTGCAGCCTTGACCTCCCAGGCTCAAGTGATTCTTCTGCCTCCATCTCTCTAGTAGCTGGGACTACAGGCACATGCCACAAGGCCTGGCTAATTTTTTTATTTTTAGATATGGAAGTCTTCCTACGTGGCCCAGGCTGGTCTTGAACTCCTGGGCTCAAGCTGTCCTCTCACCTCAGTTTCCCAAAGTGCTGGGATTACAGCTGTGAGCCACCGTGGCTGGCCACATGTTGATGATATTCAGGGTTCTCTTCTGCTGTCTCTACACATTCTTCTTAGGGGAGTTCATTCTCTCCTCCCATGACTTATGTTACCGTCTACATTTGATCCTTGAACGACTCAGGGTTTGGGGCACCAAATCACATGAAATTCAAAATCTGAATATAACTTTGATTCCCCCAAAACTTTACTGTTTCCTGGAAGCCTTACTGATAACTGTAAACAGTTGATTAACACATATTTTGTATTTACATGTATTAGTTAGTGTATTCTTATAATAAAGTAGCTAAAGAAAAGAAAACGTTATTAAGAAAATCATAAAGAAGAGAAAGTCCTACTCATTCAGGGGAATTAGATGATCGTAAAGGTCTTCATCCTTGTCTTCACACTGAGTAGGCTGATGAAGAGGAGTAAGAGGAGGAGTTGGTTTTGCTCTCTAAGGTGTGGCAGAGGGTAAAGAAAATTGGCATCTAAGTGGACCCACACAGTTCAAACCTGTGTTGTTTGAGGATCAGCTGTATATTGGTACCATCTGTATTGGTGGTCTTAATATTTGAGAATTTGATAAAAACTCTAAGCTCACTGTGGAAAAACCACTTAGTTTGCATGTAGTATCAGCAGATACATCGCTTGAAATCTTAGACATACATTTCTGGTATTTTCAGTTACCATATCGTAATTCCCAAATCTATAAATCTCCCTCAGGGTTTTCCAGCTGTCTACTAGACCTTCCTACTTAGGTTTCCAACTCCTATTAGTCCCCCCTCATCTGAGGTTTCACTTTTCTTGATTTCATTTAACCTGTGGTCCCCCAAACTATTAAAATGAAAATTCCAGAAATAATTCATCAGTTTTAAAATGCTTGCCATTCTCAGTAGTGTGATGAAATCTCGAGCTGTCAAGTACCACCCAGCACCTGAATCTTCCTTTGTCCAGAGTTCCCATGCTGTCATTGCACCCTGCCCTTAGTCGCTTAGTAGCTGATTGTTGATTATCAGACCAACTGTCACAGTGCTTGTGTTAAGTAGCCCTTATTTTACTCAGTAATGGCCCTGAAGCACAGGAGTAGTGATGCTGGCAGTTCCAGTATGCCAAAGAGAATTGATGAAGTGCTTCAAGTGAAAAGATCTAAGTTCTTGACTTAGTAAGGAAAGAAAAAAATCTTTTTCTGAGGTTGCTAAGATCTACAGTATATTTTGAGAGGCCACTTTCACATAACTTTCATTGTAGTATATTGCTATAATTGTTATATTTTATTATTAGCTGTTAATATCTTACTATGCCCGATTTATAAATAAATGTTATCACAAGTATGTATGTATACGAAAAAAATTGTATATATGGGGGTTGGTACTGTTTGCGGTTTTAGGCATCCACTGGGGGTCTTGGAATGTAGCTCCCAAGGATAAGGGTGGACTACTGTATATTCAGAATTGAATTTATTACTCTATTGGTCAGGGTTCTGCAGAGAGACAGACCAATACTAATACAGATTTTGGTACCAGGAATGGTTCTAGGGGAACAGAATTTTAAAGATGAGTTTCCTTTAATTGGGGTTTTTGGAATTGGTTCTTTAATCTGATTAGAACTTAAAAATGCTAAGAGCTCTACTTCTAGTAGTAGAGAGAGCACTGGAAGCCATGACACAAACTGTTTATAGATATGCAAAATAAATGCCTTTGACATTCTAATTCACCACATATAAGAGGCAAATAATTTAGTGACGCTGTATGTGATATTTTCAAACATTTTTGGAAAAACCAGGATTATAATGACATTGGTTGGTTGCTCCTAGTGTCTTTGGACAAAGTGATGAAAGAAAAGGATGAGCTCAGGGATTCAGTTTCATGGCTGGAGTTCCACATAAATGACTTAAAAGTTTCTAAGTGTGCCCTAGGTTAGAATCTTCTATCCTGTAGCCATAGGGCTGAAATTGCTGAAAATCAAACACAAGCCTTCATCATGCAACTGCCAAATTACAATGAAAGTTGAACTCTTGGCCAGGCATGGTGGCTCATGCCTGTAATCCCAGCGCTTTGGGAGGCCGAGGCGGGTGGATCACCTGAGGTCAGGAGTTCGAGACCAGCCTGGCTAATGTGGTGAAACCCCGTTTGTACCAAAAATACAAAAAATGAGCCGGGCTTGGTGGCGCGTGCCTGTAATCGCAGCTACTCGGGAGGCTGAGGCAGAAGAATCACTTGAACCCAGGAGGTGGAGGTTGCAGTGAACCGAGATTGCGCCATTGCACTCCAGCTTGGGCAATAAGAGCGAAACTCTGTCTCAAAAATAAATAAATAAATAAAATAGAAAGTTGAACTCTCTTAGCCTCACAGAGCATCTACTGTTGAAGTAAGGGTATTGGTTGGGAAAGAGTGGGGTTTGGATGGGATCATGTGGGAAGATGAGGCTGGACACATTGAGCCCCTAAATTCTGATGAGTCTTGTTTGCCAGAGGGGCAGTAGCAGTTCCACCTACAGTGGTGTCATCCTTTCCACCCCTGTCTAAGGAGATTAATTCTGCATTGCCTGTGGAGATAGTAGTGGCCTCCTCTGAAACAGTTCCTGGGCAGGACAATGCTGATTCTCATCGGGACCCACCCCACCGCCCCTCTTTGCTTCTAGACCTATTACTAAACCCAAGTCCCAGCAGGCCCCTAAAGGTGAGGTGCAAAGTATGACTGACTCTACTTCTGGTACCAAATCTGTATTAGTTTTCTCTGGAGAGACAGAACCAATAGGATATATATACAGTCATGTGCCGTATAATAATTGGGTCAGCGGTGGATCACATATATGGAGGTGGTCCTGTAAGATTATAATGGAGCTGAAAAATTTCTGTCACCTAGTGACACTATGTTGGCCAGGCTGGTCTCGAACTCCTGACTTCATGATCCGCGCCCCACCCCCCACCCCCTGCTTCCCAAAGTCCTGAGATTATAGGCATGAGCCACCGCGCCCAGCCTTACCATCTTTCTATCTATATGTCTGTAGATGATGTTGCATGCCCTAGCAGGTCTACATGTTCAATTCTAACAACTAAGTTATTTACAGTGGGATTCTGTCTCCATGGGAGTATTCTATATCGGGTTAATTTGTTAATAGATGCTATCATCTTGTCATGGATGATAAGAAAATCGTTGTGCCAAGGATATTGTTAACACCAGTATAAACAAAGAGCCTCTTAACTGCTCACCTTGCCTTTGGGCTTCCTCATTTCCCAGTCCTTTTGCCATGTTGCTGCCATACTTATATTTCTAAACCATTTACTTAATTATGTCCTAGTCTGGTTCAGAAACTTTTGGTAATTCTCTACTGGTTATGACATGAAGTCCAAACTCTTTAGCATTAGTTTTATGTGGTGCCATCATGATCTCCCAGCTTCAAAGTCAAGTCACTTTCACACTGGCCGCTTCAGTGGGTTCCCAGAAACATGCCGTGCCATATACATCTTCACACCTTTGTTCGTTTCCGGTACCACAATCCTGTCTTTTTTCTTCTCTCCCCACGGTTGTTTATTTAGGCAAATCTGACTTGCTGGGCAAGGCTTACCTGAGGGCTGCCTTCACCATGTATCCTTCTGTGATTTCCCTGTCTGGGTGCATCCCTAGTACTACTATTGATTCTCTTCTTAGAGTACCTATGAATTCACTTGCCCCAGTTTTGCTTTATGGCCAGTTTTTTCTTAGATAAGAGCTAAACCTGATGACAGCCCTTCTGGAGGCACATTAACATTGATGTTACTAGGAGTTTCTGTTTATAGGCTTTCGTTTTAAGGTTTGGTTTCATTTTATTTATTTTTTACAAAAAAACAGTTCGTAAATGTTACTACCAGTTTTATGCAAACTTTCAGAGCCTCTAAATAGCTGGTAAAATGGTGAGCATTGATAATGGCACTTCTGCTAATTTCCTGGTTGTTTCAGGAAATTAAAAGAAGAAACTTTTTATCTAATGCAAAAGTTTCTAATTACCCACAGCGTGCATTGTTTTCCATTGTTAGAAATGCTGCTGTTTTACATTAATTATAGTGGGAACACATAGCTGCCTATGAAAGCTTGTGTTCTCATCGGGACCCACCCCACCGCCCCTTTTTTGGAACTTTTTTTCCCATTTTTGGAAACTGCATATACTTTAATAATAGCAAGGAGTGAGCATGTGTTGGTTGAGATAAATCTTCTATCTCTACTAAGCTTTACCAAGTCAGGGACAGTGTCGTAGTGCTCTTCATGTTCGTTTTATCCTCAGTACCTGATGTATTCAGTAATTACCATATTTTGTGTGTGTGTGAATGGTTTTTTTTTTTTTTATTTGAGACAGAGTCTTGCTCTGTTGCCCAGGCTGGAATGCAGTGGCGTGATCTTGGCTCACTGCAACCTCCTAGATTCAAGCGATTCTCTTGCCACAGCCTCCCAAGTAGCTGGGATTATAGGTGCCCGCCACCACGCCTGGCTAGTTTTTGTATTTTTAGTAGAAATGGGGTTTCACCATGTTGGCCAGGCTGGTCTCGAACTCCTGACCTCAGGTGATGCACCTGCCTCGGCCTCCCAAAGTGCTGGGATTACAGGCGTGAGCCACCGTGCCTGGCCAGTAATTATCACATTCATATTCTCAGACCTTTATACTATTGAGTAAAATGCTATTTGTTTGCATTGTTGTTTTAAAATCACTAAGTTAAATTTTTTATCTTTTTTTTCAGCCATCAAAAATAAGGATTAATTTAGAAGATAATGTACAATATGTGTCCATGAGAAGTAAGTTGATTCCTGAATAGGTTTTAGGTTTTGTTAGTTTGAACTTCATATGATTAAAATGATTTGTGTAAGTGTATGAGTTGATGAGAAACTGAAATAAAATGTGTTATTTGTACACTGAAATGTAAAGTTTCAAGGTTTAGTAACAACTCCTGAGGTTATGGGTTGAATAATGTGCACAAATGCCAATTTGTTCTCCATAGAACAGTCTATATTTAAGGCTGTTTTCTCAGAATTCCTCCTGGGAGAGAAATGTACTCTTTCCTTCTTGTCCCTTATCTTAGGTTAATGTTTAGGGTGTCTGTTAGAGGAGATAGGATGTAAATGGCTCTAGTTCCCTCTTCTGGAAGTTTTCATGATAGACTGCCCCACCTCAGCCTCCTAATCTCAGTGGATAGATAGTGCAAGTCAGTGTGAATCTTAGAAATGCTAACCCTTAGTTTTTCCTCAGTGCCTGCCACAGTCTCACCCATAGTTGGTCACTGAGTTTGGTCACCTTCACCTTTGATGTGTTTCTTGCGTCTGTCCCATACCACCAATTTATAATAATATCTAACATTTATTGAGCTCATACAGTGCCTGGCACTGTATTAAGCTCTCTGCATGGATTGTCACAACGACCCTTCAAAATACAGGTGCGGATTAGAATTCTTACTTTATAAAGGCCCAGAGAGGCTGAGTGACTTGCTCAGAGTCAGGGTTGAATCTTGCCTCTCTGGCGCAAGAGCCCAGAGTCTTTACCACATTGAATTGCTTCTCCTCGTTCAGGGTCTGACTTCCTCTGTAGCTGAAGTTGCTGGGTGTCCTTCTGAGAAGGCAGTCAGTGTCCAGGCTCTCCAGCCCGGGTGCTAGAAAACTCCAGGGGGATTTGTCTGATACAGAAATAGGGTTGTTATATCATCCAACCTAAGTTCTTCAGTGACACTCTTTTACGTGTAGAGAAAACCCTGATTCCTCGTATATTTGATTTTAAGTGTTTGTATTACATTCATAAGCCACTTCATATTAAAAGAAACTAGGCAGTAGAGAATGGGTAGACAGAGCAGACCAGGCCATTGTAGCTGTTTCTTGCTTAACGCCGCAGCCTCTTCTTCCTGCATGCTGCCGCCCTCCTCCACAGCTCAAGCTACACCACCTGTGGTCCCCGAAGCACCGCAGGTTCTCTAAGGCTGCTTTGTCTTCTAAGGTGTGGTTCCATCTCCCTCACTTCAGCCCCTCACCCTCTGTCAGAGTGGCAGACACCGCCCATTTGCCTTCCTGTTCCCTGTGCCCAGTGTACTCCCATCAAGAGGCCTTCCCAGTTTCCCCCTGCAGTGAAGGTTTGATTTCATGCTATCGGGTGACTTTGAATACCTCTCTTAGCACTTACCTCAGTACGTGCTGAGCAGTACATATCAAAATTCCTTAAAAATGTCCAGTTAAGGGGACATACAATAATTTCACAACAAAAAGATTCGTTGAAATATTAAGAATTCCTTATTAGACTATGGAGTTGCTTTGGTGTGAAGACCTCTGTAATCCTTTTCACATCCCTTCAGCAACTGTCACGTTTTTGGTGTTTTCGTTATACGTGTTCTTTATAAAATAACATCATAGAAATATACTTATCCTGAGCATGTAAGACCATGCCTTGTTAATAATTACTATAATTAAATATATGCTTTTTAAAGTTAGAATTTCTCATTTGTAATCTTCTTGAGTTTGTTGTAGAATTGTGACCTTCTACTTCCAATTAAAAATCCTTTTAAATTCCTAATTTACCCCTATTTAATCTTAAGTGTAGGAATGGGCTCCAGAGAGAAGACATTTATATTATGAAATATGTACCTTTGTTCCTGAAGTAACCGCCAGTGGTCTTTAAACTAAATGTGACATTGTGGAGGTTCTGAGTAAGGACATTTCTGGCTGAAGGTAGGATGGACATTTCTTTGAGGCATACTGACTGTGGTGTGCTGTGGAAGTAGAGAAAAAGAAAGTCATATATTCCACACCAGAGTGACAAAGTTATTTTAGAAATTATTTTTTCTGCAAACCAAGCCATAAGAACTTTTTCTTAGTATCAAATTGGAAAAGATGACAAGATACTTAGTTCTGGCAAGCGCGTGAGATGAGGTCCGTGTATGCCGCATAGAATGGATAGAACCCACAACCTGCAGAGCTGTTTAGCAGTACATATCAAAATTCCTTAAAAGTGTCCAGTTAAGGGGACATACAGTAATTTCGCAACAAAAAGATTCGTTGAAATATTAAGCAAAATCGTAAAGTTGGAGATAGTCTGAATTTCTAATATTGGGATAAATAGCAAATACTGCATACAGTTAAGCATACAGCCATTAAGAATAATGTTGAAATACATTTGTTGACATGTCAGGATGTTCACAATATTGTGTTAAAAGAACATGTTGCAAAATTGCATGGTCCTGTTTTTGTTTTTAAAAACTATATATATGATTGACACACAAGTGTGAGTGTGTTAGAGGGGTGTGTGTGTATGAAAACCCGAGCCATAGTAGGTGAGTGAGGGAATTAAAGGGATTTTTTATCATTTGTCTATCCGTTACATTAATACAGAGTAGTGAATATTTTTAAAAATAGAGATAGTGGGCCGGGCGCGGTGGCTCAAACACCTGTAATCCCAGTACTTTGGGACGCTGAGGCGGGTGGATCACAAGGTCAGGAGTTCAAGGCCAGCCTGGCCAATATGGTGAAACCCTGTCCCTACTAAAAACACAAAACAATTAGCCGGGCGTGGTGGTGCACGCCTATAATCCCAGCTACTCCGGAGGCTGAGGCAGGAGAATTACTTGAACCCAGGAAGCGGAGGTTGCAGTGAGCCAGGATCGCGCCACTGCACTCCAGCTCCAGCCTGGGCGACAGAGTGAGACTCTGTCTCAAAAAAAAAAAAAAAAAGAAAAGAAAAAATAGAGATACCACTGTTGGCCGAGGTATGTCATCATTGCCTTAATAGTTTGAGCTCTTTCAAAACATTGGTCAGATAACTTACACTATGACATGGATAGAGTCATTAAAAGGGGACAAAAAGCCAGTTCTCTGCCTTTGCTTTGTAAAGAATTCCTTCACTTGAAGACCAAATGAGAAATTTAATTTTAAAAATCATGTGTAATTCTGTTCCTGAGAGTGGTATGGATGCAAATGTAATCTCACTGCTTTGTCTGAGAAGATGCAGTAGACTTGTAAAAGTCCACATGCTCAGTGGACACTGGTTGCATATTTCAAATACTCCTTTATTTAAATTTAAAGCCTTTGTTTAGAGCCAGGATAGGCCAGTGAATTTTTTCTCCAATTTAAGAGATTTATTTCATAGAAACCAGCTTTGATTTGGTCAATGTGTAGGGATTTCTGTAGATGTCTGCTCTCTGATCAAGAGGAAACAGATGATTTTTTAAAATGAGTTGAGAAATGTTATTTAAAGTTTTACAAATATGTTTATTTTGTTTCCCAGAAGCTCTAAAAGTGAAGAGACCTCGTTTTGATGTATCACTGGTTTATTTAACTCGAAAATTTATGGATCTTGTCAGATCTGCTCCTGGGGGTATTCTTGACTTAAACAAGGTTGCAACGAAACTGGGAGTCCGCAAGCGGAGAGTGTATGACATCACCAATGTCTTAGATGGAATCGACCTCGTTGAAAAGAAATCCAAGAACCATATTCGATGGATGTGAGTTGCTTTCAAACTTTTCATGGCTTTTTTTCTTTCTCATCAAGTGACAATTCCGTGCTTAAACTAGATAGTAGCAGTGTTTTGACAGTAGAAAACAAAGGTACGACTTCTTGTTAGGAGAGCATTCTATAAAATTTTCTCGCATCATCCTGGAGAGTACATACATTTTTTAAAAAGTATTTCCTCAGTTCCAGTTGATTACTGATATTGGGAAAATCTGTGAAGGTTGTAAAACAGTGGTTTTCACACGGCCTTGTAGTAAACACCTAGAGGCTTACTGCCTCTGGAGTTGTAATTCGCTAGATCTGAGGAAAAGCAGGAAAGTACATTCTCAACAGGTAGCCCAGGAGATTATGACGTAGTGAGGTGTTTGAAACACTGCCCTGAATATTAAAAGAAAAATCAGACAGTGTCTAAAAGGCAGTTGCTAAAGACTTGACATGATGAGGAGGAATCCAATGGAAAGGAAAGCTGAAGACTGGCATAGATAAAGGTATCTGTGCATGCACACGTAAGAAGAAAGCTGTTAGAATAGGCAAGTATTTTGGGACAGGGAGAAATAGTTGCAGCAAATAAGTACATAGTGACCTCTCAGGCAAATGCAAACCTACCAAGAAAGACTGTAAAATGATCCTAAATAATTAGTTATTAGAGGAAAGGGATTCATAAAGGAGGTCATTTTTTCAATAGTATGGAAGTATAGGTTGAATTCTAATTTGAGCATGTTTACTAAATAACACTAAAAAACACTTTAGGAGTTTATATCGGCATGCATTGTGAATCACTAATTAGAATCAGATTTGAAAACTGCCAGGTGAAAGATAGAGGCAAGAACCTTTCCCTATTTAGTTTCCATTAAGATTGAAAGGAAAAAATGAAAATCAGTTGTTGCCTGGTCATCATACTGGAGTAGGCACTAATTACTAAGGAAAATATGTACATTTTTTTTTTCTTTTGAGAGGGAGTCTTGCTCTGTCACCCAGGCTGGAGTGCAGTGACATAATCTCAACTCACTGCAACCTCCACCTCCTGGGTTCAAGCGATTCTCCCACCTCAGCCTCCCCAGTAGCTGGGATTACAGGCGCACACCACCACCCCTGGCTAATTTTTGTATTTTTAGTAGAGACAGGGTTTCACCGTGTTGGCCAGGCTGGTCTCAAACTCCTGACCTCAGGTGATCCACCTGCCTCAGCCTCCCAAAGTGCTGGGATTACAGGCGTGAGCCCCATGCCTGGCCTGAAAATAATGTCTTTTTTAAAATGATGAATAGAATCATTATATTCAGATAGAATGTGTACACTAGGGAAAAATACAGACTCATCACACTTTAGCAGAGGAACTGTCATTTAGCCAACACTTTGTTTTCATATGTAGGAACTCAAGTACTGTAAGATTATAACTTATCAGAAGCTATGTTGTAAGGACTAGGACTGAGGCTGAAGCTAGGTGTTATTGACTCTTAGTTCAGTGCCCTTTTGCTTTCTTAGGCTGTCTCTGCTGTTATTAATTTCTGTTAGGTTGTAATGTATTTTTTTTTTTTTTGAAAAAGACTGTATAAGATGAAGAACTATAAATGTATGTACAGAAGGAATAATGGCTGTCTAGAACGAAGATAGCAGAAGTTAAGAGTCCCTAGTTTCTATTGTTGTGGAAAACACTTATGGTAATCATTTGGAGAAGTTCCAGTAACCTAACTTGAAATTCCTGTGTGGTGATTTTTTTTTCTTTTAAAGAGGATCTGATCTTAGCAATTTTGGAGCAGTTCCCCAACAAAAGAAGCTGCAAGAGGAACTTTCTGACTTATCAGCAATGGAAGATGCTTTGGATGAGTTAATTAAGGATTGTGCTCAGCAGCTGTTTGAGTTAACAGATGACAAAGAAAATGAAAGATATCCTTTAAGTCTATACCTTTCTAAAATTTCTGCTTCCAAAACAGATTACTTAAGTAGTAGAATCAGCTTGGGGACTTAATTTATATATTTAAGATATAAAATTAGACCATTAAAAGTTAAAGTAATACAAAATTAGCCAGGCGTCATGGCAGGCACCCGTAATCCCAGCTCCTTGGGAGGCTAAGGCAGGAGAATAGCTTGAGCCTGGAAAGCAGAGGTTACTGTGAGCCGAGATGGCGCCATTGCACTCCAGCCTGGGCAACAAGAGCAAAACTCCATCTCAAAAAAAAAAAATAATAAGTAAAAGTTGGTAGTAATATAGCCTCAAACATACACAAATGGTAGGTTTTTTAACTTCTGTGTGGCGTTTCTTAGATTAAATTCTGGATGATGACCTCAGGGGTACAGTACCAAACCAAGGTTGATGGTACCACTTAAAATAGGAGAGTATTCATTTTTATAGTCTGAATACTATAAGGATAATAAAATATTTGTTGGCTTTTGTGAAGTTCATGTTTTTCCTAGAAATGTGTGAACAGAAGTTGATTTCCGAAACAGTGAATTGCCATTGAAGAGGTGCTTAAAGTCCCGTTTGTGTCCACAGAAGCATGTTGCTGCTTAATAGCAGTGTTGCCTTGAAACTCAATGTCTCAGGGAGCTGGGGGGTGGGGCTGGGGGAACCTTGTCTTTGGTACTGACCTCCTGGGTGTCTTAGACCTGTATGCTGTGCTGTGCTGTTCCCTGTGGCACCCTTTGTGAGGGGCTCACTGATTCTGAGCTATCCCATACCCCAGATTTACTTAAAACTCTCTACAGCAGTCAAAAACCTCTATTCCTACAGTACAGTTACTGGAAGGAAAAGAAAAAAATAAGCACCAACATTACTGCAGCCAATCAGAGAAAAAAAAAATGTTAGGGAAACCCAGTAAATCACTCAATTGGTAAAATTTGAGGCAACACAGTGAAACAAGACGAAAAAGATTCAGGTAATGAGATGGAAAATAATTTTGGATAAAGTAATATCACACATGATATTCTTGAGAAACTTAATCTCCAAGTCGTTTATGCCTTTTTATAGATTTTTTTCCGTCTTTCATTTTGGGGGATTCTTGTCAAAGCCCTGAATGTTTTTTCTCAAAGTTATAGTAAGATCTAGCTTACTATAACTGAAAGGGGAATAGGATGAAAATTTGAATTTCTTCATGTGGTATATTTGTGTTAGGGACTCAGACTTTATTAATATTTTTCTCCAGAAATTGCCATCATAATCATAATACTACAGCTTAAATTCTTTAGGTTGAGTTGTAAATATTGTAAAATGCTTTATTAAAAGCTTAATTTTATATGAATAATAAAGATTATCAATGGAATAATTTTTTTACTACTTTCCTTAATGCTGAACTTGTATCTCATAAAAACTAAAGACATTCTAACATTACGCTTGCGTTACTGAATTACTAGAGATAAATTACTTCCCCAATAAACAGCATTCTGTGTAGAGATCCTTGACTGGGTTTTACACTAGCATATGTGACCTATCAAGACATTCATAGCATTCAGGCCTTCCATGAACAGATCGTCATTGCAGTTAAAGCTCCAGCAGAAACCAGATTGGATGTTCCAGCTCCCAGAGAAGTAGGTAACCCTGCATTTTAAAAAGGATTTAAAGAGGGGTGAGGGCCGACTGCTTAGGCTGTGATTTATTGCAGTCATACTTAAGAGCCATTGTGTGCACGTGCACTCTACATCCGCTGCTGCTGAAGGCACTTCACACATTTTAACTTGCTTCAACTAACACAAGTCAAGTAGTCATTATTATCTTAAAGATGAGGAACCGAGAGCTCACAAAGATGAGTTAACTTTTTCAGGATCACCAGAATTCAAACCCAGTTAGTGTGGCTTCATAGTTTGTTTTTCACTATTGTACTGCAGTGCTTCTTAGAAGAATCACCAAGAATTGGCCCATCTTAAAGTTCCAAAAGTAAGATCTGCTCTCAACGAAGGCACTGGGGAGTTAACAAACTCATGAAAGACTGATGAATAAACCAGAACACTAGGTTCTGAATTTAAAATGGAAAAGCAGGATTTCTGTGTCAATGAACATATTTTTGTCAGCTGCCAGCTGCTCGGTGCATTTTTTCCCTCGCAGGAAAGTTTGCATTGAAAGATAATTGCAGCAGAAGGCTGCTTGATGAGGACGGAATCAGAACCAAGGAATGTGGCCATTCTTGGGCCACATCCTCAAGACTGACAGCCTTGATAGACTGATTGGTGCTCATAGTACAGTCCTCTGCATTGCCCTGGGGGTTTGCCTCCTGCCTAGTGAGGAATGTTTTCTTGACCCGTTTTTCCTTTTGTCCCCAGCAGACCACTGTTCAAGTGAGCCCTGTATTACTCGACAGTAGTATGGGTTAAGGGCCGGCTTTCATTTAACTCAGTCACACTCAAATTATGATTTCTTGGTGATGTTTCCTAGTTGTTTTATTTTTAAGAAAGAAACCGCTAATCAACACATCTTTACTTTGGGGCATAATAATTCATTCTGCAGAGACTAATGGATTTTTGGCTTTTCCCCTATGCAATGAGCTGCTTCAGACTGTAATTGCTAAATCTGGCTGAGCCTTTGATCATACCTGAGGCTTCTTTTAGAGTCCCATTTAAAGTCTCTGCACGTGGGCTCTCTTGGCCGGAGCCTGACCGTGAAGATCTGGGGACCTAGTGTGGTGGTTGGCAAACTGGCCTTAAGGTCAGATCCGGCCTGCTCCTTGTTCTTAGAAATAATTTTATTAGGACACAGCCACATGCACATTTGTTTACATATTGTCTCTGGCTGCTTTCATACTATAGTGGCAGAGTTAAGAGGTTGTGACAGGGATAGTGTGACTCGCAAAGCCAAAAGTATTTACCATCTCACCCTTTATGGGAAGTTTGACAACACCTAATTTAGTGGAATGTGAAGTCCTCAGCTGCCTAGCAGTTGAGAGTGACATTGGTTCCTTTTATCGTTTAGAAATATCTACTGAATTGTACAGGATTTATCATTCAAACCAGATGTGACCTGGCATTCTAGAAGCTGAGCACAGATGTTCTCCAGCCCACTTGTCGGGTACCAGGAAGTCATAGCAAGGACGACAAGTGAGGCTCTGAGATGTCTGAGAGGCTGCATCTCCCCAGACTCACCCTGGTGTAACATCGCAGTGAGGTGTGGAGTGGGAGGGAGCAGTGGTGTCTGTGAGTCTAGCCGAGGCCTAACTGCATTAAAGGGGAGAAAACAGACTTTGTTACAGTTGAAGCAGCTCCCAGTTAAAGCAATCATTTATAACTGGAGCTGTTCCTTAAGAATTTAGCATAATTCCCAGTAGAAGCATTCAAGTTGCCTGATATCTTATGGAAAAAGTATTTTGATTAATCCTGGGGAAATCTGAAATCAAAGGATGTAAAAATCATGGTGAGTTGTTAATAGCCCTTTATAAATAATCTTTACAATTTTTTTGATGTTTTACTTGAGGTATATTTTGATCTTTTCCTGTGCTTTCAACTGGACAAAAGAATGGCCCTTCCATTATCTCAGGATCTGTTCATTGGTCTGGCAATCCAAGCACATATTTATCCTGTGAGACTAGGGTATGCTAGAGTTCTTTGTCATCAAAACACTTTTTGACTCGAGTACGGCCTTCTTGAAGGGTCAGCTCCTGAGTAGAAAAAGGCTCTTGAGTACTGAGATTTTCCCATGATAGCTCTTGAGGTTTTCCCATGATAGCTCTGAAGCCATTACTGCAGGATCAAGCGTAACTGTCTTCAGCGTGTGAGTTGGCCAGTGCTTTAATGTGACTACAGCTATGGTGATTTTTTCAAATGTCTCTTGAAATTCTTGCAGTTCTAGTGAGTGAAAAAGTACGGTTTATTATTTCATTCATCTTGACGATTCCTGTGTCCTTTGCTAGGACTCTATCACAGTGCACATAAGGAGCACCAACGGACCTATCGATGTCTATTTGTGTGAAGTGGAGCAGGGTCAGACTGGTAGCAAAAGGTCTGAAGGAGTCGGAACCTCTTCATCTGAGAGCACTCATGCAGAAGGCCCTGAGGAAGGTAAATATACCAGTGATTCTGGCAGTATTTTAAATAAGCACATATAATGTTGTTAATGTGTATTATGGCCTTAAGATATTTTTACTCTTCCTATCCACAAAAACATAAGTAAAAAATTACAACATAATTCTTACTGTAGTTGAGAATATTTCTGTGAGCGTTACAGTTAAATTTCTGTAGTTTTGATAGCAGTGGAGACTTAGAATTCTGTTTGGTCCCATGGTGGTACCAGCTTGCGATGGTCTCTGAATAGGGCAGGCTTTCAGTCAAACAGCAGCTCCACTCAGCCAAAGAGCCTGCCCATGACCCGGCCAGGAGACTCCCCCTTCTGCACATCTTGGAGAAGGGAAAGGTCTAGACCTGCTTGACCCAGGCAGTCACACACCCACTCAACTCAGCGAGCAGCCCACTCCACAAGAGTCAGTCCTCAGTTGCACATTTCTAAGGACATTGCCTCTGGACCCACCTGGCCAGAGCAGTGACTCCATCTCACCTCAGAGCCCAGCTTGCAGCACTGCCCAACAGCAGATCCCAAATAGTGGAATTGCCTGAGCAGGGGGCCAGCATCCTGTGACCGGCCTGGGCAGAAGCCATCACGTACCCAGCCAGCAGGTCCACCGACATCTGAACAAAGACCCAGCCAACTGGAAAACCGGCCTGGGCAGAAGCCATCACAGTGCCCAGCCAGCAGGCCACCGACATCCGAACAAAGACCCAGCCAACTGGAGAACTCAAGAGCTGAAGACCAGGGTGGTCTTCAGCTGGCCCTTGCAGAGCCACAGGCTGGACCAATAGGAAGCTTTCACTGACAGAGAATACCTGTAATGACCAGAAGAGGGGGCTGTTGCCCGCACACAGACAACATCACAAAGACACAAGGATTACAAAGACTGGGGGAATCATGGGGGCTCTGAAAGAAACTAGTAAAGCCCTAATAAGGGAAGGCTTCCTCCATTCTCGGACGGGTGCTTTCAGGTACAAGTTCGAGTTCCGGTTTATTCGTGAGAGACTGAAAAAATTAGCCTTATGCCATTAACCTGAGAATGCGTGTTCTTGACCAGGCATCTTCAGGGTTTTCTGAAGTAGTCGGATTGTGTATTCTTTTACATATTTGCCTATCAAACCTTCACTTAGGTGAATTTCTCTCTCATTCTTTTTCAGAAGAAAATCCTCAGCAAAGTGAAGAATTGCTTGAAGTAAGCAACTGATGGCATTTGAGAATTTGTGTATTACTGAGTTTTTTGGGAACATCTTTGTGGAGAATTATGCGTCAAATTTGATTCTCAGAGCAATAAATTATCCATGAAGTGCTCTCGTTCTCAGTAGCGGCATCATGGCCAGTAGTGTCTTTGAGGAGTTCGCCACTTAGATTACTGAGTAATTGTGGTTTCCACATTTGAAAACAACTCCTTTTATAATTATTCACTGCTTTTTGTCAGTGAAATAGACATCTTGCCTCCTGAAGTAGTTTCATCACAGAGTGTCATGAAAACAGACAGTCGGGCTGAAATGGACAGTTCTTTGTGGACTCTACCCTTCCCTTCAAGGAGTATATCATATATCACAGAAGAAATTGCCTTACACTGGTTCATGTTTGCAGTTACTGTTGTACATTGGATAGATGTACACACGAATTTAAATGTGATGTCTTTGTATATATCTGTATAATGTTTCGATTACTTACGAAATACGTCTGAGTGACACTTTTCCCCTTGTACAGCCAAAATAATGTATATATGGAAAGTGACAGACAAATTCTCTAATTTCTTTGGTATCTATAACTTATTAGAATCCTCTGGATGAGGGTTAGAAGAGAGTTTTTCCAAACTTCTACATGTAGAAGTATCATAAATGTGCTACACATTTATGTTTGTGGATTTAATTAAAGTATTTTAATATGGTTTTCAATGCTGAAATTGGAGTCAGATACTTCTTGGTTTTAAGCTGTCTACCTACTTGCTGTCTCCCAGCAGCCTGGTGGCATGCCCAGTGTTTTGGGGGGCAGGGATAGAAGTGCCATCAGGAAATAGCTGAATCCATTGTGAAATATGAATTCAGTCATGGTGATCATTGGAAACTCTTTTAAGGTTTTTGCAAGTAGATTTTGTAATGTTTGTGTATGCAGCCTTGCTGTTCAGTCAGTCAAAGGGGTTTTACTTACGACAAGTTGTACCTTGCCCTCTCTCCAGCTCTACTCCCACATTTTCACGTACCTAGCTATTTCTACCTCATTGGGTAAGTCATTTACCACTCTGTGCCTCAGTTTACTCTGTAGTTTACCATTAGACTGTGAGCTCCTTGAGGGACTTTGTCATAATCACTGTTATATCCCAGTGCCTCACACCATGCCTGACCCTTAAGAAGTGCTCAATAAATGTTTGAACAAATAAGTGAGTGGAGTGAGTGAATTGTAAAATCAGACTAATAATATTTGGTTTGTCTATCATACAAGATTCCTGTATCGTTTGAATTCAGATTGTGAACCTTGTTTTTAAAGAAATGAAGCAACTTCAAATTCAGACTGTGTTTAAAAAAGATTTAAAATCAGAATCCAAAATCAAAGTATTAAAAAATAATGCTGAGTGTTTAGGATTCACATACCTCTGAGCTCCAGTGGCTTTTGCCAGTCCTGTCCCTCTGCTGAGCACCAGCGCCTTCCTGCAGCGGTCCTGCCGGCGGGTTTCTGTGCACCTGGGGATAGAATATGCTCTTCACTGGGTGATTAGCCCCAGTGCTTTTCCTCCCTCTGTTTTATTGTTTGAAATTAGCCAAAGAAAAGCTGCAGGGGGCGCTGCTGATCATTATTGGACCGGTTGGTCATGCTGTTTCACAGAATTGGGAATACAGGAGGAAGAGCAAGCGTAGGGTAAACAATAGGCTTGGGACATGCTTGATGAAAGCAAGAGTTTCGGCAGGTCGCTGTGTGTATGTAGGTGAGGTGCTCAGTGGAAAAGTCTGAGCTGTATAGTAGGTCGGACAGATGTCAGTTTAGAGGTGGTAGTTTAAACCGCAAGAGTAGGAGGGGTCATCTGAAGAGTACAGCAGGTCCAAGGGTATCTATTTAAGGAGAAATACAGAAGAAAAAGTCTCCTGAGAAGGAATAATGGGGTGGTTCGGGAGGGAGAAGGCAGTGTCCCAAAAAAACAACAAAGGTTTTACCAAAGGTAATGCCATCATTTCTGAGCAGCAGTTCCTTACTTGTGAAAATGTGACAGATGTTCTCCTTTACAAATTGTTCTGAAGGTAAAATGAGATCATGTAAACGAAAATCCTTTGTAGATTACAGATGTGTGTTATAAATGAAGTATCTCTCGAGTCACTCCATCTTCTGGCGTTTGGTCTCTGATTTTTAAAACGGATAAAATAAGCATCCCATGAACTTGTTTCTGGGCCCTTCCTCCTCACTAACCCTAACCTTTCCAACCTCACTGAACCACCTCTGAGTGCACCGCTTCTTCCTTCAGAAACCTTGAGTGATCCGTGTTTCCTTCAGGCTGAAGTACAGACTCTGGATACAGAAGAGCCCCAGCCTCGCTTTCCAATCTTGCCTTGGTACCTGCCTTGCAGACCTTCACCTCAATAAATCGGTCTCATCACTACCTGAAGCACACAGTGAACTTTCCCATCTCCCTGCCTTTGGTCTTATCCTATTCTCTTCCTGTTCTCTGTGTTTCAAAATCACATCCTATTCTGGACCTGGCGTCACCCGTGCCTCCCCTTTACTCCTACCCTGCATGCAGTTTACACACAGCACGCAGGTGGCCATCTTCCTTCCTCGTAAGTTGCTGTGGCTAATTTCCCAGCTGCCATTCCATGTTGTCAGAGTGTAAGGTCATGTCTTAATATGTATTTATCATATTAATATAGTGTTCAAGTATGATAGGGTTTGGCTGTGTCCCCACCCAATCTCATTTTGAATTGTGTTCCCATAATCCCCATGTGTCATGGGAGGGACCAGGTGGAGATAATTGAATCTTGGGAGTAGTTTCCCTGCATACTGTTCTCGTAAGTTCTCATGAGATCTAATGGTTTAATAGGGGCTTTTCCCTTTGCTCGGCTCTTACTCTCCCTCCTGCCACCATATGAAGAAAGATGTATTTGCTTCCTCTTCCACCATGATTGTAAGTTTCCTGAGCCAGCCATGCTGAACTGTGAGTCAATTAAATCTGTTTCCTTTATAAATTACCCAGTCTTGGGTATGTCTTTATTAGCATTGTGAAAATGGACTAATACAGTAAATTAGTACCACAGAGAGTGGTGCACTGCTGTAAAGATACCCGAAAATGTGGAAGCAACTTTGGAACTGAGTAACAGGCAGAGGTTGGAACAGTTTGGAGGGTTCAGAAGAAGACAGGAAGATGTGGGAAACATTTAGAACCTCCTAGAGACTTGTTGAATAGCTTTGACAAATTGCTGATAGTGATAAGGACAGTGAAGTCCAGGCTGAGGTGGTCAAGATGGAGATGAAGAACCTATTGGAAACTGGAGTAAAGGTCACTCTTGCTATGCAAAGAGACTGGTAGCATTTTGCCCCTGCCCTAGAGATCCATGGAACTTTGAGAGAGATGATTTTTAGGGTATCTGGCGGAAGAAATTTCTAAGCAGCAAAGTGTTTGAGAGGAAGCAGGGCATAAAAGTTTGGCAAATTTTGCAACCCGATGATGGGATAGAAAAGAAAACTCCATTATCTGGGGAGAAATTTAAGCTGGCTGCAGAAATTGCATAAGTAATGAGTCAAATGTTAATCACCGAGAGAATGGGCAAGATGTCTCCAGGGCATGTCAAAGACCTTCCAGCAGCCTCTCCTATCACAAACCTGGGAGCCTACGAGGGGCCCCCCTGCTCTATGCTGCATTGGGACATGTTGCCCTGCATCCTAGCTTCTTCAGCTCCAGCCTTGGCTAAAAGGGGCCAACATAAAACTCAGACTATTGCTTCAGAGGGTGCAAGCCCCAAACCTTGGTGGCTTACATGTGGTGTTGGGCCTGAGTGCACAGAAGTCAAGAATTAAGGTTTGGGAACCTCTGCCTAGATTTCAGAGGATGTGTGGAAACATCTGGATGTCCAGGCAGAAGTTTGCTCTCTGGAGAACTTCTGCTAGGGCAGTGTAGAAGGGAAATATGGAGTTGGATCCCCCACACAGAGTTCTGACTGGGGTACTGCCTGGTGGAGCTGTGAGAACAGGGCCACCATCCTCTAGACCCCAGAATGGTAGTCTTGCCCTGTGCACCCTGAAAAGTTGCAGACACTCAACATCAGCCTGTGAAAGCAACCCAGATGGGGATGGGGTGTACCCTGCAAAGCCACAGGGGTGGGGCTGCCCAACGCCTTGGGAACCCACCTCTTGCATCAACATGACCTGGATGGGAGACATGGAGTCACAGGAGATCATTTTGGAATTTTAAAGTTTAATGATTGCCGTATTGGATTTCGGACTTGCATGGCACCCATAGCCCCTTTGTTTTGGCCAATTTCTCCCATTTGGCACGGGTGTATTTACCCAATCCCTGTACCTCCACTGTATCTAGGAAGTAACTAACTTGCTTTTGATTTTACAGGCCCATGGGTAGAAGGGACTTGCCTTGTCTGAGATGAGACTTTGGACTTGGACTTTTGAGTTAATACTGGAGTGAGCTAAGACTTTGGGGGACTTTTGGAAGGGCATGGTTGTGTTTTGAATTATGAGGACATGAGATTTGGGAGGGGCCAGGGACAAAATGATATGATTTGGCTGTGTCCCTACTGCAATCTCATCTTGAATTATAGTTCCCATAATCCCCATGTGTTGTGGGAGGGACCAGGTGGAGAAAATTGAATCATGGAGGCTGTTTCCTCCATCCTGTTCTCGTGATAGTAAGTTCTCACAAGATCCAACGGTTTTATAAGGGGCTTCCCCTTGGATCGGCTCTCATTCTTCTCTCTCCTGCCGCCATGTGAAGAAGGACATGTTTGCTTCCCCTTCCACCATGATTGTAAGTTTCCTGAGGCCTCCTCAGCCATGCTGAACTGTGAGGCAATTAAACCTCTTTCCTTTATAAATTATCCAGTCTCAGATATGTCTTTATTAGCAGCATGAGAATGGACTGATACAATGTTCAGTAAGTTGTTACTAGTTGATAAGTGACCTGACTACATCATTCGACCCAACTCCCAAGAATTTTTTTTTTTTTTTGAAACAGAGTCTCGCTCTGTCACCCAGGCTGGAGTGCAGTGGTATGATCTCAGCTCACTGCAACCTCCACCTCCCAGGTTCAAGCGATTCTCATGCCTCAGCCTCCAGAGTAGCTGGGATTTCAGGCATGGACCACCACACCTGGCTAATTTTTGTATTTTTTTTTAATAGAGGTGGGGTTTTACCACGTTGGCCAGGCTGGTCTCGAACTCCTGACCTCAAGTGATCTGCCTGCCTCGGCCTCCCAAAGTGCTGGGATTACAGATGTGAGCCACCACACCTGGTCCTGAGAATCTTTTTTAAAAGATGACTTCAGGATGGGCACGGTGGCTCACACTTGTAATCCCAGCACTTTGGGAGTCCAAGGCAGGCGGATCACAAGGTCAAGAGATCGAGACCATCCTGGCCAACATGGTGAAACCCTGTCTGTACTAAAAATACAAAAGTTAGCCGGGCCTGGTGGTCCGTGCCGGTCGTCCCATCTACTTAGGAGGCTGAGGCAGGAGAATCGCTTGAACCTGGGAGGTAGAGGTTGCAGTGAGCCGAGATTGCGCCACTGTATTCCAGCCTGGCAACAGAGCGAGACTCCATCTGAAAAAAAACAAAGAAAAAACAAAGATGACTTCAATAACCAACAAACAAACTGAATTTGTAATGAAAGAAAAAATGATTACCAAATTTGCATTTTGCTAAAAGTTATACCCCATCTGACTAATTGTCCTTTGCCTCAGCAAAAGATAAGCCCCCCTGTGCTGTTGTTGTCTAGAGGAAGGCTTTAAACTTGACACAGCTATGACTCCTTTTGTGCCTCCCTTTTGACAGTTTTGGCCCCAGGGATGCATGTATTGGCTGGAGTTAAGTGAATGCCCAAGGCTAGCAAGTGAATGATGGTGCCACTGAGGGCTTGAGGGCCTTAGGACATAACTAGCGTTTCACTTTCATACATGAAACTGTTTCTTCATATCTCAGAAACGGGCTACTTGATTAACACAATTAAAAACCACCTGGGTCATTAAAAGCAACCCATCGTATTACAGTGTTTCAGAGTTGGCTTTTCAATTCTATTAGCGATTGACTTACCCCACCCTCCAAGCGGTGCGCCCCAGCCTTGCCAGGTGTTAGCTGCAGATTAAGGCAGTGCCTTCTCCTGGCTTTATCTTTTGCTTTTGCAGTTTCTCTGAGTACTAAAGACAGACCTGGTGTCTTGTTGGACTTAGGCCCTATTGTCACTCCAGTTAGGTGGGAAAGAGATGATGTTTGGGGCTCTCAGCGTGGCCTTCAGAGGACAGGAAGCGAGGGCTCAGAGAAGCAAGGAAAGATCTGAGAGAAGGTAAAGAAAGAAGCAAAAAACAAAAGGAGGAAAGAGCTAGGATGACAGGACAGGGAGAGAAGAAAGGGGGACACGGTATAAAGGAAAAGCAGTGGGAGAAGTGAGGAGGAGTGACAGTGTGGCCTGAGAGAATGGGAGTCTGCAAAGTCAAGGTGTGGGTTCAAGCAAGGTGACCATCACCACAGCCGGAGGAGCGGACCCAGACCACAGTCTCGAAGGCGAGATGCCCAGAGGTGGAGGGTTGCAACTCACCTTGAAGCTACCACTTGGCGAGTTCTGATGTAGTTTCAAGGAAGGATGTCCTTTGGGATCTGAAGAGGCTACTAAACAACTTTCCATTTTCCAGCTACATATTTATATGAGGCTGGGTTTTCCTTTATGTATGTAAACCAAAACATATCACAGCAGAATTCACACAAGCCGAGAGGAAAATCCATCTGTCTTCTATTAGGCCAGACTTCAAGAGATTTGTGAAATGTAAAATAATGCCATCTTTACTAAATTGTTTTTGTCTTGGAAAACATAGTTATTTTTCATAAAAATATTTAACATGTATTGTGTTTACTATTTTTATTTTTAGATGAGTTAAATACTTAGATAATTTCTTAGTTTTAATGTGTAATACTTTACATATCAGTCAGTATAATACATATATAAACAAAAGCTTTTTGGGGTGTTTAATATTTTAGAGTTTAAGGAGGTGCTGAGGCCCGAGCTTATTCTACCCAAGGGCTCGTAACTACAGGCAGCCCTCCTTCTCTTGAGAGAGCTGAAGGGGGGGCCTGCATGCACCCACGTTCACCCCCCACACACACACACAATACGCTCCCTCCTTTATCCAAACACCCACAGTGACTCAGGATAATCACGTGGACTTAAAGCAGTGGCCAGCCACCCTTTAAAAAAAAATAGCGCTGGCCCCAATGTCTTTATTCTTGCTCATTGAGCCTTTCTAGTTCCCATTCTTTTATTTCAAATGAAAGTAATTGTATCCAGCCAGTCATTCACATTATTTCTCGCTAATGTTTGTGAAAATTTAGGCTGTCAGGAAAAATGACTCTGTACACATGGCTGATGACAAAAGAAGGGAGCATTTTCAGAACTACGCTAGCATTAGGCTTCCGTGTAGAGGAACCTGGATTAGAGTGACACTGTTGGCCTCTGCTACTCCCTCAGTCACCCTTTCCTTTTAGAAGCAAAGGGGGTGGCTTCTCTGAGTGTGGAAAAGGGAACTGGACATGAAAGGCTCAGTCACTTTGGCTTTCTTCCCTTCGGGAATTTCCTGCCTTTGGAGATACACATCTGGATTGACCTGAGGGGGACTCCTGCAGTTGTCCAGTTGTGCCAGTTGTTCTCAGCTGGGGACATTTTGTTCCCCAGGGGATACTGGGCAATGCCTGGAGACAGTTTTGATGATCATGACTGGAGTGCTGTTGGCATCTAGGAGTGGAGGACGAGGATGCTGCTAAACCTAGTGTACAAGATAAACCCAGCAACGGTCACCCGGTCCAGCGTGCCAATGGCGCTGAGGCCAAGAGACCCAAGTTAGGTCAGTAACAGAGGCAGGTAATCTGTCCATTTCGGGAGGAAGTGCTAGCAAGCCCTTTTGCGCACCAATCTAAAGCCACATCCCCATCAGCTTTATTGGTAATAGGAGGGAGAGTTTTACCTCTATCTTTTTGTCTATCAGTTGATTCCGACCGTGGAAGGGGAAGAGGAATATTACTTATTGAGAAAATAATCTGTAACAGACTTTGCACTGGGGCTCCATATTAGTAAGGAGTAGATTCAGCTGCAACACAGACACATACACACAACACACAACGGCGGCTTAAACAAGACAGAAGTTTATTTCTCTCACGCATGTAGGAAGGAGACAGTCCCGAGTTGGTATTGTTCTCCAAAAGGTCAGGAACCAAGGCCCCTTCCAGGTGTTGGTTCTTCATGCTTGACTTCCATTCCCAAGGTCGCTTCAAAATCCAAGGGAGCTGCTGGAGCCCACCCCATAATAGTATGTATTATTTACATGCTAGCCAGCGGGAAGGATGAAGAAGGAGAAGAAGGGTACAATTCCTCTCCTTAAGGACACTTCCAGCAGGTTGTGACCGCACTTTAACTGACATCCATTGGTCATAGCTTAGCTACTTAGACTTAGAAATGCCATGTTTAGAGGAGGGAGGTACAGCCACGTGCCCAGCTAATGACCAAGAATTCTGTTGCTATTCAAGAAGGGAAGAATAGGAACTGGATATGGTAGATACTCAAGTGTCTATCAAGTTCTGGTTCCCCTCCCCTTCTGGGTACCAAAAGATGGAACCTATTAGCGAGGCCATCTGGTTTG